>NC_138026.1:38913283-39513283 GCF_964106645.2 Podarcis pityusensis | reverse complement strand
CTCTAACGGCTAATTCAGTTTTCTTGAGAATATAGATTCTCTGTTGTGCTGGGGAAAGGAGATCTTTGTGCATGTATACGGGTAAGATGATAAGTTTTTGTTTGTTTAGAATTAGGTTTCTGCGAGAGTATATTGTTTTAGAAGGAGTTTCTTGCTTAGGGATCGGGTTTTCCCTTGAATTTCTCGCGGATCCATTCGAGAGCGCTACTTGCTCTGTTATATTGTGAAGCCCAGGCTTATGGAGTTCCTCTGTTGAATTGGAGAGTCCAGCCTTATGGGGGTTTTTATTTGAGCTTGGGCTTCGGCTTTTATCAAAGGGAGGCAGAACTGGGTTAGCTGGGCTCGTTGAATTTGAATTCTCTAATAGCTTAAATAGTCTTGTGAGATTCGTTTCCTTTGTTCGGGATGGGAGCTTTTTCTTCCTTCCCATTTTTACGTTCTTAGGCTTCTTCTCTTTATTCCTGGGACACTTCCCCTTTAAGAGGGGTTTCTTAGGGTCGACTAAGTTTCCCTTTTGGTTTGATGTTTTGATGTTTTTAGATTTCTTCGTCTTGGACTTCTGGGTTGGCGCCATCGCCGAATGGCGGACTCCCTCCGAGCTCCGGAGGGAGTCTGCTCGGCAGGGGCTGGGTCCTACCGCGCCGGCGACGCGGGGACCCTTAAAAACCACGGGCACGGAGTCCGTGGACATGGGTGACTCGGCTTGCACCATTAGCGCCCTCCCGACTCGTGAAGGAGCCTTTTTAAAGGCTTCGGATCGGGTGCCGGGGAGCGGCGTGGTGCTTTGAGTCTTCTGCTTTCCCTGCCGAGCGCAGCCGCATGCCATTCGACGGAGAGCGCTGACTTCTTCCATTGAAAATTTGGACTATTAACAACAACCCGTGAGTAATTGGGAAACCGGGTTCAAAATTTCGGATTTGGCACGAGCGGGGGCGATTTAAAAAGGAAGTCAATCCCCCCCCCCACTGTAAGCATTCCAAAACAAGGACTGGGTAACCAAGGTCCAAAGGGAAGTATACTCCTGATAAAAATCATTAATTTCACGATGGGAAATTATAAGAACTGTGCTGGAGGAGAAGAGTGGAGGGTGAGAAGAAAAATGCAACCCCCCCCGGGAACCGGGGCGATTCGCGGAGCCTGGTGAAGAGAGACGGAGACTTTGACAGCTGTCAAAGTAGCTGTCAAAGCTGGAGAATATAAAGAGGACTTTGTTATGAGGACTTTGCTGGTTAATTTTGTTACAATTTGCTATAATATGGATATAAACTGTTGGAAAATAAGCAACAATTTGACTTTTGGATTAGAGGATACAAAGTTATTACAATCCCCCTAGAGGGGTTTCGGGACATTACAAGAACGGTCGTAAGTGGAAAAATACTCTGGGATTCGCACAGGACTTGTTATCTTCTGGGAAAGCTGCAAAACTGAAATAGTATTTTGTCTACAGAGGTATTTACATTAAAGGAGACAATAGAATTTTCTATTGAAGAAAGGAAGGGACTGGACGTAAGTTTTTGTTCCTGAATAACAAACCTCTGTAGAGATACCAGATTTCTGAATTAGAAAGTTTTAGCAGCTGAACAGGACAAGAAACCTGAGAAAGTGAGGAATAAGAAGAACAAAGGACTGATTATGACACGGAAAGAACAACGGGAGGAGTGGTAAAGATCAAGGAAATTAAAGGCCTTTGTTAGATTGGACACTTGAAGTTAAATATTATTAAAATTAATAAATTAAAAGAAAACCGGCAAGATGGAATCGGGGAGAAATCTGGTCATGAATTGAGACTTCCAAGCTGATAATGTATAGACTGATGGACATGGGGAATTCAAACTGGGGAAGGGGGGGGGGGAGATTTGGAATCCAAAGGCTGTGTAACCATCTTTTGAATTTTTCTATATCTCTTATTTTCTATTTCTTTACATAACTTACGCATGTCATTTTATTTTGATTGGACGTGTTTAAAAAAAGGGAATTCGTGGAAGGAACTGGGGTGGATCTTGGGGAAAATCTTTTTTCTTTTCTTGTTAATGATGTGGGACGGTGGTAAGATTTGTACAATTCAATTTGGATAGTGGGTTAAACAAATTAAGCTTCAAATTGGGAGTGAGAGCTTGTAGAACCAAATTAAGGAAAGGGGAATACAGTCGGGGGGGAGGGGGGGAGTCCCAGAAAGTAGGCAATGAAAGTAAGGTTTTTAAATATCTTTTTTTCTTTTTCTTTTTTCTTTGTATTTCTATATTTTTGGAAACTTTAATAAATATGATTTAAAAAAAAAAAAAAGATTTCTTCGTCTTGGGTTCCGGTTTTCTTTTGTGTGAGTTCTTTTGGGTGGTATGTGGATTCTAGCATCTGAGTCCAGGAGCTGATCTGTGGCTCTTTTTGCTTGTTTGAAATTCTCCACAAGCGTCAGGAGTAGGCCATTTGTTACTGCTAGGAAGTTTTTTATATTGTAGAGGTCTGTGCGTATCTGATCTATTTGATCGTATAACTGGTCACCCCTCTCTTCTATACTGTTGGCATTCACTGTGGGCTGGGGGTCTTGCTGGTTTTCCCTGAGATTCTGAGGGTCTTGCTGGTTTTCCCTGAGATTCTGAGTTGAAATTTGATGCTCGAGGTCATTGGGGTTGGGGGAAATGGTCATCAAGGCGTTCTCAGCTAGGTCCAGTTCCTGCGCCCAGCTCATGGAATAATTTGGTCTTTCAAGCTCAGTTTGTAAGTCTTTGCGTTGTATTGACCAATCCAGCACAATAGGGACAATTTCTTTTGGAGTGCTCTCGTGCTGTAGATTCTTATTCCCTTCTTTATGGGGGAAATAATTGGTGATTTTACTCTGCTTCCTTCGGGGCTCCCACTCCCCCTGAGGTGATATTGGTGCAAATCCCAGGTCCTTATAGTTCTTTCTTGTAAGGACCATGTTGAGCGTGGAAAAAGGTAATTGGGAGCAGTTTGCTGGAATCTCTTAGTCCTGGGGTTTTATTTGGTTTCACTTGGCTCGGTCACAAGACAGATTATGTTTTTCTTCCAGTTTCCCACCTTCGAAAGGTGGGGAGGGTTGTTTTACAAGCAGGGTTTCATGCTTGTCCTTTATCTCGGTGGGCCTTCTAGGTTTCTACTCCCTTCTACTCCCTTTTCCGTCTTTAGTTCTCAGCTTTAGGGCTTTTAACACTTCTGTCCTGTGGTGTCTTCCCCCTTATATTTGCGAGCAGAAATACCGAGACTGTCTCCAGTACCCTCGTCGCCCTCAAAGGAGTTATAAATGACTAATAGATCAGAATGATTTACTGCAGCAAAGTAATAGGGCTTGTGCCAGGGGATAAGATGAAGCAGAACTTGCCTTCAGTTTCAGCCGCTCCTTGTTTCTCGGCGTCTTTCTCAGGTTGAGCAGTAAAACAATAAAACAATAAACTAAAAACAAGGAGAGGTGATGAGGCAGCCAGTAAAACGTTAAAAATATAAAATTAGAATTAAGAAGTGGCTAAAACTACTTGAAAGCTTAACGGAAGGCGGGAGCTCTGACTAGGCTGCTGTCTCAGTCACCATCTTGACCACACACATTTCCCCTTACTTTTTAGGAGGGGAAAAGTGCGTCTTATAGAGGGCAAAATACGGTAAGTCCATTCTGTGAGTGGAAGGGCCCAAGCCAAAGATTGCTGGACAGCAGGTTAGGAAAGAGACGCAAGGGAAATAAATCAAACCTTTCAGATCACACATGCCATGATGTGATTGTAGCTGACAAACCAGCAAACACCACTTGGAAACGAAAGTGCTTTGGGTCAAGGTCTGAGTTTATGAAATCCAAACTGCACCATTTCTTCAAATTTCCCTATGAGAGTAATTTCAAGGATCAGGGCAAATATTTCACACAGCCTTTAAATTTAAAGTTAAGTTGAAAGAAAGTGTGCGAATTGTTCTCCAACTGCAGCTGCTGTCCAAACCTGAAAGCTATCCAGAACGGTGAAATGGATGAATCTAGGGAAACAAGTTGAGAAATAAGGACCAGCTGCTTATTATTCAGTTGGAAAGCATTGTCCAGCAGCACTGAAACCAGATACAGGAGATCATGAAACTTCATAAAAATGGCTCACAATAATAAAGGTTTTAAAAACCAAAATATAATCTGTGATGCTATTAGGGAAAACAGCATCGGAAAACTGAGTTACAGCTACTCAGAAGCAATCCCCACTCAGTTCAATGAGATTTACTCCCAAGTAAGTGTGTATAGGATTGCAGCCTAAAAGGTTTCTTCATGGCCAAAATTTCCATTATTTTTGTACCACTGAACTGTGAACTATTTCTCTCAATATAGTTGACTCTGCGGTCTTGCAGCTCCACTGTAGCAAAGCAAACCCTCTCTCCCTTCAGTTCTCAGCCATGGATAGACTTTTCACTGTTTTAAAAATGCACCTTTTATTTCCCTTACAAAGGAAGCTCTTGTCTTCAAATATGTGTGTATATATGTTAAATATAGAACCCAGGAAGAGAAAAGCAATGAAGCATTGTTTTCATTATCTAGAACTTAATAAATGCTTGTGCCAAGTTAGTATTATAAATAGCTTGTTGCAATTGGAAATTGATGTAAATTTTTCCATGCTGTGCACGCAGCAACTGCTGGTTATGGGTTAAAAAATCGGGCAGAATGAGATGCCAAGCATTGCTTACCATGGCTTCTGGTCAGCTAGCTGAGCATCAGTTATACAACAATTGGGCCAATGGCAAGAGACAAGTAATTAATCATTTAGCTCTAACAGAGGAATGCCTGGCAGCAGAGAATCAGTAGGCTGCAGGCCAGTAATCTACGTGAGATTAGAGATCAAATACTAAGCAGCAATCTTCCAAGAGAAGCCCATAGTACTCGAGATCAATTTTAGAATGCAAAATGTGTTCTGCTCTACTGAGAACTGTTACTACCTATTAAAACATGACATTGTGGGGGTAACCCTATTTGTTTTTATTCCTGGCTTGGTGTTGATGTCGTTGGATGCAGGATAAACTGTAAGAGAATCTACCTACCTACCTACCTACCTACCTACCTTCCTTCCTTCCTACCTATGAATGAATAAATGTATTATTATTAAAAGTGCCACAAGACTCTGTTGGTTTTGCTGCAACAGACTGACATGGCTACCCTTCCAGAAAATACATGTGTATCGTTCTTATTTTAAGAAATCCAATAAAATAATGATGATAATAACAGTGAATAGTTTTCACTTCCTCCACTGATTTGTAGTCTGATTGGTTCATAAAATGAAAAGAGAGTAAGTAATGCAGGGGATGGACAAGAAGCAGCAAACCTGTTTCTTTTTAAAAACAAATATGGTTTTTTAGGTCGCTGGTGCATTGATTCCCTCACTCCATGATGTGGGCTTGAACCAAACAAGTATTTTCACACTTGATTTCTTTTTGCAACACTTGTCCCTCTGAGTCTAAATCAGTGGTAATTAAATTATAGGTACTTTTGGAAAAGAAAACAACCCACACAAGTGTGTGTTTTGAAGCATACCGCAATATACCACACTTGTTAGTCTCCCCAACCAGACAAGATTTTTAAGCTTTAAAGATTTGGCAGACAGTGAGAGCTCCTTGATACGGATAAGTAACTGTCCAATAAAGAATATGGGGCTAGACAAATGTTATAGTCAGTATATCGAAGAAGCATTAAAACAGACAAACTAAATGGAACTTCCAAGCATAAGGCTTAAAAAAGTGCTTTTTCAACAAAATAAAAAAAGTAAAGCTGCTGGATGTACACAAAATACTTTACAAACTTTGGAACTATCACCAAGGAAAGTTTGTTCTTTATCTGTCAGCAAAAGTTGGCAGCTGAGCTACGGGAGAAGGAATCTGGCGCTAAGGTGAAAAAGAGGACATCTCTTGCACCTCTAATTGTGTGGAAGAGGGGTTTGTCAGGCAGAGTAAACCTGCTTAATTTCCTTAGGGTAAGGGAAAGGACCTAGAAAAAAGCTAGAGGCTTAGTCAAGTGGACAGCCATTCGAGGAAGAAACAGTTCTAATAGAACTGTTGTCGGGAACTGTAGCTAAACTTTTCGTCTAAACCTGAAACAGCGTTTCTGACATAAAAGAAGCACTGTGCCCCTTAATAGTGAAACTATCAAGCTTTATCCCTCACTGAGTGTTCATTAATAAAATACAATTTTGGTTTCTATCATGCCTCGGCTTTGATTTATACTTAGTTCAGGGAAGAAGTTGTCTCAGGAAGCCCAATATCAAGAGTTCTTGCTGCGTATTTGTATTATTCTCCATCACATATAGAGAACCCCCAAATTCTCAGATATAAACAGGGGGTGACCAAGGAGCAGCCACCCCAGCTTATATTCTAATGTCAATAGCAAGTGTGCAGGAGGGGGATCCAAATAAAAACCAGGTAAAACAACCACCACCACCTACACTCTCTTTGAAGTGCGAGGATTCTGATGAAGCTCAGGCTTCCTGTACACCCTTGTTAGAATTCCTTTTAGAATCTGTTCACACAATCTCGAATGATCAGCAAATGCTAATTGCGTAGATCGCATCTCATCTAGTCTGGCTTTTTCAGTGGGATGCCTGCCAGCTAGCAGCTGCATGGTAGTTAAGCATACTCAGAAGTGACAGAATAGTATTGACTGCTCTCGCATCTTTAATGGGCTTTTGGGAGACCGTTTACAAAAAAAGAAAAATAGCTGAAGACAGCGGATGAGTAACATTTGGATCCAGGCAGGAGGGTCTGTTCTGCAATGAGATCAACAAGTTATTAACAGCCCCTTAAACCAGAGGTGGGGAAACTGTGGTCTCCCCAAATGCTGTGAGACTCCCAACTCCCATCAGTTCCAGCCAGTATGGCAAAGGGTTAGGGAGTTGTATTCCAGCAACTTGGATAGCTCAGTTGGTTAGAGCACGATGTTGATAGCGGCAAGGTCGCAGGTTCGATTCTCATATGGGACAGCTGCATATTCATTCTTGCATTGCAGGGGGCTGGACTAGATGATCCTCAGCCTCCTTTCCAACTCTACAATTCTATGGTTTTATATGAAGAGAGTAAGAAGTGGAGGGCCATAGGTTCCCCATTCATGGTAAAAACAAAAACATGATTTTGTCCCTAGTATAGTTTTATTTATTTATTTATTTATTTATTTATTTATAGTTTTATTTATTTCTTAAAATATTTATATACCATTATTCAGTTTAAACAAAAACAACAACAACAACAACACCGTGGTTTACAACATTAACCATACAATAAAAACCACACACACACACACACACACACAGAAAATCAGTTCACGATTATGTTATGATGATAGGAAGGTCTTGAAACACTTCTTAAGGCAAGCATTCCCCACCCCCCACACTTCAAATGCAAAGGTGTAGATCTCAGAGCATATTGTATTAGGGTTTTGAAAAACAAAAAACAAAACAAAACAAAACAAAACAAAAGCCATTCCTTGTAAAATTTGATATTGGTGGAGAAAAGGATTTTTATTTCTCCATCAGATAAAGAAAGCAATCCCAATGAGCTAATTTGCTGCTTTCGTTTAGTGTGGCTGAAGAGAATTAGTGCTGAAAAGTCTAATGGAACAAGCATTACTTCTAGACAAATGCTAGTGAGAGCAGGAATGAGGGTGTGCATTGGGTATAGATCATGGGTAGGCAAACTAAGGCCCAAGGGCCGGATCCGGCCCAATCGCCTTATAAATCCGGCCAGGAATCAGCGTGTTTTTACATGAGTAGAATGGTGCTTTTATTTAAAATGCATGTCTGGGTTATTTGTGGGGCATAGGAATTTGTTCTCCCTCCAAAAAAATATATAGTCCGCCGCCCCCCCCCCCAAGATCTGAGGGACAGTGGACCGGTCTCCTGCTGAAAAAGTTTGCTGACTCCTGGTACAGATAATACAATTTAGTGATCAAAAGCAGGTAGTTGTGCTGGTCATTAGGAAATGTACAGAGAGCATAAGATTGTGCTTATCAGGACAAACCAAGGTTCATAATGGAGTTTACAGATTTTCAGACACATCCTGTGGATTATTACTTCAGTGATAAGGTGAAAGGAAAAGGGAAACGACCCCTGGGTGGTTAAGTCCAGTCAAATGCGACTATGAGGTGCAGCGCTCATCTCTCTTTTCAAACCGTGTGCATGGATAAATACGTGCATAGCTAGAGTGGCGTTTTTAAGTTTCCACTGCTGCCAAACAGCAAGACACTTCTCCATTTAAAAACCAGTTTGCCAATTCGGCTGACAAGTAGCTGTGGTAGAAAATGCAAAGGCATCTCCAGTTGAAGTAGCAATTATTCACTGGGTACATATACCATGGAAACATAGAACTGTAGAGTTGGAAGGGACCCAGAGAGTCATCTTGTCCAACCCCCTGCAATGCAGGAATCTCAGATAGGTAAAAGGTAAAGGACCCCTGGATGGTTCAGCCCAGTCAACGGTGCTCATCTCACTTTTCAGGCCGAGGGAAATGGTGTTTGTTCACAGACAGCTTTCTGGGTCATGTGGCCAACATGACTAAACCACTTCTGGCACAACGGGGCACCAGGACGGAAGCCAGAGTGCACAGAAATGTGGTGTTTACCTTCCCGCTGCAGCGGTACCTGTTTATCTACTTGTACTGGTGTGCTTTCGAACTGCTAGGTTGGAAGCTGCTGGGACAGAGGAACGGGAGCTCACTCTGTCGTGTGGTTTCAAACCACCGACCTTCTGATCAGCAAGCTCAAGAGGCTCAGTGGTTTAGACCACAGTGCCACCCGCTCCCTCCAACTTCAGTTGTACTTGCTACCAAGCAATTGCAAACAGAATCGCAGCCTTTGAGTCACAGGGTGCAGTGAGAGGTCCAGTCCTTTCTCCATTCTCTTTGCCCCATTATCTTTTTGTCCCATCCCACTTCAGCAAACCTGTCCCCCCCCCATTATTTTCCTTGGTTTTCTCCACCCCACCTTTCTTGATAAAATTATTCTAGCTCAGGGGTGGGAAAAAGTTTCTTTTCCTGAGGCAGGCCAGATCTTCATCTGCCCTGTGCTTTTTGGGCCACATTTGATTGGTGGTTGTGGCGGCCCACCTATCAGTCACCTAACACCACAATGACACCAGGTGATGAGCCTCTTTAAAGGTGAACTCCCAGCACACCTTGAAATAAGGTTTGCTCCAGGATCAGGAAGGGGTTTGCACTTAACTCCCTGCTGAAACAGTTGTTTCCCTGTGTCATGACATTTAGTTCACAGCAGCACCTGTTTGTAGCCACACAAACTGCAGCATGATGATATTCTTATACTTTTATTATATATACCTGTATCTGAGAAGCATCCGTTTGCATGTAAATGGAAAGCAATACTTCCAACTGTCTTTCAGTGTGAAAAGAAACAAAATGCTGAAATAATGAGTACAAAAAATTGCTGCTGTATGCTTTATGTGTCAAATATTTCAACTTATATCAACTTACAGAAGTGTGTTGCCTTTAGAAAAATACTTCTGCAAGAGAAAGAATATTTAGAAAGTGACAAGTTTGTACATCCTTCCAAGGTGAGAAAAACAGTGTACCTTTAAATGTGACACAGTTAAACACCGAGATTGTGAGTACGTAGTTTGGAAAACCAACCTGACATCTCATGAATAAAATGAATACTCTACCAGGCTTACATGAAGCTGCTCAATCCTTTGATTTATTTCTCTTGAATGCATAAATTTCTCCCATCTAATTGGCCAGAATGATAGCATCAGTGTTACAAGAAAAATGAAAATTCCTAATAACATGGGATGAACCCATGTTTTCCAGTTTACAGTTTTTGGCCCTAAGGTACTTACTTCAGGAAAACCTTCTGAAAACTCCTTACTCCTACCTTTTGCTGATAATTCTGTAGCTAGTTTGTACACCTCTGGTACTCATCTTAAGGTGATTCCACCCCTCTCATTCAGGGATAACTGTGTGATGATGGTATGCAATTAATCAGATTTGGCTATTTGCCCGTTTATAATGAGGGCAATACTTCAGGTCTCTGACAGTCCTAGCCTAAATTGACTGAAATATATGTTAGTCATTTAATAAACCAGGTCTAAGCTATGGCCTCTGAAATGAGAGGTTAATTCAACAACTCATGAACTTTGGCAGTCTTGAACAGTATGACAATGATTCAATATTTGAATATAATCACTGTTAATTAATTATATAATTGCTGAAAATGTTTTTGTGGGGGCCTTTTGCCAACAGCCAAGTGGCAGCCAAGTGGACATTCTACAAAATGATGTATTTCCTTGGCAGGCCATTAGCATTCCAAATAGGAGAACTAACCCAACATTAAACTTGAAAAAGAAAAGTCAATTTTGTAGCTCAGATTATATTTTTGATCTGACATTATCTGGGAGGAAATTTGGATGGCAACCAGCAATTGTCCTTTTCTTCTTTTTTATCGCTAAATAATACAGAAGTGTCTCGGCCACTTCCAATCCACAGTCTATGCATGATGAAAAAGAATATGGAACCATCACTGCAACCATGGTCATCCTGTCTGGTCCTTGGCACTTACTGACCATTCTGAGAAAAAAATCATTTGCTGCTTCTGCTGTTGCAGTCACTTTGAAAGCAGCCAGTGTGAGAGTAAATGACAAAAACAGCTTGCCTGCCGAGACAGGTGCAGCTGACTCTTTCTAAATCAGACCACTGGTCCATCTAGCCAAATACCAGCAGCATCTCAGTCAGGAATCATGTGGCCAGTGTAATGATGGAAAATTGCACATAGCCCAGTGATAGAGTACATGCTTTGTATGCAAAAGACCTGTGGCTCAGTCCGTGGTATTTCCAGGCAGGACTGAGAAAAAGTCTGGTCTGAAACCCTGGAGAGCCACAGTCAATCACTGCAGAGAATACTGAGCAAGATTGAGCACTGGTCTGCCTTGGTATAAGGCAGCTTCCTATGTCACCACGCTATAAAGCCAATCATATGTTGCTATGTGCTGAATCACAAAGCCTCACTCTTAGATGGCTTTGTGACAACAGCATCTACCTATGTGATGTGATGACATCATGAAGCCAATTCAGAGCTGCAGCAATCTGAGTTGGTATAAGGGAGGGGCAAACATGCAGGTGATTACTTCCACCCATGTATGCAGCTCTACCCCATGTCATAATATGCTATTTTTTTCCTATGGAATATTTGCAGATATAGCTGCATATAGTGTACTGCCTACAGGCTACAATAAAGGAAAGCTGGTTCCAATGATAATAATAATAATAATAATAATAATAATAATAATAATTTTTATTTATATCCCGCCCTCCCCAGCCGAAACTGGGCTCAGGGCGGCTAACAACAATCAAAATAATCCAACATTCTAAAAACATTTCATTATAAAAATTAATTAAAATCAAACTGATGGCAACCATTAAGCAAAATTCTGTGCAGATTGCCAGAGGAGGGGGTCAGGCTGCGCCCTGACCAAAGGCCTGGTGGAACAGCTCTGTCTTGCAGGCCCTGCGGAAAGATGTCAGGTCCCGCAGGGCCCTAGTCTCTTGTGACAGAGCGTTCCAACAGATTGGAGCTGCAGCCGAGAAAGCCCTGGCTCTAGTTGAGGCCAGCCTAACCTCTCTGTGGCCTGGGATCTTCAGGATGTTTTTATTTGCAGACCGTAAGTTCCTCTGTGGGACATACCAGGAGAGGCGGTCCCGTAGGTACGAGGGTCCTAGGCCGTATAGGGCTTTAAAGGTTAAAACCAGCACCTTAAACCTGATCCTGTACTCCACCGGGAGCCAGTGCAGCTGGTATAGCACCGGGTGAATGTGATCTCGCAGCGAAGACCCCATAAGGAGTCTCGCCGCGGCATTCTGCACCCGCTGGAGTTTCTGGGTCAGTCTCAAGGGCAGCCCCATGTAGAGCGAGTTACAATAATCCAGTCTGGAGGCGACCGTCGCGTGGATCACAGTGGCTAGGTCAGGGCGAGAGAGATAAGGGGCCAACTGCTTAGCTTGGTGGAGATGAAAAAATGCCGCCTTTGTTATAGCTGTAATCTGCGCCTCCATAGAGAGGGAGGTATTGAAGATTACACCCAAACTCTTAACGGACGATGCTGGCACTAATTGCACCCCCGCAAGAGATGGGAGTTGCCCCCTCAATCCCATATCGCCCCATCCCAGCCAGAGGACCACTGTCTTCGAAGGATTTAACTTCAACCGGCTCCCACGTAACCATCCAGCCACAGCTTCCAGACATCTGGTCAGTGTGTCTGGGGCCGAGTCAGGATGGCCATCCATCAACAGATAGAGTTGGGTGTCATCGGCATACTGATGGCAGCCCAGCCCAAAACTCCGGACAAGCTGGGCGAGGGGGTGCATAAAGATGTTAAAAAGCATCGGGGAGAGTATTGCACCCTGAGGCACTCCACACACCAAGGAGTGGCGCGATGACAATTCCCCCCCAAGCACCACCCTCTGTCCCCGACCAGAGAAAAACGAGCGCAGCCATTGAAGGACTGTGCCTTGGATCCCCACGTCAGCAAGGCAGTGGTCCAGGAGTTCGTGATCGACCATGTTGAAGGCTGCTGACAGGTCTAGAAGAATCAGCAGCCCCGACCCGCCTCGATCCAGCTGCCTGCGGAGATCATCTGTTAGGGCGACCAGAGCCGTCTCTGTCCCATGACCAGCGCGGAAGCCGGACTGGAATGGATCGAGAGCCGATGTTTCATCCAGAAACCTACCAAGCTGTTCAGCAACCGCTCTCTCAATCACCTTACCCAGGAACGGAAGATTCGAAACCGGGTGGTAATCTAAGGGATCTAATGATGTTTTCTTTAAGAGCGGGCGCACCACTGTCTCCTTCAGTTCCCCTGGGAATATCCCGGTGCCAAGGGACAAATTGATAATATCACCCAGGGGGGCCCTGGGCATTTATGTTGCTTTTTTCCAGAAATGGCAGTCCTCCCCCTCTCAGCCCGCCATACACACACATTTAGAAACAAAAGAGAGTTTTAAAAGCACTTTGTGCTTTGGCATGGGGCTTGCTATTGAAAGAATAAAGGGGGGGGGGGAATCCACTGTGCTAGCCCACCTTATGAGCCTAAACAGCTCTTTGGTTCCCAGCTTATGATTCCACGTGTGCTTTTATTCGGAAAGGTCTGGGCATGCTGCCAAGTCCATATGGCTCCATGAATAATGGCTCCGTGACTTTGTGAAGGTAAGATGTGTAGGATATGGATCAGAATTAACATTATCTTGCTGTGTTTAATATGAGGAGGACATAATCCAAAAGGCTTGGCAGAGCTACAACGGAGTTGACACAGAAAGCCATTGGTACTGACTATGCTAACTTGCATAGCTCTCCAGGGTTTCAGGTAGAAATCTTTCCCCAGCTGTCCCTGGAGATGAAGGGGAGTAAACTGGGGACCTTCAACATGGAAACATGTCCTCTGAGTTACTGGCTCTTCTATGTATCACCCCTCTGGGGAGGAGGTACTTTTATCTATTTAAGTAGAAAGGTACATCCATGTGCTTTGACATCTGCTGTAGGCAACAATAGGTTTCTGCCAAGGTACAAGGACGTTCTCTTTGGAGCTCTAATTTGCAGCCGTCCATTCTTCATTTGAAAAGTGTTAACCCTCTGGTACAAACTCTATGGGCTGACTGTGTTTGTAGGCTCTTTCCATTTCTGATGACCCCTGTGGATCTGACTGCATGAAGGGTGAGGTCTAAAGGGGTTTGGGTTAGGAGCCCCTACAGTACAGGCAGTCGGCCAGCAGTAACATAATGTCCCTCAAATGGTTCTCAACAGAATGAACTGCTTTACTGAGCAAATTGGAAAACTGGGGAGAACACCTTTCTCCGCAGAGCAAATAGCAATATTAGAACCTGTGACATTAATGTAATTTCCTATAAAGCAAAGAGCTAATTTATTGTGGAAAGTAAGAAAGGTCTTTCTCTTTCCTTTGATATAATGGATTTAGGATCAAAAGGAGAAACTATTATATTTTGTAGTTGTTGTAATTGAAACACTCGGGGATTAGAATAAAAGGTGTTGTTTCATACTTCTAACTTCCCAGGTCAGTTGGGCATTCTGGGATCTCTTACTGGTTCAGAGGTTTTTCTTTGTAAGTACAGGAGAGACTTTCTGTAATATCTGTTTGCAAATTTGCAAGTTAAACGTGGAGGATCAGGCATGCAACCAGGCAAGTCTATAAAGTATTGCTAGCTCCCTTCCTCCTGAAAAGAATGCGGCATAACCTTGGCGCTCCCATCCAAAGATCCTTTTTGCCAGCTACCTTCTAAAACACAAGATAGGAAGAGCCCATAGGTAAGTGGTGGCACACTTGAAAAGATCCCCAGGTTCATGGTGCTCCCTTCCCAGAGTCCATTTTTCCAGCTTCCTTCTAAAATAGAGGTTGGGTAGAGACCATAGCTCAGTGGGGCAATGCATGCCAAGACTCCCAGGTTCAAACCTAGGTTCATATCCAGATAGAACCATGTGAGGCCCATGCCTGAAACCTTGGAGAGATGCTGCTAGTTGATGCAGTAGACAATACTAGGCTGAATGGACCAATGGTCTGATTAGGTATGAGGCAACTTGATGTGGATTGTTTCCTCGCCTACATACATTCTAACTGCCAGCTGTTAATCTCTGAGCTGGGTGGAGCATGTTGTTGTTTAGTCATTTAGTCGTGTCCGACTCTTCGTGACCCTAAGGACCAGAGCACGCCAGGCACTCCTGTCTTCCACTGCCTCCCGCAGTTTGGTCAGACTCATGTTTGTAGCTTTGAGAACACTGTCCAACCATCTCGTCCTCTGTCGTCCCCTTCTCCTTGTGCCCTCCATCTTTCCCAACATCAGAGTCTTTTCCAGGGAGTCTTCTCTTCTCATGAGGTGGCCAAAGTATTGGAGCCTCAGCTTCAGGATCTGTCCTTCCAGTGAGCACTCAGGGCTGATTTCCTTCAGAATGGATCGGTTTGATCTTCTTGCAGTCCATGGGACTCTCAAGAGTCTCCTCCAGCACCATAATTCAAAAGCATCAATTCTTTGGCGATCAGCCTTCTTTATGGTCCAGCTCTCACTTCCATATATCACTACTGGGAAAACCATAGCTTTAACTATATGGACCTTTGTTGGCAAGGTGATGTCTCTGCTTTTTAAGATGCTGTCTAGGTTTGTCATTGCTTTTCTCCCAAGAAGCAGGCGTCTTTTTATTTCGTGACTGCTGTCACCATCTGCAGTGATCATGGAGCCCAAGAAAGCATGCTAGTAGCCACCACTTATGCAACCAACATTCACTTAAAGAAATATCTGCCAATCTTCAATGCTTATCAAGGAATCAGCTGCAATAATCTTATAGTGCAGCTTCCTGGAAAGGAGAGAATGTGGCATAATAAGAAAACTGCATGGGCCCCTTACATAACAAACCAGCACATGTTTCTTGGTTGTTGCTGCTTTGCAGTGTTGCCACTGGTTGCAAAGAGGTGAAACACGCTTCCAAATCTGACTGCATCACAATATACACAGAAGGAACAGCATAAGGGCAAACAAGTTCCATTGAGCTGGGAATACGAAGTACTCTTACCACCAGCAAGTCTTTAGTCCTGCTAGTTTTCAAACAAAGCATTAGTATTAATTATAAGAATTAGAAAACTTGTCAGAGACTAAGAGGAAAATAATTTCCAAGTAAATTATAGCCAAGAGAATAATTTGAATAAGGTACTAACTATTAACTGAAAAGTTTGCAAATATTATGGTGCCTACATGCCCTATAAGGGTATTGTTAAATGTTTAAAATTAATCTTGCTCTCTCTTTGGCTCTTTTAATTCATTTTGAATTAAATAAGCCAGCTTGAAGTATGCCCCCTTCCTGGAATGCAATCAGGCTAGTATTTTTATAATATGACTACCTGCAGTGTAATATATGACAGTACAAAAAAACATTATGAAAACTGGAGCCCAGAGCCATTTGACTCCTGGGTTCAGAAAACACTTTTCCCTTTCTTTCTCAAAATGAGAGGAATGCTTGTCCATATGTGCATGCCCATACATGCACAGATTTTGTGCTGCTTTAAAAGAATAAACATCTCACATAGCCACAGCAGGGAAAACTCTCCTTTGCCACATTATTTGCTTTTAACCCTTTGAAGCTTATACACCAGAAATGCAGTTTCTCTTCTCTCCCTCTCTTCTATCTTCCTTGCCTGGGAGGCATTGCAGGAAGTGAAATATTGACATTGGATGATGGGCAACAGGCAGATGCGGGGACCGAGGTTCATCCAATATTTTTGAAGAAAGTGTTGGCCTTTTGTTATTTGGCCCACTTATGAGTTTTATTAATTGTAGTAACTGAGTAGTCAATAGTGCATGATTGGAGATGTTGTCATAATATTAAGTGTGTGCACCACTGTGGTTCTGACACAGATTTGCTGCTTCACCCTGAGGCTACCCAATTCACTTTTGAATACATTCATGTTTGGTTTGTTCTCCCCACCGACCATTTTCACTATTGGGAAATTTAAAAAATGACTAACATTTCCCCCTTTTGACAAATGTGGATGAAATTTGCAGGCATGCTAGTTTCTCCAGGGTGGATAAAGTCTGGAAAATTGCAGACAAACTGGTCTTGGGATGTTTGTGCTTGGCCATATGTCTATATGCCATATGTCCTCTTTTCTCAGGACACGTCCCCTCTTTCATGATGAGAGTCTCCATAGAGATCCATAGTTAAAAGAAGAAGTCAGCAAATATGTCCTCTTTTTTGCTCTTCAAAATATGGCAACTGTAGATGAACACCTTTAACATTTGATTGATTGGGGTGTTGTTGTTTTTAAGGAACTATTTGTAATTCTTACTCAGAGTAGACCTATTGAAATAATTGAACAAGACTAAGTTAGGTTTATCAATTTGGATATGTCTACTCTGAGTAAAACTTAGTTTAATACCATCCAATCCCCTATTTTAGAAGAAGTGCTTGTAATTTTCAGTCATACCAGGCTGGATAAAGCCTGTCAAATTACAAGCAAATAGTTTTAGGGACTTTAGTTCTGGACACCTTTAATTATCTATAACTTTTCTATTTCTAAGCAGAAAGATCACCTTGTCATGAACAAGATTTTTCCAGAGAGAAGATGCCACACAAACTCCTATTAATAAATATTTTCAATCATTCCAAAGGGAAAGTGGTGGTTAAGCTAGAAGCACCACTCTTTGGTTACCCTCCTCCCTGAAAACATTTGAAATATCTTTTATGGCAGCATTCTGACATATATCCCTTCATAGATTTGATTGTGTCAACAAAATCCTGCAAGAAAAGAGAGAAAACCCAAACAAACCAAGTCTTGATGTTATGTCAAGGAAAATGTTGCTTTCTTCCCTCATCCTCTTTGTCCATGACATGTGCAACAACTTTGAAGAGTTTGCAGAAGAAGCAAAGAAAACGAGTCGTCAAGTGGAACCCACACATTCAGATAAAAGATCCTTGCAGTGTAGAGACATAAATCAGTTTCCCCAGATGGAAGAAATAAGTGACTGCCTGCTTTCTGGAGGAGACAAATCCAGGTTGGAAACATTCTACGTTATCTTAGACAAACTTCAAGTGCTTACACAAAAGTTGTGGATTTTTTTGGGGTTCCTAGCCAATATCGAACCATTCTTCCCAAAACCGTGATACACTGAAAAGTGATGCAGAGTGAGAGCATAATGTATGAAACATGAAAAGAGGATCCCAAGGACTGAAGGGGTGCTGCTATATACTGCAAGCATATTCAGCAGTTCTTTGGTTTTCAAATTTTCAGCACAATATCTTAACATACTGCTTCTGGTGTGAAATACAGATATTTTTGGACAGGATTATATGTATATATTTACTATTTCTTTCTACAGCTGTGGGGGAGGGCGTCGTACAAAGTGCATTGAGGGGAGGCGGACTCACATGAATATTTCCCCCCTGGCCTTCTCAGTCTTTAAAAGGCCCTGCATGCAGCTAAGTGCTTCTGGAAACCTGGGGAGGTAATTGGTTGCCATTCCCAATGGCTCATTGCATTCAATTCATTCAGAGAATTTGTCTGTTATTATACCAAAAGGAACATAAGAAGAGCCTTGCTGGAGCAAGCCGAAGGCCAATCTCGTCTCATTTCTCACAGTGGTTAACCAGATGCCTATGGGAAGCCTGCATGCAAAACCTGAACCCAACAGCACTCAACAATCACAGCTACCTGGTTTGGTAGATGAATTTGACTGTACTGCAAATTAAACACAATTTCCTTGAGAACTTCTCTCCAGCTGAGTATGTTAAATTCTGTACACATGTAGGCAGTGTTCAGTGGACCAATGGCCCAAGCCAGCTTACTTGCAGGTGAATGCACCAAAGTTTTTAAAGGTCAAGTCCTTATTCTTGCTGAAACATTTGTAGATTGCTATGAACTATGTGACTGGACTACCCAACCAAGGAGTATTTTCCTATCTGGATTAATCACATCTCTTGCTTTTTGCAAATATTTTATGTAATGATCAAACTCTTCCACATCCCACCCCGCCTCCATATCTAACATCTGCTTCTGTTCAAAGGTACGCTTGTTTGGGGGATGAATTTCTAAACAACACTTCACTGCAGGTGAAATGAAATGGCATTGCTTTGTGGGCAAGATGATAAAATGCATATGAATAGCACCGTCAGCCTCACATACACACAACACCATGTTAGGAGCCGAGTCAGGTGCAGGGACACATCTACTATGAAAAGCTTAAGCTTCAGGAGCCCTAATTCCAGAGAGGCCCCAGAAGCTAATTTAGTTCACATTGCTTTTTTAAAAATGGGTGTAGTAGACCCAGTTTGAGTCACACAACTCAAATTGATTAATGTTTTTGTTGCATTTATGTCAACAATCCTAAGGTTTGAGAGTCAGTAGCACAGATGTTGTACAGATGTGGTGATCTGTTGTGGAACAATCCTTTGGATAAGATAACAGTGGCTACTCAGACCTTGTTGCTGGTTGTGAAGGTGCCCCCATAACAGGTTGAGCTTCAGGACCCCAAGAATGAGGGACCACCACTGGTCAGATCAGTTTTTTTCTTAAATGTTTGTCAAGACATTTCATGAGTACTGAGCTGATTCTGACTTGAGCTGAGGAGGCTGTGCGCCCACCATCCTCTCCCTTCCCAAACAAAGCACCTGGCCGCCATTCTAGAAGGTCACATGAGTTCAGTTTGGTACATGCACATGACGTTTACCTCATACAGCCAGAACAAGCCAGGATCCTCATTAGCACCAACTGCTTCAGTGCTAGCTGAATAACAACTGCCGGCCTATGAATTTGTTATTTTCCTGTCAGATGTCAGGCATATCAAATGCAAGAAACTTGGTTTTCAGCAGCAGGAAGGAAAGTGCTAACAAGTCGTCCCAAAGAGAAATACTGTGGTACTGGAGTTCAAAAAAAAAGGGCACTTAAAACAAGATTTGTAGGGAAACAATGTGGTATTCTACTGAGATACAGGGCCTAGCTTGAAGAGAAACATGTATAGACAAGGAGGAAAAAATGGAGTGGGTGGCGGAAATGCACAACCCAAATCCCAAACCTCAGAAAAAGGATAAAAAGAAGCCCTGGCAATGAATCACCAACTTAGAGGACTGGCTGTTTTTGTAAACAAGGCAGTCAACTCTAGGGACACTGAGACATCATTCCAACAATATCAATAACTACCTCTAATTTACTTGAATCCACCAGACACCCATCCAGCCCAACTGAAAGAATGAAAGTGATGAGGCTTTACAGAGGAGGGCCTGGCTTACCATGAGGCAAACAGAGACTCTTGCCTCTGGTGGCAGATTGGGAAGGGCAGCAGAATGAGGACACCACCTTCTGCCTCCTACCTATTCCTCCCTGCATCACCGAAATGAGTGTGCCTTCTTGTCAGCTGCAAATTTCAGCCCCTCCTGCCAGTAGACGCACCTGGTCTAGCTAGAGCTGTCAAGGAATTGTAGAGTTAGAAGGGACCCTGAGGATCATCTGGTCCAACTCCCTGTAATGCAAGAATACGCAGCTGTCCCATATGGAGATTGAGCTCACAACCTTGACGTTATCAGCACCACGGTCTAACCAACCGAGCTATTCATTAAACAAAACACAGATGCTCAAGTTTGTTTATTATAATGATAGCCCACCTTTTATCCAAGGAGCTCAGGGTGGCATACACTCTGGCCACTCACTTCGTTTTATCTTCACAACAACCCTGTGAGGCTGAGCGACTGTGACTGGCCCAAGGTGACCCAGTGAACCTCAAGGCCGAGGGGGGGGGGGTTCAAACCCTGGTCTCCCATATCCTAGGCCCAGCATGCTACCACTCTAGCCACGATGCCACACTGGTTATGTATCCTACTTTAAAAGGACAGGCCCCTATCTGAAGCACTGTCAGAGGACATTCCTCCGTTCAAGAGCGATGTGGCTCAAGTCTGGTTTAAAGGTGACAAGAAGAAAAGCATAAGAAAGGAGAGCAGGAACCTCCGGGCCCATCAATAGCTAGTTACCTGGACTATGCATTCTTCCCCACTGTGGTGAGATGTACAGTCGTACCTTGGAAGTCAAACGGAATCCATTCTGGAAGTCCATTTGACTTCCAAAATGTTCAGAAACCAAAGCACGGCTTCTGATTGGCTGCAGGAAGCTCCTGCAGCTGATCGGAAGCTGCAGAAGCCCCGTTGGACGTTCGGGTTTCAAAGAATGTTCGCAAACCAGAACACTTACTTCCGGATTTGCGGCGTTCGGGAGCCGAAACATCCGAGTATCAAGGTGTTCAGGATCCAAGGTACGACTGTATTTTGATTTAGCGTGTTCTCCCTCATGGAGAGCGCGTGTTGCGGTGGGGTCTGCCAGGCCACCCCTCTGTTGCCAGGCAAGATTACTAAGGAAGCCGGTGGCAACGATTGGGTGGCTGGGTTGCTGAGGTAAATTCTATGTTGTAATTTGGTGGGAGGGATCAGTGGTTTTAAATCCTGTGCACGCTGCTTGGTGCTTTCTCTTTCGCTGAGTGCAATGGATCACCCGCCCACCTGCCCTAATTTTATGGCTTTTGTGTTGACCTTGCTATGCCTGTCATGGGGTCGTCTGCCATTGGGGCAGGGGCCTGGTAGGAATTTTGTCCATCTGGCTGATTGGCTGGGCCATTTGGTTTTGGCCTATTGCGTAGCAAATCGTCACAACTTGTAAGGTTGCGGTTAGGCACTGGTTATCAATTGGTTGGAGGAGGGGTTAGGATTGGCTGGGCCTGCCCCTCCATGGTTGCTGCGGAAAGGGAATTCCGTTAAAGGAATCCAGGGGCTTGCCAATTTTTCATCCAAATCCCTGGAATGGGGCTAGGGCCGGCAAGCCCTGGGGAGCATGTGGGGAGAGGTGAGGGCCTATGGCTCAGCTCCATTTCTCCCCAATATTGTTTTCCCTTACTGACTTTCGTTGGTGTCCGGAAGTCAGTTCTGTCCCCAGGCGGGGGGACAGATAGTCTTAACCAATGCCTAAGCAACCACTCACATTTATGTATTTCAATAAAGTTGTGGCCAAAATTATGCCAAAAACCTTAAACAAAAATTATGTGTGTGTTGCGAGTTATCTGAGGGGTGGCTTGGGGACCTCAACACGCAAAAAAACTCACATTCTTGCAAATCAAGCTCCTGGCTTGGGTATTTTGAATATGAAAATCTCACATCCTGCAGGAGCTGTATCTTATGTTTATTAGCTCAGGAAAAATAATAAAGCAGAAGTAAAAGGGCCTTCCAACACAACATGATATTCCAGAAAATATTACTTTGTAAGAGGTGGGATGCATAAACGTGCAGCAGGCACACAGAAAAATCCTCAGCCTTGTTTTCGTACAAAACACCTTTTCTGGGTTTGGTATCAATACCGTATAAGTCTGAGGTTGCCATCACCCCATGAACTGATCTTGTTTTATTTATTTGTTAAATTTATATCCTGCTCAAGGACCACAGTGTAGTTTACAATATAAAACACAAAAATACATCACATAATAACAAAACAAAAGAACAACACTCCCCCAACACATTTAAAATGCCATAGATTGTTTTAATTAGCCAAAGGGTTGGGAGAAGAGGAATATTTTCACCTGGCAAAAGCATGTTCCACAAGCAGGGAGCTACCACTGAAAAGGCCTGTTGTGTTGTCAGCCTTTCATGGGGGGGGGGGTATAAGAAGAAAGGCCTCAGATGATGATCACAGGGTCCAGGTCGGTTCATATGGGGAGAGGTGGTCCTTGAGGTGTTGCAGCCCTGAGGCATTTAAGGCTTTATAGGCTGTTTAACTGGGCTCTGAAACTAACTGGCAGCCAGATGCTCAAACCATCTTGCCCCAGTGAGCAACCTGGCCTCAGCAGATGACATTTCTGAAACATCTTCAGATATAACGTGTCGCAGTAACGCCTTGCATGCCTTGCTTCCATGACAGGATGGGTCAGCACGACTGAGAGAAACAGCAAATCGTGCAACACCCTTGCCCAAAAGAAAAGAGAAGCAATGTTGTCCCCCCCCCCTTGTCTGCCAAGCAGTGAAAAGATTCCAGGGAGTCCCAGGCATTCGCCTAGGTCAGGCATAGGCAACCTCAGCCCTCCAGATGTTTTGGGACTACAGTTCCCATCATCCCTGACCACTGGTCCTGTTAGCTAGGGATCATGGGAGTTGTAGTCCCCAAACATCTAGAGGGCTGAGGTTGCCTATGCCTGGCCTAGGTGTTGTGTTTTCTTTGGAAATCAGGCACAACAGATACTATAGTGTAATTATGAAATATGCCCTACTTACACTCAAGCATTCCCATCTCACGAGGGGCTTGCCCCCCATGGCAACATAGAAATGGATTCAATGGCACCCCAAATGCTATCTCCATGTCTCCCTCCCAGCTTGTCTCAGGCGGCCCACCAAGAGTTCTACTGGCCTTCTTTCTCCTGTGATTTGAATCCTCTCGCAAAAGGCCCCATTTTTTCCTGCTGCCTATGTCATTGCTCATGGTAACCCTGGAAACTCCTGGTTTTCACAGACTCAAAGATCTTCCCTTGATGGGTTGATGACTGGCCATCAGCACCCTTGTTCTTCTTAACATCTCTCAGGGAAATGCTGGAAAAAAACAGCTTTGACTGCATGTTTACACTACTAAGCTGTCGAAGTGAAGACTCCAAGTATCTAGACATTTCTAACCTAACTCTGGGAATTATGGGGAGAATCAGGTACCCAGGAATTTTAGGGGGGTCTGAACCCCCTAAACTTGTAACAATACAATGAATGCTAGTATCCAGACTAATTGTTTCATTCACTTTTGATGTGAAATATCTTTTTACTTTGTCATTTTAATGCACATAATATTTCCTTAGGAGTTTTGCTAATGTTAATGACTCACAGCTTTAAAATGGTCTTTGGTGAGTGCAAGGATAACTATGAATTGGCCTGTATATAGAGGTTGTGTAGCTATCTTGAATGCAAAACCCTCATTGAGTCAGAGGTGGAGGATTCCAAAGCAAGCCCAGAGTCCAAAGTACTGTGGTATTCATTTTGTGTCCAAGACCTTTGGACCTCTCTTCTCCAACAATCAGTCTCTTGCTTCCCCATGCTCCATCGCAAAGTGTTTCTGAAAATGAGAAACTAATTGGTGATACAGATTGGGGTTTTGCTGTTCAGAGGAGGTGGGAAGTAAAGGGGGGAAAATGCTTTGGGCATGTTCGAGCCTTGTGATCAGATACAGTAGTGCTTTGCATTTCCAGTCAAAGCTATCCTTTGCTCCTGAACGTATACTGAAATGACTCTTGCCTTTTCTTTATCTGCTTTGGTGAACTCACCTTGATCCTTCCTGCTCACCTGGGACCATAACAGGCAGAAAGAGCTGGATCTCTTTACCCCCCCCCCCCCCACAGCTGATGCTGCTATTTACATTTTATTTTAGAAATTATGCGTGTTAATTCCAGTCACATGATTAACCTAGTTTGGCCCATAATGAATAGTTAGTAACTTTTTAAAAAATATCCTGATTTTTCAAAGGCCAATTCTCCCGGTAAACTTTTAAAAATATACAGGAAAAACTGTCAACAAGATTGCAAAGGAAAATGAGTAATCTTTCTGGAATGTGCCCATCTATGAAGCCATGAGTGCAAGGGGACGGGCAAACTAAATGTTGTGTTTTAATAACTCTAAAGGGCTGCTTCAATTCCAGAAGAGACTAAGGCTTATCACAGTAAAGACCAAACAGTCCTTGCTTAAAGGCAGTTCACGTACAAAAAGCCAAAGTGGCACAAGACACCTCTAAATTCCAATAGTAAGCTTGCCCTTTACTGCGACAGTCAATAATCACTGTGCCGGCCGATAGCCTACCATGTCCTTTAGTAACAGAAAGGACAAGTTTCATGCTTTCATACCTGCCGCTGCTAAAACTCTTCCATATTCTAGAACCTGCTACAGTTTCACTTCAATTGATTGGGCAGCAATTTATTCCAGCATCCTCCTCACATTCCTCTGTAAATGTCACATTCACTTTGCAGATAGATTTGCCCTCTTGCTTTCTCATTGCATATATATGTGTGTGTGTGTGTGTATATATATATATATATATATATATATATGAAATAAAGATAGAAAAAATAGGTAATCTTAATGCGCAACTTTACTATGTATATCTGTTTTAAAACTTCATGTTACATAAACTTGTTTTTAACATTTATCAGTATTTGCAATTGCTATTTTATATCCTTTCATATAAACTACTTAGAGGTTTTCGGTTGATTAAGCAGTAAAAATATTGCTAAATAAAAATATTAAACTTGAGCCTGTAATATCCTACTTTGAAGCTGAAGTATGACCATGGTTTTCTTGTCAGTTTCCCCCCTTTCTTTCTATAAAGAATTTACACCATTAAAACAACGTTTTTGCTTGGAGTTTATGGAAGCTAACCTGTTTTCTATAGAAAGGGCTGGATAAGTCCCCCTTCATGGTGATTATCAATCAAGGAAGGTCAGAATGACAGGCAGTTGTCAAAGGGTGTTATTCAGAATATGGCATGAAGATCAAAGAGGGATGACAAAGCAGTGAGGGGATTTTGACCCTTGTAGGGACTTGAAAGGGGCAAAGGAAGGAGATTCAGTTTCATGGGAGAGCTGGCAGAGAAGGCGAACTGGGAATCTCTGCATTGTTTTGTATTCTGGTGGATAAGCGGCTTGAAGTTGATTTGAAAAGCTAATGGAGGCCAGGCAAGAGATTAAGCTTTTGTGGAGGGAAAACATGGTGTGAAATGCAGCGGATGAAGCTGCTCTTGGCAGTAGGATTTGGGAGGCAATTATAGTTGCCAGATTCAATACACAAACGGAGTTCTTGTGCCTTTAACAAAATGCAGGCTGTAAGGGAGAATTTGCAGAGGCAAGAAAACTGGACTGGCCAAAATTTTACCCAGTCATCAGGGGAATCCTGTCCCACACTGAGTCTGGAAACCTTCCAGTGATGGAGAGCAAGTTGAGAGATCCAGACTCTGGAAACAGGGATAAAAGGAAATTGGAACTCTAAGGGGCTGATACCAGATAAAGCCTCATTGAAGGAAGCAGCAATAAGCTGATCCTAAATTTGCTGACATGGAATCTGTCAGAGAAAGCCATCTAAAATGAAACTGCAGAATCAGAAGCAATTGCTCCAAAAACAGCAGAGTATTGTGTGGCACTGTAAAGACTCCACAAATTAGTCATGGTAAACATTTTCATGGGCAAGAGAATCCAGTTTGATAGATGCATATTTTTGCCACAATAAATGGGTTAGTCTTTAAGGACTCAAAATAAAATTGCAGTTTTGCCATTAGCTTTGGCAGGTGTGCGTTGTACCCACAGAGTGAACGCCAGTTCTAATCTTGCGTTGCCTGTCTGTGGCCTCAGACAAGTCAATCAAGAGCTCAGTGGGCATCTGATGAGATTTGTGATGCATGCCCTGCATGTTGGGTACGGACAAAAAGGGCTATGGTTTGTATCAAACAAATTCCTTCCATATGAGCAAGGATTTCTGCTTGCACATGGAACCTCCTCTTTCCCCATGTGTGCACCCCATGTGTGGATCTTTGCACCTCGGCGCTGCATATGCTAAAGGTGGCCCTGATTTTTGTCACATGCGTAGCAACAGCATGATCATGAAAGCCACATGGAAATCACAAAGCAAACTCCCGCAATTTTGCTAGTTAAGGGATTCTTTTCTGGAAACAACGAACATGGAAAGGAGTACTAAACTTCTGCTGGATGCCATAAGATTCCCAGGAGTGGTTTTCAAACTGTGCAAAAGATCACATACAACACAAAAATTAACAAGTAAGGAAACACTGGGAAGATGGAATAAAGTGCCTTCTGAACTCAGCCTTGCTAAATTGAGAAATAAATGCTTCGAGATTAGGGCAATGTGTCTATGACTAGAATGATTGCACAGAATGATTACCGACTGCTTCACATTTGCAATGCCCCATTTTGTGTATGTGTGGGGGAAATCATTTGAATATATTGTTTGATATGGACAGATTTTTCCTAAGTTTTCTGGCAAGAGCCTTCTCCCTTTCACATTCCAATCAAGATGATCATAAACACTACTCTTCAGGTCTTGGCTTCTTCCCTCCCCAAAAATAAATGTATGGTGCCATCAAAACCTGATGAACCATGAAGGTTGTGTGCTTGCAGATAAAACCAGGAAAATACTATTTGCATTCTCACACCAGAGAATGAGACAAACCTTGAGAATATTAAAGAGTCTGAGGAGCGTTGGGTTCACAGAGTCGGCACAGTTCACTGCCCCAGAGAGAACTTCAGATGAGCCAGTAGAGCACAGTCAAAATGCTTTTAGGCAACAGTCCACAAACCAATTATGTGAGGGTTGATTTCAAAAACTGGACCAAAATGCATTAAATACAAGCACTCTGGATTAGCTGGTTAGTGGAATGCACTGTTAAAATGCATTATGCAGCCATTCTGTAAGACGATTCTATAACAGTCATTACCAATGTGCAGTTGAGTCATTTGATCTAAAAGGCTGGTTTTATAACCAGTACATCCAAGTAGGGATGGGATAGAAATTTGGCTTGGTTAGGATTTTAATGCAAACCCTAGTACCTATTTTGCCCTTTCTGAAACAATATGTGAACCGAAACATAGCTGTCCTTCAAAATTTGCGCTTCCCTGAATTTTGTGATGAAGTCCTTCCCCCAAATAATGTGTCTATTTTTGTGGATAGACATGCATAGATTAGTGAAAATAAAAGACATAGATGCATTATATTAAGGGATATCGCTTGCAAAAATTATTTGTCAGGCAAAGTTGCAAATGAAATGTGTATATTAGGAGACATCTGCACTTGAAGGAATGGGTTTCCAAAACCCAAAAACTGACTGTGCAGGCAGTTTTTAAACTGCACCAAAATCCCTATTTTTCCTTAGCTAAAATGCATAAACTCAAGCCATTGAGTAAATCCATAACAAGAACAAAGCTCTCTCCCTTATCAGTCCGTGGCGGCAATGAGTGACCTTGCCAAGTTCCAGTACAGCAGGGATGATGCGTGTGTGCCTTATCTTATGTGCTGACCACAAAGACGCGCAGACCCAATCTGGGAACATCGCCAGAGCGTGTTCCCACAGATGATGACCTATTCTCCCAGATAAGAGTAGGAAGAGGAAGCTCCTTTTATGGTCAGGAGTGCAGGAAGGAAGATCCTTTTATGGTTGAGAGTACCAGTGCAGGAACATATGTGATGTCAACCTGCGTACGTAGGCCGACGTGGTTGGGCTCCTAGAGGAGGAGTGAGAGGGTGCCTGGAGGATATATAAACTGCATGAAACCTGTCATTTCTTTGGACTTGCTGGGGACTAATCACGCAAGTGCCTTCTGCTATCCGGAGAGCAGAATATACTCTTTCTTTCAACCAACCTCGGTGTCATTTTGACTTCCTTCCTCCTGCAACGCAGACCCAATCGGTGAACTCCAATAAG
Source organism: Podarcis pityusensis (assembly GCF_964106645.2). Taxonomy (NCBI): domain Eukaryota; kingdom Metazoa; phylum Chordata; class Lepidosauria; order Squamata; family Lacertidae; genus Podarcis; species Podarcis pityusensis. The sequence goes on along the minus strand of NC_138026.1, from coordinate 39,485,354 downwards.
GCTACACACTAACATTTTATTTTGTGTTTTTATGCTGTGAGTCGCCCTGAGTACTCTGGATGAAGGGCAGTACAGTGGTACCTCGCAAGACGAATGCCTTGCAAGACAAAAAACTCGCTAGACGAAAGGGTTTTTTGTTTTTTGAGCTGCTTCGCAAGACGATTTTCCCTATGGGCTTGCTTCGCAAGACGGAAACGTCTTGCAAGTTTGTTTCCTTTTTCTTAACACCGTTAATACAGTTGCGACTTGACTTCGAGGAGCAACTCATAGAATGCGGTGTGGTAGCCTTTTTTGAGGTTTTTAAAGACTTTGGTGATTTTTGAAGCTTTTCCAAAACTTTCCCGACACCGTGCTTTGCAAGACGAAAAAAATCGCAAGACGACAAAACTCGCGGAACGAATTAATTTCGTCTTGCGAGGCACCACTGTATACAAATTTTAGAAATAAATAAAATTACATGCTGGTGAATTATTGTAAATTTCCTCCCCTGAAAAAATGCAAACAGATGTTGAAATACAGAGAACTGAACTTGAGACTGGAAAAACGAGAAACTGAGAGAAATGAAAATGAGTGGCTCATTCACACACATTTTAGATTGGGGGAGGCATACATGCTTTGCTGGAAAATGGTCCTAGGATCAATCCCATCTGGTAAAGACTCAGGTGATGTTCTTTGTCTAATCTGAAAGGAAATCTATTTTAGTTGCTTTTTTATTATTGCTTTTATTGTTTTATATGTTGCTAGTGTCCCTGTGTGTGATGAGGTACAAATATGAAAATTATAGCCCCTTCTTCAAATTGCCACAGCAGAGATGGAAGTGGCTGTGTTTCTTTGATGTCAGCTATGGCTCCATAACTATGCTGATTTATACTGGCTGAAGGCCTGGCCTGCTTTTCTCACCAGCCAATTGCCCATGATTGATGAGGGTTGGCTTTTTACAAATAAACACTTTTCATCACACCATGGAGCCTTGGAGGATCAACGTATTCTCCAAAGTGTACTGTTGATTGAGAGAAGTATTGCTGCACAATTATCCACAGACTGGCCTTTTCAGTTTTCATTTGCATATCAGTGGACCGCTGAGATTTTTTCTTTCTTTCTACACATCATGACTCCCTAAAATGTAGCAGCAACTCATTCAGTGTGACACACCAGAAATGTCAGCTCCAGTCTGGAGCTTTTTGAAGGCAGCACTACTGCGAATAACACAGGATACCTCTTCCCGCTTCCCCTCCATCTCATTCTGCCTGTTTCTCACTTCTAAGTAAACAGAAATGAGACCTGCTGTATTATGAAGGCCAGCTTGAGAGTGTTCAGAAAAAAACAGGGAGCCATATAGGATTAGAACCGCTTACTTCAAACAGCACAAACCCATCTTCCCAACAGGAACTAATTTGTTTACAATCTCCCGTCTATGCAAAATGTTCGACAGATAATAGCCAGAAATTGGAAATCAAATGATGGGGGCATGAAGCAAGAGTGGCTTAATATAATTTGTCAAAGCAAATAAAAAGAGCAAGACAAGAAAATGCAGAGGATGATTTCTATGGACAAAGGTATTGGATCACGATAAGGATTATTCATTTGTTATTACAATTTATTAATTTCATATCCCACCCTTCTTCCAAAGGGGGCCTTTTTTCTGCAGTACGGCTCCCTTTTAACCACCCTCAGTTGGTTCCTAGTCCAGGGGCAAAACTAGGCTTTTTTTTTACCTGGGTCAAAGATCCAGTTTGGTATCCTGCCACGCACATTTGCGTACAGTGGTACCTCAGGTTCCAGGCGCTTCAGGTTACAGACGCTTCAGGTTACAGACTCCGCTAACCCAGAAATAGTACCTTGGGTTAAGAACTTTGCTTCAGGATGAGAACAGAAATTGTGCGGCGGTGGCACGGCGGCAGTGGGAGGCCCCATCAGCTAAAGTGGTATCTCAGGTTTAGCACAGTTTCAGGTTAAGAATTGACCTCCAGAACGAATTAAGTTCTTAACTCGAGGTAGCACTGTACACACACACACACACACACACACACACACACACACACACGACACAGGCTGGGAGCCTCAATGGTGACCCCCTGGAGGCTTCACCTGGGGCAAAAAACCCAGCTAGCTCCCTTATAGCTATAGCACTGCCTAGTCATCTCAGCAGCACAAGGGGGATTGCAGGGAGAGGTGCAAATTTTCCTCTCCCACAATTCTGTTGGAAATCCATTCCCCTTCGCTTTTGGTGCTGCTGTTAAATGCAGGAAAATGCATTATTGGTGTGGGCATCACAGGGGAGGGAAGATTTAAATTTAATAAATCATCCTAATAATTAAATAACTGCACTCTTTGTCTGGTCGCAGTTCCCTCCCCGAAAAAGTGCTTTTTTTCAGGCATGGTGCCCCAAAAGGTGTGTTTTGGGGCACTGCACAAGATTCCCAGCCTTAAAAAATAATAATACTTTTTTTGGGGGGGGGGAATCATGTCACAAAATCATGCGAGATTACAGCAACAAAATTGCTGCTGTGACTAAAAATGGGATGTCCTCGTTTTCTTGGGATACTTGTGGGGTCTGAGCTTTAGACTACCTAGTTAAAAGGCATGGCTGTCTGCAGTTCTGAGCTCTACACCTTTCTGATTAGAAATAAAGCAGTTGCCTGAGAACTACACCTCAGATCCCTTCTCCATCGTGACATGGCTGAGGGAAAAGCAACAAAGAGGACTTCTGACAAGCAGAGCACTGTGACAATCCCATCACCAAACCTTTTCATGGGGTTTGCCAGAACTCCCTTGAGCCTTGTAGCAGCCCATCATCTTCAAGGATTGAGGTTTATTTAAGGCCTGGGATCTTTATCTGCTGCAGTGATTTACAGGAGAGGTAAAGGTAAAGGGGCCCCTGACCATTAGGTCCAGTCGTGGATGACTCTGGGGTTGCGGCACTCATTTCGCTTTACTGGCTGAGGGAGCCGGCGTACAGCTTCCAGGTCATGTGGCCAGCATGACTAAGTGGCTTCTGGCGAACCAGAGCAGCGCACGGAAACGCTGTTCACCTTCCCACCTATTTATCTACTTGCACTTTGACGTGCTTTCGAACTGCTAGGTTGGAAGGAGCAGGAACCGAGCAACGGGAGCTCACTTCGTCACGGGGATTCGAACCACCAACCTTCTGATCATAGAATCATAGAATCATAGAGTTGGAAGAGACCACAAGGGCCATCGAGTCCAACCCCCTGCCAAGCAGGAAACACCATCAGAGCACTCCTGACATATGGTTGTCAAGCCTCTGCTTAAAGACCTCCAAAGAAAGAGACTCCACCACACTCCTTGGCAGCAAATTCCACTGTCGAACAGCTCTTACTGTCAGGAAGTTCTTCCTAATGTTTAGGTGGAATCTTCTTTCTTGTAGTTTGGATCCATTGCTCCGTGTCCGCTTCTCTGGAGCAGCAGAAAACAACCTTTCTCCCTCCTCCATGTGACATCCTTTTATATATTTGAACATGGCTATCATATCACCCCTTAACCTCCTCTTCTCCAGGCTAAACATGCCCAGCTCCCTTAGCCGTTCCTCATAAGGCATCGTTTCCAGGCCTTTGACCATTTTGGTTGCCCTCCTCTGGACACGTTCCAGTTTGTCAGTGTCCTTCTTGGACTGTGGTGCCCAGAACTGGACACAGTACTCCAGGTGAGGTCTGACCAGAGCAGAATACAGTGGCACTATTACTTCCCTTGATTTAGATACTATACTCCTATTGATGCAGCCCAGAATTGCATTGGCTTTTTTAGCTGCCGCGTCACACTGTTGGCTCATGTCAAGTCTGTGGTCAACCAAGACTCCTAGATCCTTTTCACATGTACTGCTCTCAAGCCAGGTGTCACCCATCTTGTATTTGTGCCTCTCATTTTTTTTGCCCAAGTGCAATACTTTACATTTCTCCCTGTTAAAATTCATCTTGTTTGTTTTGGCCCAGTTCTCTAATCTGTCAAGGTCGTTTTGAAGTGTGATCCTGTCCTCTGGGGTGTTAGCCACCCCTCCCAGTTTGGTGTCATCTGCAAATTTGATCAGGATGCCCTTGAGTCCATCATCCAAGTCGTTGATAAAGATGTTGAATAAGACCGGGCCCAAGACAGAACCCTGTGGCACCCCACTAGTCACTCTTCTCCAGGATGAAGAGGAACCATTGATGAGCACCCTTTGGGTTCGGTCAGTCAGCCAGTTACAAATCCACTGAGTGGTAGCATAGTCAAGACCGCATTTTACCAGCTTCTTTACAAGAATATCATGGGGCATCTTGTCAAATGCCTTTCTGAAATCGGCAAGTCCTAGGCTCTGTGGTTTAACCCACAGCGCCACCCGCGACCCCTAATTTACAGGAGAATGTGTCTGTATTTCTGGATTCCTATAGATCTGAAGAATGCCGTCAACCTCCACTACAGAGTGGAGAAGGTGTTTTTTACTCAGGCACAGATGTTAGCATCTTAGCTAGCAAATCAGAATAGCTATTCTATGAGCAATTAATTAATTACCAAAGAGACCAAATTACTTCCTCACGTCTATTAAAGCCTCCCTTTATTGCCCAGGAATTTAATCAGCGTGATTTATTTCTTTATTATGCAAAAGTTAAGTACTGAATGGAGACAATAAATCGGATTTCCAGCAGGCAATGCTGACACAAACAAACTTTTACACATAGGTGCTTTCAATCTGGAATGGGGTTTGTTTTTAAGATAATGTAGAAGGGGAGATACTTCTCCCCTCCTCCTCGCTTTGACTTTGATGTTTCAGCAGAGAGTAATTTTGAGCTCAAAAAATTACTCAGTGCAGTAAAAATCAGGTAAAAGGATATGTAAATGTTCTTGCTATTTCCTCGTAACATGCAAAAAAAATAAATAAAAATAAATTAGATGTAGGAAAATGCACATTTAAGGGGAAATATTAAAAGCATCAAGGCACAATTTTTTCAAGGAAGAGAGAAAGTAGCAGAAGCCATGACAGAGAAAATGATCTTAGCAAATATTAACAGGGTCACGATAGGATATATAGTACAAACAATAAGCACAGTCACAAGACACAGATTGATTCACTTCACTTGCCAGAAGAGCTCACAGCAATTGCTTTTCAGGCAGAGAATGCAGTGGGGAGCAATGATGCAGCCTGGCCTTTGATCCGATGTGATTCTCCTCAGGAGAAGCTGTATCTCTACTTATTGTGAAAGTATATATATATATATATAACCAGAACAAATGCTCTAACTATACTGCTTTTTGGGCTATTTGTGGCACAATTTTACTCAGAAGTACTGACTGCAGCTTTATCAGGAATATATCCAAGGGTAGGCCTTTGAAAGGTGCTGTGAAATATATTAATATTATATTAATGCCTGATATGATGCCTGTGATACATGGCTTGCAATAAAACAGGGGTTGACAACCTAGCACCCATGGGTGCCCCAGACTCTGAGCTTTCATTTTTTAAAAATGTATCTGGCATTCCTAGGAAGCAAATGAGGGAGCAAAATTTTCAGGTACCCTGTGAGAATGTCCCCTGGTGGATCCCTGATTTTTGTCTCTGTGGAGGAACTGCAAGGGTATAAAGGAGAGGGAGGGAGGGAGGGAGGGAGGGAGGGAGGGAGAGGGAGGGAGGGAGAGAGAGAGAGAAAGTTAAGTACTGAAGTTCTCACCCTGGGCCAGCAGGGGGATACTGTAGATAGCTTTCACTCAGGTCCACATATGCAAATAAGGAATTGAAAGTGACGTTCAGTGATGGGATAGTTACAGAAAGTTGTTACTGTTGCTTTTAGTTGAGCTCTATATGAGCAGGTTGGCTGAACCCTTCAGTTCAGTTCTCTTCTGGCCTGTGAATAAACAAGAGCTGTCTGAAGAATCGCTGTGTCGTCTGATATGTTCACCCACAACTTACCAGAGAGGACAGCAGGAGAGGGCAAAGGATCTAGTGTGGAGAAAAGACAGCAAAGTTAAAATAATTTGGTATCAACCTACAGAAAAGACATGCAATGGAAAGTGCAGCAAAACACATCAGAAGTCGCCTCAGGTTGTCATGTTTTCAAGATGGGTACCACAGTCTGAGGGATAAACACTTGATTATCTCCCAGACATTCTGAAGCTTTTGTGTGCAAAGCTCTTTCTGGAGATGGATGGGTCCAAAACAGCTGGCTCAACTGGACAAAGGACGATGTGCAGCCATGACCTACAATAGCTCCTCTACAGCTTGTGCATTATAATCTGAGATCAAGTTAGCTGATTGATGCGGTTCATTAAACTGATTGTTGCTCATCATACAATGAGGTGGTGGTGGGGAAACCCCTGAATGCAATACTGTCACTGTTATTGGTACAGTGGTACCTCGGGTTACAGACACTTCAGGTTACAGACTCCACTAACCCAGAAATAGTACCTCAGGTTAAGAACTTTGCTTCAGGATGAGAAAAGAAATTGCGTGGCAGCTAAAGTGGTACCTCAGGTTAAGAACGGACCTCCAGAATGAATTAAGTTCTTAACCCGAGGTACCACTGTACTGATTTCACTAATACACCTGAGAGTATGTCTGTTGTTCTAGCTGCAGAAAGTGTAGACCATAAACATGCACACTCTTGACAGAGAAAATACGTATCGTGGGATATGGATTATTGTCATGATGACACTTGCAGTGAAAGCAGTGTGTGTTATTTCCAGGCATGAGGAACTTGATAGGGACATAAAAATAATGGTGAACGTTGATATTTATGAGTACAGAGCACCAAAATGTTTGTTGAAAAATATAAAAGATTATGTACTCCCTCTGCTGCTAAGCACTACCAGGTCAGCCTGCAGCAGATGTCATGTTTGCTCAAAACATCAAAAATTACAAATTGGTTCAGAATAATGCAAGCCATTATGATCATATGGGAAAAGCTATTGCTGCGTTTCCCCCAGTCACTCATATGACCGCATGCAGCATATCCTGTATCTTGTACACACTGTCATTTCTGGAGAACCTGAGACATAAACCACCTGTTATTGCGGAAGGCTGATTATTCAAAATCCTTAATCACACCTAAATATTTGCCTCTGACAACAGCAGCCACTCACAGTCTTCACATATACTTCGAAATCTTACCACATAAGCCAATGCAACACTTAGACAATGCTAAGAATTGGGGTTAGTATGTGAAAGATCAGAAGCATTGGCCAAAAATATCTGCTATTTCCAGACAGTTCCAGCTCCTGAATCACTTCTAAAACTGATTCAGTGCAACTGCATAACAAAATGTTGAAATAGCTTGTGGTAATTGCTAAGTCAGGGGATATGACAATAGTTGATAGCAGAGTATGAAGTCAGTGATTGTGATGAATAGGTTCATTGGAACGGTTTTGCCTGGAATAAGTTTTATTATTTAACTTAGTTGTGTTAATTTAATATTTATTACCTATTATTATTTATTTTTATTATGTATAAGAAATGCAATACCAGGTTCCTGGATCTGCAGTGGTTACTTCTTAGACCTTTGCAAATTAATGACCAGCCACTGAGGCATTAAAAATATAAAACAAAAGTTTAACAGGAAATTACATTATTAGCACACCATCTTCATTTTAAAATGTGAATTTTAGGATGTTCCAGTGCTTCGATTTTCTTAGTTTTTAGATATGCTAACTAGTGGTCATTTCTGAGTGGAACTGTTTCAAATTTTCCCATGTCAAACCTGTGTTTTTTTTAAACATACAATTGTTTTTAAAACTGCTGGTTTTATTTATATTTTCATAAAATGTTATGTCTACTTCTTTTCTGATGTTCTCTTTCATTGATGTCTTTAACGTATATTTTAGATTGTTCTAGAGATTTTTGTTGTTTAAACAGGAGATAATTTTTGTCAAATAAAAATATTTCCTTAGATTTTTCAGTACATTGTCCATTCCAGGGTTGTTGATTGTGTATCCCTCTCTGTATAGATATCTCAGAAAAAGTAACTAGTCAAAGACAATGGAATCGTATTTCATATCTGTGGGGGGTGCCTATGCCTCATGTTACTATTCGGGATGCTTTGGTTTCCTTGGCCTTTTAAAAATAGCATAATGGTGGAGGGCAGCCAATCCCTTTGTTATTTGCTACATGTCTGACATAAATCATCATCACATCAAAAGAAATGACATTCACAAGTCAAAGCTGCATGTATTGTCTTTACTCGGCTGCTCGAAGTTACCAAAATGGTTTTTCCTGACACAGCACTGAGCAATTTATTCAGGAACACAAAAAAGAAAGATAGATAAAATAGAATTGAAATTGTTCGTGAACAGGATGTCCACTATTGCTTTACTTGGATAAAAATAGGGCCCAATACATACAAAAAAGGGCATTCTACTGAGGTAAGTACAGAGAGGGCAGCCTCTAAAGAAAGGTTAGTGTTGTCAGCTCTGATAGTATTAAGCATATTTTAAGGTGGGGAGTCTGATTCTAGGAGTCCCATTTTCCTTCCCCCTGACAAAGCCACCAGCAATTTCAGAACTAGCATTGCGCTCATTATGTTCCCCTTATACACAAAGTTCACTGGATCAGGACCATTGTGGTAATACACTACGTGACAGTATTCTAAACCTTTTTTGGTGTGGAACATAATGCACACATAGCCAGGCTTGCAATGGATTTATGGAGACAGAGAGGTCAAAAGAGATAATCACTTTAAGGGTGGGTGGGGGGAATCTACATAATTTAGTGCTTCTGCTGAAATGATTTGTAGAACTAATTGACACACTTTCTCAGGAATAATTGAACATGAATTTATCTGCTGCCTTTAGCTTTAGCTAGTAGCATTTTGCCGTCGCATTATTCAATTTGACCTCATTACTTCATAATCATTGTCACATTAAACTGCTGCCACAATCAGTACAATAGTTAATGTCAAAAGAGAACCTCTAGCCCCATGATCATGTCTGAAGTTGGAGGTTTAGACACCAGCCAATTTTTATTCACCTTTTCACAATGAAAATGGTGCTGGCACCTTGAGATCTCTGGAGCTGTAGACTGGTACTGGTGAGTAAGTAATACACTTTTGCACAACCAGGAGCTTGTCGTGTAAATTTTCTCGCTTGCCCGTCAATGTGTTGGGAATGGTAACAGACTTCTAACCACACAGCAAATAAACTCAGAGCATGAGGTTGCAAATATTCACATATATTTATTCATTCAGATTTTAAGGCTGCCCCATCTCGAAAGCTTGAGACAGATCACAATGCCTGACAGATATACATATATATTCTATTTGTAACATTTCTAGCTCACCCTTTGGCTGACAGCTTAGGGTAGCTATGTGGTTCCTCCCAATGTGGCCAAGGCAATTAAGCTGAAAGATGGTAACTGATGCAGAAACTTGGAGAGGGGTGGACCAAAAATGGTTGGGGTTTTGTGAGCATTTCTTTGAGTACTAGCAAAAGCTCAAGACTTTTTATTCCATTGATTTGAATAGGTGAATTTAAAGATGCAGAAGCTCTGAAAAAGCTCTGGAGGGGGGCAGAAACCAATTTGTTGATGAAGATCCTTGTTCCAAGTGTCTTCAGCAGTAGGTTGATATTTGTGCCATTGCAGCCATTGTTTGATGGCTTTGCTGCCACACATCTTTAGCATTTGGCGATCAGCCAGCGGAATCAAGGCTGGAGATTGTTCAAGGTGTGCTGTGTCCACCTTGATTCTGTAGGCAATAATTTAAATGGGGATATTTGCCCAGTCTCTAAGATCAATTTGTGACCTTCTTGGTCAGCTGGGAATTTAAAGCCAGGTCCCACTGGCTCTAAGAGTATACTAGTGCAATGTGTCCCTTAATATTCTGACACAACTACAGATTTTGGACATTCAGTGAAGCCTGCCTCATTGTAGTCTAGCTTGACTAATTCTACTGAGGTTCAACATAGCAAAACCTCAGAGTGCCTAGGAGAGATTGAATCCCAGTGGTTTAACTGACCATCATTATTCCAATCTTCTATGAATTTATTATCTGCTGGCTTGGTGAATAGCACCCACTTGTTTGTCAAACTTCTCCAAAATGGAAAATTGGATGTCAACCACCTACAAGCAGAAGAACAGACAGTTCAGCACCTTGCTTTCACCAGGGTGTTCTGATTGTTGCAACAAGCAAAGGGGGCTCCCCCCCCCAGCATGCTTTCAATAGCCAGGATGTTCAAAGGCCCACTCACATCTGTGAGCTTTTTGTTTTACCTGCTAAAATTGCTTGAAATTGATCCAAGCATAGACTGAGCCTCCCTCCCCACCTCAGGTGATGAATTCTGCAAAACTGGAGGAACAGGTGTGTTATTCTCTCCCACTGCTCCAAACAATTGCAATTTCCCCTGGAGTTTTAGCCCTCTCCCTTATTTCTACATAGTGCAATCATTTCTTTTCAGGACAAGCGATAAACATCGGAGTTGATGTAAGGATAAGATCACTGGCTCTTATCAAAGATTTAGAAGAGGGCTCTGCATAAATAACAGACACTCTACCTTTGATGATCCCATTCCTAGTCCTTGCTGTCTGTCCTGTGAGCCTAAGGCTGACTGCCACATGCAAATTTCATGTACTCCAGGGCTTACTGTGTGATACATGCAGTGAGCCATGCAGATGGAAATCTGGCTAACGGAATGCAATCAGAAGATGAAAAAATAAACAGAAGCACAGTGAAAACAGAAACTAGCTGGAAAATGTATTGCTAGTGTGGTTAATAGGACTGTGCTTAGCATTTAGATAGTTTAGAGGTTTCAAAGTACTTCACATGCATTATTTTCTCAGAACCCTGTAGCAACTCAGAATGATATGTCAGTATTATTACTCCCACACAGTAGATGTTGGAAGGAGGATGAAGCTCAGAGTAGCATTTCTAAAACCACATTGTGAATTCCTGGCAGAGGTGAACTTTGAATCAGGGACATTCTGATTTGTCACTCAGTCTTTTAGCCATGTTTATATACCACCTCTAAGAGTTTACACCATTTACCTAGTCATTAATAATATAAAGATTGAAATCCAAAGCATACAAATGAAAATCGGATGAAACTGCAGTGGGAGAAACTAAAAATGAAGAAGAAAACAGATATTCAGGAACGGTGAAGGCAGAAGTGGGAGCTGCCCATAAGATAGCACCATAAAATACCATCAAAGTAGCCCCAAGAGGCAATCCAAAACAATAGGAAAGACTAGAAAGATGCAGTGTCCAGGCAAACAGAACAAAATTGACCTGGCTCCAGAAGGATAACATTCAGCACCAATCATAGTTCTATGGCTCAGTCGAGACATTGTAACCTGACTTCAGACTGCAGATTGGCATGTGTGTTGTGTTTGAATGCTCTTCCACATTTAACTTCTTGCAGGGGAAAAAATAGCATCTCAATGCAGCACATCTTTTCCACTGACTTGCTTGTTTTCTATGTGCAGGAATATTTTTATATTTGATAATTAACACTTATAGTGACTGTGTTAACCGGAACCAAGTACTGTATGCCATAAGCAAAGTTTTAACACAATTCTTATAGACTATATATAAACAAATGGGAGGTATATTGCAATAAAAAGATTGTGGTGGGGCACAGGCAGGGGAGTCAGATAGACTCACAAAGAGCACCATAGAGGTACACATTTACCTCCCTGGTTAAAAGAAATAATCAAAAGAAGGTTGGGTAAAAAACCCCACAGCAGTAATCTTACAGGATGATGCACTGACATCTCAGAAAATGTGTAGCTTCTCCAATCTTTTCCAGCTTTATTGAAATATTGCAAAGGAGTCAACAAGAAGTGTCAAAAACGCTTACTCTTATGTACTTGATTGACATGTGCTTCTTTACACTGCCTGCTGCAATTATCACCTTAAGTGACTCTTACACTATGGTGCAAATTCATTTAAGAAGATTTCCCTTCCTATTTTGAGCAAAGAATTAGAAGTGTCAAAACAAACTCTTCAGGATTAGACTTGAGTCATTTCACTTCTGGCTATTTAGTATCTCAATTTTGATGGAATTCTTTAGTTGGGGGAAATGAAAAATGAAAATGTTCTCCTGCTCTGGAATATCAATAACATTTGCAAGAAAAGTTTATTCTGTGTTGTAAAGTGTATATATTTGTAAAGGTATTTAAATACCCCGCCTCTGCATGGCACTTACATAGTTCCCAATATTTTTGTATACTGAACTCAATACATAGGCCAAGAATCTTCTTACAGCCCAAGCATATTCAGAAGCAACTCCCATTGTGCTGAATGGGGCTTAACCACTAGTTACTATTCATAGGATGGCAGTCATAATGGGTTGGTGTCAGTAGGGCAACACGGAACAAAAATATGCAAATTCACAGGAGAGTATAGCTTCAAAGAATGAACTTCAAAGGTAGTAGAATTGAGGGCAGGGTCTGGAACTGGCACTTGAAGGATTTGGAGAGGAGGACTGCCATAATGATGAACGTGAGAGGAATGACTCCATAGACGAGGGCAGCAACAGTAACGTTACTGGAGTGGAGAAGCCAGGTTTCAATTATCCTTTGGCTGGAACAATTGGGCGAGGAGAATATTGCGAAGGGATTTTGCTTTTTGAGTGAAGGAGTGCCAGGTCCAGAGGAAGCAGGAAAAAGGAAACAGGGAAGGTGGCAAACAACAGCTGTGGGGGAGATTAGGAGAATTTAAGAAGAGACCTGCTGGACCAGAGCAAAGGCTTATCTAGGTTAGCATCCCGTTTCCTACAATGGCCAACCAGATGCCTATGGGAAGCCTGCAAGCAGGACACAAGCTCTTCTGCTCATGATATCCAACAATATAGCCATTATGCCTAGGAGCCATGGGTAGCCTCATCTTCCACCCCCTCCCTTTAGACCTATCACCTTTTTTACAGCCTTATTCTTCGTGAGAGGGTGAGGGGAGGTGTTGTGATGCTGAGAGCAAGTACCAGAAAGCCAAGGAAGTGACTAGGGCAGTCAGTTGTTTTGGACAGGGAGGAGAACAGCTCACCAAGGGTAGTGGCCTGGTCAAAAACTAGCAGAGATGCTGTGGCTTGCTGACTATGTGCTAAAATGGGATGCCTTAACTTGGGCACCACTCCCTCCGATCTGACCTCAAATGAAGCTGGGAAACTTACTTGGAAGCAGGAATCCCACAAGCAAACACTCATATGCAGATGGAAGGTGGGAAATCATCTGGCTGGCTGGCCACGTTGATATGGAAGCTTGAGCTAGGCCCCACTCCCAAGATTATAGCTTACATATAAGATGCTATAAAATCTTTTGCTCTTTGCTTACATTCAGCAGAGCTGTGGAACTTGATTTAGCTTTTCAAAGGGCCATTGATTGATTGATTGATTGATTGATTTTAAAAAAGTGTATCCCATTTTTGGCACACTCTGTTCATCTCTCCCTGTCCTATTGGTTGTTACTGTTACATAAAAAAAATACAGCAAGTTTCTAGAGTGTTCTACTTAAGATGGGGGAGACCCTGGTTCAACTCTTTCATCCACCAAGCTTACCTTGAGCTGCCATTGAGCCTACCCTACCCATACATGAGGTCTTTGGAAGAAAGTTAGGGTAAAAATAGCACCCTGAATAATCTGCGACTACAACATACAAGATACAGACGAATAACTGGCACTTAAGGCTGGGAAGATGAAGAGTTCCGATGCTTAGTCTGCAAATCTATGTACATTTACTTGAGACAATGATCCAGTGGGACTTACTTCTGAAAGGTTGCAGTCCTGCACATAGACTGCTTAAATTCTGCTGTGGGATGGATGGCTTCCGAAACCACAAAGTGCTTCCTTTGTGTGAAGAACCTGCTTGATTGGCAAGTTTCTTAAGACTGTAAGCATTAACAGTGGCACACATAATAGGTCTGTTGTAAAGCCTAAGTGGTTTTAATAACAAACCAAGGACTTTCATTCATTCTTTACAAACAGCATTTTTAAAGTTTAAAAATGCTTAAATAAAGGATTTTACAGGGCAACCAGCTATTAGTGGCAAATGGAAGGTTTTTATAAGTCCCCCAAGCTAAAGATTAAACTCTAAATGAATAAGCTGTGTCAGGCAAACTATTCAAAAGCTTGTCTGCTAGAGTGTCTTTTAGAAAAAACAATAATTCCAAAAAAGAAATTTTATATAAAAATATGTATCTAGCAATTTTATATATTTTATATACAGACCTTAGGGCTGCAATCCTATGTTCATTTAGCTGGGAGCAAGCCTCTCTGAACTCAATGAGACTTATTTCAGAGTAGACTGCTATAGGATTGCACCATGATACAGGAAAATTCAAGACTGGCCCAACCAACGAGCATAGTTACGGGTCTGCTTCAGATAGCAGATGAAGGGGAAAGGGGAGTAGCAACAAGCAGTTGGAAGGCAGAGTTGTGTGCACCACATAGCCTGCCCTGCGCCCCCTGACCTAAGCAAGCCTGCTGCCCTCAGGCATGGCAGAGGTGGAGAACTTTGATCCAGTTTGCAAACTTACCTAATTTGCACTTTCTGAAACAGTATGCAAAATGAAACAAAGCCACCCTTCAAAAATTCGCACCTCTCCAAATTTTGCAATGGAGCCAAGTAACGTGTAGAAAAAATGCATCTAGGCAGGTGAAGTGTGCATATAGATGCATGCGTTAGTGAAAAGAGTATACAAAAATGCATTATATTAGGGGGAAATGGCTTTCAGAAATGTGTATATTTGTCAAACCTGCATACACAATGTGTCTATTAGGAGAAATTCACACTAAAGTTTCGATGAGTTTTCATGAGGATTCTTTTGTTTAAAAATTGAGAATTACTGCAGAAATGCAAGAGCTAAATTATAGATTATGAAAGAGAGAGAGAGAACTGAAATTTACAGATTCGTCCATCCCTAGGTAGAGACAAACATTGTTCAAGTGAGATTAAACTGCAGATCTGCTTGGATTCTGTGTCTGGAAAGAGACAGGGGTTGAGGCTGGGAGAGGTACCATGTTGTGTTTTGCCTCAGGCAGTCCAGTATCTTTTTCAATAAAAACTATCAAGCTGGTTGATAAGTGGTGTGTGCCTGAAGAAGGCCACTTCTGAGCCAAGTCTTGTGCTAAATTTTCCCTTACTTTGAGCAGGAGCTGGCAATGCTCATAGAATCCCAGACAGCTACCACTAGCAGAGCAATGCCTTGTCACCGCCTTTTCTCATCCATTTTACTTAACTAGTAGAATGTTAGCAAACATATTACTGCCCCCATGTAGAAGCTGCCTG
Source organism: Podarcis pityusensis (assembly GCF_964106645.2). Taxonomy (NCBI): domain Eukaryota; kingdom Metazoa; phylum Chordata; class Lepidosauria; order Squamata; family Lacertidae; genus Podarcis; species Podarcis pityusensis. The sequence continues at coordinate 39,470,161 of NC_138026.1, read as the reverse complement.
AAAGGTCTTCCTCATAGCAATTTCAGTTCTAGACAAGCTTATTACTGTCACTGCAAGAAACTGGAGCCAGCATGGATTCTTTCCACAGGATGGTGGCAGATACATGTGATCAAAGCTGTCTTTACCTGGGGGTGTAAGGGGTGTGGGGCACCCGGGCACTGAATTCAGGGGAGCGCCAAATGTATACCTACTGTATACTGGTCCCTCTCAATCGGTGGCAGTGAAAAGCAATGGAGCAAAAGTTCCCATCCCTTAGCATCAAATATTTCCAACAAGTCAGGGAACAAAAGCAGTTTTTTCCACTGCATTGTTATTGCAGGTGAGCGATTTCCCCCCTAAAAAAAGGTCATTAACTTTGGCTCCCCCCCCCAAAGCTCAATAAAAGTTAATTTGGGGGTGCTGGGAGAATATTTGCATCCCGGTGGCGCATATGCTAAAGTCAGCTCTGCATGTGATATGTCTTTACTTGTAACAGAAGCCATATGGAGTTGCAAAGGTTGCCTTCACAGTTGTGTCCGCCAATAAATTTATTTCTGGGACAAGTAGGTGGCAAAGTCTCTCTTTTTGATCCTGCGCCGCAACTTGAAATTATGAAGTTCTTGAACTGTAAGCCTTTGGGGAGTGTCGATGTTCTCTAAAGGTCATTATGTTATTTTTCTTTCAAAAAAGGCAATTTGATGACTACTGAGAATTAGTCAGAGAGGTGGTTTGTATCAAAAGGTGAGCCTGTGAGAGACTGCCTTTCTATGGAAAGCATAATTAATTATGCTCACTTCTTTTATCATTCTGAGAAAGACTATTCCAAGAACAGAATGCTTCGGGGGGGGGGGGGATAGCAAGTTTGTGTTCATTTTTTCCTTTGCTCACCAGCAAATGTTTCAGGGAAACAATTTTTTTTATTGAGTAATTCAGTTGAAGAAATAATGGCTTTATATCCATATTTGTTCAGTTTTTCCTTATTCCCGGGAATTATCATCTGATATGATTCAATATTAATTATGATACTAAAAGCAATCTACCTACCCATGGTTTAATCACATGTGTGAGCACAAAAAAGCATTTTTATTCAACGTTGTTCATAATACATAATTAAAGTGATTTCAGCATGAAGCTAGATAATGAAACATTTTTTTAAAAGGTATATCCGTCTAATGCTATTCTAGACTGCATCAACAGAAGTAAAGTGTCCTGTTCAAGGGAAGTAATAGGCACGCCCTGCTCTGCCTTGGCCAGACCACACCTGGAGTACTGTGTCCAGTTCAGGGCACCCTAGTTAAAAAAGATATTGACAAGCTGGAAAGTGTGCAGAGGAGGGCAACCAAGATGATAAAGGGTCTAGAATCCTTATGAGGAAGGGTTGAGGGATTTGGATATGTTTAGTCTGGAAAAGAGAACTCAGAGGAGATACAACAACTAACTTAAAATGAAGGGTGGTGACATAAAGGATGGAGCAAGCTTGTTTTCTCCTGTTCCTGCTAGGACCCAAACGAATGGATTCAAGTTACAAGAAAGAAGAGTCTGTCTAAACGTCAGGAAGAACTTCCTGACAGTAAGAGCTGTTTGACAGTGGAGCAGAGTCCTACAAGGGGTGGTGGACTCTCCTTCCTTGGAAGTTTTTAAGAAGAGGTTGGATGGCATTTGCCATGTATGATCTAGTTCCTGCATTGCATGGAGTTGGACTGGATGATCCTCAAGTTCCCTTCCAACTCTCCAGTGTTATGATCCTTCGACAGCAGTCATTCACTTACATATCTATAAATCCCATGAGTTTAATGGCAAAGTACAGTCCTCATTCAGGACAACACTCTTAATTTTCTAAAGTTAAGTAATGTGGCAGTCCAGTCATCAAATCATGTAGGACAGGAGCAGGGCTGTCTTAAGCATATGCGGCCCCGGAGTGCAAAGATCTGCCCAGCGCCCCCCCCCCAGGTACGCAGGAGGGCGGAGCCAGCCGGCCGCCTCAGTGTCTCGCTGGCTCGGTCGCCCCTGAACTCATGGTGCAGAGCTGCCCACAGCAGAAGAGCCCACTGCAGCGCTCTGACCGACGGACAGGCTCTTCCTGTCAACTCAACTCTCGGGCCCCAGACTCTTGGCCTGGCACCCCTGAGAGCCCAGCGCCCAGGTGCCCCACACCCCTAGCACCCATGGGTAAGATGGCCCTGGACAAGAGTAGCTAAGATGATGCCCTCCAGATGTTGCTGGACAATCAATCACTCCCATCGTTCCTGACTGTTAGTCCCAAATATCTGTAGGGTACCACTAACTGAAAGGACACGGGTGGCACTGTGGGTTAAACCACAGAGCCTAGGACTTGCCGATCAGAAGGTCGGCAATTCGAATCCCCGCGATGGGGTGAGCTCCCGTTGCTCGGTCCCTGTTCCTGCCAACCTAGCAGTTCGAAAGCACGTTAAAGTGCAAGTAGATAAATAGGTACCACTCCGGTGGGAAGGTAAACGGTGTTTCCGTACGCTGCTCTGGTTCGCCAGAAGCGGCTTAGTCATGCTGGCCACATGACCCAGAAGCTGTACGCCGGCTCCCTCGGACAGTAAAGCGAGATGTGAGCTGCAACCCCAGAGTCGGTCACGACTGGACTTAATGGTCAGGGGTCCCTTTACCTTTTTTACCACTAACTGACACTTAATAGTTGCCAGCTTCCAACTAGTTAAACCTCTCCCCTGAAAATGTTGGGCACTCCTCTATGTGTGCATGATGTCCACGTAAGAATGCCCCCTCATTAAGGTGAGTGTTCACAGGATTAAAACAGTAAACTTAAATGGTTTCTTGGATCAGACTATTGCTCAAAAGCATTACACAACTAAGCTCTTAGATTTTGTGCCCCATATTGCACGATTCATTTTAATGAACATTTAAATTTTTAATACCAGAGCTCATTTTGTTTATTCAGGATATTAAAGACAAAGTTGCTCAGATTCCTGCCACACAAAGAAGCACAATGCTGCCAGATGCCTGCCCAAGTAATTTTTTGCTACCAAAATGAGGAAACTGCATTGCCACTGCATTTCATATTGCCTTTCAGTGGTGAACCTTGCTCAGTCGCTGCGTGCCTCCCACTGAGCTCCATCATGAATTGCTACAAAGCAAAACAGCTTCTTTCACCAGTTTGTATTTGTGCTGCATTCAGAAGAGTGCCTGGTCACCACAAACAAATTCAGAACAAGGGGAAATCATCGGAGAGGTGAAAAATAGCTTGGTCAAGTTTCTGGAGAAACATATTCTTCTCTTATTTACCAGAGCTCGAAGTGACAGCATTCCCCCTTTCAGTCCCTGCTTTGAGATGCTGTTCCAAAGCTATACACTGAAATAAAGTATTTTTGCATTGTCTATTGTACTTGGCTTGAATCTACGAAGAAGAAGCCCCTGCAAAGTCAAGACAGCATCATCAGTGTAAACTATTTTGAGGGTTTTTTAAAAAAGAAAAAGACACAATCAAGTAGCATGTAAATGGTATGACTGAATAAATTTATAAATCAAATATTGGTGTGCCCAGTAGCTTACAAGAAAGGGACGAGACTTGGTTCATACACATTTCTTGGTCTCTCATTATTCAGCACTGGGTGATTCATAGCTGAATGTGTGAAGAGTTTCAGGTGATAATAATAAGCTCTGCCTTTGATGTTTGATCTACGATGTCACTCACAGATGGATGTTACCACTCGATGCTAGTGAAAAATATGAATAGATGAAATAGCCCTAAGAAAACTCATGCTCAGTGTTTGCTCTGGGGTTATTTTTTTTGGTTGAAGGGCACAATATTTCTTTAAAACAACTAAATAAAGAATGTGCCAATTATTTTGTTTTTGTAAAAAATCACTGATTCGGAGTAGACAGGGCATAACAGACGGATGAAAGGGATTCTATAGAAAATGCAGCATATCTTGGGATGTTAATTTGAACTGAGATATTGCAAGCAGTTTGTTGACAGCAGGTTCTTTAAAACGTTGTTTATAGGATACATGCCCAAATGTTTAAATGTGGATTAAGGGGGGGGGTGAGGTGTATAGGCTTAGGATTTGGGAGGATCCCACATCAATAGTTCGGCCACCAATAATAGTAGATTAGTAGTGGATTTATTGTCCTTTATTCTGTGACGCTTCCCCAATGCTACTATGTTATCGCTGTCTGGAGGGGCTGTTTGTGAAAGGAAAGTGGGACGAAAATAAACCAAAAAAGTTGGTACAAAAAGTGGCAGAATATCGGCAGGAGGTAACACAATAGGAACTAGAAAGGAATCAGTGTGACTTCTCCTAAACATTTACAGGTGCAAACAGTCTTGAAAGTGAGGTTGCATGTGACTGTGTTGATAGCATTATGAGCACAAACCATCACGAAACTGTATTAAAAAGAGTAGCCCATAGACATGCACTCATTCATGCAGGCTGCACACCTGACTCTGGAGCTCTAGACAAGGGTGGTTTTCAGCCGATTGCTCTGCTTAGGTCCTGCTCATTTTACTGGCACTTCCACAGGTCTTTGCTCCCCTCTCACGTTTAAAGTACCACTTAATAATAGCAAAGAAATTGCTCAAGTACTCAGACATTTCCTTCCTCATAGATACTGTGAGCAGACATGACACCATTTTATTCAATGTAAGGTACAGACTCTGCAGCTGTTTGGCCGTAATAATAAACATTCATTCAGACCCTGCAGCAAAAATGTGAGTGGATATTGAGGCATGACATGCTGCCACTCACACTTGCCAAAGAAAGCATCAAGAAGCTACAAGTTTGAGTAGGAAAAGCATTTGCTTAACTCTTTCCACTCTGTTTTCTTGTTTGAAATATCCTCCCTCCACCAAGGAAAAATATATGGGTAGCAGCATAACAACCATGGTAGGTTGGATGAACCAAGTTCCATGCCACCATTTCCTTTTATTTCCAAGCCCTTTTGAACCACATGCCTAAGTTGCAAATGCAATGCTTGAATTTACCCGAAAGGCTGTCTTTGAGATGCTTTCTTTAAAAATTAGGGTGTGAGTGGGGGTCAAAGGCGACAACTTATTGTCAAATGAGACAATTGCTAGAATTTATACATTTCTGTTAACAGTACAGTGGTGCCTCGGGTTACATACGCTTCAGGTTACAGACTCCACTAACCCAGAAATAGTACCTCAGGTTAAGAACTTTGCTTCAGGATGAGAACAGAAATTGTGCAGCGGCAGCGCAGCAGCAGCAGGAGGCCCCATTAGCTAAAGTGGTGCTTCAGGTTAAGAACAGTTTCAGGTTAAGAACAGACCTCTGGAATTAAGTACGTAACCAGAGGTACCCCTGTATGCTTGTGTATTTCAATTACACACTCGTGTGTTAGAATATTTATCAAAAGATAACAAGAAAATACATAGCATATATGTTTGAATAGAAATACGTTTCAAAATGCTTACTTTTCTTATAGGAAGCTCCTGATTTTGGTTTATCCTATACGAGTTTGTGCATACTCATTTGTATTATGACCCATAAATGAATGTTTCAATCCTCCTTGATACCTTCTCCTTGTTAAATAATAACCAAGTGCAATTACTAGCATTTCTTAAACACCTAAAAACAAGATTTTGGTCATGTAATTAATGTTAAAACCCTGCCTCCAGGCCAGCAATCGAAACATCATTAAAAACTTCTTCACGATGACTTTCTTCTTATGATGACTACAATTTACAAATTAGAAATTGATTCGGTATCAGTCAAGTACACATTACAGTATCTATACCCTTTTAAACATATTCATATTCTTGTAATTGTACCTTATAATCTTTTTTAATCCTGCTACATATTCTTGTAGGAGGACACTGTAACAGTAATATGAACTTGGGAGAACAATCAAAGCCCATGGAAATTCAGTAGGACCAGACAAAGCAAATAATGGGGAAGTGCTGTAAAATGTTATCTTTCACCATGATGCCCCCTTTTGACAGTGTAAAATGCCCATGATGGAAGTAGATAAATAAATGAGCAAGACCTGATCTTTGAAGTTTTTGTATCCAAACACATCAATGCCTACCAACCCAGGCAAAAGTCAAGGGATAGATTATAAAACAAAAGTTATGGAGGAGGCTTGCTGCCTGCCCAACCATAGACAAACGAGAAGCTAAATAAAAATTGCCCAGAGCATTATCACAGGCTGCTCAGCCAAGGCATAGAAAAATGTTCTAAAGTAGCATGAAATGCAATCTCTACAAATAGAAGCAGCAAACCCCATCAGGACTCAATGGAAAAAGAAAACCTGCATGAATCTAAGGCGAAATATAGTATGTCAAGAGAGAGAGACTATTCAATGAGTGTAAGACTGAGTTGTGATGGAGGGATAAGCTCATAGCTCATGTACTTAAATACAATGCTAACTAAACTCAAAGTTTAACTGGAAACTAACGTTTTATTCATTTCCTTTGATTGCGTCCTGAATCTTTCATCACAGAGGTGTGTATTTATAAAAAATGAATAATTTGGGGGGGGGGGTGTTGCAAAATCCTGCCTTGTGGTAGCCTCTCATTCTAGCAGTATATCATATCAACTTTCTTTTAATTTCCCCAAACACTATTAACAAAGTCAATCTTAGATTCTTGGTCTACATAATATAAACATCCAGTTTAACTAGCATGAAGAAGAGCCTTTTAATTAATTTGTCATTTATACACTTTGTGTTTGAGACCTTACTAAGTATCACAGCTAGTTTGCTTTTCTATTAAGATTTACTTCACGGGAAATGGTCTCTCTTCATTCTAATAGATAATTTTGGGGTAAAAGCACAATTTAGTTCCTCCATTTGTTGCCAAGAAACAGGAAAATGCAGCATAAAGTGTCTGCTTTCCAGTTCTTGGAGGAGCTTAATAGAACATATGGAGAAGGATTTCTCAGAATATCAGCTCCAGACTTGAAACCATGAACTGACAGCTCTCAGATATGATAGAAAATACAGAATATTTTCCGATTTAGTCCTTAGCTAAAGAGATGGCTGAGGACGTGGGTGGCGCTGTGGGTTAAACCACAGAGCCTAGGACTTGCCGATCAGAAGGTCGGCGGTTCGAATCCCCGCGACGGGGTGAGCTCCCGTTGCTCGGTCCCTGTTCCTGCCAACCTAGTAGTTCGAAAGCACGTCAAAGTGCAAGTAGATAAATAGGTACCGCTCTGGCGGGAAGGTAAACAGTGTTTCCGTGCGCTGCTCTGGTTCGCCAGAAGCGTCTTAGTCATGCTGGCCACATGACCCGGAAGCTGTATGCCGGCTCCCCCAGCCAATAAAGCGAGATGAGTGCCGCAACCCCAGAGTCAGTCATGACTGGACCTAATGGTCAGGGGTCCCTTTACCTTTACCTAAAGAGATGGCTACTGCAGCAAGATAAGCATTATGGCAGAAAAAGATATACAGAGTCTTGCGGCACCTAAAGGATTAGTCCATTCATTGTGGTATGAGTTATCTTAGGAAAAGTATCATCCTCCGGCAGTCCTGCATGTTTGTATGATTTCCAAGGGTACTAAGGGTTTAGTCGCAGGCATAGGCAAACTCATCCCTCCAGATGTTTTGGGACTACAACTCCCATCATCCGTAGCTAACAGGACCAGTGGTCAGGGATGATGGGAGTTGTAGTCCCAAAACATCTGGAGGGATGAGTTTGCCTATGCCTGCTTTAGTGGATATTCTTCCAAAGTATTTCCCATGACCCCATTTGCTCTCTCAGCTGTCAGTCACAGTTTATTAAGGTTTTAGAGTGATGTGGTTCAAACGCTCCCTTCCCCAGTAATGGTTTTTGCCTCTCCTTCGTTTCCTAGAAGTACAGCTGCTCTGGGTGCAAAACAATAAGTGTATGAGTGAAAATTGGCAATCTGAAATAGATGGGGCTGGTATGGCATTGACAAAAGACTTCCAACCTGAAGTCCCGCCTCCTCCCCCCACATGCCTGCTATGGCATGCTGTAGGAGTTATCCAGCATCGAGGACCCAAAGTGTTGCAAAACTAAAACAGGGAGCAGCAATTTCATTTTGCTGTGAGAGAACATCGTCTCCTGAAACAACCAGACAGTCTTAACTTTCTAAGATGATAAACAGTTTGAAGGAGGCTTCATTGTCAAACGTGACCAAGTGCAAATATCTATCATATTTTGGAGCAAAAGGGGCATTTCAGGCCTGAAAGGAGCATATTTCTTTAATCTGGGGGAGCGGGGTTGTATCACCCTGGGGGAATTGCTTTTAGTGTATTCCTCCACCCCCACCCCCTGCCTCCGTGTTAAACCACCAAGTAGGAAGACTGGCAAATAAATTGAGTGATTCTTGCTTGTTCTGTTTACTCATTGATTATGAACACTTCATTTCTACATTTGAAGTTGCTTGATCTGATCCCTCGCAAAAGAACAGGTTTAGACAGATTCTCTATATGATACAGAGAAAAGATTAAATAAGGGAAAGTATCTGGTAAATCTCCCACACAGCTTCTCAGTCACACTTCAAAAACTGTTTGTCATGGCACATATTGCAAAATAACATTGGCTGAGGCAGCCAAACTAATTGTCAACAAAAATGAAAGTGTAAATGAATAAAGAATGGAACCATGCCAGTGCAGTTACAGTGGCCATCTTTCAAGCATTTCCCATTTTTTACTTAGCAGCTGCTGCACATGGTATGGCTGCCACAGGGAGATGGCTTTCCATTTTTCCATGCAGCATGGCAAATTCTTCCCATGTAAGCTGAAAATGCTATATAATGGTACCTCTGGTTATGTACTTAATTCGTTCCAGAGGTCCATTCTTAACCTGAAACTGTTCTTAACCTGAAGCACCACTTTAGCTAATGGAGCCTCCTGCTGCTGCCGGAGCATGATTTCTGTTCTCATCCTGAAGCAAAGTTCTTAACCTGAAGCACTATTTCTGGGTTAGCGGCGTCTGTAACCTGAAGCGTATGTAACTTGAAGCATATGTAACCCAAGGTACTACTGTACTGGCTTTTTGCTTGGTGTCAGCTTGAAATGAGGACATTTAAAGCAGTCTCTATTTGCAGGCCATATTGCAGGGGTAACCAACGTGGTGCCCTCCAGGTATGGGTTCATCCTTTGCCCAAATAATGCATTCAGATGTGTTCTCTCAGATTTATCGCTCTGGGCGACAGTGGTAATCTGTTTGATAATGGCGAACTATGTGGGAAGGGATGCAGTCAGGCAGGAGACATAAGAACAGGGGAAAGACCTGCGGGTACAGGGCGGCATACATACAAACAAACAAACAAACAAACAAACATACTTAACAGTTGCATCCAACCAAACATTTCTTTTATGGTGACAGCATCACTGTATTGTGCTACGGCATGGCCCAGATATGATCACACACCTGTTGCAGGGCACTCAACTTTCATGACTACACTGATAATAGTTTGTTGTCAACTGTAAAGGCTGGCATAAAAAAAAAAAGACTATTTACTATTTTGCTGCAGTGGCAGTTGCAGCCTGGCCTGGCGAGGCTGAGGGCAGCGAAATTCCTTCCCGCGTGACCAGCTGACAACATCATCAGCCTTAGCCAGTCAGCGGGAGTGTCAGGGATTTCCCACAATTTTAATTTTAATGGACCAATCACAGCCTAAGAAGGCGGGACTTGGGAGTGGACCTGGATGGTGCTTGGCTTCACTCAGGTCTGCCTCCAACTTACATAAGCCAACTGCACTTGGAGTCAGCTCCATCGGCTATGGACGTCCCACCTACCCTGTATAGTTTGACCTTACCTGAAGGCAAGCAAGCAACTAATGTGCATGTCCTTGCTATGGAATTAATCAGTCACCATATTAGGGGCCAGGGGGGAATTTGCTGGTCTGGGCTTTTTGCCTATGTTATAGGAACCATCAGAACTTGCTGGCAGAGCAAGACATTGGGTTGGATCTTTAGTCTAAACAAAAGGGGGTGGGAAGAAGCACTACCTCCCCTCTTCATAAACTAAGTATCTGGGTACCCTAGTAAAGGGGTCCAAGGGGAAGATTCTGACCAAATGCCCATATGGGGGCTAACAGACTTCTGGCGGTTCCCTCCCTGCAAGAAGTGAGGTTACAGGGAACCAGGCAGAGGACCTTCTTAGTAGTGGTGCCCGCCCTGTGGAACGCCCTCCCATCAGATGTCAAGGAAATAAACAACTATCTGACTTTTAGAAGACATCTGAAGGCAGCCCTGTTTAGGGAAGTTTTTAATGGTTGATGTTTTATCGTGTTTTTAATATTCTGTTGGGAGGCGCCCAGAGTGGCTGGGGAAACCTAGCCAGATGGGCAGGGTATAAATAAAAAATTGCTGTTGTTGTTGTTGTTGTTGTTGTTGTTGTTGTTGTTGTTGTTGTTGTTGTTATTTTACTCCCCGAAGTGGGTCCTTGAGGAATCACCCTATTTGATGTGTGCCATGAGGAATCCTTAACCCAGGATCAATCCTGATGACATAATCAGTCAGTAATTGAGCTGGTCAATTCAGGATACATATCCAGTACCTCTGCCAATGCCTACTGACATCTGTAATCAATAAAGTTGTGGCCATTTGAATCCCAAGATGTTGCCATGTTGTTTTTGGTGCTTCCTGATTCATGGGCCCGCAAATGAATATGAAATGTTGGGATAATTCTCACCACAAAAATAGAATCATAGAGTTGGAAGTGACCCCAAGGGACTTCTAGTCCAACCCCCTGCCATGCAGGAATCCCAACTAGGTCATACATGACAGATGGCCATCCAACCTCTGCTTAAAAACCTCCAGTGAAGGAGAGTCCACAACCATCTGAGAGAGACTGTTCCACTGTCAAGCAACTCTTACATAAAAAAGATATCCAGACCAGCAAATGTGCTTTCCCTGTCCCACCCGCTGTGTATGCAGATGAATGCATAAAAGCAATAACTTATTTTCGGTCTCTGTTGCAAACACTGTGCAATATGAGCAGGAGATAATAGTCATCCGTTTCATTAATTCAGATTATTAAGATCTCTTTAAACGACAACCTGGTGAAATCTCATTTACAAAGGCATAGCTAAGTAGGAAAAAGAAGTCATGTTTATATTTTCATCATCACCAGACTAGAAATTTATGAACCAATCATTCTACATTTTATGATAGCTGATATTTGAGGGCGATGGATGAAATATGTATTTCACACGTCAGTTCTGAAGACATATTGAATCACCTTAAAATAAATATAATGGACTGTCAGGTCTGACAGTTTATTATTTTTAAAGGGATTTGATGTATATCTTCAAAAACGATGTATGAAATACATATTTTATGTCAGAAAACTGAGCTATAAAACAGTTTGCTGCACAAATTGCACCTCAGAATGAACCACAGAGGAATTTATTTTTTTAAAAATGATGATTATTTCAGACAGGGCCATATCATAGAATGGTCCACAGAATGAAGGAACAGAAGGAGAGGGGAAATAGTTTCTGCCAACTTTCCCACTTCTTCCTTCTGAGGAATGTTTTTGCTAGTGATCACCTTTATTTAAAACCATTCCTTCTCCCAATGTACTGAACTAAAATCACTGAGGGAAATTCTTTCACAATGCAAAATAAAAAGAAAGTGTTTCCAAAATCAAAAGAAATCTAGTCATAGGATGCATGACTGTATGTACAGCGTGAACCCTTTTAAAAGAATTGCTGAGGCTTCTTAATGGTCTCTGTGCAACCATATGAGTTCTGTACCTGTGCAGAGCCTTATTTGGGTACTGCAGTCTGGTGTTCTCCTCACCAGTGGACCAGACTGGAACCCTGCCCCTCCCAGTGCTCCAGTGAAACTCTGCCTAACAAGCTGCCCATGATTAGGCATTTTAAACTAAGGTATTTAATGCACATCCCACCATAAAGCATGCACTATTCTTGATTCAATGTGCTGCCCGCTTCTTCGTCATTTCTCGCCTAAATATTCAGAATCATCTCTTTGTAACCTCTTTGTACAGATGTTTATGTTTTGAAAATCAGAAAACCAAGGGCATTTGGCGTCTCTCTAAAAAGAGGCACGATTTGCGGCAAGCATCTTATTCACTTAATGCAGGAAAGAAAAATAACAGAAAGCCAGTGTAATCAAAACAAGTTTTTCATCCTTGCCCTGGGGAAAACAGAGTAGAACACAGAATAAATTTCATGTTTGTTCAGCCTTTTCTTTGACTTTGGGGTTAGATTTTGAGGCAGTGGGAGGGAAATGTTTGCTTTTTCTACATCGAGGTGGGCGCCAATAGCAGTTCTCTGGGGCTCCCTGTCTGGTCCTCAGGATTCCTCCTAGGTCTTGCTCTCCCCCAAGCATTGTCCCATCTCCACTGGGCACACCAGACCGGCTCAAAGCCTTCCTAAAGTGCTTTTGCACCTGTGATAGTGTCATGTGCATGCCCTGATGGAAGGTAGAGATCATATGTGTACATGAGCAAAAACCTTTTGTTTTGCTGGAATGTAGCCTACTATACAAATATAGGAGCCTTATCCATTGGCCCACCCACTAAAAGGTAAAGGGACCCATGACCATTAGGTCTAGTCGTGACCGACTCTGGGGTTGCGGCGCTCATCTCGCTTTATTGGCCGAGGGAGCCGGCGTACAGCTTCCGGGTCATGTGACCAGCATGACTAAGCCGCTTCTGGCAAACCAGAGCAGCACATGGAAACGCCGTTTACCTTCCCGCCGGAGCGGTACCTATTTATCTACTTGCACTTTGATGTGCTTTTGAACTGCTAGGTTGGCAGGGACCGAACAATGGGAGCTCACCCCGTTGCGGGGATTCGAACCGCCGACCTTCTGATCAGCAAGTCCTAGGCTGTGTGGTTTAACCCACAGCGCCACCCGCGTCCCTTGGCCCACCCACTACCCCTGAGCTAAAAAGGGTTCCTCAGCCCTGATCTTCATCCTTGCCATAGACAGCAAACCCATTCCTCACAGGAACCAACTGCTAATTCAAATGCTACTAAAAATAAATTTGCAAAAAAATATAAATCAATCGAATCCAGTCAAATCCTTACAAGCAGAGCCCCAAATGGGAAAGTGGGGAAAAAATTAACTTGATGTCAATTAAATCAAGCTGTGCTGCTTTCTTGTTTCGTTCATGCAGACGTTAGATACTGCAGAAGTCTCCGGGGAACAAACCTTGTGAGCATGGAAAATCAAATTCTGAACAGAATATTAAGATTCTAAGTGAAATGACAGGCATCTGAGATATATGTGGGGTGGGTGGGGGTGAATAAATGGATTGAAATTCCTCAGAGGTGCAGCAGTCCAGGAAGCTATACCAAACCGTATAGTTCAGAGTAGCTGAGAAATATTTTGCCAAATAAAATATGCAAGCAATTACTTCTTTTACTTCAAAAGGACATTGAGAAAAACTCAAATAGATTTTCCTAATCTAATTTCAAACCTGAATTGATTTGGTTGGTGATGGGGGCTAGGAGTGGAGAACCTTTCCTTCTTCTATTTCTCTATTAATTGGTTCATTTGCTGATCCTGCAGCTCTCAAATATATATAAGAAAGACCTGCATACTTTTAATTCTTTCATATTAGCCTACCTTAAAAGTACAAATTCAAGGTGCATCAAGGGTCAGCCTCATTAAAACCTTGCAGTCTTATACGTGGAAATATTTCACCGACCTTGGTAGTTCTAACTACAGGGTATGTAGTTTAGGGATTAGAATAACATTCCCCTTGCCTTTCTTGAAGGATAAGTGGCTTAACATTTCTCTCGTTTACTGGCTAATCTGGGAGAACAATGTTCAAAACAACATAACCTATAATGTTGTGCAAAACTGTGGTGCTGCTCTGGTCCAATTATATTTTGAGAACTGGAGTTAATTACGTTAATGTGGCATCGAAAGCAGTAAATTTCAGAATGTAATAACTCAGAAGGGAGTTCTAGGCAGTACAAGAAAAACAACAGCTCAATAGTTCCCTTGCGTTGCTTGCCTTTCATTAAATACTCCTAGCTACAGTGGACATATACACAGTCATACCTTGGTTCTTGAACGCCTTCGTACTCGTACGTTTTGGCTCCCGAACGCCGCAAACCAGGAAGTAAGTGTTCCAGTTTCTGAACGTTTTTCGGAAGCCGAACGTCCGACACGGCTTCTGCTTGAGTGCAGGAAGCTTCTGCAGTCAATCGGAAGCCGCACCTTGGTTTTCAAATGGTTTCGGGAGTCGTACAGACTCCTGGAACGGATTAAGTTCGAGAACCAAGGTGCCACTGTACTTGGGTATCTATCTTGAAAAGCTCATCAGTGTAGCATTTACAGTATACAGCATCTTGGCTGTTGAATCTCTTTGCGGTGGTGGAACCGGCACAGGTACCCACAGATACACAGACCACACACTCTGTGATAAAATAATTTAGTGTGTACCGGTGTACATACTATTTTGCAAGAGGGTAAGAACTACACCTGCAATTAAACCTTCAAAGTCCTTGCTTCACATGTTCTGCATCTGTGGTGGAGTGGACAAGCTTTCCTCCTTCTCGCGTACAAAGGGCTTCAATGGGCTGGAACCAGCCCAGGGGCAAAGTTGGCAAACATCTTCCAGAATATATGAAGGAAGAAAGTGTTAACTAAACTTTGGAAGAGGAGAATCAGGCTCTCTCACAGATGTTTAAGCAAAGAAATCTCTGCACCTCCTTTTGCTAGCATTCCTTACTTGCTCCAAGTAATTAAGCATGGAAATTATAAAACAACAAAAAATACTTAAATGATGAAATATGCAAATAGTGAAGCTCTCTCTCATAATTACACATTGACTTTGCCAGTCATTGTTCATTTGCTATAATTTGCTATTTTATATCAAACATTGCAAAGGGAAATGCAGCTCATGCTACTCAACAAGATTCTTCCATTTGTGGAGCATAATTAAAATGTCTTTTGACACTGCAGCTTGAAGGACCAAGTATGTATAGTGCATGAACTCTATATTAGTACCATTAAAAAGAAGTCAGTGCAGCACACCTCCATGTCTACTGCTGAATGTGTGTAGATCAGGCATAGGCAAACTCGGCCCTCCAGATGTTTTGGGACTACAACTCCCATCATCCCTAGCTAACAGGACCAGTGGTCAGGGATGATGGGAATTGTAGTCTCAAAACATCTGGAGGGCCAAGTTTGCCTAGGCCTTGTGTAGATGAACAAGTGCTGTACACACAATATGTGACCAAGCTCTACATCCTTTTGGGACCAGAGAGTCTGTTCTCCCTTACAAAAGTAATCCCATTTCATTCAAATATAGTGAAGAAAACTTTGGAGTCTGCATATATCAGAAGCATTATCTATTTGAAAACTAACCTGCCAATTCCACATGCAGATGATTGACATTTTTTGCCTCTTAAAGCAATTACCTTCTTCAGCTTGGGAGCTGGATTCTCCCCAGCTGGGCAGCTTGGATGTCAAGAAACCCTTGTATGGAGGCAGGTGAGCTGCCAATTATAAGGAAATAATTTGAGATGCTACCTCTGCACAGGAGTGACTTTAAAAAATACATGGAAGTAATCCTCCTTATGGCATATTTTTTAAAGATAACGAGCAAAGACACAAGGTACTAACCATGGGTTATGATTGCCATAAGGTATTATCCTAACATGTTGAAACATAGCAGAGGAAATATGGGAGGGATTCATCACAGGAAATACGAGTGTAGGTTAGACGTTGCCAACCTGGTGCCCTCCTGATGTTGCAGAAATACAACTCCCATCATCCCTGACCATTCGCTATGCTAGTTGGGGCTGATTGCTGTACAGTGGTACCTCAGGTTAAGAACTTAATTCGTTCTGGAGGTCTGTTCTTAACCTGAAACTGTTCTTAACCTGAGGTACCACTTTAGCTAATGGGGCCTCCCGCTGCCGCTGCACGATTTCTGTTCTCATCCTGAAGCAAAGTTCTTAATGTGAGGTACTATTTCTGGGTTAGTGGAGTCTGTAACCTGAAGCTTCTGTAACCTGAGATACCACTGTAGTCCAAAACATTCAGGAGGCATGAAGTTGGGGGAGGGTGGTGCAGATTCTAAGGAGACTATACAATATCACTGCATGCCCTCCAACATTCCTCAGATGAAAATAGGGACATTTCTCATTCCCTCCCCCCCACAACTGACCCTCCTTGACCACCCAATCTCTTATCAGATTTCTTATCACCAATGGGACACAGCACACATACCCTCCACCATTCTGAGAAAATCCCCTTTATTCTATTCTGTTCTATTCTCTTCTCTTCTCTTCTATTCTATTCTATTCTATTCTATTCTTTGGTAGGTTTACAAAAAGAAAGACACACACCAACAAATAAATTTTAGAAAAGGGCAAGATTAGATGCAGATGCACAAAGCATTTAAAAAACAAGAAGAAGACTCCTTGCGCTCCGTTCCCCCTTTCTTCATGCCCAGGGCAGCCCTGCCCTTGGCCTGCATCTCACAGCCAATGCCATGGGGCAGAAACCTCTCCTCTTCCACAGCCATGGGGCAGAAACCTCTCCTCTTTCTAGCCTGCTCTCCAGCAGCTGTTAGGAGCTGTCCAAGTGATGAAGCCAGCAGCAGTGGTGATAGAGAGGTCACAGAGAGGCAACAGGATGCTCTCTTGCCACCGCCACTTGGGACAAGCACTGGCTCATTCTCCTCCCAGCAGCGGCACTGGTGGGGGGAATAGGGACATTCTGGGATCAAATCAGAAGCTGGGATAGCTTTTGTAATTCTGGGGCTGTCCCTGGAAAATCAGGACACTTGGAGGGTATGTCAGTGGCTGGCATGCCCTTGCTCCAAGGAACAACGCATCCTTTGACTTTTCCATATTTGTAGAGCTATGAGATAAAGAATAAAACAACCCCCTCCCCGAAACTGTGTGTCGTTTTTCAGGAGAGAAACAAATGCTCTTTTCAATTCATCCCCACGCCGCCCTCAATAATCCTGCATGCCATACTTGAAAATATCACTTGAAACCTCCAGTTATTCCTCACTGACTCGCACACTGTCACACAAACTTAGTTCACCAACCCAGCAGCTGGGCTGCAGGATGTCCTAGGCTGATGCTTTGCTTCACCCTGGCCTGCATGACAGATGTCCCAAAATGACCCAAGTTGTGGCAAAGAGTGATCCTTTATTTGTCAATTGGAGAATGTGCTCTGGCCTAGCGTGAAGTCTGCTAGGCAAGGGAGATCGCTGGCCAACTTAGTGTTAACAGGGAAAATTTGACAGGGAAAAAAAGAACGCCCCCAATTTTTTTTTATTATGGATAAAAAGACTAGATGACAATGAATATATTCGTTACTCAGTGGTAAATAGCAGAAACTTCTTAACAATAATAGTGCATCTCACATTTTTGCACTGTGAGGCTTTTTGAACAGAGGAAGTGAGGTATGAAGTGTCAAATTTCCACTTGCTGCCCTGGAAATTGTGCTTGAGATTTTCCTGGTGAGCAATGGCCACAGCAGTGCTAGAAAACAGTAAGTGAAGATTGTTTATTCACTTCTTATTTAAAGTTTTTCTATGTTCGTTATCCAATATCACTGCCATAAAATCAAATAGAAAAGGACATTGAACTTATTCCAGATCTGAAACAGGCACTATATGTTCTTCTGTTCTTCTGTTTCAATACACTTTTCATTTCTTCTACTAATTGCTTTATGTTTTTGGCAGCTGGTTCATTTTATTGCCATTATCATTTGTTTCTATATCAAACAATCAAGTTGAAATACAGCTGATCTAGATATTGTTTGCCATATTTTTAAATTATGAATAGTTATTACAAGTTCAAGTAACCCTTGCCTCAAGTATTTCCACTAAAAACGGCACTGCAATAAAGGTACGCTTGAGGTACAATACTGTATTGTTGAAGCAGAGGATTTCAGGATAATTTTTCTCATTTATCCCCAATTAAAATTCTATACTCCAGATCTAAAGCAAACTCATCCAGCTAAAAGCCATAAAATCTTATACTCATTAATGTACAATCAAGACTTTCTATCTTTTTATTCTGTGTGGAAAACTACAGCAGTCGCAACATCGGCAGGGAGTCCTATAACGCAACTGTAGAATATTTTAGAATGATTAATCTATTGCAGCAGTAAAAGTCTCCATAAGGTTATTAATTAAAAGAACTAATCTTGCATTTTGGGACTGCACAAATAATTGCTAGGAAATCCAATACCTCGGCTCACCAATGGGAGTTTACTTTAAATAACCTCTGAAAAGTATCTGACAAAGTTAATTGTGGTTCAGAATTTCCAATTTATGTAGAAGCAGCTAATAAAAAAGAATTTGTGTTATTTATCACCACTGTCCTAAAGCTGTATTAAAATCCTAGCCACAGCCAGTGTTTAGAACTTTTTTTCCTGTCATTCTTTTGTACAGAAGTGGATTGCACCTGTTCTATTCAGTTACCACTGCTTCTTCCATCTTTCTGTTAGTCCATAGGCACCAGCTCCTAGGGGCCAAAGCACTTTTGGGGACCCCAATGTATGCGTGTGTTTTTAGGGGGCCATGCCCCCAGAGGTATAGCAAGGTCAGGTGGTACCTGGTGTGGAAATTTTTTGTCACCCCTCCGCCTGTGACTCCTTGGCTGCTGGCCAAGTAGCCCCCTTTCCCCCCAGCTCGCTGCAGGCTTGGGAGTCACGGGTGGGAAGACACCTGTCCTCTCCCCTGCCTGCCTGTTTGCCTGCTTCCTCCAGCAGGGAGCGTGGGCAGCGGGGCAAGCCCCCCACCCGTGACTCCCAAGCCTACAGTGAGCCACGGCCGAAGGCTGGAGCTTTGCTGCTTTGTTGGTGGTCCTGACGGCCCATCAGGGCCGCCGCTTGCCGTAGGCTTGGGAGTCATGGGCGGAGGTGTGTGCTGAATGTCACCCCCCTTCAGGATGACACCTGGTGTGACCTGCCCCCACAGCACCCCCATTGCTCCACCCCTGCAGGCCCCCTCAGTGTTCAGAGGGTGTTAGGCTCTGGTTGAATGCTGTGTGTCTGCATTGGAAAACAGGAAAGGAAAGGGGCAATATTCTCAGGGCTAAGAACAAATACAGTGCTACCTCGGGTTACAGACACTTCAGGTTACAGATGCTTCAGGTTACAGATTCCGCTAACCCAGAAATAGTACCTCAGGTTAAGAACTTTGCTTCAGGATGTGAACAAAAATTGCGCGGCAGTGGTGCGGTGGTGGTGGGAGGCCCCATTAACTAAAGTGGTACCTCAGGTTAAGAACAGTTTCAGGTTAAGAACAGACCTCCAGAACGAATTAAGTTCTTAACCCAAGGTACCACTGTACAGTACACACACACACACACACACACACACACAAACATACATACAAACATATCCTACTGCCCCTTACACATCACAAAAACCTGCTAGTTTTCACTTGCCCTTATACGGAATTAGATTTTCTTATCCCTTACCTGTTTTACGCTTTTCTCTTCCACAATGCCTCATGGCCACTTTAAAACAGTAGAATGTGGAACAAGAGCCAGAGGTAAACACTCTGAAGCCTAACATTCCTCCAGGGCTGACTTGAACATTCTCAAAGTCTTCAAACGAACCTTGCTTTCATATATAATATAAAAAAGTTGCACTACGTTCTACAGTTGAACCTTGTCAATCTCTTTTGCTTTCCAAGCAGGCAAGGTGAACCAGTTGCTGATGGCACGGCTGCCACATGTAACCTTGCTTTGTTTCCTGCAAATCAACACACATCTGTGCCTCTGAATCACAGTCCATTTATCTGAAGCAAAGGAAATGTTCTGTTGAGACTTTGATATGCAATTCTGTGTGAAAGTCTTTTCTGCAGCATTTTTGACAATCGCTTTTATGATTTAAAATGAAACAAAGGCCAGAAAGCGAGGGGGAACTTTGGGTGTTGGTTCTGCAGCTTCTTCTTTGGGGAACGGAGAAAACGATCACTTTTCAGCAGCTGACTGTTTATATATTCCCCCTTGTTTGCCAGTATCACTTGCATTATTGCAGGGAGAGTTGTTTCTTCTGCAATTCTTAGATGAATAATTCTGACTATGGTTCTATATGCACGAAACTCTGGAATTGTAATCATTCCCTGGTTGACTGGCAGAAGAAAATTCCCCAAGGGACAATCTCAGCCTGGAAATTACCTCCCATCTCAAAGGCATCTAAACTCTTAGAACGTTTGGATGTAATGATGATTTCAAACAATAATTTTTGAGACAAGGCTCTTTGCAAATAATTTCCAGGAGCAAAATGCACCAGGAGAATTGCAGTGCAACAGGCTTAATCTATGGAACAATTGTAGTGATTGTTATTTAGGAAACAAATGAAAGCTGTTCATGCAAGACAGACTACCAATATAGCGATAAGTTATCTGAAAGTTCTGGTGAATGGGCTCCAAGAGACAAACAGGAGTTGGTAACTTGGGACTAGTTTTCACATAGATGGAAAACCAGTGACTTGCCTGTAGTCTTTCATACTGCAGGCGTGGGTGGGTGTTTGTGGGGGTGTTACTTGATGGAAAGCTAGCATACAGGGGAAAAGGTTCCCTTAGCCTAGTTTTCTATATGAGGGGCTGGTGGAATAAGGAGACAATCTATCATATGAATTACTGCCTGCAGTCTAAATTGATACAATCCAGACAAAGGTCCATCAGGGATATAACAACGGTTTGGGTGCAATGATGGCTACCATTTTAGGAATGCAAAATCAATAGGATTGTGTTTTAAAATTCTTGCCTGTTTTTTCCTGGACGACCAGGTGTATGCCGAAAGCCAACTGGGATCAATTTCTACATATGACAGCTTCCATAATGATGAAGGATATATTCCCTTTCATTTTAAATTCGATTAAGGTTAAATTAACGAACAGCAAATGCCGGCAGATTGCACACATATTCTTATAATAAGTAAAGAACTTTCTATGCCCAAGATGTTATCCTTTTATTTTTTGCTATTTTAAAAATGGACAATATGTTTAGGGCCCAGGGTTATAATTGTTCGACCTTATCGGCTTAGGAATGGCAAGGGATCCCCTCTCCTTCCATTTAAACTAGTACACCAATAAAAATATACCGTATTTTTCGCTCTGTAAGATGCACCAGACCACAAGACGCACCTAGTTTTTGGAGGAGGAAAACAAGAAAAGAAAAAATTCTGAATCTCAGAAGCCAGAACAGCAAGAGGGATCGCTGCGCAGTGAAAGCAGCAATCCCTCTTGCTGGTCTGGCTTCTGGGATAGCTGCGCAGCCTGCATTCGCTCCATAAGTCGCACACACATTTCCCCTTACTTTTTAGGAGGGAAAAAGTGAGTCTTATAGAGCAAAAAATACGGTATATTTTACCCTGAATAAGTGAACAGTGAAAGTAACTGCTTTGGCCATTGTTAGCCATGTGAAATTAATACTTGCTTTTCTCTGGTGTAAGCCGCTGTCCACTGTGGCCATACATTATAAATGGAGGGCACTTTAATTTGCTTCTACTATGGTATTTGCAGCAGATCCATTTAGGGCTATAAAATGAATGAGCATGAAAAAGAGATGAAACCACATTTCTCTGGAATAATTTGTTTTTGCAAAGAAGCAGGTATGTGGTATAATTAAGCAGGGATGTCAGTGAACAAGGCAGGGACTTTTAACAGGTGCATCTTAATTATCCATAACCAACGAAGATTAAGCAACAAGCAAATGATCCCCATGCCTGATGCCTGTATGAAATAGGCTGTGCTTATTTGCACGAGACACAGCTGTCATTTCTTAATGACAACTGAAGGGAAACAAGCACCAAACTGAATCTAATCATTTTAAGAAAGAGAGAAATGTGGAGGGAGAGAGGGAGGGAATCGCCAGAGTCGGGAATTTAGCATACAGCCTTACTAGCTTATTTGGGGCAGATGTATACATCTGCCAGGGCTGCTTCCTTATGAGGGCCTTCGATATATGATATATACGATATATGATCTCTTTATTGTCATTGTCCCATACAGAACAATGAAATTGAAAAACTACATAAAACATTCAAAACCCCCTAAAAACTCTGAAACCCCATTTAAAAATATATACTATACTATAAAATACACTATACTAAAAAATCTACTATACTATAGAGACCCCTTATGCTGCATTTAGAACCAGAATTGCATTTGCATAGAAACTGTTTCTCAGGCGGCTAGTCCTGGTCTTTATAACCCTATACCTTCTTCCAGAAGGCAGAAGCTGAAAGAGATCATTTCCGGGGTGCATACTATCCTGCACTATCTCTGCCACTTTCTTATGTCACCTGGCAGCATAGATTTGATCTAAGGTGGGAAGAGTGCACCCAATTATTCTCTCTGCAGTCTTTACAACCCTGGATAGCAATGTTTTTCCCCTGGCCGTTTTTTCAATCCAAGTCAGTGATTTTCTTCAAGAAAAATAAGTGCTGGACCTCACCACGAAGTTGTTACAGTAAGTAGCGGGGCACCTCTCATTCCCCACCTCTCATTCTCTTATATTCAGGCAGATGGCTAGGGCTGCATGGAAAGGCCCTCGTGCAAACGTGTGCGCGTGCATCACTATAGGCCTGGTTGGAAAGCTTAAAGCCTTCCTTTGCTTAATGGGAGACGGATTGAAGAAAAGGAAATACGATTTGGTCATGCCCCGTATTTCACAGCTAGGAGCTAGGTGGAGTCATAGATCTTTTTAAGGAAGTGTAAGAAGAAGAAGTTTGGATTTGATATCCCGCTTTATCATTACCTGAAGGAGTCTCAAAGCGGCTAACATTCTCCTTTCCCTTCCTCCCCCACAACAAACACTCTGTGAGGTGAGTGAGGCTGAGAGACTTCAAAGAAGTGTGACTAGCCCAAGGTCACCCAGCAGCTGCATGTGGAGGAGCGGGAAAGCGAACCCGGTTCACCAGATTACGAGTCTACCGCTCTTAACCTCTACACCACACTGGCTCTCTTGCACACGCTGGCCAACTTCCATTTTGGCTTGAAATGTTCGTTTTGACCTTCTCCGAAGTACATAAAGTTTTCTATGGCTCACCAGAAGTCAGACTGCAGACTTCATTTCCCACTATAACCCTGGCGTGGTAGTGCTATTTTGGTGTGGTGTGTGTCAGACTCACAGATGAAAACCCTCTAATTTTAATTATTTATAAATTGCATTTTTATTAACAAGCAACAAGACGAAAGAAACTACCAAATAGACTTGTGCAATTCTTAAATACAATTTGCTACAAAAGTGGCAGCAAAATACTTTTGTACTGTCAGCAGGTTTAAAGAAATGTTTCCCCTTAAAGATGGTAGAATCAAGGCTTCAGAGACAGATACTTCCAAAAGAAAACTAACCCATTAATCATATGTCTTCCCTTCGCTGTGGCAACCCTCATTAATTGATGGTTCCCACTTTCCAAAGTTCTGGGAAGCTCTTCAAATTCTCCCTCTGGAATGCAAAGAGAATCAATGTGCAGCCCAGTTGCCTCTCCTGTTACATTGCCAATAGATATCATGCCATTGATGCAGCTGTATCTTGCAGACGAGTTGTCTCTCAATGGAACATCTCAATGGAACATCTCAGTGGACAAAGCCCTAACACACATGCTCTCCTGAATGGAAAGCTACATTCTCACAGACCGTTGATAAAGCGATCCCTTCTCTTCATGAAATCCATTTCATTGCTTCTTCTGTTGAATAGAAAACACCTGAGTTTTCTTATTAAGGTGTCATCCTCAATTTCACCATACATGAAAGCAGAGCAGCGAGCACCCACTCCTTGGTTGCATATAACTGTTTCTAATCCTGCTTTCTTTCCTAGAATGCCATAAAACTATTTCTTCGTATGAAGAGTGAAGATGTAAGAACCATTTATCATCCTCCTGTGCTGGCTGCCATGATGCATTACTTCGTATATTTTTCCTTTAATCAACAGAAGTCATTGGCAGCCAAACCAGGCTGGGACCAACAACAGACAATATTATTGAAGAAACTCCTTCTGTGATCTTTTTATGAAATGTAGTATACTGCTGCTGCTGCTACTACTAATAAACCAAATTAACAAGGTGGGGAATAAATATCTCAGATTATAATACAAACTGTAGCAAAATATATTTTTTAAACGGTGAGAAACCAACCCCCCCTCCAGTTTAAGAGCTATCCATTTCAGTACTCATACCCATGCTCTGATAAGCATAATGGCCAGATTTGATTATATTATTAATATTTATTTATTTATTCAGTTTGTATACCACCCTTCATCCGGTGATCACAAGGCAGTTCACAACATAAAAATACAAAATGAGAACATGAAATACATAATAAAACAAAAACAAGCCAATAACCCCCTTCCCACAAACACATTTGAAAGGCTATAAATTGCTTAATCAGCCAAAGGCCTGGCTATAGAGAAACATTTTCAGCTGGCACCTAAAGATATGTAATGCAAGTGTCAGGCATGCCTCCTTGGGAAGAGCATTCCACAAATGTGGGGCCACTGCAGAAAAGGCCCATTCTTGTGCTGCCCGCCTATGGACCTCTCATGGAGGATGCATACAGACTAGGACCACAGATGATGGCCACAGGGTCTGGGTCAGTCCATTCCAGTTCTCCTGCTGCAGCAACTCTTAGGAATTGTTCTATTTTAAATCATGCTGTTAAGGTCACAGATATAAAATCTGACAAGACTGAGATGCTTCCCCATTGATTCCTTTCCCCTATGATGCTTCCATTTGAAACATCAGTTCTTAAATCTCTATCTTCAGCAGCTGGGTTCTCAATGAGTACTTTATACCACTTGACATTTAGGAAGCTGGCAGATACTTTCCCACTACAATTTCTTAGAGACCAGTCTAGAGCAGGACTCCTCTACTAACTTGAAGATTAAGCACTCTCTGCATGGGTTCACTTTCTGGATACCTGCCTCAGTTGCTTCCACCTATTATGTGACTATGATATGATCCACTGTTTATCATCACTGAAACACACAGAGAGGAACTCAATGAAGTGCTAAGGCCATTGTACCAGATTCAGGTAGGTAGCCGTGTTGGTCTGACGCAGTCAAAATATATGTATCTGAAGAAGTGTGCATGCACACGAAAGCTCATACCAAGAACAAACTTAGTCTCTAAGGTGCTATTGGACAAGTTATTTATTTTTTAATATATTTTGGCCATTGTTTTGTCATTGCAAGTATTTCAGCTTGCCAGATGAAACAATATCCCTCTCCTTCCTGCACAAGCCTAGGAGAGGAGAGAGGAGAGATCCCCAATGTGCTAGTGGAAGTCTTTGCATGGGCTTCCACTAGCAGGACTTGTTGGTTGAATCCAGTCTGGGAGGTTTACCTGAAGGCTGCCATAATCCTGAAAGCCAAGCTGCTTTATGTGGATGCTGGAACAATGAGAGCTGGTATAGCAGAGCAACCACAAAAGTGAGCTGCGAGTCAGCAAATTAAAGGTTCAAAGCAACCATGAATTCAAAATAAGTGACCTTAGGTGAGCTGCTATTTGCTCAATCTTACAGTCTGATTCTGTATATGTGTACTCAGACGTGTGTGTTTAATAGGGCTTACTCCCAAGATTGCATTTTTAGCTCCCGACAGAAATCAGTGGCACCTTATACAAGTCTACCTTATATGCCTGTTGTAAAGATTACTGAGATAATGTATACAAAATATTAGATTTGAATTATGCTGTATAAGTGCTGAGGGTGGTAGTCAACTATGTTTTATTCAGAGTGGTCCCATTGAAATTAATATAAGTTCAGTCAGAGGCTAATTTGATATAAAACTTAGTTGAATAATAAAACAAATAGCAACACACACACAAAAACCTTCATGCAAAATCCTGTCATTCAAAGGTTCACTAAGAATACACGCCAAAAATTAAAATTAAATGATAGATATAGCAAGCACCTTTAAACATCCACGAACAATTCTACAAGTTGCTAAACCTAAATTAAATATGCTTACACTGACACAATACTATCCCCCCCCCCCCAATGTCTGGTGAATCTGACATATTAAAATTCAATGCAAATAATTTCAGTCCCTTGAATTTTTCATTTATACACATGCCATTTTAAACAGTGCTGGCTCCTGATCATGCCTTGTGCATGACAATACACGCATGCAGCTGTTTCATGAACACAACTCTCCACACATGGGACAAAGGCCCAAAGTGATGAGCTAGGTGTCTGGTAGTATAGGAATCTATGCATCGACAATGCATGTAGAAGAGGCAGAAAAGGAAGTGGTAAGGGAGAAGCGTGGTGCTTTGAGTCCTCTGCTATCCCTGCCGAGCGCAGCCGCATGCCATCCGGCGGAGAGCGCTGACTTCTTCCATTGAAAATTCGGACTTCTTAACAACAACCCGTGAGTAATTTGGAAACTGGGTTTAAAAGGAGGAAAAAAAAGAATTTCCTTTCGATTTGGACACGAGCGGGGGGGGGATCCAAAAAGGAAGTCAGTCCCCCCCCCTATTGTAAACCTTCTAAGACAAGGACGGGGAAACCAAGGTCCAAAAAGATTTGTATTGTTGATAAAAACTAAGAATTCCACGATGGGAAATTATAAGAACTGTGCTGGAGGACGAATTGAGGGAGAAGAAACGTAACCCCCCCCCCCTGGGAACCGGGGTGATTGAAGAGAGAGCCTGGTGAAAAGAGTCGGAGATTTTGACAGCTGTCAAAGTAGCTGTCAAAGTCGGAAAGCAGAGAGGATTTTATTATGAGAACTTTGCTGGCTAAATTTGTTACAATTTGCTACAACTTTTTAAAACTTGGATACAAAATGGCGAAAACATGGATAACAATCGGACTTTTGGACTAGAGAAAACAAAGTTACAACAATCCCCCTAGAGGAGTTTCGGGACATTACAAAGATGGTCGTAAGTGGAAAAATACCATTGGAATTTTATAGAACTGGTTATCTTCTGGGAAAGCTGCAAAACGGAAATAATATTTTGTCTACAGGGTGTACAGCTAAAGGAGACAATAGAATTTTCTATTGAAGAAAGGAAGGGACTGAACGCAAGTTTTTGTTCCTGAATAACAATAATCCCTGCAGACTTACTAAGCTTCTGAATTAGAACGTTTCAGCAGCGGAACAAGAGGAAACTGGACTACAATTTGGAAAGAACAATGGGGGGAGCTTTATTAAAGATCTGAAGCTAAGTGTTTTAAAAAATAACTATGAAAGGAAAAAAACAAACAAACAAAAAAAAAAACCAGCAAGGAGTTGGGGGAAAATAGGCGATTTATGGACTGTAAGAGTTCCAGGCGGATAATATGGTTTGGTGGTCAGGGGGAAATTAAACTGGGGACAGAGGGGGAGAACTAAAATCCAAAGGCTTGTCAATTTCTTTTTTTGAACTGGTTTTGTTTCATCTATTATATCTTTTATTTCTTATTTCTGATATTTCTATTATGTGGGGTGTTTTTATTATTTAAAAAGAAAGGGAAATTGTGGAATAAAAATGGGGTGGGCCCTGGGAAAGAAATTTTTGGCTTTTTATTAAGGGTATTGATGAGGAGTGTAGAAATTTTAAATTCGAACAATGGTTTAAACAAATTAAGTTTTTAATCAGAATTGAGAGCTTGTGGAGCCAACAATATGAAACAGGAATATGATAGGGGTGGGGGAAGGGGGGAGTCCCAGAAAGTGGATATATGAAAATAAGGTTCTGAATGTATCTTAACTTTTTACTTTCTGTATTTTTGAAAATTTTAATAAACATTATTTAAAAAAAAAAAGAAAAGGAAGTGGTAAGGTATTGAACCACAGGAACAAGTGAGCTCTCCAAAATTTGGCTTGGACTGACTAGTTAGCCAATCCCCTCCCTCCCCCCCCCAAACAAGAAGAGATTATTTTTCTGATCCCACCTCCACACCCCATTGCGCAGAAGCCCCACAATGCTGAAGCACATTCCCCTTTACTTTTTTAAAAGCTGTAAGGTGTGGTGGTGTGAGCAGCAAAGAAATTCCCTCCCTCCCTTTCTCTGACACTGCACAGATTAGCAGTGTGTGTGTTGGCTCATAAGTTACATAGTTCCCTCCAGAGGCGCCAGCTTCTCCAGAGTATTAAGGAGGCAACGACACATGACTTCCTGATGTCGTGAGAAGCCAGGGGGCAGAGCTGAACACCCTCTGAAAACTGAGGGGGCCTTACTCCCTCAAAAACTACATGGGGGACAAAACTGCCTTGGTCGCCAGGAGTTGGTGCCTATGGTTCCCTCAAAGACTACTGCAAAGGGAGGAAGGCAGTGGGGGAATGGGAAACCACTCTTCTCTCTCTATGGAATCTCCTGCCTATAGACAATCCTGAAATATATTTACAAATCTGGTGATTTAAGCGCAGCTGAAAGGCGGCATGGAAGGCTCTCTTTGGGGCACCTTTAAACTTCAAGTACAATAGCTCTCCAGTGTCAAGGTGAAATCTATAACAGCTAAATCTTTATGACAGCATAAAATCTCAAGCACCACAGTACCTCATTGGCATGCTGCAACTCACCAGCAAATCGACTGACTTCTCCAAAGAGCAGGGATATTCTGAGTTTCTTGATACGCTGCATCATCCAGTCAGAACAAGGGCATGGGGTAGAGATTCCTGCATCTGAAACGAAGTAAAAAAAATATCAATAGGCTTCACATCATTAACGTTTAACCAGGAAAAAGTAGCCGTTAAGTTAAATAAGAAAATGCACTGGTACCCTCAGAACATTTATGAAACACTCAAAAATGATGACATTCTCAGAGCGAGAGAAATAAAGGTAAGAGTAATAAGAAATACAAGTTAGGATTGCTCCAAATATTCTCCTGACTTGGTTTTTAAGCAGGAAACAACTATCTGGGCTAAGAGGGGAAGGAGAAGCATTTCCCAAAGTAGAGTTTAATTTTGAATATTTGTCTTTTTCAGTCCTGTTTCGTACCATCATTTTCCCTAGCTGATAGTGCAGGAAAATCATTATAAAAATTCAGTATCAGTGCTCTTCCCTCCCCTTCTAGGATTATTCACATTGGTGATCCCTGAGTGAATGTGTTGAAGAATCACCATCCTATGTAGTCAACTGGGTTTGGCAAAGCCAAGGGGCAAACAAAGAGAGTGACACAGAAGAACACGTGGTAACTTTTGAAGCAACTGCAGAAAAATTGTCAAAGGGTGCAGTGAGAAGTTACTTTTGGCCACCTCCTGGAAAAAAGTAGGTACTTTCATTTTAGCCCTAATCCTAATTACAAGAGTGTGAGGCATGGATTCAGTACATAATCTGCCTTTGGTAGATATTAAAGCATGAATATAAGAATTCTAGGCAGTTCCAAATTAATACCTCACGAGTCATACTACTGCCCATTAGGGCATTAGACGTTCCTCTCTCTCTATGCCTTTGTCCTGTGAGAAAGCCCCTTCTGAAAACTTCAAAAGTCAATTACATTTCAGCTTGGGGAGCTGGGTTTCAAAGATAAGTTCAGAGGTTCAGCTGGACATGTACAAGCCCTGAGGCATACCTAATGACCTCTCTGGAGTGTGACCACTGTTTTATAGCAACAGTATCATCCATAATTCTTGTTTAAACCTTGGACATGTCCCAGATCGGCAGCTTCTTGCTCCATCAGCTTCCAGTTTTCATTTTTTTAAAATGAAAGGCTGCTTCTGTCTGTTCCCACTGCCCATGTCAGAGTTGTGTCTCATCTTTTACACTGGGATTGTTCTGCCTTGCCAATGGTTGAAGGAACAACACTTTTCATAGGTGAGAGAATGTGAGAGTGAATAAGCCATTAGCTATATGGCTGGTGTGATGTGCAGCAATAGCACTGCTGGAACGGACAATAGTGTGTGTGTGTGTGTGTGTGTGTGTGGTGATTCAGGAATTATTTTAATGAGCATGGTTTCTATCAAAGGTACAAAAGTTAAGTGAGTTGGTCCACCCTGCATCGTGCCTGCACAAACTGATTAGATTTTACCTACGTAACCGACTGTCAATACTTGACATTTCACTGCTAAAGCAATTAAGTCTGTCAAGGAGTACGGTTCACAATAATACAAAGTGTCAAATATGTGGTACAGTTCACAATATCACATGGGAGACTTTTTCATATTAAATACATATATATTAGAATCCTGTTGCAGACTAACTTGAAACTTTCCTGCTTTGAATTATGATTTTATAGTCAAAGAATTTTTTAAAAAGGAAATCACATTTGAAAGATTAAAAGGATTTTGTGCTAAAATATTCTGTGATGATGCCTGGGGTCTATTCACATAATTCCTAGAGCTTTGAAAATGCAGCATCTGTTGAAAGAGGTACATTGTTACAAATAAAGTAACTGAAAGAATACCTTTCACAGAAAAAATATCTTACCATTCACCTCCTCCTGATTCATCTATTTTAATTGTAAGACAAAAAACATGAACCAGTTTTTAAAAACAAACAAACAAACAAACAAACAAACAAACAAACAAACAAACACCTTACTGGCCATTCATCAAGTTTTAGACTAGCGGAAGCAAGCAAACAAGCAGTTTATGTGAAAATGCCAAACTAGCCAAAATGAAGGATAGCTTTTAGTTTCACTTTTTCAATTTCAATACCTTCAGGGTTACAGTGTGTACAAAGCTTTAGAAGGTCACAGGTTCACCATCCATCATTTAAGGCTTTAGAAAGGTTAAAACCAGCACTTCGAATTGTGCACAGAAACAAAAGCCCCTTTCTCCAATGACCTCACAGTGACTAGACCCTGTCAACAACATGGCTGCCATGTTTTGAACCAGCTGATGTTCCCAAAGTCTTGACTGGATATTACTTAATTGTGGCAAGGTTACAATCAGCCAACCACACCTACAACCAAGCAGGCTCTACTATTTATTTAATTTGGATAGAAAGATTGGTGGCATAAATAGTGTTACTTCCAAGAAGCCATGGTTGAGGCACGGAAACATGGATGGAATTTCAACAAATTCAGCAGCTCTTACAAGTGTTCACAAATGTTCAAAGGGAGCAAGAAAAGGGCTGAGGCAACTACAAAGCTCCCCTCATAGTTCACCTCATCCCATCTTGTTAAAAAAGAAATCCTAGCTCTGACCTTAATCCATCCTGCATCATCACAGGGTTAGGACCTTTTTCTCAATGTTAGTGTGTTCCTGCTGTTCAGCCACAAGCCTTCTGCTACTGTAGCCCAACACAGATTATCGGACTGAAAATGTGCCCACAAATATTTGATTGATGTATTTAAATATAGCTTTATGTTTTTATCTATGCAGAAATAGAACATTTCAGCATGAAAGGAAAGCTAACTTTTATATGGGGACATTTATAGATTTTTGTTTTTTAATGATACAATTACAGAGTTCCCACTAACGCTAGTGTTTGATTACATGCCTAGAAGCAGAAGCTAAATGTTGTAATGGTAAGTCAAGCCAACATTACCACAAGCAAATGTTTTGACTTGTACTTAAAACAGATGAAAAAGATCGCTGATGGGAAGAGTGCAAGGAGGAGGGATGTAGGGTGGGAGGAAAAATATCAAAGTTAATAGCCAAAGGATGAAATAAAGCATGAATAGAATTTGAGGGATGGAGTCAAAAAACAGAAATGGGGCCGGGGGGAGGAGGAGGAGAAAAGAAAGCTCCCAGTTAAAAAAACCACATGATTTCTTTCATATCTGGAAGTTAACCAGCAGATTAATAGAGAATGGCATCAATTCTTCCATCCAGGATGGCAGATCACTCACATTACAATGCCTATATGGTCAGATTAGGTTCTTAAAAGTGCATGGGAGGTTAAAGGAGTTACTGTGCTCAGAACAAAACTACCGTATGTTTCACTCTATAAGATGCACCAGACCATAAGATGCACCTAGTTTTCGGAGGAGGAAAGCAAGAAAAAAAATATTATGAATCTCAGAAGCCAGAACAGCAAGAGAGATCGCTGCGCAGCGAAAGCAGCAATCCCTCTTTCTGTTCTGGCTTCTGGGATAGCTGCGCAGCCTGCATTCACTCCATAAGATGCACACACATTTCCCCTTACTTTTTAGGAGGGAAAAAGTGAGTCTTATAGAGCAAAAAATTATGTTACATGCAATGTGAGAGACAGCAACTGAAACCAAATACAGTGATATCTTGGTTCTTGAACGGAGTCAGTTCCAGGAGTCCGTTCGACTTCTGAAAAGTTCAAAAACCAAGGTGCGGCTTCCAATTGGCTGCAGGAGCATCCTGCACTCAAGCGGAAGCCGCGTCAGATGTTCGGCTTCTGAAAAATGTTTGAAAACCGAAACACTTACATCCAGGTTTTGTCTCCCCCATTTTTGCATTCCTAGGCAGTTAAAAAGAGGACCAGGATATTGTCAAGGACCTGGAAGGCCAGAATTCATGACTGGTGAGTTGCTTTCCACTTGGTTGGCCACAAGTGGTAAAGAGGTCTGAGTTTTCAGCCGCCCTGGTCAGCTTGCTGACTTCCTGCCACACTAGCTTTCAGTGGGTGGCTGTGCAAATGCTGACAGCTTGACAAAGCACACAAAATAGCATTTACATGGCACCATAATCTGTTGAAAAGCTGTTCTCCTGCTGGGATGTCAAAAGGCACCAAGTCTGGCACATGCCACTGGCATTCCTACAAGCAACTGAGTGTATAGCAACTCCAGCTGGAAGTCACTGCTGACTGACTGAAAACCGCAGCTGTCACACATGGAACGGGTCATGAGAATATGCCCTTTGGTGGGAAAAACGCCAGCTCAGTCTCTTGAGCAGGAGAAGGCCATGCCAACAGTTTTGCTTGACTTAAAATCACAGAATACCTCTAATATTCACTTTTATTGTCACTTCCTTAAATAAACTTGCATAAAGACTACTTTAGAAATGTCTAATGAACACTACTACTTTGAAGGAGTTATTACAGCCACTGCAAGTCCACCATGAATGGAGGGACAGCCAGACATTGTTTATGAAGACTAAACCCCTGTGAAGCTAGCATGAAAGCAACAGGATTGCTCCCCAAGCTTGGAAGTGCAAAGGAGGAATGAAGCATTAGCTTCACAGTTATGCTGGACCTCAGGTGTACACGTCATGTGTAAGAGACAAGACCCTCCCATTCCCCTTTCCATCTTGCTTATCAAGGTGATCCTTCTGAGAGAGACTGGAGGTGGAGTGGTAGGCCCATGTTCTCTTCTCTAAAGCAGGGCTGGAAAACCTTTCACCTTCCAGATGTTGTTGGGCTTTCATTCCCATCAGCCTGAGACAGCATGACCAGAAATTAGGGGTGATGGCAGATTTAGCAACACCTGAAGGGCCAAAGGTTCCTTAGCTCTACTCTAAAGAAACACTGGGATTAGCTCACATCTTCTTATAAAGGCCCACTAAGCACAACAAATGCTGATCCAAACTTCTAATAGTTGCTTATGACATTTCTATCCCACCTTTCTTCCAATGAGCTCATGCGGTGTACGCAGAATTATCCATTTTAGTATCTCAGTAACAATATGGGGATGAGATTGTGTGACTGCTCAAGGTCATCCCGTTAGCTCCATGATGAGCAAACATGTGGATCCAGGTTTCCCCATACAGATAGTCTACATACAAACCACACTGGCTTTTCTACACTACAGTGGCTCTCAAGCATGATGAAGTCTACTAATTTGCATCATATTTCCAGTTTTGGCTCCCAAAACACATGGTCTACATAGATTGATTTGATATGATTAACCAAATGGAGTGCAATAGCCTGTCAGAACAATGAATATAAGAACAGAAGGTTCATTTCAAAAACAGTCAGGCCTTCTTATTTAGGTTCATAGGTCAAGCTAGGCAGTCTTCCCCAACCCGTTGTCCTCCAGATGTTGTAGAACACAATTACCATCAGTCCTAGCCATCACAGCCAAGGGTCAGGAATGAGGGTAGCTGTATTTCAAAATCACTGGTGGACACTATGTTGGGGGAGAGTGAACTAGAGTGTCACCAGTGAAAATAGCTACTTGTTTTATTCCTTCAAAACTCAAAATATATAGCAAGAAAATCCCCATTCTCTTTACATGTTTTTCCTAGAGGGTCTATACACAAATGGGATTCTCTGTTCATTCCACTGAATACATTTTTTGTTTCTCAGAAATGTGGTTCTTTAGGCTGTCACTCATCATTACCCAGAAAAGTTCCATTGAGACAGATATTAAAACACGATCTTACGGAATTAATGAAGAAGGTTATCAGTCAAATGAAATCAAATGAGAAGAGCTTTAACTCCCCTTCTATTTTCACACAGAGAAGAAAATGAACTGCAGACAAATTTTTAATTGTTATGGGCTAGACAAGATCAAGACGACAGACAAGGAGCACCACGGTGCAGGAAAAAAAGAAGACAGAGCCAAGGTTAACAATAAATAAATCAGACATGCAGTCCCTAACCCTCTTTGTACTTAAACCTCAAGGATCACAATTTTCATTAAACAAATGATGCACCAAGCATTTTGCAGGACGGATTCAAACACATACTAGAATTGTATGTTTGTGTATCTGAAGCGGATTAAAATGCACTGTCATCCTAGCACAACATATGGACTTTGGGCAGTTTGAAAAGTGATGGGGAAAACAAACCATGACCCTTAAGTCAAGACCCAACCTTGGCTACAGCTTGTAGTTTCTATAAGGGAGACAAGCCACAATCCTGGGTTTGAATATCACGCCAAGCCAAACCATAGCTCGGCTCCAGGCAGCACAGCAGCAGGAGGACCAGGAGAGGAGAGGAGTGAAGAGGCTGCAGTTTTTATTGCAAGGATCTGCACGCTTGTGTGTTTATGCTTAGTGATGGTTTGACTTAAGTGCTAAGTGTCAATCAGGCCACTTTGTATTCAGTGACACAGTAACTATAATAAGAAGAATAACAAGTGTCATATATGTAACGCTTCTAAATCTCATAGCCAGTGGTGGAGCAAGTTGATTGGGCGCCTGGGGGCAGGACACTCCAGCCAGGGCGGGACGCTCCGCGGGGCCTCCAAGGAGTCTGCCTGCCTCCTCCCATTCAGCCGCCCTACAGCTGAGGGGAAGGCGGTGGGTGGACCATTTGGGGCAGCACGGAGCCTGTGTGCATAAGCCACTGCGTCTCTCCCAGGAAAGACACGTGGCTTAGGTGTGCTGCAGGCCCCACGGTGAGTGCTGTCCGGCATTTTGTCACCCCCCTCAGTGGTGACACCCGGGGCAGACCGCCCCACCACACCTTCTTCCTCCGCCCCTGCTCATAGCGCTGGCGCTGTGATGTTACCAAGTTTCAGTCATTATTTCAGCGAACCAAGTCACAATTCTGAACCTTTAAAGGTAAAGGGACCCCTGACCGTTAGGTCCAGTCGTGGCCGACTCTGGGGTTGCAGCGCTCATCTCGCTTTATTGGCCGAGGGAGCCGGCGTACAGCTTCTGGGTCATGTGGCCAGCATGACTAAGCCGCTTCTGGCAAACCAGAGCAGTGCACGGAAATGCTGTTTACCTTCCCGCCAGAGCGGTACCTATTTATCTACTTGCACTTCGTGCTTTTGAACTGCTGGGTTGGCAGGAGCAGGAACTGAGCAACAGGAGCTTACTCTGTTGCGGGGATTCGAACCGCCGACCGTCTGATCGGCAAGCCCTAGGCTCTGTGGTTTAACCCACAGCACCACCTGCACTGAACCTTTAGGACTATTTAGGACTATTTAATTTATTAATTTAGGACTATTAATATTTAGGACTACTAATTTCAGGACTGCTATCTAGGTGGCTGACTGCCTGGAAGTCTCATCCGGTGAGATAGTATTTGCCCATCATCTGCCAATGACCAACAAATTCTGTTACACCCATTGAAATTATGTGGGAACTCATTACAAACCAGATTAAGCCATCCATACTAGTCCACATATTTAAAATATGAGTGGCTTCTTAATTGGGCAATTTGCCTTCTGATCTAATAACATGAGGAGAGAGAGATCATCCCTAGGTTTAAAGGAAAATATTGTTCATGGATTCTAGCTAAAATGGGCCTGTGGGCGTAGCTAAATGACAAGACCAAGGTGACTCTTCCCAATTTCCAGACTCTACGGTAAACACAGAGTGGAGCTCTCAAAGTGTTCACACAATGTAAAGGTCATAGGAGCCAACTCCTTGGGGCAGTGGGGGCTTCAGCTCCCACAATAAAATAGTTAATAAAATGGCCAAAATATTTAAAGGTTCTGTGTCTGATGGGCATCCCCCTTTTTTAAAAAAAATAATCTTTATTGCTTTTAAAACTTACAAGAAAAGAAAAAAGAAAAAAGAAGAAAATAGGCGAGAGAGAAAGACAAAATAGAGTAGACAAGAAAAAAAAGAGAGAGAAAAGAAAAAACAATACAATAAACAATACAAAACACAACCTTAACACACTAAACTAAACAAAGCAAAACAACAACAATTTAAAAACATATACCATACCATTTCATTACTCTATCTTTTATTCCCTTATTTCATCGACCTCCTCTCACCTCCCTTTTTGTGTTCCACTTCTATTACTTGTTTCAGCAATTCCTTTCCATCTTTCTCTATTTTTATCATTATGAATATCTTAACATATTTTGTACCTTATTTTCCATTAATACTGAAATACTTATTTATACCTAACTCCTTATAACATTTCTGCTAAAGCCGTAAAGTTTCATTCCAACAATTTTCTAACACTCATTAAATTTACAATATTTCTATATATAAACTTTAAACTTTCCCAATCTTCTACCACCATCTCTTCTCCCTGGTCTTGGATTCTGCCAGTCATTTCCGTCCATTCCATATAGTTCATCAACCTGGAGATCTTCTGTCCGAGGCTCTTAAATCTTTTCCAAGTCCCTTCTGCAGTTTTTCTTCATATTCTTTGATGCTGAAGATGCTGAAGCGCAGGTCTTGGGGGGGCCCTGACCCAACCATGCCCCCATTCCCTCTCGACAGACCAACCAACTCTCCACAGCTAAAACCAGTGTCCATACAATATCTCAAATCATGTTTCAAGGCTCCTCCAGATCCAAAGGCCCCCACAACTCCAGTCACCTCCTGACCCAAATTCAGGACCCAAAGGTCAGTAAATCTTTGCATGAAAGAGTCTATCCAACCTTCCTTCTTCAATCCAAACAGGGCTCCAATCTTCAAATTCTGACTTTTTCTATATTCATTCATAAAAGGCCTCCACTTATAGTCCTCAGTTTGCCTCTGTAAGACTGGGGCTTCCACTTGTATTATTTTAGGTTCAACAACACCAACATTCTCATTCATCTTCTCCCCAGTTTGTCCTGTCAAGGTAGGTTCCTGTGTCAAATCCTGAACAATTTCTGTATTAATGGTCACTTTTTGTTCCAAATTAATCACTTTGTGTCCCAAGTTCTCAAGTTTGGTATTCATAGCGTCCGTCTTCTTGTGGAGCTGTTCCAACGAATAGCTTATCTTACATAATACAGTCACTAAGGCTCCTTCTGTCAACATTCTTAAAGTCCAAGGTCAATCTCTATTTCACACAGTTCTTATCTTGCAACTGGAAAAACCCCAGCTCCACTCTTGTAACAGTTTCAAAAGCTCCCTCTAGAGGGAAACAGTCTCCACTTGTATCAATCCTTTCAAACACAATTTAAACTATAAAGTTAGTTTCAGTTTTCAGTTACTTTCCCTACTTTTTAAAAGCAGATGAGGACAATGGAAACAATATATTTCTCTTATTTAGCTAGCTGTCAAAAAACGCCACTCTTTCTGGCAGCTCGTTTCCAGGTTCGGAGCAGTGGTAATTTGGTTTTTCACTCTCTCTCCTGCAGGCTCACTAGGTCCAAAATTTCCCCCCTCTTCTCCTGCTTCCAAGGGGGGTTTAATAGTTTTAACCGATGGAGATTTAATCCTTTACAAAAATAAACTTTCCAAGGCTTTAACTTGCAACTTCTTTGCTTCAATCTGTTTACAAAAAAGGAAGGTGGACTTCCTGTTTAGAACCTTCCCGTTTCGATGCCAAATTAATGAATTTAAGGATCTAATTTTCCGTTCTACTCACAGGTAGTTGTTTAAAATCCAATTGTCCACAGGAAAAAGTCAGCGCTCTCCGGCAACAGCGATGCGGCTTCACTCCGTGAAAGAAGCAGTCAATTCGAAGCACCGCGCCGCTCACCCCACTTCGCTCCGGATCCCCAAATCAGGGTTTCCCCGCGAGTAGGGGAGGCGCAAAGGGTGCCAGCTGAATCCCAAGTTCACAGGCTTCTCCCGCCTGTGATTTCAATGGGTCTCCGCCTTCGCCGTGGCGGTCAGACCCTAATTTCCGCGGAGCAAATTCCTCCCGATCGGAGGAACTCCGCCATTGCCTGGAGGCGCCAACCCGGAAGTCCCTGATGGGCATCCCTTGCCAGGGATGCAAGCAGGCAAACAAACACCAACTGCACTGATCTCCTTAGCAGAAGCGGTACAAAATTGGAGTGATGTAGCTTCCAATTACCTTCCCTCTTTAACAGCACATTTGCAAGAAAATAGTTGAAAATTGCTGAAATTAAAGCATGTGGAAAAAACCTAAAGGGTATTTCCAATGTTTCATTCCAATCAGTCAACTACTAATCTAAATATGGCTACTTCAGAGAAAGAGAACAATCAAAGGAGGAATTTTATGTTAGCGCTTTGGAGAAAGAAAGGCAGATGGCTAGGAATGATAAAAAGATAGCATTTTACAGGGAATAGTCTGATGCAGTACAAAGTATGTGGGTGTCCCTATTTGTGCATTTTTGGTTAAAATATGGCAATAATTTGCAAAATAATAATAATAATATACAAATTCAATGAGCTGTACAGCACACTGAAGATGTTTGTCCAGTACTTGATAATGAGCAAGCTTCACATCCCAGTTGTAAGGAGGGGAGAGCACTATTGTAAATACATATCAAATATTCACAACATAATCATCTCAAGTAGAAAAAGGACAAAGAGAACATATTGGAAATGAAGGTGAATTCAATGGTGCTTATTTAATAAATCTATTTTCAAGGGAGTTGGGTTTTTTGTTTTAGTTTTAAACACTACTACTAGGACAAATTACTATATTTCAGGTTGTATTTGCCACTGGAAAAGAGTGATATTTATGAATAATTCATCTAAAAATTAGCTTTCCCTCAATGCATTAAGCAGCCTCTCTTGATAAGGGTGATCTGAAATTGAAAAAATACTCAAGCAGCAAGTATTTTTAAAGACAGGGGCATATGAATGCCAATAGTGATCCTGTTTCTACTGTTCACAGGTCTTTATGTTATTCGTAGCTATGCAAATTGAGTTGTTTTCTTTTATCTGAAAAAGGGACCACAAGCTTGAATAACAATTATAAATATTAACATATTAACTAATCAAGTGACACTAGTGTCAAAAAAAGAAAAGAAAAGAAAAGGCAACAAGCCAAAGAAAAAAGGAAGGACTTCAGAAACTGCATCAACACTAGTATCCAAAGTGCATCCATAGAGTCCCCCAACCTTTGGGGGCCTCTGGGCAAAACTTAGAAATCTAAGAACCGATAATGGGCAGTAAAATTATGGTGCTGCAGTTCCTGTGGAAGTAGATCCATTAGGAAACCATTTAATAGCCCCAGACAGGCAATGCCCAGAATTTTCCTTCCTTTCTCACTTCCCCAAAACAGGCCACACCCCACACCCCCTGCAAGAGAGAAAAAGAATGGGAGGGTTCTCCTTTGCTGGAGGTATTTGTTATATATTCAGTGGTCTGTTTGCCTGAGCTTGAGTCTGGACCAAGGATTCAGAGCCCCTGTGTTCTGATTCGATACATGATACCCAATCACAGAACATTTCAGCATTTGGGCCTCTGCCTTAAACTCTAAGTTATGATTCACAGCTTGAAAGTTTAGACAGCCAATCACGTTGGCAGTGGGAGTGGCCCAGGCCTTCAGAAATGTATATAAGCAGTTGCTTTTCCCCTGTTGTCCAGTTCTGTTAGTTCAATAAAGGTTCTCACTTTGTCTTGCCTCGTGGGAACCCACTTACACTTTAATATTTATGTGGCAGCCACAATCTATCAAGAATGTTATGCTTGGATCCTGCATTGTAGTCCCTGTGTTTATTTAGCAGCATCCTGTACTAGATGGCCTCTGAGGTCAATGATTATGGGGCCACACTAGTACCTTAACCTCGGGGGCGGTGGGATCCATGTTTGTCACATTTAAAACTCATTCAGCATTAAGATCCTTTTCCTCCCTGCACACCACAGCACAGTCTGACTTTTCTTTTCACATTGTTTGCTCTTTTGGCATTTGTTCTCCTCTCTGAATCTGCTGGTCTTCCTCTGTCCCCAAACACTCAGTTTCCACACTCCCTGGGTCTCTAGCCATCCTCATTCATGTCTTCAGTCTGGCTTTTTGTGCTAGTCAGAAAGGAAGGCTTTTTAAGCATTTTCCACACATTATCTGTTTTAATCAGGTTTTAATTGGCTGCTTTAGAAATGCATTTTTAACTAATTGTTACACACACTGAGCCTTTGGGACCTACCCACAATTAAAAGCTTTAAAATCCCAGTTTCGGGAAAAAAAGAAAGAAAGACTGTAGAGAAAGATCCTCATAAAAAAGGGCTCTCTAATGAGCCAGCTCTCATGTATTAAGAAATTTAAAATTAGAAATAGCAAGTCAATTCACAGCACCTCCTTGTTATTGTCAATTACAGCTTTCTGGTCCTCAAAAGAGTTTTAACAACTCTGGGCTTGTCACATCTCTTTCAGGTAACCATTAGCCGCTCCAGTAACAGAAAATTAATTCGCAAGCTAGTTCTTTGGCTTGGCAGTTTCAAAGATTAAGGCATTCCAAGTTTTGGCCTGTAAAGACAGCAAGCAGGTTTCTTCAGGAAACTTTTGCCATGAAGCAGTTGAAAAGGCAGGCTAACTTGCATACAGTGTCAAAGACCTCGGGGGCTTCCAGATGACCTGTTTATTGAGCATTCACCCCAGTTTATTTGCAGAAGGTTTGTGAGGAGGTATGACGACATCAACTATTCATTGAGCGTTCATTCTGCTTTGTTTGCAGGGAGGTGATATGATGTTGCATCAAGCAGTTGTTACCCCCTCCCACTTTGGTGCTCATTTCACTGTCACAGCAAAAAGCCTGCTTTGCGGAGCAGGGGAAGCAGGGTTGTGGCACAAGAGCACCAAATCAGCTTTAATTGCACTTCCTGAATTTGCCAGTGTGCGCCTTGAATTCCACCTGAAAACAGCGACATTAAAAAACAAAGAATATAACATTGGACTGTTTTCGTCTTGCATGATGTTATTCTTAAAATGCCGCTGTTGTGTTTGAAATGATGCTTTTGGGGGCTATGATGCTTGTGCAAGAAAGTTTGCAACTTTTCCATTTGCGTGTTTTTCAAATGACACATGTATTTTTACCTTTCAGAAGTGTGCACATTAATGGTGCACGCGAAAGGCTTCTCAATGCTGGTGATTGTGAGTACAGTCATACCTCAGGTTGCAAACGTAATCCGTGTGGGAGGCACGTTCGCAACCCGCAGCGTTTGCAACCCACAGCACCGCATCTGCGCATGTGTGTGACACAATTCGGCGCTTCAGCACATGCGCGTGATGTCATTTTGTGCTTCTGCACATGCGCGAGGGCCAAAACCCGGAAGTAACCCATTCCAGTACTTCCGGGTTCGGCGCGGTCCGCAACCCGAAAACACGCAACCCACAGCGTTCATAACCCAAGGTATGACTGTATAGCAAGGCTGGGTTATTGATGCCATTACTTACTGCACATTGACTCACAGTCTTTATCACTTGAGAGGTAGCTATGAACACAAAGTTTTCCCGTATAGGTGCACTGGGAGATTCCTCCCCCTGCCCCAGGTTAATTCTTTACAGTTATTTAAAGATTCTTGTGCCTCAGTTTTTAATAGAACCATGGCTAAAATGTGCGTTCCAGTTGCCTTGGGAAACACTAGCATTTAATTCATGTCACTATAGAGAATATATCCTACTTACCCCATTAACACAAGTCAACACTAAATATAGAAACACCCCCAAAGCTCTCCCCAAGTAACTGTTCCACCTGGGGACATATGCATTCTATGCTAGTCTGATAGCCAAACCAGATGTGGCATTGCTTACATGAATATATTTAAGGTGGGTTTGGGGTTTTGTTTTGTTTTCGTTATGCAAATAGCAGCCGCGAGGAAGCCTGATGGGGAAGGCAGAGCTTAACACATACTCTCTCAAATAGCAACTTCCAAGAGATGATTTTGTCTGACCATGGAATGGAGAGTTATATTTTCTTCCCTCCTGATGCCCAGGTGTTAATTTACATTTGTGCAATTAATGTCATGTCTCTGAACCTACAGCTTTGCTACTGAAGCCCTGCCGCTGTATATATTTTATTTGTAGCCTGCGTTTCTTCCATCTTTAAACCTCAAGATGGCATACAAAGGGTTTTCAGGCTAATTCCTTCCAGACATTGAACAGTCCTGCGAAGCTTCAGCAAGGCAGCCACATTGTGTGCCTTGGGTCTCATTGCTTTGGGAAACTGGCTTATTAATTCCAGTGACAGGTATGGAGAAAACCATTTGAACAGAAATGAAGTCAAAAATTAAAATAAACTCTGCTGGTCTCTCAAGGCCCATTATGTGCTCTCTCGTTATTATACGATAACTCCAGAGACTGTTTTTAGATCTAGTGCTCTTCAAGGTAATGATCGCTATTTGGATTGTACTGTTGTCTCTAATAAAAAGGCAGATGGGTAGGAAACTCATTTAAGTTTAATACAATTAGCAGGCTGTAGGCATTTGTGATCCCTTTCCAGCTCTCCCTGTGTGTTTCCAAATAATAGTCCAATAAATTTTGAATGTTTTTTAGTTGGTGCCACTGTTCTGTCATCTTACAGGATATTCTTAAAGGCTGATCAGAATATGCTTGACTTTCTCAGTCATACCCATAAATCCTCTTGAGACTCAATTAATTTAAAGCAATGGAAGCTCAGTGGCTTTCAACTTAAAAGGCACTGGAGAGACACATTAATCTATTTTTAAATATTATCCATCCTTGTG
The DNA here is from genome assembly GCF_964106645.2 of Podarcis pityusensis. Classification (NCBI taxonomy): domain Eukaryota; kingdom Metazoa; phylum Chordata; class Lepidosauria; order Squamata; family Lacertidae; genus Podarcis; species Podarcis pityusensis. Next base: position 39,427,287 of record NC_138026.1, on the reverse strand, counting down.
CTGGGTAGCTCGCAGAGTGGCAAGAGAGGCAGCTAAAGTCACCGAGACTATTCACAACCTAAGGCAATTCATTATATTTGTATGGAGCGATTCCACATCTGCAAACCAGCTTATTATTAGTGCTGGGCAAACAAACAAACCAGCATGAAAACTTACTGAACACGGAGCTTATGCCACCCCCTTTGAAATGACACCTGCCCAACACCTGGGAAGATCCTCTCGCTTATCCAAGGCACAGATTCAAGATTAGAGTACTATAAAGATTCTCAGTTGTCAGCAAGGTGCTGTTTTTAATATATCTGATAAAAGTTATGCATAATACATGAAAGAAGACTAATTGCCAGTTCACCACTCACTCCCAAGTGATTTATATTGTGGGTAGCGGTTTCATTTTTGAAAAATAATCCAGTAATTAAAAAAATCCTATTATTTTTTAAAATATATGAATACTTCTTTTAGCCATGAAATAATGTTAGCCTTAAGACATATTGAAGAGTTTGAGTGAGGAAGGTGTAGGAACATGAAAAGGTAGCATTCCTATGCACAGTTGCTTTTGTTCCAATCTCATTTAAACTCAGTGGGATTAATTTCAGAGTAAATGTGAATTGGATTCGGCTGCACGAGTGTGATCTCTATGCAGTCACAAACTTGGCAAATGGATTTGTCTGTGTGGTAATGTTTGTTTTAAGGTGTATAAAGGTGTTTTGCCTGGGTTTTTTTTGTGGGGAGAGGCATGTGGGAGGCAGAAGATTAAGGATTCACTTTTGGATTTCACTCAGTGTTCAGCTAAGGCTAATTTCAGCTGCAACAGGCACCACCAAATAACCATTTCAGAGAAGAAAAACTGGGAGTGTGTACCTGCACAATAATCTCTGGGCCGCCCCAAAACACACACCTCCAAGAGATCACCTTCCTTTGAGGCAGCATAGAAGTGTGTCCAGCCTAAACACTGCCCCAAGGTTTATTGCACCCCTGTATACCACAGGTTCCTTATTTCACACTGGCCATTCTTAGCCAGGGGCCAGGTACTATGCCTGGCTGTGTCTTGTGGCAGACACAACTAAGAAGGCTGTGGTGCTGAAGTTTAACAGGTGGTGATGCTGACACAGCAAAGGAAATTTACATGATTAGCTTTAGGGATACTACTAGCGTTGTGTCTCTCGTAATTGCTGTTATAACAAATGGCCCTATTAGACGTTTTAATGTTTGAAAAGCTGATTTTCCAAAAAAGAACCCATTTGACTCCCCGCAGAGATGACATATTATATACAGTATTCTCACTTTCCAGCCATTTGCAGTAATAATTGAAGATGGGAGGGAGCATTGTTGGCATGTTGTTTCTTTTGTTGGTCCAATTGCTCTCTCAAAAATAGTTTCTTTTGCAATTCTTTTAAAGTTTAACCTAATTTTTATACGGCAAATTCATCGTGATTGGCAGGTGACATTAGACAAGGTTGTGTCAAAGCAAGTGTTATCCCATACTTTCTAGCACATTTCCCTGTTACATTTCTCATCATAAAAAATCCAATCTTTTGGAGAAGTGGGTTTGTTGAGCAAGACCTTCTAATCAACTATAACTGCGCAACCAGAATTAATAATAATAATAATAATAATAATAATAATAATAATAATAATTTATACCCCGCCCATCTGGCTGGGTTTCCCCAGCCACTCTGGGCGGCTTCCAACAAAACACTAAAATACAACCTATTAACCTATTAAACATTAAAAGCTTCCCTAAACAGGGCTGCCTTTAGATGTCTTCTAAAAGTTTGGTAGTTATTTTTCTCTTTGACATCTGGTGGGAGGGCGTTCCACAGGGCGGGTGTCACTACCAAGAAGGCCCTCAGCCTGGTTCCCTGTAACTTGGTTTCTTTCAGCGAGGGAACCGCCAGAAGGTCCTCAGCGCTGGACCTCAGTGTCCGGGCAGAACGATGGAGGTGAAGACGCTCCTTCAGGTATACTGGACCGAGGCCGTTTAGGGCTTTAAAGGTCAGCACCAACACTTTGAATTCTGCTCGGAAATGTACTGGGAGCCAGTATAGGTCTTTCAAGACCTGTGTTATATGGTCTTGGCGGCCGCTCCCAGTCACCAGTCTAGCTGCCGCATTCTGGATTAGTTGTAGCTTCCGGGTCACCTTCAAAGGTAGCCCCACATAGAGCGCATTGCAGTAGTCCAAGCAAGAGATAACCAGAGCATGCACCACTCTGGCAAGACAGCCCGCGGGCAGGTAGGGTCTCAGCCTGCGTACCAGATGGAGCTGATAAACAGCTGCCCTGGATACAGAATTGACCTGTGCCTCCATGGACAGCTGTGAGTCCAGAATGACTCCCAGGCTGCGCACCTGGTCCTTCAGGGGCACAGTTACCCCATTCAGGACCAGGGAGTCTTCCACACCCGCCCGTCTCCTGTCCCCCCAAAACAGTACTTCTGTCTTGTCAGGATTCAGTATATGTGCTGCCGAAGCGAGCACCTGTCTTGTCAGGATTCAACCTCAATCTGTTAGCCGCCATCCATCCTCCAACTGCCTCCAGACACTCACAGAGGACCTTCACCGCCTTCACTGGTTCTGATTTAAAAGAGAAGTAGAGCTGGGTATCATTCGCATACTGATGAACACCCAGCCCAAACCCCCTGATGATCTCTCCCAGCGGCTGCATGTAGATGTTGAAAAGCATGGGGGAGAGGACAGAACCCTGAGGCATCCCACAAGTGAGAACCCAGGGGTCTGAACACTCATCCCCCCCCCACCACTTTCTGAACACGGCCCAGGAGGAAGGAGCGGAACCACTGTATGACAGTGCCCCCAGCTATGTGACTGGTGTGGGCTAGCACAATAAACTTATTGATGATGGTATGTGGTGCAGTGGATAGTGTGTTGAACTAGGACCTAGGAGAACAGGGTTCAAATCCGCACTTGGCCATGAAGCTCACTGGTTGACCTTGGGCCAGTCAGTCACTCTCAGCCTACCCTACCTCACAGGGTTGTTGTGAGGAGCAGGGGGAACCATGTAAGCCACCTTAAGCTCTGTGGAGAAAAAGGTGGGCTCTAAATGCAATAAATAAATAAATAAATAAATAAATAAATAAATAAATTCCACCTGAAAATGGTGGCCCCGGGAAGTGCCAAAAGTCACAGAACCCAAGTGCACTGAGGGTCAGAGGCAGGTCTATACTTTGTGTAGGAACAGCTGAACTGACAGACAGCCTCTCTGGTTAAGTGAAAAGGAAGAATTGAGCCCAGGAACCCATGGAGAATATTGTCTCCAATTAGTGTCTTACCAGCAGCCACAAGTCTTTGTTAAGAGGCCTTATATCACAGCAATGCTGAGGTTTAATGTGAACCGGGAATACTCTCGCCATTGTTTTCCAACAGAAGGAAAGAGTGGTTCTATCAGGTGTCTCCTTATAAAAATAAAAATCAATGCATATGCCTAGCTTTAGATAGCAATTGTCCTATTACTGTGACTTACTGTCTAGAAAAGGTTGAGATATTTTTTGTCACAGACTTTTAATCCAACGGCACGATATGGTGAACCTCTCATATGCGTCTGCTAAATATCACCACTCCAGACATAGATAAACAAAACAGAGATATACTTTTACAAGCAAAGATTTAAGGAAAGAAACAATAATAAAAAAGTGACTGGGACATTTTCCTGAGGAATGGAAAATTGCCACAGGAGTGAACCAAAATAGATGAATCTCTTTTCAACTCCTGTTGCCTCTCCAGTTGTGCATCTTCAGTATCTCTGAACAGAGCACCTGTTTGCCTCAGTAAAATGAAGATGAAACTAGACTTAGAATTACTACATTAACCGACACCCACAGTTATTCTCAAAGTATAACTCATTTGGTACTACAACATTCTCTTTCAAAGTTTCAAAACAGTCTTAGTGACATCCATTTAATAAAATAAAAATGCAACTACTACCTAAGCCATGACTCTTAAATCTTTTTTAACAGGTGTTCAGTGGAAACACACGCAAATTTAAAGGGGTAATGAAGACTTCTGAAAGAATTTTCCTTGTTACGCTATAATGAAAGCCTGAAGAAGCCTCTTACAGTGTTTCATAGCCTGCCACTACAGTATTTCAAAAGGGCAAAAGTATTTTCAAATGCTGAAGTTCCTTAAAACTCTCAGCATATGTAACTCAAAAGCTGAAGCTACCTGCATTTATATTTCTAACCCTTGAGCTGGTGTGGAAAAGCTCAACTCTCCTATGGGGTAAAATATCTGGCATGAGCTAATCTTACAACTCATGCATAATATCCTCTTTGAGCAATTTTCAGATCATGCCATAACTGATGCTAATAGTCTTGTTGAGCACCCAGATTGTCAGCGTGCTCATTAGATGGCTTGTAATTTTCACAGACAGCTACCAATGAGCACACCAGGAACTCTGAGGCATGTCATTAGCACTTCTCGATTATGCAAGTTAACCTCCACAAGATCAAAACCTGCACGCTGGCTTCATTCCTGTCACACAGCACTATGATGCCCCATGACTGCTGGCAATCCCCAGTATGGTATGCATTTTGCCCCTGCAGGAGCTCCATTACAGGGTCACTCATTAATGGAGCTCCCTGAAGGGTCTGGGGCTAGAAAGAGAAGGTGGGGAAAGGGATAGAAGACCAAACCTGCCCTAGAGTCCCTTGTGCAGTCAACCAAAATCTACCCTGGAATGCAGCCTGGCAAATTAGCAGTCCTCTCTCACCAAAGGGCTGCAACACAAGCACCACACCATGCCTTGTTCCCAGTTCTCAGCCACTCCAAATGCTTGCTTTGCCGCAAACAGTAATGCCATGAATATGTAAGGGGGGGCATTTTACTCACTTTGTTGAGATGGTTGCTGTTCAAAACAGTGGCTACAAGTCTTTCCAGAGAGACTTCCAGATTCTTGAGACACTGTCCCAAAATCTGTCCAACTACATCTGCGTCACTTAATCACTTTGTTATGACTCAAACTGCCTGAGTCATAAGATGTGAAAAGTTGAGTTCTGGAAGAACTATATGAAGCAACCAGGTCACTGAGCAATTTAGAGATAGAGTCAGATATCATGGAGTAATTCCTTCCACATTTTTTTCCAAGTCTGTTCTCAGACCTCCAGCCTATGCCAGTTCAAGGAAAGGTTGTGGGAACTGCACATGAGAAACCAAGGACTTGCTTGTTATGGCAGGTCAATATTGGCCATGCAGAAACATAGCCACTGCCGAAGGTAGGTAAGGTTTCTAGTGTATCAGCTATATACCTATTTGAGGTATTGTATCCAGAATCATCAAAATGGCCTAAGCACAGCTCCATATGAGTAGGTAGCAGAGCATCATCTATGGAAGTTGGAATCCCTGAAACACAAACACAGTGAGTCACTGTGTTGCAGTAGGAGCAGAGTCAGTCTTGCAAATGAACATAAAACCTCAAGAAGATTCCTGCTGGATCAAGCCAAAGGCCCATCCAGTTCATTCTCCTGTTCTCACCATGGCTGACCAGATGCCTATGGAAATCCTGAAAGCAGGAGCTGAGTGAAAGAGCACCCACCCCACTGGTGACCTCCAGCAGCTGATATACAGAGACATACTGCCTCCAACAGTGAAGGTAGAATGGTGATACCCAGGTTCAAATCTCTGCCTAGCCATGGAGCTCATTTGGGTGACTTTGAGCATTGAGCTAGTTACTTTCTCAGCCCAGGATATCTCTTTTGGCTGTTATGATGCTCAAATAGCCATTGATGTGACGAATACAATCCATATACTGTATGCAACTTTGAGCTCCTTAGAATGGCTCCTGGTGGTGAATCTGTGGGCCTTGAGATGTTTCTGGGAAACAACTGCCTTCTTCTCTGATCTTTGACCATGCTCACTGGGGTTGATGGGAGTTGGAGTTAGGGTTGCCATACGTCTGGAATTTCCTGGACATAACCGGCATTTGGTCCTCTTAAACAGCATCTGAGCGGAATTCGCTGGAATGTCCAGGGAAATCCAGACAGATGGCAGCCCATGTCAGAAGTGTAGATTTTGGTGAATTTCATTTAAAATAGCTGATTTTGAGATTTTGCAAAAATATATATAATTATTTTTATTTATTGAATTTATATACCACCCTATACTCAGACTGGATGACAGCCAACAAAATGAAGCTCAATCCAGATAAGACTAAGGCACTGTTAGTGGGTGGTTCCCTACACCAGATGGGTGGGAGATTGCCTGCTCTTGATGGGGTTACACTTTCCTCCCTATGTTAGAGGAAAGGAAGGGTAACAATGCAAATAAAGTAACAAACCAAACAAAAAAGCGAAATGTCAGTCTGCCCCCCACTGGGGGGCAGATAGCTGCAACCAATGCCTAAGGAACCACTCACATTTTTTGTATTTTAAGAAAGTTGTGGCCAAAATTATGCCAAAAACCTTAAACAAAAATTCTGTGTGATGTGTGAGTTTTGGGGTGGCCTGGGGACCTCGACATGCAACACATGTGTTTGCAAGAACATATGATCCTGGGAGGCAAAAGGCAGGAAGCAAAAGCAATCCATTGCTGGCAAGTTATGTGCACAGTGAAGGAAGTTGCCACTTGGTAAACAGAGGATGCAACATATTATTATTATTATTATTATTATTATTATTATTATTATTATTTAAAATAACTTCAATATAAAAGCTGAAAGTTTCAAGAAATTAGGCTTGCTACAATTCTTAGCAGTAGAAGTAATGAAGGCAAACATGCAAGAAAAGGTCCCTCTCTTTTCACTTTGATCTGACTGAATTAATAACTTAAAAGGTGTTCTGAAGTAAAAGGAATACTCAAGAAATGCAGCACAATGGATGAAACGCAAAAGTGGCAAAAACGCTTTGAAAACCGGATTGCACTTCAAACAAGGCTATGCCTCGGTGACAGTGTGGTTTCAGAAGCAACTCACTAACCATTGCAACTGCATAAAAATAGAGGTTCTCTGGGAATATAATGTGTTAAACACTGACACTTCCGTACACATTGTAGGCACTTTGATGCAATGGGGGAAGGGCAAAGGTTTGGCACCTGAGGAAGAAATTGTCCTGATTAGTGCAAGTAAATGAGAAGCTTGAAAGGAATAGCCTTGTGATCCCCAGCACCTGGTATTCAGAGGCATGCTGCTTCCCATATGGAGGTATGGGAAGCTATTAGTAGCAGCTTATCTTCCATGAATTTCCTGGCAAGAGAGACTGCTGTTCCATCCTTTACTTAGTGGCTTAGCATGGGAAAACAGGCTATAGTTGACTTAATAGATCAGAGATGTCCGTACCAAGAGGACTCGGGTATCACATCCAGTGGCATTAAATGCCAATTACGTGCACACACAAACATACCCCTCTAGCTACCTATCCCTCTTTTAAGAGAAAATTTGCAGGTGAAAAATGAAAATGAAAACATAAAATATGTTTTATGCTTGAAAATTATTCAGTTAAGCAAGACCTGATGTCAGGAGTTCATTCAAAATGGAAATTACCAATTAACTATTTTCCAAAGAGCATCCAGGGGAAAAAAGTTTGCTTAAGAAGAGCTGCTGCCTCAAATGAATACCTCCTTCAGCTTCTACAGCTTCAACTCTTGACTTCTGCTTGGAATCCCGTCCAGATGCTATTTTGGACATGCGCTCTGCATATTATTCTCTGCTGCTTTTATCTGCTGGCTTTGAGTGAATAATCTCTAAAGCCAGCACCAACTGTGAGGTTTTCAAGTACCGCATCACATCTTTATCTTTTATTTCTGTAATAACAACAACAAAAGCAAAGCCATATTAGGGTGCTTCACCCTAATAAAAAAGTTATTTCCTGTGTTTTATTCATTTAAAGGAAATAATCCAGAAGCAGATCAGTTTTCCTAGCCCGGGCAAGGCTTAGATCAATCAATGAGTGCAATCTCCAGCAGCAAGAGGAATGAAACATTTACAAGTAGCATCAATACAGTGTCAAAAATAAAATGTAGTCTGACAGTTTGAAAGCAATTGTGTGTATCACAGGATAATAAATATTTGCTAGCAGGTGGAAGCCTTGCTTTGGTGAAGCTATAGATGCTATTTTAAAAATAATAAAATAATAAAAGTTTATAAGTTCATAAAAAAGAGTAAGTTTGTTTTACTTAAACAAAGTAGAGCTTAAACAGAACAGAGTCTTTGAAATCAATGGATCTAACTTAGTCATGTTTGTTAATTTATAAGTAAAACTCAGTTGAATACCATCCATTGAATTAAATGGATGTGTTGTTAGAGAGTTCTGAGGTTGTGTCTGAGTCCATGGATTGTGACACTAGAAATATGTATGGTGGTAAGAATGTGCTCAGAGGCGTCAACGTCTGAGGAAGAATGGAGAGGGGTGCCAACCGTCGCATGATGCATGACATCAACATCCCAATGTTCCTGCTCCCCTCCAATGCACACCAATTGCATTTTCACAGGGCAATTCCCAGAATGTCTGGTTGGAGTCTCAGTTATCTTGTGGACATCACCTCTTTATGCATCAATTAAGTTTGAGAGTGAAAAGTGGGGGAGGGAGGCTGGTCACTGAATAAGTAGCACACATAGGCTGCCAATGTTGGGCAGAACTTGGCTTCTCTGGTAGCCCACAATTTTCGTCTATCAAGCAAGAGGGAGAGGAGGAATAGAATGGAAAGGTGGGTTAAAAGGGAACTAAGATGTGTACATGAAGATCCTAAAGCTCCAACCTTCTGTCTACTTATCTCAGAGTTAGCACCATTCCACTCAATGGGACAAGGCATGCAAAGAGTTGCATTACTTACTAGTTGTGTAGGGGGCTAAAGAGTTTAGTCAAAGTCCCAGCTCATCAAAGGCACTAATCATAATACAGCTCAAGACAGTGACTTTGGATCAATACAAAATTATATCTACACTTGTGGGTTATGGTAACAAAAAGTTTGGAAACCACCAATTCTGCAGTCCAGGAAATCAACTGCTGTACTTTTGCTTTGTTTCCCTTAAAAATACTATCACGAAGAGCAGCATGATCTATCCAGTGCTACGCATTGATAAACAGGCTACATTTTCCAAGAAGAGATTTATTCATGTCGTCTTCTGTTCAATATTTCGTTTCACCTACCATTCATTTTAGAAGGGAAATGGAAGTAGTTGTCAGTTTTCATTTACTGCTTTCCTGCAATATATTTCAGTCTATTGTTGCACCAGTCAAGCAGTTAAGGGCGAAATCTTCCAGTGCCTATCTGGCATAGGGACCTTGCATCAAAATTGCTCACATATTCCCAGGCTCAAGGTCCTTTACTGCAGGGCAGTTTGCCAAGTCTTTGCATGGGACTTTTGAGCTTTGCCGGCAGAGCTCCTAAAGAATCAGAAAACACAGCCGCACCTGCATTTTTGCAAGTCCTCCTTGAAATATGTGACATCCAGTCTAGGAATCTGGGAAGTCTAGCATCTAGCACCAGTCTAGCATCTGGGAAGGAGGACTGTGGTTAGGATTATTAAAAAAGAAATTTAGCTATTTGTAGAATAACCAAACTTACCGCTCTTACCTGCTTGGCTGTGTGTGTTTTGCGTGTGTGTGTGCGCACAATATATTGAACACATTTTCTTTTTCTCTAACTTTTAATATTGTTATCATTTTTGTTGATAGTATCAGTAATATATATGTAAATATGGATTTGTATGTTAAAGACCACTTTCTTCTGTTTTTACTTGTTAACATATCAATAAAAAAATAAAATTTCATTTCAGCTAGAGACTCCACATCTACACATAGCAGCAGAGAGTTAAATAAACGGGGGGGGGGGGGATTTATTCTTTATTTTTTACCTAGTCTAATTTTGTTTTTGGATTTCTGTATCCTCTTCCCAGCTGTCGCTACTACATAGCCTTTTAATTTAAGAGAAGAGCTAGCTCCCAGTCCAGAGTGAAATTCCAGGAATCAGAGTCCTGTGGTCTTAGATGCATGTTACTAGAGTTCAATCTGCTTTGGTAGTCATGGTATCCTCTTCAATTAAGCTGAGATACACCAGCAGAAGACCAGTGAATGCATTACAAATATGTATTTACAAACAGATTTTAGCTCTGCCTGGTCAATACCCTCTCACCCTTTGGAACAATTTAAGAATCTGATTCTCATTGCACATTTGCTACACTAAAGGGCAATCATTTGAAAAGTCTCACACAACACAACTTCAGTGGCAAATATTGGAGGTGGCTTTGATTAACACCACATGCTGACAGAGGAGAACTGTCTGGGAGTAGGGGATAAGAGTTGCGTGTTGAGGTCCCCAAGCCACCCCAACAACTCACACATCACACAAAATTTTTGTTTAAGGTTTTTGGCATAATTTTTGCCACAACTTTATTTAAATACATAACTGTGAGTGGTTGCTTAGGCATTGGTTCCGACTATCTGTCCCCCTGCCCAGGAACAGAACTGACTTCCAGATTACAGCGGAAGCCAGTCAGGGAAAACAATATTGGGGAGAAATGAAGATGGGCACCAGACTCACCTCTCCCCGCATGCTCCCAGAGGCCTTGCGCGGCCCAAGCCCGATGCCAGGGACTAGGGCGAAAGCATGGCAATCCCCCAGATCCCTTTAACAGAATTCCCTTGCAGCACCAGTATTGGAGGGGTAGGCACTTACCCCTCCACCAACCAATTTTCTAACCAATGCCTAACCGCAAACCTTACAAGTTGTGACGATTTGCTACGCAGTAGGCAAAAACCAAATGGCTCCAGCCAATCAGCCAAATGGACAAAATTCCTACCAGGCCCCTGCCCCCAAAGCAGGCGACCCCATGACAGGCATAGCAAGGTCAAGCGCAAAATCCCCATTTCAGGGAGGGTGGGCGGGTGACGCAAAAGAGGACGCCCAAAGCTGTGTGCCCAGTATTTAAAACCTTTGAGCCCAACCCATAAATTGGCAACATCAAAATCTCCCCAGAAACACAAGTACCCAATCACAGCCTGTGGCCATCCAACAGATCAGCCCAGCAACAGTGGGGTGGCCTGCTAGACTCCACCGCTACACATGCTCTCTGTTAGTGAGAACACACTATGCAGGCTTTGATAGTGGTAAACTGAAATGATGAAAAGAAAATGAATGGGTACAGTATGATGGTGGAGCGACAGCAAACTGTTTTTAATAAACTATTTCTCCATATTTTAGAATAGGGGTTCCCAACCTTCTGGGGCCTGTGTGCACAACTGAACATTTAAGAAACCACTACGGGCACAACAAAATACCCATTTCATACAAAGAGAAAAGCAGAGATGCTCCGTAACGTCACCCCAGGAAAAACAGGCAAAAGATGTTCGTACAGAAACACTTTCATGCCTCAAAACAAATAAAACATAGTAAAAGAATAGAGAAGCTTCCCTGCCCCCTATCAAAGAACCTCTTTTTTAAAAAATGGTTCCAAGGATGCCACTGCAGCAGTAATACACTTTAGCAGCAATCTTATGGAAACCTTTGTGGGAGTAAAATTTGCATTGAAGTCAATTGGTGGGATTCACCTAACGAGCCTGGCCAGCAGAAGGACTTCTGCTTGCGCAGTGGGGTTTCCCCCCTCTTTCTCCCCCACCTCCTGAAATCGGCTGTGAGGTGGGTCAGGAGAACCCCCAGAATGGGGTGGGGGAGAGAGGAGGGGGGTTGTTCTGCTTGGCAAGGTGAAATGCTTACACAGGTGGCAGATTTGTCATAGCGAAACACTGAATTCCGTCTAGTGGCTTTTACTTTTGTGTAATCATGTTTAGATAATTTCAATTAAAGTTGCAATTCGAAGCATATTCTCAGGAGTTATCCCAGTGCTCAGGACTGTACTGCCATTTATTGATAAAAGTCACTGCTCTACAGCTTGCAGAGCTGAACGTAAAGCCTTATGGTACTCCACAACACCCACTTCCTTTAAATACACTTAAATACACTTAAATAAATTACTTGAAACCCTTCTTGCACATGAATTGGGGGGAGGGAAGGCTATATTGCACAAGCATCACATAACTGATTCAAGCATGACATGCAGTTTGTCCAAGGAAGCTTATTCGATACAGAGAAAAGAAATAATATACAGCTCCACTGCTAACATTTGTTAGCAAGAGAAATTGGAGCACCAGTTCAGAGTCACTGACATTTCTTTATGAAATCAACAAACTCAGGAAGCATAGCATTTCAAGGAGCAAAGCATCTCAGAAGAGGTATTTGCTTCAACCAGATGAAAATATGAATGACAAGTGAGCTGTCTATAACACGGACTTCAGTATTTGCTCTCAGTTGCAACACTAGAACAATTAATTGCACAGGCCCCTGTAACATTTAATGGGGAATGCCCAGTTTCCATACAAAGCTATGATTGCCCCTCCCCATTGTCATTTTCCGCTCATGGACAGTTTGCAGGTGACAGCTAAAAGGGACATCAGCTCAGCTTTTTCTTTAAAAGTACAAAAGTGCTTTTTATAAAGCAAATGGCTTTGAAAGCAAATTAGGAATATGCAATTGTAAAAAAATAAATACCAGTACATTTTGTTCTAAATAGTCTATGGCAGACAACATACTCTGCATGAAGAAAAGCCCGCCCAGGATTCATCTCAGACATCTTCAGTATAAGGATCTCATGTAGCTCCTGGAAAAGCCTTTTTCTGAGTCTTGGAGAGCTGCTGCCAATCACAACTCACAGCACTGAACTCGATGAATCAGTGGTATCTGATGGTGTTGTTGGTCCACATAATAATCCACAATGAGTTCAGTAGATAAGCTGGGTGGGTTTACTCACCTCTGTCCTTCAGGCTTCTCAGCACTTTTCTGTGGCGATCACGCAGGGTCCCCGGACGTTTCACTGTCTATTGATCCCTGTGCCACCACTTTATTTCTCGCTGCCACCACCCAGGCCCTTCCTGAGACAATACTGAGTCCAGTCAGGGTTAAATTGAAACATAAACTTCTGTTTATTTATTGCAGTTTAACAAGCGTATGGTTTCATAAGCGGTATCTGTCAATTACATTTATGGGGTGCTTATCCAGACCTATAACTTCCGCTACCTGCTCTCACTCACTAAACCACCTCTCAGACATTTACTTGTCTTCCTAGCCCCTAACTGTTCCTGACTCAGCTTATTTCGCTACACTAACTCAACCTACCCACAAACTCTAGCCCACTTCACTCCCACTCCAACTAACCACCCAACTCCTAGCCTTCCAGGAATTCCACTTTCCTTGCTAGTTGGGCTAGGGACTAGGAACAAGGGTTTTGCACCTGGCAGTGGGCCAAAGAGACAGCGTGAGGATTCTGCTGGGGTTCTGCCCATCCCACTGCCCAAATTTCTCCCTCCTTGAGCTTACTTATGGATATGATCATGAAGGTGGAAGTGGGAAACTCCCAGAATGTGGTCCTGAGGAATTTCAACGTTCACATTCATGATCCCCCATCCTTCCTGCACTTTAGGGGATGGATTTTTTAAAAATGGCATTAAGGGCAATGCTGTTTAGAAAGGGAAGATGAGTCCTAGACAAGAGAGATAGACCCTAGAGAAGGAAATGGCTAGAATACACAATATGGACCATAACTAGCCAGAACAGCTGAATGATGGGCCATCTGCAAGTGGGGAAGCTGCACTGCTATTAAAAAGAAATTGGATTTTTTTAATGAGCTGTGAAAAAAAACTAAAGCTGAACAGGGAAAATAGGAGAGGAAGAACAGGGAAAATAGGAGAGGAAGAAATTTAGTTCACAACACTCGGCTGTTCTCCCATAAAATGTAAGTGAACAAAGCATAACTATTCCACAATAAATGCTCAGTGTGGAAGCAGCCTAACTAAGTACAGGAAATGGAAAATTTTGCATAGTCTCTTTCTCGCTGCCTCCACATTGCTCTCCTCTTCTGCCATTTCCAGTGTTGAATTTCAGATTCAAAACTCTTCAGGACCAGCACTCTTTAAAACACAACGGACACTAATAGCACTATATAAAAAATAAAAATGAATAGCCCTGTCCATTAAACTATGCGCAGAAATATATCTTTTAAAATTACATATTACCTGAACTATATGTTAAGTCATGCAATGACTGGCAGCTGCAATCCTATACACAGTGGGAGTAACTCCCACTGAGCTCAGGAGCAGACAAATTAACAATGTAGGATTCCACTGTACATGCCATTCGGCTGGCAGACAATGTCTCTTAACTGTGAAAGTTGGTGACATTACAGTGTTACCGCTGCGGGAACAGCTGTGAGGAATCTACAGGGCCACTGAATGAAGCACAAGAAACTTGACAGGCCTAATGACAGCTGAATGACACATCTTTCCAACTTGCACCCTCCTGCATATATTCATAAAAGGTGCATCTTCTAGGAGATGATCATTTCTTATGCTCCGGCTTCAAAATATAGGAGAACAATTCTCAAACTATCCACCTCAGCTTTTGTGATGCAAGGCACTTTCAGAGATTTCAAATTAACACATCTTAGGGGGGAAACTTCTCAAACCCTTCCAGTGCTAGGTATTATGACAGAGTTTCTGAAGCTGAAGAAAAATGGGGTGACATCTAAGGTTAGGATTTGAAATGCAGATTCAATCACATCCCACAGATTGATTCTTGCTGAATTTAAAGAAGAATCGCGGGCAGGGGTAGTGCTTTCGCTGCTTTGTAATAATTACTCCCGAGTTCCCATTTCCTCAACATTTCCTCTTGTTTCTAGTGCTGAGATGACAAAATGTGCTATGCAGTTAATCAGCCCAAATGACTAACTCTGGCACATGAGCTACCCAAGGCAACAAAAAACATATTTTTTAGTTCAGCCACATAAAAGAATTGCTCCTCCTTTAGTGGGAATCATCACCCCTGCTCCATTCAATTCACCACTCTCTGCCTTCTCAACTTTCCTTCCTGGCTTTGATCCCTGCTCCCCATCTCAAACCCTGCCCAGATAACCAGCTTTCTTCTATTATTAAGGTTTACTTTGGATCTTTACTGAGCAAGATACATGTGGAGTCCCCAGGGCTCAACGCTGCCTTTACCTCAAAGGCAAATCAACAGAGATGATCATGGGTGTTCATCTTGCTTGCCCTTCTTCTCTCCTCTGTACTGTTGAGCTTAGCTACAGGCTATACTAACGGAGAAGGAAAAGATCACTCAAGTTGTTGAGCTGAAGGGACACACTTTCCCCAGCCCGGCTATTAAATGCCTTTTAACTATTCAATAAACCACATACAGCCCCAGTAACCAGATTCTGGGCTAAACAGAAAGCAATAACTGAATTACACAGGGATTGTGCTTGTCTGCACTCTCCCCCCATCCCTCCCCAGTTAAAATCTGTCATCTCTCCAGTGCTAGGAAAGAAAGAGACAGACACGCATTCAGACTAGCCGTATTGCCACCCTGAGTTAAACACAGCTCCCTGCTATGGTACCTGTAGATGGCTATCAGCATTCATGTGTGCTTTTGCCATTTCAGGGATCACCTGGAGTAGTTGCAACTCAACCCAGGAAAAATATACCACTCTTTTTAGCTCATTTAATTTACTTATATGTTTAGATGTTGTTACAAATGTATATTCGTGTGCATGTGCATGCAAGTGTAATAGAGAAGTTACTTTGCTTTTATTTATTTTTTCAAATTTTCAAAAAGAAAACATTTTTTTAAACACACACACACACACACATTTACACTTATTTTCACAAAGCCATTTTCATATCAATAACTTTATGGGGTTCTCTTAACCCCAGGACTTCCTCCCACTCCTCCCCTTTCCAGAATTCTTCCCCTTTTAACTGCCTCTAATTACTTTATCTAACTTTGCAATATGAACTTCTTGCTGGGTTTTAAGGTGGAACGGGGAACAACAATTCCTTTTCCCAATGGCAGGCAGCGCCACCATTGGCCAGCATTCAGTCAAATGGATGGAAAGTGTTGTGTAGCAGTAAGCCAGTGATGGCCAAACTTGGCCCTCCAGCTGTTTTGGGACTACAATTCCCATCATTCCTGACCACTGGTCCTGTTAGCTAGGGATGATGGGAGTTGTAGTCCAAAAACAGCTGGAGGGCCAAGTTTGGCCATCACTGCAGCACGCAAAGGCAGATTTTTTCTCCCTCCCGATCTACTGGTGCATTTCCAGGTCACTTTTTCTCCTATTCCCATAGCCTTTCAGAACCCTTATGTATGAAAAGCCCTTTTGTACTTCTGATGCAAGTGAAAATCAGACTTTTCAGTTTTCATTTCAATTGGCCATGGGAGGCAGTGGTGGGGGGAATCAATCTGTTATTTCTGCATGACTTGACCACCCCTTTCCTGGTAGGCCTGTTTATTTCTTGGAGCACATTTCTCTTATTCTTTATCTACTCAGCAGCAGGTTTCACTGAGTTCCATGAGCCTTATTCCCAGGTAAGCGTGTACAGGAATACAACCTAAATCAGGCATAGGCAAACTTTGCCCTCCAGGTGCTTTGGGACTACTATCATCCCTGGCTAACAGAACCAGTGGTCAGGGATGATGGGAGTTGTAGTCCCAAAACATATGGAGGACCGAGTTTGCCTATGCTGACCTAAATGCTAGAGATTTCTTGCTGCAAGCAGATACATTTTACTTTGCCAATGTATTGTTTGGAGGAGTTGTTTGGTTAGGTATTAATAATATTTATGTCTCAATTTCCATTCATCTGTAGATACATAGTTCCCAAGAGTGTTCTCATCCAGGGACTGACCAGCCCCCACTTACTTTTAGCAAGTTTGCTGCATCATCAGACTACACCAGAGATTCCTAGAGACATTGATTTTGAATCCCTGGGGTCAATGGGACTGTGCCAGAGGGTAAATAAAAACCTTGTCAAAAGAGGACAAAAATGGGCCTAGAAGTTTGCAAGGTACAATAATCAGGAACTATGAGCCTCAGAAATTAAGTACATGGGCATATACAGAGTGCACCTCCCTTGCCAATGAAGAACCTATGTATTTGTTATAGCATCATTATTATTTTCACTTCTTTTTATTTCTTTTTTATGCTTTGTGTTGCCTAGTAATGGTGATTGATGATTAATAAATATTAATTATATACTGATATTTCTTGACATTTTTCATATATATTCCTAATTATTTGGGTTGGGGTCAGTGACGTATTTATAAGCTCATGGGAGGGTGGCAATGAACTCAGACATTTGGGAAGCCCAGGTTTATATCCTGGGACAGCAAACATTATTCTGCTCCAGATTTGATTTTAAGCTGTATTTTAATTGTTTATGACTTTAATGTATCGTATATTTTGATGTTAGCCGCCCTGAGACCGGTCCTGGCCGGGGAGGGCAGGTTATAATTAATTGTTGTTATTATTATTATTATTATTATTATTATTATTATTATTATTATCTTCATCTTGATACACTGAATTCTGCAGGATTTAATTCTAGGTATACATGGTTAGAATTAAAAAGCTGGATAGCACCATTTAAATAGAATAAACACAGGTGGTTTTTAAAGCGTTCTAATAAAAGACCTCTTTGTTTTTTATTTCATTCCAAAGCCTTCTCAAATAATTAACCTTTAAATAGGGAAATCAAATGGAAGCTTTTAAATCCTGTTCAGAAGACTATGACTGCAAATCAACAATCAGGATGAGATTATACAGATAATTTTATTCATTCATTCATCAAAGTTATTTATTAGTTGCTTTTGTGGGTCAAGCCTTACAAACTGATGCCTTCCCTTCTAAAACCAGTGGTGTACAATGAGGCTGAAACTAGCTGCTCCTATCTCTCTCTGGTAGTTGCTAGTAAACTAAAAGTTGTGGTGTAGCAGAATTGATGGTGAGTTTCGTCATCCTCATTGGCTGCCGCTTGAAGGAGCCAAGACGCTCCCAATGTGACAACACATCAGTTGTTTTAGTACTTGACGCATAAATGCCACTTAGTTCAGTGTCCAAACTGTCCCAATATCATCTAGCTTCAGCCAAAGTGATAACGATTATTTAGTTAGTTCATTGTTCAGCCTTCGTTTTCTGTGGATACAAATGAAAACTTGAAGCGCCCCCGCGGTGCAAATAATGGAAAATTTGACCAATAACATTCCAGATACAGCCGTGAAATGATTTCTGTCCTAACTGTCTTGTCAATTAAAGTAGCACAGGAAGATGACAAATTGCTTACAGGTTGTGCTCTCTTGCTGTCCTGCACAACAGTTACCAAGAAATTGACCCATCATTTATAATTAAAGTGGCATGCAGTATGCAGCAGTAATAGGCACATTTTTCAAATGGGACTGTAGAGCGACGCAATTAGAATAATGCAAAAAGAATTCCAATAAAATTGGTTTAATTGGGGCATGTAACACAACACTATTTTTCTCCATAATAAATAACAGCATCAGTGGGGCAGCTCTACAATCAGGATGGATTAAAGTCTGACCAGCATTGCCAATTAAGCACCTCCTACCACACAGCATCATCTAAGAACCAAGAAAATTCAAGAGCCTCTTTTCCCAGAAACAAATTACACCCCACAGATGTATTTACAATGAACAGATTACCCGCTACATCTGTTTCAGTGATTTAAGACACAAGCATAAATGCTGCCTGGCTAATACCTCTTTTTATGCAAACGCGCTTCCAGGAATTTTACCAGGAACAATTATGATACCACATCAAAGTTCAACATAGAGCTCACAATGAAAATAGCAGCTAAGATATTCCATTAGGTAAAAGGTAAAGGACCCCTGGATGGTTAAGTCCAGTCAAAGGTGACTATGGGGTTGTGGCACTCATCTCGCTTCAGGCCAAGGGAGCTGGTTTGTCCACAGACAGCTTTCTAGGTCATGTGGCCAGCATGACTAAACCGCTTCTGGTGCAACGGAACACTGTGACGGAAACCAGAGCGCACGGAAATGCAGTTTACCTTCCTGCCACAGAGGTACCTATTTATTTACTTGTACTAGCATGCTTTCAAACTGCTAGGTTGGCAGGAGCTGGTACAGAGCAGCGGGAAATGTTTCAGATATGGAGCACACCACCACATTAAACTGAATATTTGCCACAGGCCTATATGAATGGAGTGGTAACTGCAGCAAATGACAATGTACACAGTGCCATGGCATAGCTGTCAAGCGTCCCTTATTTGAAGGGACAGTCCCTTATTCCAGCACCATGTCCCGCTGCTGTCCCTTATTGATGGATGTCCCTTAAATGATGTCCCTTAAATTTCAATGGATGTAGCTCCTCTCCCTGCTGGCCAGGAAGGAGGGAGGCTCCAACTGTGTTGCTTGGCTGTGTTGCTCACCCAATAAGAAGTCTAAGAACGACTGGGGGGTAGAGCTTGCATGCCTTGTGTGATCAAATCAGCTGCGTTGCCTGGGGACTCGCCTTTGCTCAGTGCTTCCCAGCGGAGAGGTGACGGTGGTTTTCCTTGAGGCTTCGTTTGGCTGCTGACTGGGCTTTCTGCCTTTGGCTCAGAGGGGCTCAGAAGTTGAACATACCTGTGCTGAGTGCTCGGATCGGAATCGGATGGATACGTCATCGACGGCCCACTCACCCTTGCCGGTGAAAAGGTCTGTCTGGAGTGGGGGCACATGGTGGGGGAAAAGGAAAGGAGATCTCATGGGAGGGGGGGCTTTTGAATTTGTTTTGGAGGCTCCTTCGACTGACTTATGGGGGGAAAGAAAGGAGCTGGTTGACTAAAATGGTGGGTGACTGGCGATCTCGTGGCGAGGGGGGGAGGCTGTGTGTGTGGCGAGGGGGGGAGGCTAGTTAATGCAACCTGAGGGGTTTTTTGAATGCTGGACACCATTTTGTTGCACGTGCTGCTGCAAACTCTGCAGTGCAAAGCCAGGCCAGGGGCTGCATAGTTGAGGCTGCATAGGCCTTGTGGTGCATGTGATTCAGATTCTATTCAGTTGAACCTCTGGTTACAAAGTTGGTTGGACAGTGTTCTCGAAGCTACCCGCATGAGTTTGACCAGACTGCAGGAGGACAGGAAGACTGGAGTGCCTGGAACAGGTGAGGCTGCAGGTCCCTTATTTTGGCTGCTGATCCCTTATTTTCAAGGCTGCTGGTCCCTTATTTTCAAATCTGTAAGTTGACAGCTATGTGCCATGGTGACACCTTTTCACTTCCAAAGGCTACTAGTATAAGGTGGTGTCAGGAGGCAGGCAAGTGGCCCCAACACAAAATTACCTTCCTCCCCACCAGTCTTCCCACTGTTGCACCTCTCTGGCTCTTTCCATATACCCCAAAGGTTTTTATTATAAATAGACATATAATAGATGGCACCTTTCTCTACAGGTGCCTGATAGGGAGAAAAGTGGGGCAGGGAAGAGAACTTCAGAACTGGAAATCAAATGACAAGCTCCACTGACACTCAGCTCTTCCCCATTGTTTCCTTTAGAGGGGGGTGGGATCTGTAGCATTTCCCCTTCCCATATTTGGCTTTCCTTCTCCTCTCAGTTTTCTCAGGGAAAAGCTTTTCTGCACAGATAGAAAGCTTTTCAGCATGGTCTTGCAGCAACCGAGGATGTGGACGGCACTGTGGTCGAAACCGCTGAGCCTCTTGGGCTTGCCGATCGGAAGGTTGGCGGTTCGAACCCACGCAACGGGAGGGGTGGAGTGCTTGAGGCATGCAGGAAAACAGGGGGGAGGAGGGGGCATTTTTTGATAGGGTGGCTGGGGCAACCCAGCCAGATGGGCGGGGTATAAATAATAAAATAAATTATTATTATTATTATTTTTATTATTATTATTATTATTTGGTTTTAAACTGCATTGTGGGTTGTTGGGTTTTTTAAATGAAGAAATGATCTGTTGGATGTGGAGGTGTTGATATTATTATTATTATAGATTTTTGTGAGCTGTTTTAAGAAATTTTGGGTGAGAAAATATGTGTGTTATGCAAATGTGTGTTATGCAGTGGGAATTTCGGCCCTGAGAATCTGTTGGGATATAACGGGATTTGTAGTGTAAGAGGGCCTCCAAGCATGTTCTCAGGGCTCCATGCATGATCAGTAGTAGCGTAGGGTGGGAAGGGGGAAATGGGCAAATCCTATTCAGAGAATATACGCGTCTGCCAACACCTGGCAATTATAACTGAATCAGAAAGGGGGAAAATAAAATAAAGCTTCAATCCTAAACACGATTACTTAAAAGTTAGCTCTTAAATAATAAAAAATCCATAGGACTTATTTCAGAGAAAATACATTTAGGATGGGAGTCTTAATGTGAAATATACTGTTATTTCTTTTTTCTGAAATCCAGTGTCTGGGATAAAATTCTCTCTCACACACACCCTGAAATACACTCTTCTGTCTTTCTTTGCCCCCACCCCCATAAATAAATTTATTTTATGGTGCTGCAGGCCTTTATGTCTACAGGAGGGAGGATCACAGCAGCTCAGGGGATGAGTGCTGCCTTGCTGTGCAAGGACTGCCATATCAATATATTGCTATTGTTGCCTTTTTGAATGGGTCGCAGCCACTACTGCTCTGTTCAGTTACTAAGTCCCTGAGAAATAGTGGCAGGAACTTTGTGCTTCAGCTGCAGGGGAGGAAGATAAGTGAAGGCAGCTAGTTCACTGGAGTTGCTTCCTTGGAACCAGGGACTTTCTCGCTTTATAGGGTGCAAGCAGCAGTGGTCCCAGACATTTGGAGGGTGGGGGCTAAGCAAAGAGGGAAGGGTAACCAAAGCAAGAAATAAACAAGAACATTTATTCTGTAGTTCAGCAATTACAAGGCTGTAATTAACAAGGCCATAAACCTGAGGTGTTTTATGCGACTAGGGATTGAGAATAATTAAACCAATCCTCCCTCGTCCTCATTTGCCAACCAGAAAAGTCAGTCTCTCCATCATTGTCTCGTAAGGATATTTAACTTAAAAAGAATCTGGAATCAGTGAACAGCAACAGTACCTCTTGCTAATAGCAGCAGCTTTTAAACTAGTAATAACAAGAAAAGCATCATTACTACCAGGGACTTACACAGATAAAAGAATCCACCTAAATACTCAAACCAACTTGATTCCTATTAAAGTAGGTAAAGCAACATCATGTTAGTATATCAGTTTGAGCTTTTTTCACCCTGTTTATTCCTCTTCTCCCCCCTCACCTCCCCCAAAACCCACCAGCTGTTGTTTTCATTCCCGTCACTGGTTGTCTTTGCTATAGCTGATTATTTTAGCATGCTTTGGAGTCTTCAAATATCTTAAGGGCTGTCACATGGAAGATGGTACAAGCTTGTTTTCTCCTGAAGAAGAAGAGTTTGGATTTGATATCCCGCTTTATCACTTTATCACCCGAAGGAGTCTCAAAGCTGCTAACATTCTCCTTTCCCTTCCTCCCCCACAACAAACACTCTGTGAGGTGAGTGAGGCTGAGAGACTTCAAAGAAGTGTGACTAGCCCAAGGTCACCCAGCAGCTGCATGTGGAGGAGCGGAGACGCGAACCCGGTTCCCCAGGTTACGAGTCTACCGCTCTTAACCACTACACCACACTGGCTGTAGGCCTTGAACCAATGGATTCTAATTATGAAAAAGGAGATTCCGACTAAACATCAGGAAGACCTTTCTAATGGTGAGAGCTGTTGAACATTGGAATGGTCTCTCTTGGGAGATTGTGGACTCTCATTCGTTGGCTGAGAGAAGAGACGACAAAATCGCTCATGGTTAGCGGCAAGCGATGCTCTGAGGGAGCACTATTTATTTGCCTAGTGATGTTGGAGCAGAATAAAGAAAAGAGCTGGTATTTCTGGAAAAGTGATCGGTATATTCTGTGCATGTTATACATCAGGGATGGTGAACATGTAGACTTTCAGATGCTGTTGAACTCTGACTCCCATCATCCCTGACTATAGACCATGCTGGCTGGGGTTGATGGGAGCTGGAGTCCAACAACAGTTGGACAGCCAAAGTTTCCTCATTCCTCTTACTCTGGGATTGTATGTAAAAAGAACTCTTGACAACTGCTTATATGAGAGAATTGCTGCCATCTCACCCAATATATTATTTTGCTTGCTGAAATTACTGCTCTCTTTTTAATGAAAGATAAACATTTTGATTAATTGTTCTTCAGTACATACTGCGTAGTAGATTATAATGAATTTGTAACTGTCTGTGCCTTGTTATGTTGATAATTACGATGACAGAAATACAGTTGAAATACACGCGAGCCCCTTTGATCTCAATTTGCAATTCTAAATGGATGTGTTGAACTAGAATGCTCATGGAATAATGAAATGTTTCTCTGGCAACTTTTCAGAGACTATCCAGATAAGGCTACAGCTTTCCACTCAGTTGAATTCTAGTTAAAATGTCTGAGAGAATATGGGACATAGCACTTGCCACTAATCTAAGAGCAAAGCACTCAGCCAGATTTGAAAAAAATAATTTTCTCTCATATACACACACACACACACACACACACACACACACATACTTTCAAGTAGAGTGGCATAAGATTATGCTGATGCCATCTGGGCAGAGAGGCAACTTCTATAAATGAATACCACTTCCATATATGGAAGTGGTATTCATTTATAGAAGTTGCCTCTCTGCCCAGATGGCATCAGTATAATCTTATGCCACTCTACTTGAAAGTAAGTCCCACTGTATTCAAGGAAGCTTACTCCTCAGTATTTGTACATTGGGTTGCAGTCTTAAAATATTTATAAACAGTAATACAATTCAATTACACTATAAGCCAGAGATCAGTTAGTGCGTGGCAAGTCTTCTGCTCTCTCTCTCTCTCTCTCTCTCTCTCTCTCTCTCTCTGTGTGTGTGTGTGTTTTACATATAAATGAAGAACAAAGAAACAGTGGGGTCACTCAGAGGAGAAGATGGTGAAATGCAAACAGGGGACACAGAAAGGGCTGAACTCCTCAATGCCTTCTTTGCCTCAGTCTTCTCCGATAAAGAAAACAATGCCCGACCTGAAGAATTTGGAGCAAATGATTCAGCAAAGGAAACACAGCCCAGAATAACTAAGGAGATAGTACAAGAATACTTGGCTAGTTTAGATGTATTCAAGTCTCTAGGGCCAGATGAACTGCATCCAAGAGTATTAAAAGAACTGGCAGATGTGATCTCAGAACCACTGGCAGTCATCTTTGAGAATTCCTGGAGAACAGGCGAAGTCCCGGCAGACTGGAGGAGGGCAAATGTTGTCCCTATTTTCAAAAAGGGGAAAAGAGAGGACCCAAATAATTACCACCCAGTCAGTCTGACATCAATACCAGGGAAGATTCTGGAGCAGATCATTAAGCAAACAGTCTGTGAGCACCTAGAAAGGAATGCTGTGATCACCAATAGTCAGCATGGATTTCTGAAAAATAAGTCATGTCAGACTAACCTGATCTCGTTTTTTGACAGAATTACAAGCCTGGTAGATGAAGGGAATGCAGTGGATGTAGCCTACCTTGATTTCAGCAAGGCATTTGACAAGGTGCCCCATGATATTCTTGTAAAGAAGCTGGTAAAATGCGGTCTTGACTATGCTACCACTCAGTGCATTTGTAACTGGCTGACTGACCGAACCCAAAGGGTGCTCATCAATAGTTCCTCTTCATCCTGGAGAAGAGTGACTAGTGGGGTGCCACAGGGTTCTGTCTTGGGCCCGGTCTTATTCAACATCTTTATCAACGACTTGGATGATGGACTCAAGGGCATCCTGATCAAATTTGCAGATGACACCAAACTGGGAGGGGTGGCTAACACCCCAGAGGACAGGATCACACTTCAAAATGACCTTGACAGATTAGAGAACTGGGCCAAAACAAACAAGGTGAATTTTAACAGGGAGAAATGTAAAGTATTGCACTTGGGCAAAAAAAATGAGAGGCACAAATACAAGATGGGTGACACCTGGCTTGAGAGCAGTACATGTGAAAAGGATCTAGGAGTCTTGGTTGACCACAAACTTGACATGAGCCAACAGTGTGACGCGGCAGCTAGAAAAGCCAATGCAATTCTGGGCTGCATCAATAGGAGTATAGCATCTAGATCAAGGGAAGTAATAGTGCCACTGTATTCTGCTCTGGTCAGACCTCACCTGGAGTACTGTGTCCAGTTCTGGGCACCACAGTTGAAGAAGGACACTGACAAACTGGAACGTGTCCAGAGGAGGGCAACCAAAATGGTCAAAGGCCTGGAAACGATGCCTTATGAGGAACGGCTAAGGGAGCTGGGCATGTTTAGCCTGGAGAAGAGGAGGTTAAGGGGTGATATGATAGCCATGTTCAAATATATAAAAGGATGTCACATAGAGGAGGGAGAAAGGTTGTTTTCTGCTGCTCCAGAGAAGCGGACACGGAGCAATGGATCCAAACTACAAGAAAGAAGATTCCACCTAAACATTAGGAAGAACTTCCTGACAGTAAGAGCTGTTCGACAGTGGAATTTGCTGCCAAGGAGTGTGGTGGAGTCTCCTTCTTTGGAGGTCTTTAAGCAGAGGCTTGACAACCATATGTCAGGAGTGCTCTGATGGTGTTTCCTGCTTGGCAGGGGGTTGGACTCGATGGCCCTTGTGGTCTCTTCCAACTCTATGATTCTATGATTCTATGATTCTATAGATGGCCTCAGTCCTGTATACCTGAAGGAGCGTCTCCATCCCCATTGTTCAGCCCGGACACTGAAGTCCAGCTGCAAGATCCTTCTGGCAGTTCCCTCACTGCAAGAAGTGAGGCTACAGGGAACCAGGCAGAGGGCCTTCTCGGTAGTGGTGCCCGCCCTGTGGAATGCCCTCCCATCGGATGTCAAGAAAATAAGCAACTATCTGACTTTTAGAAGACCTCTGAAGGCAAGTTTGATGTTTGATCGTGTTTTTAATGTTCTGTTGGGAGCCTCCCAGAGTGGCTGGGGAGGCCTGGACAGATGGGCGGGATATAATAAATAAATAAATAAATAAATAAATAATTATTATATGTTATGGCAGAAGATAATAAATAAGTTTTCTGAGTGAGAATAGTGATGTATGTAGGGTTGTGTGCCGCAATACAGAAGAGGAAAAGCACCCAACTAATGGAAACTACACAACAGCAGCTTACAATACAGACAGTGGTACGCAGGGCTATAAACAGTGAGTACTCTTTCAACACACACACACACACACACACACAGAGAGAGAGAGAGAGAGAGAGAGAGAGAGAGAGAGATTGCTCACATTGCACTCAACATTGCACTAGCCATTGCTCACATTGCACTCAACAGGCAATAGATGGCTGTGACAACAGCACTTCCTACAGGATGAATTGCATCTTCCAAGAAATGCACGCTGCAGCTCTGAGGGCTGCTGAAAATTAGCCATCTATGTTCCTGAAGTGCATGCTGTAGGAACTTCAAATGTCTAGATGTGCACAGCATTAAAATATGTGTGTGCTTTTCCTGCACAAAGAAGAAGAAGAAGAAGAGTTTGGATTTGATATCCTGCTTTATCACTACCCGAAGGAGTCTCAAAGCGGCTAACATTCTCCTTTCCCTTCCTCCCCCACAACAAACACTCTGTGAGGTGAGTGGGGCTGAGAGACTTCAGAGAAGTGTGACTAGCACAAGGTCACCCAGCAGCTGCATGTGGAGGAGCGGAGATGCGAACCCGGTTCACCAGATTACGAGTCTACCGCTCTTAACCACTACACCATGCTGGCTTGTCTGAGTACAGCCAGAGGGAGCCCTATTCAGATGTTCCTTTCCCCACGTGATTAACACTGCATGAAAGAGAGAAGGGTTTGTGCTCAGGCTCTCTTCCTGTTCCCCACATTCCTCTCCATTATCTTCCAGGCGTTGGGGCAGGGCCATCTGCAGCACAGAGTTGCTCTACTTGTCTAGGCTGCTTGTTTTAGAACCTTGATTTACCCAAGTTCTGGTAAATTGCTCTTTCTCCACAGACTATTAATGTGGAGAAGAGAGCTGTGGAGCTTACACCACATTTTACCAGGTTCACACTTTGTTAGGGAATATCTGCAATACAAGGCAAACGCTGCTACCCCACCCCCAATTTTTATATTCACACAGAAATCACATTTATTAAAATGAGACAAAGGCAAACAACCAGAGGAACCAGTTCTATGTCAAGATAAAGCACATGGGATTTTGCTTTTAGAGAACGTACATGAAACATATTTTAGCTGGTTAAAAACATCCTTTCCACACCTGTATTTATATATGTTCACAGCTGAGCAGATTTTATTTCCACTCACTCCCACAAAAACGTTCTTAACTGGGCAGATGATAAATGAGAAAATGGTGTATATATGAAGTAGCATATTCTGGAAGAAAAAGCTATAAATGCCAGAAAACAGAATCTGATAAAAGAGAGAGAGAGAGAGAGAGAGAGAGAGAGAGAGAGAGATTTCAATCACACCGTAGCTACTGCTTGTGACACACTATGAACTGCAAATGTTATTAACTTGTTTCAATAGACTGCATAAGCAATTCTGTTAACCTTTGGTGCCGAAGGCCAGGAGGAATGCGGTCTTTAGAAACTGTTCCAAACAAACAAAAACAACCCAATTTTACAAGAGATACCAGGCTTGAATGTAACAGATAGTTGAAACTTTGCATCTTTAAGTAGGGCTGTGTATACATTACCAGCTTGAAATGCAGCTACGTAATTCTTTTTCTCAGATTGGATCGGAGCTGGTTTGTGGAGAAAACTATCAAAACACTGCATTTCATGAGAAACAGCAGGATGGATACAGGATGCATATGGATTGTAGCTTAAGTCATGTGTACGCCACTTCCCAGGTTCACTCCAATAGTGGAGGTACTGTAAAAGGGAATGCGTACCTAATTCAGTCCCTGGAATCTGTGGTTGAGATAATAATAATAATAATAATAATAATAATAATAATAATAATAATTTATTACTTATACCCCACCCATCTGGCTGCGTCTCCCCAGCCACTCTGGGCAGCTTCCAACAGGAGATTTGAAATACATTAAAACATCAGTCATTAAAAAAGTTCCCTAAACAGGGAAGATCACAAACAGCAATATAAAGCTATAGCTGACAAAAAAGTAAGATCCACTTCTAGTCAAGAGTCTATGATGAGGACCCAGCTTTCCAAGCTTGTAGTACCAGATGTTTAGCAATAGTACAGCACACCAGACCAGACTTTCTGCAAACCACTTAAAGCCCACATTATAGGAATTAGGGTTTGTTCCCACCCACCCACCCACCCACACCCCAATTGTTGCTTTATAGTAGCAGAAAGCATGCCTGCATTCAGAAGCTCCCAGTCTTGCACCAGTTTCCCCTGACAACTGCGGGACTTCATGCCATATATCACAACTGTCCCCCAAAGTCTTGGGGCAGCTGCCATGGTATGTGGGTGGCTTTCCACCTTGTGAAAGCGTAGATCATAGAATTGTAGAGTCAGTAGGAACCCTAAGTATCATCTAATCCAACCTGCTGCAATGCAGGAATATGTAGCTGTCCCATACAGGGATTGAACCTGCACCACACTCTAACCAACTTCAGAGACTGGAAAAATATTGCCGTTCAGGTGCTGGTACTGCAGTTCACATTTTCCCTGGCTATTGACCATGCTGGCTAGGAGTGAAGGGAGCTGCATCCCAGCAACATCTGGAAGGCCCCAGGTTCCCCATTCTTGCTCTAGTGCAAAGGTCTCACTGGAAACAGCCCCAAGTCAATTATTCCATTTTTTAAATTCCAAAGAATGAGCAGAGCTCACAGTAAAATTATTTTGCTGTCCAGACATTTCCCCAGAACCCTTCAGAAACATAACATGTGTCAGAAACGAGACAGGATACTAATTGTTAACAGCTACTGGACTCCTCCTGCACATCTGCCTCAAAAAACGACACTTCTCTTTTCTGTTGGCTATTAATACTCATTTACTTGCATGAGGCTCTGACAATCATATCCAGTTATTATTTGATCTGATGGCTCATTGGACCCTAAGGGACCATTCCATTTTGCTCTTTCAAGGATGCAAGAGCTATGTCACATTTCAAGGCTACAGTTTTACTTGCATTCACTTAGCGAGGAACATAAAAGACGAATTCAAAGGAACCAAGAAAATCATTTTGTATAATGAGCAGTTTAGGAGTTTGAAACAATAATCTCCATTATTCCACACAATTAGATACCAGCATCTCTGTTAAACTACTGATAAGCCACCTAGATGCACACACTGCAGATCTTGCCAATTTCCTCTTAACAAAGTTTAGCTGACATGGCTCATATTCTGCATAGTGCAAAAAGGTCAGCGCAGCAGTATGTCTGGTAATGCTGGGCTTCCTTGAGTTATTATTAGTATTATTTTGCTTCTGACTGGAAAAGAATGCAAATGCAAGGCATAAAGATATACAAAGACATACAGGTTGAGTTCATATATCTCTGCTCAGAATTCCCACTATCTTTATGTACATCAAGTCTACATTGGATTTCAGCCTTAATGCAGCAAGTACATTTATGAGCCTGTAGCATGGAAGTGGGGGGAAGGATTTGACTGGTGGGCCAACTCCTGGCTTCCTCCACCACATGGGCCATTTTGACTGCCAGGCAGGACTGCCTATTGGCCTGGTGTCACAATGACATCAGCTGACACCTGCCTTTGTGGGTGTGGCTTGAATCATGCTTGCAGAGAAACATCCTTTCATCACCCATTTCAGCTGAAGCTGGTGAAGAAAGGAATATTTGCCTATTTGCTCTATGTGCGGAGTGGGTGGGCATAGTTTGTGGGGCAAATCTGGACCCATGCAGGGCCAGTGGTTTCCTACCCTGCACAGCTTCACTTCAGGAGAAGCAAATGCAATATTTCTGTTTTTAAAGAGAGATTCACCAAAACTTCTTGATTCATTGCCTCAGCTCAGCCAGTCCATCTCAGTGGCCTTATTGTCTAAAGTGCAATACATTAGAGTCATTAAAACCATTCAGAGATAAATTACTTAATATGTAGTGTTATTTCCCCGCCCCTATAGATGAGTTTGAACATGGCTCCTTGATCTGTTGTCTCTTTGTGTAACATTCTCTACTGTCCTTTTCAAACCTTTGATGGGTTCTAAACCTGTGGAGGCCACTAGGCAGTTGAAATCTTCCCTCCCCCCACATTATTTCCTGATCCCTTTTTAATTTTCTTTCAAGATGAAATCAATATTATTTTGATCTGTTGTTGCGGGGCCCCTAGGAGGCGTTGGGCCTATAGGCCGGTGCTTACTCTGTCTATTTGGTAATCCAACACTGTTCTCAACACATCTTCCACATTAAATGTCCATAATGGCTACACTGCTCTTGAACTTGATTGCTACAAATGCTTTGGTGAACTTTAGCCAAGTCACATTAAGAGGAGATCCAATGATTTCAACGAGACAGCTCTGCATATAACTAATGTCGGATATCACCCATACTTCAATGTTTCTTTCATTCAAAAGAACTTTTATTCTGTTTTTATTTCCCCTCTGAAGGACAGAATAGTCCAACCCCCTGCAATGCAGGAAACTTTTGCCCAATGAGGGACTCAAACCCACAACCCTGAGATTAAGAATCATGTGCTCTACCAATTGAGCTACCTATGCTTCAGCAGAGAAAGTGTGTGTGCACGTGTGTGTGCGTGCAAATGAATGCGGGTGAATGAATACATTTGCACATGACTATGTGTTTTGCCTCCAACTCTAAAGTAGGACTTGTTTCTGATTAGGCATTTGTAGGGTTGCACTGTGAATAACAACATTTGCAAACAGTCTAATTCTGGGGAGGAAAGTGATAGCCATGTTTGACTGAGGAAACAGTCCTCACATGTGAAGAGGACAAGCTCTGCAGATAGGTAGGGGGAAGATGAAAAGAAAATAGAGGAGGCATAGGCTCTGGGTAGGGGGGGGGCCTGGGTGCTCCCTATGAAGGGGCCAAGGACCCACATTTTTTTGCACCAGGGCTGCACACACGACAGGAGCTTCCGTCGGCATGCACGGCTTATGTCAGCACACCCACTGACGTTCACGTGTGACCCACGGTCCTTGGGCTAAGCTGGCAGGCCTGAATGGAGGAGTACAAAAACAGCAACTTAAAAACTGTTTGGCCAGACAAATGAGTTTGTGCACACCATGAGCAGCAATGACTCTATCTATCATGCAACTTCCAACTCCAGAAATGAAACCCCTGCCCCACCAGCTTCACTTCCCGGTTGTAATTAAGACACTCAGTAGCATAAATTTGCAAAACTATGGGCTATATACACACATGCTTCATGCTAATTGATCTCATTACTGGAAATTATGTTCTTATTTCAAACAATAATTTCAAAACCAAGGAATTGCATGTTGTTCCATCCCTAAAAAGAGGCATCACAAAATATTGTACTGTCTACGCTTATGCAAACTGAATATAGCTTATCTGCACAAAAAACCTTCATTATTGTATGAATTCCTTTGTTCACTGTATATTTGGCCCACTGTCCTTTTATTGTTCCTTTCCCTTTGTGATGGGCACCTGATGGTGGAGATCATGTTTATATACTGCCTATTTCGTACACAATGCAACATTACCACTAAATGTATTGGAGAGCTGTTTGGCTTCTAGAAGTTGTTGGACTTACATTGCTGAACAACTGCTCTAGCCTTTGCACCCAAACATTTCCAACTTTTATTTCAGAGTACAGAATCAGGCTGTTAGTGTAATTAAAGAACAGTACACTCTGCACGTCTATACAGGGTATGACTTGCAAAATTGTAAAATTTACCTTGCTGCAGTTAGCAGCTGCCTTATAATTTACTTGATATGGTACCGTGAGACATCAGCTTTGGCAAACAGCTTTGATTGATATTAAGTCATATGCACTTTACAGAAAATGTAAACACCGCATATGACCTGCTGAATGACTTGCAGGCAGATCAATAAGCAATGGAGTTAATTAGCTCCTTGTGCAATATACTTTTTTATTATGCTGACTTATTAATATTTAACAATCCTGCTGCTTCTGCTTGGTTTTGGTTTTGCTTGTGCAGGATTCTACCGGCAGCATACTTGGAAATAAATGCACAAAAATATATGCACAATTTTCCTCCCACTGACTAAAGCACAGAGATTTAAAAGTATTCTTTTGCTGTGTGAAATGGACTCCATTTTCTGCCTGTCCAAAAATATTCACATTGTAGTTCCAGTGGAGAAAAAACACAATCCAGTCAAAACTAAGTGTGTGTTTAACAGCCTCATTGACATCAATGTGACTTCAATTGTTTATTGTGCCCACAGTGTTTCCAGATGTCTCGGTTATGCTCAACCTATCAGTCCCTGTTTATTTTTCCCACTATACCTTTAAGCTGAGGTTTTTCAGAACTTTAATTATTTGTCTTTAATTTAAAGTGATCTAAAATGCCAAAATGATTTAAAATGCCAATTACAGTTCAGCATAACATTATTTTAAACTTTTAGAATTCCTTCTGCATCCCAGTAGTGTAACAATTATTTCAATCCGCTCAGTGGTGCAGTTGGACTGAAGTCCAATGCATCTCCCAGAATGATGGAGGTGATGGGGGCAGTGACAACACACACCTAGGTCAGCCTGGCTGGGCCATGGCCCACTGAAAAGGTCACTGGCTGTTGCAGCATCTTTTCCTTCTTATTTTATAGTCATGGAGTGGCAGGCTGCATATATACAGCAGCAGATGCTCATTTTATGACTTCCATAATAACTGTTGCTGCAAAAAGATGGTGCTTATATCCAAATAAGCGTTGTTAGCATCAGGGGAGAGGAAGCAAACACTTTGGCCAATATCCAAGGTAGCCCAAGCAGCTATTTGCTTATGCAACAGGGCTTCTCTCCCCACCAACCACAAATCTCCTCTAAAGGAAGGAGAAGAGAAACTAGAAGTCCCATTGCAATGGTGGATTTATGTTGCAAAGGTGGGTGGGCATTATTGGAGTCAGTGGTGGTGTAGTGGTTAGAGTGCCAGACTAGGGCCTGGGAAACTGGGGTTCAAGTCCTCACTCAATTCACTGGGTGACCTTGGGCCAGTTGTCATTGTCTCTCAGCCTAACCTACCTCACAGGGCTGTTGTGAAAATAGAAGGGGAAGCCCTTGTCCTACCTGGAGCTCCTTGGGCAAATAGCAGGAAATAAATGCTATAAATAAATAAACATTGCATGCTGCTTATTGATCATTTCTTACCAGTACAGCTGCTGTGAAAATGGCTGCATTTCTTCCAGGCACAGAATACCTGAAACTGAAACATATTGAAAGGTGTGATTTCCAGGGTCCTTATAACAACAAGAGTGGCTCCACTATTAATGTCATCCTCTTAGGCCTGGTGCCGGATTCACACAATTACAGGAACGAGCTGAAAAAGGTCAACAAGGCTGACCATGATATTTAAGAGTTATGGGAAGGAACCGCTTTGGTATGCAGAGTGTGCATTAGTTACTGATGGAGGCTGTTTTCCTGCCTTTGTGGTTTTGCCATTTATTTCATCTAAATGTATTACATTTTGTTGATCGCTGAAAAATTGAGCGCACTTGGGCATTATTTAACATATGCAGTGCTTTGTTGTGTTATACACAGAGCCCACTGTTCTCTTAATTAATCCAATCATAAGGCTTATAATGTTGATATTGCATGTTATGTAATTTGTTTGTTGACCCACTTCATGGTACTGGCATCAAGCTTTAAAGCTCTAAAGTTTACATACACAGAGGCCAGAGTAATTAAGATTTGCTTTCCACCCCCGTATGAAATTGCACAGGAGTTATGATTTACCCGTGAGGCTTGGCCCCTGTCCTCTGCCATTCCCATTAGTTGTATGTCACAAACCACATATTTTTTACTGGTGTGCTCAGAATTTGGAATAGTCCCCAAGAGAGGTCCACTTGGTCCTTTTGCTGGCTTTCTCAGTTGCTGGTGCTTCTGAATGAAATATGCCTGCTTTCATTTCTTACCTTTGATTAGGCTTTCCTTTACTGATCTGCTTTTTGGTTCCATCTCAGTGATGTATCCTGGGATCTTGCTTTCTTTATATCCTTGCATATTTTTATTAGCTTAGAATGTTAGCCACCTTGATTTCTAAACTAGAGAGGTGCTGCTTATATAGCCTGAACCTGGCAGCAAGTCAGTACTGTATGTTAAGTCCAAAGTTCAAAGACCAGGGGTCGATCCATGCAAACAAAATCCAATGTGCCTGGGATGAAGGGTGAAAATGATTAACCATCACACCTTTCTCTCTCTCTCAACCTTCTTCAGATTCCCTCCAGCATAAACATGAACCGCCTTGACATTGCAACTGTACCTCTTTGTACACAGAGAAATAATTGTGTGGCTGAGGTCTGTTAATTCCAAATGGAAAGTCACCACTTTAGGTAGTTGAGATGTGTGCACACAGTATCCATTTGTTAACACAACGCTGCACAAGTCATTGCCGTTAATGGGTCAGAAAGAGGCAGTCTACAATAAATGGGGCTTTCGGCTCTCAACCCAAAACCCACTTGAGCCAGCCTATTTACATTTGACACTCCCATCTTCCTAGCACAGCTGTAAGAGCACAGCAACAACAGCAGTCTGTGAAAGCAAGCAAAGCATGAGTCTCCTGCTACAATGCTTGTCCATTGCAGTCCCATCATAACAGCTTTCAACAGTATATGGTTGTGTATGCAGTGCTTTTTTTATCTGGGGGTACGCAGGGGTATGCATACCCCTAAACATTTTGTGAATCTTTGTACTTTTGTCCATTTACTGTATTTGTTTCCCCCGATTTGAACTATAAAATGGGGATTTTCTTGAGTCAAATTGAGAGTACCCCTAAACATTTTTTAAGAAAAAAAGCACTGTGTGTATATAAATTGCTTGGATTGTAGACCTATTGGCTTCCACCTTTGTCAGTAACCCAGCCAGATTTCAGAATAGGCAGTGGGAGCCAGAGGTCCAAGAACGCTAGTGATAGAGAGAATTCTCATAAAGCTGACATCAGCCATATACACTTCATTTAAGTGCCAAAAAGATAGACAGCTGGAAAAGGGGTAGAGAAGGGCAACTAAAATGCAACTCTGTAAGGAAAGATTACCCTGTTTGATTCTTTTCCACTTAGGGACTATAAGGGCATATGAACGGTGTGGAGAAATGCATATGAATCCCCCCTCTGGGATCGTCAAATGAATGAATGTGGGAAGATGCACAACAGATAAAATGAAGTA
Source organism: Podarcis pityusensis (assembly GCF_964106645.2). Classification (NCBI taxonomy): domain Eukaryota; kingdom Metazoa; phylum Chordata; class Lepidosauria; order Squamata; family Lacertidae; genus Podarcis; species Podarcis pityusensis. The sequence continues at coordinate 39,392,225 of NC_138026.1, read as the reverse complement.
CTTCACACAGTGCATAGTTCACTCATGGATTTGCTACCACAAGGAGTAATAATGGCCACAAGTTTGGAAAGCTTTAAAAGGGGATTAAATAAATTCATGGAAGATAGGACTGTAAAAACTACTAGTTATGATGCCTATATTGCTTCCTGTATCAGATGAAATGTACCTCTAAATACCAACTGATGGGGATCACAAGCCAGATTGTGCTATTGTGCTCGCTCAGTGGCTTTCTTGAGGCATCTGGGTAGCCACTGTGAGGACAAGATGATGGACCAGAAAGGCCTTTGATTTGATCCAGGAGGGGACTTTTATGTTCTTAGAGGTTTCAGAAATGAATGAAAATGCATTGATTATTATCCTCCAAATTAAGACAATCTGTAGCCAATGTCTCTGAATTGGTTGGTTTTTATGATGGAAATGTTTCCAAACCTGAAAAATTGTGGCCATTTAAATTAACATATGTGGAAGCCTGTGTTCTTGACTATGATTGCAGATGTGAGATTTCTGTAGTGGGTATGAATAATTGTAGGTGCTTGCTTTTCCAACATACGGGATGTGACATCCAGCGAATTTGCATCCTGTAACACATATAACATTGTCAAACTTTTCAGCTAATATCCTGTTTGGCTAATCATTCTGCTTTAGAAGATGTCTCAGTTTTGCTAGGTTCACTTTGCGAAACACAGCAATTGGATTTGCAGTATACAACAATGTCCACTGAGCACCTGTCCTATGCAAATAACTGTTTGTCTGCAAAGATACAAATACGTGTGAGACCTTCCTCCCAATATTCTTTACACACACCCCCCCTGGCTAAGTGCTATTTTATTTGTATTGTTCTGTTTTGCCATCTTTGTAACTAACTGAAAAGCCACGTTGTTACCACCTAGAGATCAAAACTCAAATTCAAGATGCTTTTCAAGCTGGATTCCAACCTGTGTTGATTGGGTCGCAAGTACATTTTGTTGTGATTTTGGTTTTTAAAAAATGAACAGAGGACAAACTTTCCAACCATCACATTGCTGGCACAGCCTCCATACAATAAGCTGGTCACAAGGACAAAGCTGCCCTGGTTTTACGCATGGTATTAAGTACTGCTGGAAATTGGTTACCTATGGAATCCTGAAAGCAATTGATGCTAATCAAGAGGAATGGAGGATGTATGCAGAATGACCCTCTCAGTACTTTGCATAGCCAGCCCATCAATTCACCTGTATAAATCTGCCTCCATCACAGGAAAGCTATTCTCACCTTCCATGCATGGGATATTAACAGATTGAAAGAAGACCCACAAGAGCACAGATGGGTATTGTGCTTAGACTGTGCAGAAAGGGAAAACTGTTTTCTTCCCATACCAGCATTGCCTTTGCTCATGACTTGTTTGTTCTTCTCGTGAACATCTTTTAGAAAGGAATGGGTGATTTGGGTGAATTTGCCTGTTTCTGAACCCAGTCGCTATACATACCTGGGTTTCTGTAATATGGCAGTAATGACGGTTAATTTCCCCAACTACAGCTCTTAAATCAAGCAGGTAATTAAAAGTGCAGAATTCAAAATACAGGCAGATCAACTGGAATATATTAAAGTTTGCAGCAAACTCCTGGTTTGCAAATAAAGTGGAAGCCCAGTTGCCTTGACATTCATTAGGGACATAGTCAAAGATTTAATCAAGCTCTTGTCTTTAACTTTACAAAATGTTCTTTTCTTCTTGTCTTCCTTTGGTCTGTATTTTTTTTTCCATGCAAGTCAAAAGCCCTCCTATTCTTCCACCCACCCTCAGGAATTACCAGCTTTCTTTCCTTTTCAAGTTCTTTTCTAAAGCATATTATTCTATTATTTCCTTTCGCTTCCCCTTATGCATATACATCACTCTTTCCACCTGTGATATTCTTTTATTCAGCAATACATTTTCATAATCTCCCACCTGGGCCACCACCTTTCTGAGCGGCTGTTCTACTACCTCCACTCAATATCGTGCATGTTTCATCACACGTACACCCTTACTCTTGTTACGTGTGGTGCTCTTTGTATTAGCAAGGGCGAAACCTGAGGGCTGGTTTTGCAAGCCTATTTTGGTGTGGAGCGTTGTGGGTTACTGGGCAATAACAGCCACCAAATATTCAGCAAAGCAGCTGTCGCAATGCATCAGAAACTGTCCAGATCAAGAGTCGCTACACCCTCAGAATCCTTCAGTGTCATCTCCATATTTTTGCATTCAGTTTCAGCCTGTCTGTTGACTTATGCTGCCCTTTGGCTAGGCATTGTCTTCCAATGTTCCTAAATGCATACAAACGGCCAGCATAAAAGGGGTGTTTTGTACATTGCCTATCAATTTTCAAAGCTATATACTTTTTTCTTTCCTTCATGGGAAGAGGACATAAACGTATATTAATTTCTGAAATATAGGTGTTGCCAGGGAAAGAGCTGGGGGAGGGGGGATTAAAAATGCAAAAGTGATGTCTTGTATCAAAATGGGCTGGTCTAGTTCTTGCCTTGAGCCAGAAAATAAGAAATAAATTATAAATATTCTCCGAGCTAAGATATGAACACGAGCAATTATAAGCTAAAATACTGTAAAGTGAATTTCTCATGGTAATGAGAGACTAATTAAGCAAAGATATACATTTCTGTGATGGTGTATTGCAGTTAATCATGTTAACTCTTAGAAGATACAACTTTGAAGATGACACAGACAGACAATTTTTCAACTTTTAAAAAATAAACCTAAGCCTAGCAAATAAAAAACAATTAGTGCAGCAGCACTCATTTTGTTTTACTTTGACAAACCTTTATTAGGCATTACAAATATAGGCCATCATAAAACATCCATATATAAAAAAATCATATACAAATAAACAGCCATGTAAAAATATGTAATAACGATTTTTACTGGTGTTTCTTCCCATAAATAGTGCTATTTGCCACTCTTAGAGATACTGTTGATAAAAACTCAGCCACCCTTGCAGCTGCTTCTGGGTTAATGTCAGACAGACAGAATCTGATATTTTCATTGCGCTGTGATGTTAGACTACCCAAAAAAAGGGGTATAGCACATGTTTGTATAGCTGGTTGTACAGTGGACAGTAGGAAATGATATGTTCTACAGTGTCCGGCACATTCAAAAAAACATCTGCAATGAAGCTGGGGTGGGGGGAATATTCAGTCGAGTTAACATAAAGGCCCTGCATTGGACTGGAATTATTAATTTTGAAGTATAAGTGCCCCTGTTATCTGTTGTATTTAAACCATAGAACTTGGGGGAGCAAATTTTATTTACATTTTGTTTTTCAATGTCCCTTAATCTGATTTGAATATTACGATAAATATATTGCTCACTGGAATTATACAAGAGTTCCAAGTCAATATCAATAGATATGATTTTGCTATGTAAGAGTTGGAAGCATCTGGATTTATAAGCGTCCTTAAATAAGTCAGAAAGCAGACTCGAAGCTTGGCAACGGAAATGGCAATGCAACCAGGATTTTATAGCGCTGGCCCACACCCAGTATTCCATCGTGTGCATACCTAGTTCTGCACACATTGTCTCATACTTGATTGAACTTGGGAGCCCCAGGATATGTCTCAAGAAACTTGAGTGCGACTCATTTTGTCTAAACCATGGGATTTGACTATAAAACCTATAATGTTAATATACATTACTTTGATACTCCAGGGTGATAACCTTTGGTTACAGGTGACAATAATTACCATGACTTTACTGAATTGAATTAATTGCTTTGGTGAATTTGCTGTTGTTGTTCTTTGCTTTATTTATATCCTACTGTGTTTGATATTATAATGATTGCAATGCATGTTGCTTTCTAATGCTATTGTGATTCTTGTAAGCTGCTTTGAGCTCAACATTTGTTGTTGGAAAAGTGGAATGCAAATATTAAACCAAATCACATAAAGTATTCCTGGATTTTAGTTTTTTTTAAAAAAAATAATAATATTTGAATAAGCAGATTGCTTTATTCTGAATCCCAGTTCCCACCATATTTGAAAAGTGTCTGTCAAAGAACTTTGGACAGTGAGGGCTCCATCCAAAATGGGGAACTCTCATTCAGTATTGGCTATTACTCTGGTTATTTAACCAACAATAGACCAGAGTTCCTTGTTTTGGATGTAATTACGTACTGTAGGTTTATAACAAGTTAGGATCCCTGCCCCGAAGCAGTCACCCAAGGAGAGAAGGGATGAAAGAGGACCTTGCAACTCCTTCCTGGCTTCATAAACCATGGTTTAAGCTTTTTCTGATGCTCCTTCCTGAGTTCCTAAGGCAACTCATTGGCCTGTACTTTTGTGGCTTCATAAACCATGATTTATGAAGCCACAAAGGTACAAGCCAATGAGTTGCCTTAGGCAAGCCACTCTTCTCTTGAGCACCCCATTTGCAATATAGAAATTGATAACCTATTTATAATCCTGGCTCAGCCTTCAGAGCTATTGTAATGGTTATGGAAATAATGTGTTTAATGTCTCAAATTGTACAGAGCTTAGCACTGTTGGTGACTGATAATTTTTACAGTCGGCAGGGGCAGCGCATCCCATTTCACTGCCTGAGGCAAAATGGGAAGTGCTGCCCTGCTTGGTTCTGCCTTGCCCTGCTGCCCCTGCCACCAACATCATACCTGCTGCTGACACTAACACTGCCCACTCTGTCAGTGCTGTGCACCCTGCCGGATGGTGCCAATTTCAAGCAAGATCATGCCACTTCAGCTGAGATCTCACACAAAATGGATGAAATCTTGCTCAGAAATGGCACTGGTGGCCGTGACATTCTTCACCAGTGGTGGAGGTGGCAGGGCAGGTGAGGCACCTGAGGGAGTTGCCATTTGGGGGCTTCTGCAGCCCGAGGCAGTGGCCTGACACTGTCCAATGGCTGGGCCGGCTTGGACAGTCAGAATACTTGTTGCAGGAGCAACTCTTAAACTACACAATTGAAAAGGTTGTCATGGTCCAGTTCATGGGCGATCAAAGTCCCAGTAGGGGACATCAGGACCAGGGGCAAGATGGTGGGGCGGGAGCAGGAATGGGGGTCCAGAAGCCAGGAGTCAGGAAGCCAAGAGTCCGAGGGTCAGAAAGCAAGGAGTCACAAAGTCAGGGGTCCAAGCATCAAGAAGCAAGGAGTCAAGAAGCCGAGGTTCAAGGATTAGGAAGCAAGAAGCCAAACGCAGCAAGGCAGGAAGCGTGTTGTTGTGGCAAAGAGCTGAAGGGAAATGCTGACCCCTCCCAGCTCTTGCCACCAGGTGCTGTGAGTTACCAATGAGCCTCCCCTGTGAGGCTGCGCCTCGCCTCTTCAGAACAAACTTATGAAGGCCCCAGTTCTGCAAAGTCCTATTGGTCACAGGGCCTGGCTCCTGCACACACACCTGACAGAGGTTCCTTGCTGAATTTTAGCTGCAGTATTCACATGAATATTCTACAGAATATTTCAGGGGATGGGCCTTGCATCTGTTTTTAACTCAAAGAGCATGTACAATAATATCAACAGAAAAGATTGTATTCAGCAGAAAGCCCATTAGCCGAGCTTCAAGTTATTCGTTGTTTGTGAATATGTGGTATCCTCCTCCACACAGTCCAGTTTGAATATAATCTTGCATTAAATGTTGTGTGTGAATCATAGAATTGTAGGGTTGGAAGGGACCCTGAGGATTATCCCTTGCAATGCAAGAATTTGCAGCTGTCCCATACGGGGAACGAACCTGCAACCTAGGCACTATCAGCACCGTGCTCTAACCAACTGAGCTAGATCAGAGTCAATATCCAAACTAGTTTAGATATCCCCCAGCAAGGTTATTCATAAATGCTGGCATGGATGCAAATCATTTGAAGTGGTTTAAATGATGGAGCAAGTGTGTAGCATGTGGAGCTGTCTCCTTTGAGGATACTGTTTTGCTCATGACTGTGCCAAGAAAACTGAATGTTGGCTTTTTAATCTCTGATCCCTGATCCTTTTGAATGTTGCTGCCATTTTATTCTGACCTCACAGAAGTCTTTTAAGCAGTGCGTGGAAACTACTTCTCCCATAAACAGGGATGTTTATGCCAGTATTTCATATGACTCACAGAAAGTCTCTTATTATTATTTCTCTCTCTCTTCCTTTATTCAAATTACCTTTTAGATCAACATACTGGTCTTGTTAATAATAATGAGTGTGTGGTTATGTAAGGATTTTAGTGCAAGTATATCACAAGCGTTTTAAAAAATAATTGTCTAATTAAGCTAGTCACAGCATCGCTCTAATGTATATTTATAAAGGATTGTTTCTCCCACCAATGAAATGGAGTCAAATAAGGGTCAAATAAGGTAGCTAGCACATGGCAATCTTACACAGAATCTAATGAAAGCAATGCAGTGCTATAGGTGAAAAGTTTCCTTACTAGATACGTCAGAATACCTGGTGAATCTCTTCTTTGAGTGCCTTGGTTTTGGTTCATGTATGCATGCATGTCCCTTAATTTATCTGTATTTGATGTAAACTTAAGAACATAGGAAACTGCCTTCTTCTAAGGCAGACCATTTGCATGCAAAGCACATGGTACATTTCCCCAACTTGTATCGGTGCATTCACACATGCAAATCACCACTTGATGTATCAGCCATCATGGAAAGATAAGTATGCATGTGTGAAATAGCCCTTCTTTCAGGAGCTTAAATCAATAGGTGCCTGTTTGTTGTGATTATGTTCTGGAGGAGCTGATCAACCTTTGGTGAAGAAGACTTTGCCCTTCCCCCAGATGCAGGCTGAAGCAGCTGCTTTAATGCACACATGATGGGGCAAAGGTCAAAAGGAGAAAACAAACAAACCCACCAAGGAGATTTGGGGCAGTGAGACAACGCCAGATTTCCATCATTTGGCTTATCTCCCTTCTGGATCTTCGCCTTCTCAACTCGTCTCTCTATGCTATGCACTCCCAGTTGTCCTATTACCCTGAACCAATGGTCTGACTCAGTAAAAGACAGTGTCCTATGTTCCTGCTTTTGCAGGCCAAGCCATTTTGACCCTTTGTAATAATAATAATAATAATAATAATAATAATAATAATGCTGCAACTGAAAGACTGTTCCTCAGCACAACTGTGTAATTATGCAGCCAGAAATCAATTTAAAACATCTGAAAGCCCTACAAAAGCCCCAAACAAACAAAAATTACACCAGGCATCCTAGCATGCCCCCGATACTGTCCCATTCCCCCATTCCAGAACAACGGGGGGGGGGGTATTTCTTGGATTTCTGTAGTTCCCCCACGCCTAGCAAGAGATGTTACATGATCTGTGTGGAAAAGGATCACTCTAGTGGTTTCAAAGAGTAAATGTTGAAATGATTACTTTGGAAGAATATATTTAACAAGTGTAGTGTCTTGCTGGGTTATTGTTAATCTAGACTTTTAGCATTTACCCTACATATCAAAGCAACATTTCAACCTTCGGATTCCCATTAAAGTCAATGAACGTCATGCTGCTAAAACACACTCAGTTCAATGGAAGTGTACCAGTTACCATGCTGGGTGCTTGGCAGTCATGGAAATGTCACAAAGGGGCAAAAATATGCTTGAAAAATATAATTAAGATGACAGTCTACAAAAGTCACTAGAATGGTACTATAGCTAGTAGCTATAGCAACCAACACAACACAACACAAGAGGGAAGGAGAGTGAGGGTGCAATATTTTAGAAAGAAAAGGGGGGCATTTAATAGCTGAAGCACCATGCTATGAATTGCGGCAACCATTGTTATTAATTTATATAACCGTTTTAATGAGCAACTCGTCTTATTTTGCTTTGCATCACAGTAACCCTGGGAAGTAGTAATTCCTAATATTTTTGTTCTTTTTTAACAGATGAGAACCCAAGGCTGGCAGATTTGCATCCCAGTCCTGTTAAAGTTAATTGTGATGAGCTCACATTAAAGTCAATGGAGCACAGCAATTAATTTAAGCCCTTTTGTTTTCAATAGGATTGATGTTAGCAGGACTGAGGGTCATGGCTTCTCTAAGGCCATTCAAAAGGACAATTTCAGAGATGAGGATTGAACACAGAACCCCTTTATTTCAGAGCTGAATGGCGTATTACACTTAATATGTAGCCTGCACCTAAATCCCTGTTGGCTTTTTTCTTTTCTTTAATGGGTTGGGGAGGGTTGTTTTTTCAGATTGCAACAGATGGGAAGTCCATGGGGTTGACTGACAGTGGGGGAATGGAATGTTGGGTGGAGCTAGAGAGATTGGCAGGCTGGGAGCAGCAGATAGAAAATGACAGGTTAGCTCACATGAAGGCTAGAGCTAAAGGAGAGTTGAAACAGAGAGAGAGAGACAGGAATGCATATAGAAAGATCTAGAATAGTTGCTCAGAAGTTTAATGACTGTGTTTAATGATTGCTTATTCTGGGTGCTGTGAAACAAATGCTTCTGTTTCCTGATCTGTTTTCTAGTATGGGTGAATTCTAAGGCCATATTCACACCATTCATTTAAAGCACTATGATATCACTTTAAACAGTCATGGTGTCCCTCAAAGGATTCTGGGAGTTGTTAGGAGCAGGGGTGAAGGAAGGCTAACCGGCACCTGGTGAAGGCTTTCAGGGGCGGGGCAAACCACCTGGTGGCGCATGAGCATGCGACGCCATGAATGCACAGTACATAGTGGTGCCTCGCATGTGCCACATGGTGGTTTGCCGACGGTGCTGCTTGAGCGCCGTACAGACAGTGGTGGGATCCTACCACCACTGCAGCCACGAGCAGAGGATTCTCCGCATGCGGCGGCGCGATGACGGCGGCTCGTGCTGCCATGCCCGGGGCAGTGGGGCGATCCCCCCGTGGGGTGCCTTCTTGTCACCCCCCCCCCTTAGAGATGGCACCTGGGGTGAACCACTCCCCACCCCCTCCTCCGCCATCGGTTAGGAGGCCCCAGTTTCCTCCAGAGAGCTACAATTCCTAGTGGGGATTGATGGCAAAACTACTTTCCAGTGGTGCCATAAGACAAAAAGGATCTATGGCAGTCAAAAACTTCTCAGCAGGAGGACACTCAGAACAGCCAGTCACCCAGTTTCATAGAAGCTACAGTGCTATCCTATACGCATGTGCACAGAAGCATGTCTCATTGAGTTCAGCGGGGCTTCCTCCTGGTTCAATAGCTATGAGATTGCAGCTTTTTATGGCTGCTTACAAAAGCAAATTCCATCAGGATCTTGAAAAATTTATCTCATGGCAGTGACTTCTAAGCTGCTTGATGGACAGAACCAGAGGAGAACTGTTCCAAAAAATGCTATATAACCCCCTAGTGGCTGAACCTGCATTTCTCCATAAATGAGTCTTCTAAGTTAATTAATTCCACTGGACAGGAGTGCTCTCTGCAGCTGTTATCAGTGGAAGGGCTTTCCAAAATTAGTCCATCATTTATCAGCTGTTTTCTGGATCTGTGCCACTCACTTCTGCTGCCATTGTTGATACCTGATCACTGCTGTTTTCTTCCATTGTACTGAAGGCCTATTAACGCTGAAATAATGGCACCAGACACACGACAGGGGCAAGAGCAGCTAGGCAACAGACTTGGGGAATGGCCAGGCCGAGCCATCAATTACAGTCAGTTAACTGCAGCGGTAGCAACAGGCACCAGTTCCAAAAAGCCAAGCTTGTGTAGTGAGCAGAATCAGAGGTTTGAACCTGTGAGCCATATTGTTAGCTGATCTCCTCTAGGTGGATTTGTTCAGCAGTGTCAATATTTCAGTGTTGCCTTTTCCTATTGTGCCTTCAAACCATGGAATAGTTTTTCTTACATTTGATCTGTCTTTTATTACAGTATGTGTGTCTTTTCTGTATTTTTTTGAGGTACACAGCCCTGGAGCCTTATTTGAGAAAGGTGGCATATAAGACTGACAAATAAATTGAATGAATATACAGAGCTGCCTGGTACTGAGCCAAACCAGCTAGCTTCATATTCCCACCTACTCCAAGTGACAAAAAGGTTTGAGGTAGTGACGATCTCTGAAATCTGTGTTAACGTTAAGTGACAGGGATTGAGCGTAGAGCTATCTGCATATAAAGGAAGTGCTCTGTCTCTGAGCTACGGCCCTTTAGAATCAAAATGATAAATCCATTTCTCTTTCGGAGAAAGACAAGGGTGGGAGGGAACTGGCCTGCTTCCAGTCTTAACCAAAACCTACTTTAAAAAAGAGATTTCAGAATTGCAGCCTGGGGGACTACAAGGCAGGGAACCCAGTAAGAAAGTACAAAAGAGGCTAGTTCATTTCTTTCCTGCAAATAGATTGTTGAAAACTATTTTGGCAGACATACTAGCAACCTGCCATTCAAATAATAATAATAATAATGAGAGAATTTACTTGACTGAAAATCAGCTAAGTAAGAACGTGGGCACACATCGCTTTCATGTATGTGGGAGAAATGATGCACAAGGTACATGAGATTAGGGTTAAATTTCAAGCTGACAACAAATGAAGGAACTGTGGTATATCTTCAGTATTGATTGTGGGCAGAGACACTGTGAAGTAGACATTGCCCCGTCTGATAATTGCAAATATCTTGTACCTGAGTAAAAGTTGTCTGTACCTGGGTTCAGCTGCTCATGGGGAAAAGTCTACATGTAGTAAGTTTAAAAATTACTGCCCTTGGCTGTCCCTTGAAGGAATAGGTGTTTTCTTCTGTGTTTACTCTCCCAGCATGTGCTCTCAAACATGGCTTTCATTGTGAGCAGTTTCTTGGCTAGGAACAGTCCAAGTCATTGTCCTATCAGCAGCTGCCACTTGGAAATGAGCTCAAGTTGGATCACTGGTCAGCAACAAATTTGTTGTCTGCGTTTTTTCAGTTGATTTAGGATGAATCTGATGCGCTGAATCCAAAAATCACATTGGTTTTGCTCAATCAGGTCAGGTTTTTGAGCTATGGCCACATGTCTTTTTTTCACGTTTTTGTTCACATGTATGCTTGTGTGGAGCATTTTAGAAGAAGTTGGGGGGGGGGTAAAATGCCATGTCGAATAATTGTTTTGATTGGAAATGATTATTTTAATGACAAGAAGTATTCAGGTCTGATAGTTCTGGGTGATTATGTCGAAAAGGGATCAGTTTGAAGTCATAAAACCTCTGTTTTTTCTCGGAAGAGAAGGACTTGGTGTACTGTGCAGATATTGTGCAGCTTCTGCTCAAGCTTGGAGTGCCACAGTACGAACCCAAAGATTGGAGACTGTTCATTGACAGCAGCAAGCAATCACTGAAATGTGTTCTGCTACACAACAGCAACCAGTTTGCCTCTATACCCCTGGCTCACTCGACTACACTGAAGGAGAACTATGAAGCGGTGAAGTATGTGCTGGAGAAAATTGGTTATGATCAGCATAAGTGGTTTATTTGTGTTGACCTGAAGATGGTGAACTTTTTGTTGCGACAACAGTCTGGCTTCACCAAGTACCCATGTTTTCTGTGCATGTGAGATAGTAGGGACCGTGCTCAGCATTACACGAAGAAGGACTGGCCTGTGCGGGAGGAATTGGTGCCTTGCAAAAAAAGGAACATCATCAACGACCCTCTGGTGGACAGAGACAGAATACTCTTCCCACCGCTGCACATCAAGCTCGGCTTAATCAAGCAGTTCACCAAGGCTCTGGACAAGGATGGTGACTGCTTCACTTACTTGTGCCAGGCTTTTCCAAGATTGACCATGGAGAAGTTGAAAGCTGGCATCTTTGACGGTCCTCAGATCCGTCAGCTCATCAGAGATCCAGAGTTCGGAAACTCAATGAACGAAGTGGAACTGGAAGCGTGGAAGGCATTTGTTCTGATAGTGAAGAACTTTCTTGGCAACAATAAGGCCAGAAACTACGCAGAACTTGTCAACAACATGCTGACTGCTTTCAGAAACCTGGGCTGCAACATGAGCGTCAAGATGCACTACCTATTTTCACATATGGACCGGTTTCCTGAGAACCTGGGTTCAATGAGTGACGAGAAGGGGAGAGATTCCATCAGGACATGAAAGAGATGGAGACCAGGTATCAGGGTTGCTGGGAGGCAGTCATGATGGCCGACTACTGTTGGACTCTGAAGAGAGACCTCCCTGCCACTGAGCATTCCAGGAGTTCCAAGAAACGGAAGTTCAAGCCCTGAAGTTTGAAAAATGGTGAAGCAACATGCAATTTACATGTACTTACCTTTATCAATGCCCACCATTCAGTTTACAGTAAACCTGACCTGATGGAGAGAAACGGATGCCATTTCCTTATTCAGCAGTTCAAAAATACCCTAAATCAGTTGTAGAAATCTAGACAACATTCAAAAAGTAAAAAATTGTTGCCCAGTGGGGATTGTTGGAGCAGGAAAAAGCTTGGAGTTAATGGGCTATTGTGAGGGAAGAGCTGGAGCCAAGGACAAGAAAGATTAAATGTGGGCCAAGAAAGAGCGAAGGGTGGGGCCATCCTCCCATCCTCCTTGTGTGCTGTTCCATAGGGTTTCTCAACCCACTCCTGAGCCAATTTGAGGGGATGGAGGCACATGGGGGGGGGGGAGGAAACGCTTGCTTAGGGTGTCCACCTTTCAAATCTATGAAGTTTGATATTTAGCAGTGAGCAGTGGCTGACAGCTGAACTGAGTGAAGCAGAATAAAAAAGACATATTCCAACTCTGGCAGGTAATAATAGATTGTAAACCATTGTCTGACAAGATGGCAATTGTAGCTTCTACCACTTTCCCTGTTTCCCCCCCCCCCCCGTCATGATAGAGGATGAAGTAACACCCTCATCTGACTCCTTGGAAGACAGGGTGCCGGCATGGGCAGCGAATATATTCTAGCCTAACTAGAGACCTGCTTCGTAATTCTTTGTAAAATCGCAGGAAGCTGCCTCATACTGGCTCAGACCATTGGCCCATTTTGCTTGGTACTATCAACAGTGGAGCAATTTTCCATGGTTTCAGACAAGAGTCTTTCCCAGTCCTATCAGGAGATGCTGGGGATTGAACCTCGGAAAACCACTGAATTTCAGCCCCTTCCCAAGATAATTTTTTTAATCTGCATTTCTTAGGGAGCTCTTTGATGAAGCAGTGAAACAATTTTCCTAAATAAAATAAATTATGGCATTCCTGTGGTTATAAACTGCCTTGGGTTTCTTTCTGAAAGATGAAAGGTAGATATAAATATGTTAATTAAATAACAAATGTTCCTCTTGTCTCAATTTTGGACATCTGGCTGTGGTGCTTTCTGAAGGAATCATCATCTTATCTCTAGCCCGCCCATCTGACTGGGTTGCCCCAGCCACTCTGGGTGGCTTCCAACAAATATAAAAGCATAATAAAATATCAGACATTAAAAACTTCCCGATACAGGGCTGCCTTCAGATGTCTTCTAAAAGTTGTGTAGTTCTTTATCTCCTTGACATCTGGTGGGAGGGTGTTCCACAGGGAGGGGGCCACTGCTGAAAGGCCCTCTGCCTGGTTCCCTGTAACCTCACTTCTCACAGTGAGGGACCCACCAGAAGGCCCTCAGAGCTGGATCTCATGGGGGTGGAGATGCTCCTTCAGCTTTACAGGGCGATGTCATTTAGGGCTTTAAAAGTCAGCACCAACACTTTGATTTATGCTTGGAAACGTACTGGGAGCCAATGCATATCCTTTAGGACAGGTGTTATATGGTCCTGGCAGCAGCTCACAGTCACCAAAACCAGGGCTAAAGAGGACTGCGAGAGGCATTTGGGGTGTTTTTTTTGGGGGGGGGGGTCGGGTCCTGGCACATGTCTGGTAACTATGGATGCAGTTCTACATATATAGAGAACACACTAATATATAGCAGGAATATGTAAATGAAGGTCATAATATATAAGGTCACAATCCTTATACACACATATTAGGGCGCAAACCCCATTAACACAGTGGATCATTCCTATGTAAACATATAATGGGATCGGGCTGTCTTTTTATATTCACACATAACGAATTCACATAAAAGTTAAGAGATTAATTCACTGTTTTTTGCACAATTCATTTCTGTTTTAAAGTAAAGCTAATTGCTTGTGTTTTTGAATTGGGGGGAGGTAGCTAAAATTTCAGTTGGCTTTGGGGTGGGTCAGAACAGATATGGTGATTCTTGCTAGGTCAGAGAATGCTGCTGGGGCTAAGTAATGTGGGGAAAATAATTCACCACTTGGCACATGAATGATGGAAGTTGTCTAAAAGCAATAGTTTCATAGAATTGATTTCTCTCTGCTCCAGCTTCCTGCTTTTGCAGCCTGCCTTTTCTCTTACCTGTCTTGACATTAAATATTTAGGCACAGACATATACCTTAAAAAAAGAAGGGGGGGAAAGAAGTCAAATTAGAATGTGTAAGTTTTTTGTACAAATTTTTGAACGACACATTTGTGGAAACTGAAAGAATGTACTAATAAGATTCCTCTCTCCCCCCTCGCCCCCCCATCTATTATATAGATCTTAAGATTTGCATCACAGTCTGGGATTAAAGGTTGGTTTTTGATCACCAAACAGTGACAATAAGTGTTGTGCCTAAAAGGTGCTCTAGCCAATCCCACCCCTACCCCTGTCCCATGGTCACAGGGACTCTTAATGCAGGACAAATGTCCTGAACATAGGGCTGGGATACAGTGACACCGCAGTGATGGATGTTGTGGCAGGGATATGTCTCAGCAGCACTACCGATGAGCCGATGTCTTCGTCGTACTGCAAAGACTACGGTGACAAGGTGTCAGTGCAGAGTAGCATGAAGGAGGAGGGGCTCTGAGGAGAGACACTGGCGTCTTCCTGGCCTCTGAGGTAACACTTCGGGACATTTGGTAAATGACAGTTAATCACCAAGCTAGACGTCAAATGTGGCCAGAGCTACCAAGACTTATTGAAGCAAATGTTCTTTCACAGTTTCTAAAGGTGATGCCATTGGTCCCTTTGGCTAGGCTGCCAAGTCAGTGCATGTGTCTGGACCAACATGCGTGTCAAGCACGCACATGTATTCATACATGCTGTACCCACAGGCTTAGGCCCTTTGGCTTTTCTCTTTCTTTTTCCTTTCTCCTCCTGTGATGAGGCTGCATTATAATGTTTTAATGTTGTATTTTAATCTAGTTTTTAAGTTTTATTCATTCAACTTGTTTTTATTATTGCTTGTTAGCCGCCCTGAGCCTGGCCTTGGCTGGGGAGGGCGGGGTATAAATAAAATTTATTATTATTATTACTGCAAGGTGACAAGGGCTCTCAAAATGACATTGAGGTTTACCTGTCCAGTCCTCGAAACTACTTCACTTGCTCAGTACCTCACTGCCTGGGCTACTGAACCAAGTACGATACCTTAATTAGCTGTGAAACAAGACTTTCTATTTAGCTTCTCTTATGCTGTTTCTGATGCTTCAAATGGATGTGTTTGGGTAGGCCCATGCATGCAGTGGCGATGTGTGTGCAAAGTTGTTGCCACACTAAAATCAGTAGGGGAGATTGCACAAACATTCTGCCACACCACAACTTCCTTCCATATAGGAAGCTGGCTAGAAGTTAGTTGCATGATGTACAAATTTTGCACATGCTGGGAGAAGTTGGTGTGGGGAAACCTGCATTTGCTTCCCTGTGCATTTAAGGTGCCATTTGTCCTGTTGAACACATGAGCCACTGCTTTGGGAGGATCTGAATGGTCTTATATTGTTGTTGTTTAGTCATTTAGTCATGTCCGACTCTTCGTGACCCCATGGACCAGAGCACGCCAGGCACTCCTGTCTTCCACTGCCTCCTGCAGTTTAGTCAAACTCATGCTGGTAGCTTCGAGAACACTGTTCAACCATCTTGACCTCTGTCGTCCCCTTCTCCTTGTGCCCTCAATCTTTCCCAGCATCAGGGTCTTTTCCAGGGAGTCTTCTCTTCTCATGAGGTGGCCAAAGTATTGGAGCCTCAGCTTCACGATCTATCCTTCCAGTGAGCACTCAGGGCTGATTTCCTTAAGAATGGATACATTTGATCTTCTTGCAGTCCATGGGACTCTCAAGAGTCTCCTCCAGCACCATAATTCAAAAGCATCAATTCTTCAGTGATCAGCCTTCTTTGTGGTCCAGCTCTCACTTCCATACATCACTACTGGGATCTTATATTACTGCAGTTCTAACTTTATCCTCTGAAGCTAGTAAGAGAGTAAAACTACTGTGCTCACACTACCTCTTTCTTTTATTGTCCCTTGATCAGTCATGTTTTAAACCTTGTATTGCTAGCAGAATCTCAGTGAGTGGTACCCAAAGATGGTTGGTTAGAACATGCTTCTCCAGCCCCAGTAATATCAGTAGCATATTCAGGCAGAAACTTTTAATGGTTGGAAGGAAGAGACCAACCTGAATGGGGAAAATTGACTTGAATCCAACTATTTCAGGATTGCAGATTCAGTGATGTACCAACTAAAGGTAACAAACCTAACAAAGACTGATTGCACGCAACCTCACAAAAGACAACTTGTACATAAATAAATATGAATGTATGAACTGCTTATATAACAATACAAGCATAAAATAGCAAATCACGCACATATTGAAAGACTCTAAGGGTGTCTTTCTATGAAACAGCAGAGCACGGAGGCATAAATATATGAATACCAAGTAACAGATATAATAGTGGGATTTAATGGATCTTTTCAAAAGGTTTTCATATAGTTTATTTACTCAGATATATCATCTCCTTAGTCATTTGGCATTTCAACTAACTGGACTTTGAGGCTCAGCTAAGCTAGCACTACCTTGATTAATGAAATAGTTTGTCTAAGCAAATAAACTTATGACAGTCATTTTAACTTTAGTGTAGTACCAAAAGCAATGATTTATGATTTTCTTCTCTTGGCAACTTATGAAAAATAAAACAGATGCATAGCGGTACAATAATAAAGCCCTTGCACTGTGTACAACATAGTTTGAAGCTAACAAAAAGCAATTTAATTATTTCCATAAATACTGTACGATATCTTGGCTTTATGGTTTTTAAAATGTTCTCACGAAGCAAAGCCTCATATTGGTTGTCATGTCTGATGCTGTTCCAAATTCTACAAGGCCTAATTTAAATGAGACACCAGGCATCTTAAAGAAAAAAGTTAACATGCATCATTTCATAAAGACTTCACAATGAAACTGAGACACCAGCTACACCAAGGACAGACCGCCCCCAAACAAAGCTCAACAACTTTTAAGAAGCCTCCGCAAAAAGCTCAACAACTCTGGTCAATTCAATGGGTAGATCACTGCCGGTTTATTTATAGTAGGAGTAGATCACAGTCTCTTGGAAGCTGGATGTGCCTGCTCTAGATGTTGCTGGACTACAGCTGCCAAACCACTGCCCATGTCAGCTAGGGCTGATGGAGTGCAAATACATTTGGAAGGCAACCCCCCTGGCTGCCTCTGAGCTACATCAACCTGCCTATTCCATATGCCCAGATGATATTTGGAGGACCTCCTCTTGACCCCGCGCACCCCACACATGTTCAGAGGTTAAGTGTGGGGCAGAGGTAGTTATGGGGTAGCGTGATTGGTGCGGTTGCGCTGGGTGGCATGCCACAAGGGTCAGCAAAGCAATGCTGTAGAACGGAGCACAAGAGGTGAGGGGGGTGCCAAAATTTAGCATCACACAGTGCACGGATGACATTTGAGAGCCCCAAGTCCACAACTGCTTGTGGCTACTGGTGGGGCTGCTTCTAGCTAGTGGGGACTTGTCTTTGGAACGACTGGAGTTGAGTGTTATTGTTTCTCCTGCATGAACTGAAAAGGTCCTTCATTTTAACCAACCAACCAACTGAGCTTGCCCAAGATTAAAACCTCATTGAAACTGGTTTTGTTTTGCTGGTGCAATTTTTTGTTGTTGGCTTTTGTTTTTCTTCTTTTCTGCTATTTGTAGTTCATTACTTGGTTTTATTCCCATGAGACGCGGGTGGCGATGTGGTCTAAACCACTGATCGGTTTGCCGATCGGAAGGTCGGTGGTTTGAATTTCCACGACAGGATGAGCTCCCGTTGCTCGGTCCCAGCTCCTGCCAACCTAGCAGTTCAAAAGCATGTCAAAGTGCAAGTAAATAAATAGGTACTGATCTGGCGGGAAAGTAAATGGCATTTCCGTGTGCTGCTCTGGTTCACCAGAAAATGGCTTAGTCATGCTGGCCACATGACCCGGAAGCTGTATGCCGGCTCCCACGGCCAGTAAAGCGAGATGAGTGCCACAACCCCAGAGTCCTCCATGACTGGACCTAATGGTCAGGGGTACCTTTACCTTTACTTGGTTTATTTATTTATTTATTTATTTCACATATACCTTGTTAACTACATTGGGAATGGGAATGCCAGAAATAACTATGCATGCAGCATTGACATTGAAGCATGGTGACTGCCTGGGCTCACTTATGTCCCTGCTGTTTCCACCCCTACCCCCACTTTCTCTCAAGGAAGTCACCCTTTCTGTTATGCTGCCTTGCAAATGTGCAAAGATGGTACATGAGATAAATAATGCACACTTAATGAACCATGGAACGCAGAAGAGTCTTGTGTCTCGGTGCTGTTGCATTTGATTTTAGTTAGTTGACATTCATTTAATAGATGTAATTTGCTGTACTCTTCCAGTTTTCGAAGCAGGAAATCTATACAATTATACTTAATGCTACATACACACATATAATGGGTCATTATGCCCTTTCTTCCCAAGAAAACACACTGTCCAGAAACTTAATAGTCCCCACTTTCTAGGCGCACAAACCCTCTTCATATTGAGTTCAGAAATAACCTGAATGGAGAAATAGTCCAGAATTGGAAAATAGCTCTGTTTATTTCTGTGCTTACCCAAATTTGGGTTATCCCCTTCCATTTCACAGAGCCCCTGCCTTGCAACAGCCCCAGTTTCCACATCACCCATCCCAAAACATCATTATGTGGATGTCATGCAGCTCTATTTCTCCATAGCATCAGAAAAAACTATGCAAACCACAAACCAGTGCCTGAAAACAGGCCCATACAGCTGGGAACCTGAGAAGAGATGGCCTCTGAAGAAAGGAAGTATGAAGATCCATCATCACTGCATCTGCTTCTGCTATCGGTATCTTCTATGTGTCACAACTGTCATGGCAAAAAAAGAAATATGCAGCAGGTGAGAGAGGGGTTGTTTTCTTTGCTTAATGCTCCTCCATTAAATGCTGTATACTACATTTTCTACACACGAGTAGGCACAAGTGTCAGCTTATCTATGCTGGCGATTCCCGCCCCCTCGTTCTTCCTTCTCTGACCGTTCAATGTTGATTCTCAGTCTACAGACATAGCTTTATGCCCTTTACAAAGTACAGCTGCATTCATAAATGCTTCTCACATTTGATGGTAGTTCTAACTGCAAAAGAAAGAAAGAACAAAGTCTGAGCAGGTAAAAGGGAGATCAATTTTCATAAGATAATTAAGAGAGTCAGATTACACAGGGGGTAGTATTTTCTTTCAACAGCTAGAACAGAAACTGGGAATCATTCTCTCTGTTTTAATTAAAATGTAAAATTAAGCATTTCCCCCCTGCTAAACAATTCTGAGAATGAAGCAAAGATGACAAACAAATAGAGAGAGCTTGCTAAGTCGAAGCTTGGGCTGTAAACCATGAAGACATCTAACAGACTGAATGTAGTAAAAAGTTTTTGAATCTAAATTGGTAGTTTGCAAAGCTCTGATTTCAAGACACATAGAGAGACTGAGTGTAAATATCACCGTTTTCAGTGTGAATAAAGCAAAACCTTCATGGTGTTTATTATTTCGAGAGGCTAATTCAATAATTTATTAATTGATCTTTATAGATGACAAAATTCCTTCAGCAACAGCCTCTTAAGATCAGTGGTTCTCTTTGAAAAGACTCTGATTACCCGGCATAGTTTCAAGTGAAATATCATTTGACCTAATAGAATATATAGAATAGTACTATATAGAATAGTATTATAAGTGTGAGCCTTGATCATATAGAGCAGTGGTTTCCAATTAGCTAAGTACTGCAGACCCCCTGTTATTGAAAAGCCAAGCCATGCCCCCCTACTATATACATACACACACACACACACACACACACACATATATATATATATATATATATATATATATATATGGTAGTTTTTGTTGTGTGAATGACGCCACGGACACCCTGTGTGGGTTACATGGACCACCCTGGGGTCCACATACCACCAACTTGAAACCACTGATATAGAGTATCTATATCTTTCATATTTCCTCTAGATTTCGTCACAGCCTGGCATTGGACAGTGGACAGAGGAGTCTTAGTTCATGACCTTTGAAGTCTGCTGAGTACTCCAACATTGTGGAATTTGTGTCACATATCATCTACTTGGGTGTCAACTGGAAGAAACAACCCCCCCCCCCCCCGCCAAGGAGCACAAGAAGCTGAAAAGGCAGCTGCTATTCTTCATTAAACCCTTCATTATCTCCCCTGTTTACCCAAGGGCTTAAAGCTATTCTGATTTAGCAGGGTACAATGTTTAGTGAGACAACTTCCTGCCATAGGAATCTCTCCCCACCCCCAGCACTGTTTGAATTGGTACATCCCAGACACAGTAGTTGGGTTTTTACTGCCTCATCAGCTCATCATGACATCTTTTCCAAGACACCCGCTAGTCCAGCCTCAGAGATCAAAAGGAATGGTCACCTCATGGTCTCATATTAAAAAACCAAGATAGATTTAGTGATACCTTTTTAAAATATCTGTCAGGGAATTATTCATCTCTTTTTACAACGTGCAGAGAATAACCTAATTAGTCAACAAACTAAGTTGACTTCTTTGGCAAATATCTCCATTGATTCAGCTAAATAAACCGAATGTGTCTGAATTATGGTACCAGTGGCCATTACTTTATAAACCACTGACACCAATAAAGATAATTCATCTTTTCTGTTTTATTGTTGGCAGGCAGGAATTGAAAATATGTGTGTGTGTGTACACACACATACACATACACAAACACAAACACTAGAAAGCCTGAAGATGAAATTCAAGCAAAAAAACCAAAATACTGACTCAAAGAATGAGTATAGGGAGTCAGTTGAGAATAAAACACAAGAAAGATGGTTTCCACAATCAGTAGGTATCTACACAACCATTAAAATCAGGAAAGAAGCATAGAAATTCTTAAGAAACGTTCTCAGAATGTGGAAGCTAACATTAAAACAGGTCAGTCTGACACCAGACCATACTAAGAATACTAAGCACATAGAAACCTGAAATGAATGTATGATTCTTCAAGGCCTTAATTAGTTGAGAGAGAGAGACAGAGAGAGAGAGAGAGAGAGAGAGAGAGAGAGAGAGAGAGAGAGAATTGGGCATCCACATTGCTATCTGTGAGGAGGAAGAAAGAGAACTGGCACCTGTGAAAAAGAAATCAGGTAGCATCTGACATATTTATATTACATACTTGTAAGCTTCCAACTTGTTTATGAGAAACGAAAAGACCATTTGGAAGAGTCTATCAGGTGCAGCTGACTGATTAAAATACAAATGAGGAGGTAAAAAGATTTTTGTGTGTGTACCTAATCCATCATGCTGACAATACCACAACCTCCAACTCTTATCCAATTAGCACATAAAAGCACAGACGATTCTGACTGATTGAGGCTTACTACAGCTCTGAATTGTGGTGATAGGTGCTCATGTTGAACTCTTCCCTCCTTAATCACAAATGCATTTTATCATGGTAGACTTCCTGGGCTTAGGGTTTTGAACAAAAGCTATCTGGGGCGGAGGGTGGGAATACGGAAATGATAATAGAGTCCATTGCAAACATACAAGTTCCATTTAAGTCCTGAACCATCTAAATTGTCAAATAAGTAGAAACCATTATCATCACCATGCACTTCTTAGGATTAAAAGACACCACACCTGTTGTCTTACATTGATAGTTGCTGAGCTTTTTCTTTTTCTTTTTTTAGTTTTCCCAAATGGACTGCCATCAGGGGTGAATGAAGGCGTTGTGACACCTGGGGCAGCAAACCACTATGTACGGCACATGTGTGGCGTTGCTACATACAGTGCATGCGCCGTACGTAGTGACATTGCAAATGCACTGTACATAGCGGTCTGCTGGCGGCGGCGCTTGTGCCAGGATCCTTTGCTCATGGCTGCAGCCACGAACGGAGGATTTTCCGTTTGCAGCTGTAGAGGCAACGGAGGGATCCCACCACTGTCTGTATGGCACTCGAGCGGCGCCGGCGGCAAACCACCATGTAGAGCTCATGTGCGGCAGCATTACGTACAGCGCATGCGTGCGACGCTGCACATGCGCTGTACATAGCAGTTTGCCGCTGGTGCTGGGATTCTCTGCTCGCGACTGCAGCTGCAATGGAGGATCCTCCACATGCAGCTGCGGCAGTGCGATGGCTGCTCGTGCCGCCGTGAGCCCCCGCGGGGTGCCTTCTTGTCACCCCCCAGACATGGCACCCAGGGCGAACTGCCCCCCATTGTGATGCCACTGACTGGCATACGTCCAGACATTTTAGAGATTCCCACCAGGACACTGTTTTTGATGGCCGATTCCCGGCTATGCCCAGGCAACTGTATCTTACAACAACCCTGTAAGGCCAGCTATTATTAATAAGATAAGGACGACAGTAACCATTTGCTTGAGATAACTCATCAACTCTGAGTTTAATGCTGGCCTCCTTTAATAATCTATTTAATAGTTTTGTGGAACTGTGAAACTGGGGTGTGGGCTATTTTTGGTTGAAAGCACCTTCATTCCAAACCAGTTGGGAAGAGAGTAGTCTTCAGGCAAACTCCTTTTGATATATATCATGTAAGTAAAATACTAAGGCATCAAGCTTGAGCAAGCATGTTATTCGCCGGGTGAATGCCGCAACACTGCCTATTCCTTATCTAGACATGTTAAATGCACGGCACTATTGAGAAACTGCTACATTCTAATTGGATGACAGGAAGAGACTGCCAAGGTCTAATTGGGGAGGGGAGATAACTGTCAGTAATGACATTTCCAGATGATTACAAAGCTCAGGGACTTAATCCTAAGTGTAGCTGTGCCAGAGTTTGAGTCATGTAATCATATTAACCAGTCAAGAGTCTCTCTCCCTCCCTCTCTCTCCCTCCTATTATTTAATTTTCCAGTCAAACTCTCTGTGGTAATAAATTCCAAGAACAGTGTCAATACTCTACAAGATGATAGAAGGCCATGTCGATACAGCTGCCCGCGTAATATAGCTGTCAGTTATGAAAATGGCCGAGAGTGTACTCTGCCTGTATTGTTAGTTATGGATCTGCAATTTTAAAACTTTGTGCTGCTCCCTGTGCAAGTCAAATTTGTTGGTTTTGAGAAGCTGTACAGAGCAGCTCTGGGGTGGTTGGGCAGCAGGAAAGCAGCAGCAACAAGATGTTTCCTGGTACTGCAGCCCAGAAAAGAATCCAAAATGGCGGCAGAGTCAACGCTATCATTAGGCAGAAGATGCTGCCTCAGCTGGTAGGTGCTGGGGTGTGTATTGGGGGCAGCAGTGGCAGGACCCCTGAGATTGCTCCTGAACTCTCCCCTGCCCCAAATTCCAGTGCCATGTGCCCTGCAGCAGCCTGCCCTAAGTTTGTTGCTGCCCTCAGGTGCAATAGTGAATGTTGTTGTACCACTCCTGCTGAAGCAAAGTTCAACTCTAGTGTGGTGGACTTGTCTGTGTGGAATGAAGAGGCAGAATCGGTGTGACAGGATGAAGCTGATTATCAAGACCCTGTGTCACTCTGTTTACCTTTATTGTGAAGGAGAGGGGTGATGTGATCCTGTTAGTTCTCCTTTATCTCCCTAGGGCTTTTACATACCATTGACCATAGTAACCTCCTGGAACGGCTCTGTGGATTGGGAGCATTACAGTCTTTCCTTTCTTAACTGCAGAACCAGCTTCTACTCGGTGCCTTGCTGTGGGGTTCCATAGGGTTCCATTTTGTCTCCAGTGCTTTTTACATATATATGCAATTTTACATATATATGCAACCTCCCCATTGGGAGCTGTGAAGTGGGGGTGTGGAGTATGGGGTCATCAAAAGTTGTTGGACTACAACTGCTATCATCCCTAGTTACAGGTAGGTAGCCATGTTGGTCTGCCGTGGTTGAAACAAAATAAATAAAATTCCTTCCAGTAGCACCTTAGAGACCAACTAAGTTTGTTATTGGTATGAGCTTGCATGCACACAAAAGCTCATACCAATAACAAACTTAGTTGGTCTCTAAGGTGCTACTGGAAGGATTTTTTTTATTTTGCTATCATCCCTGACCACTAGCTGGCTAGGACTGATAGGAATCAGAGTCCATAAACACCCCTGATTTAGATCTTTCCCTGATAATAACATGAATAAGCTATTTTTTGAACTAAAGCTTTCAAATACATTTCAGAATACCCTTCTGCCTCTCTGTGTCAGTCTTTGGCATGCAGACTTCCCTCTGAGGGTGAAAAAAACTGCAGTTTTAAAAAATAATAATATTAGTAATTATGATTAAACAGATTATTGTGAATGTCTGAGACATTTTCCATTGCAATTGACAGATGGAAGAATACACTACACTTTGGAATGGATCCAGAATACAGGCGTCGAAACAGGTAGGTTGGCGAAAAGAAGAATTTTGGTGGTGGTTTTTTATATTAAAAAGTCATTATAAGTTTATAAGAGAGAATGTTTTAACAGAGATATTCCTGAGGTACACTGTAAGCCTCAAACTTCCATTAAAAGGAAAAAGCAGCAACTTTCAATGAAAAATCCACCCTGAGTAGGGAAAAACCCTGCTAGATTAAGATCAGAAATAAGGCTATCTCATTTTGGCTCAAACTCCACAAAGCCAGGAAATTGGCAGCTAAGGCTGATGCCTTAACAGAAGTGTCCTGTGACCAGCAATTATATTTTGCGATGTCAGAAATTGAGCTTGCTTACAGCTTACCCTCCATGTAGCCACACCCTTTTCTCATTCTCTAGCAATACAGTAAGGCTCAGATGGTTCATAAGGCAATAGAGTGCATTTGAAACATATGACATGCCTGTATAAAATTTGCAAAGGCAATCTGTATCGATCTTCAGCACTTTTTAAAAAAAACAACTTGCTGTACATGTGGCAATGTTATTGGATAAGTTTGACATTTGCTGCCTTTGCAGACCTCATCAAATAGATCATGTGTGCTGCGTTTCCAGTTATGAGCTCAACGGGGCTTATTTTTAAACACAAATAGACTTTTGAGGCTTATAATGTTGGTGGAAGCTTTCCCCATCCCCACCATGCCACTTGTTTTAACTAAGGATAAGGTTTGAGCATTATAACTCTAGGTGATACAGCATAATGCTTAGGAAAATGTTACATTGTCTAGTATATAGATCTAAACCTGCTAGGATAAAATGCATCATTTGTAGAGTAAAACGAAAGGCCCACTGGCATGGTCTTAAGCTAAGGTGACATGTAATGAGGGTTTACTGAAAAAAGAATACCTCTGAATTAGCTGGGGTGGAATCTACAAACATATTTTAAAAATGCTGTGAAAATGCTTTTTTAAAAGTTTTGAAAAATACACTGAATTTGGCATAGCTCACTGTCGCCATCTAGTGTCACATTTGTATATTGCACTTCACAACACATTTAAAACGTTTCATTTGTAGCTGTATAGCTGATTTACTTCCTAGTATGAGTGAGTAGTATATCAGAAGTTATTTTCAAAAAGAGTTAGTTTGCATCTAGGTCTACACAGGCAGTGGAGTGAGGTGGTGGAATACTGAGGGGCTATTAGAGGACCGTGCTACTCTAGATAACAGCCCGGGGGGACGCACAATTTTTGAATACTTTCCCATGCAAATAAGGAAGCAAGTCCAGCAGAGACAAAGGTTCTAGCCCATCCCTGTTGTTGTTTTATTTGCAATAGCTTTTTAACATACAGGACTGTTCTCTAAAAAATGTTCCATTAATCTGCAGGTCCAGCATTTATCCAGTACACCCAGACCTCAGGTTGTCCAGAAATCAAATACCCCTCTCTTCCCCGCCCCCCATCTCTTTCCATAATCCAGAAGCTGTTTACTGTGGAAAGGGGCACTAAGTTCTGAGGGTTTTGTTGACAGAGAAAGGAGTGTGTTATGTGGGAAATGTATGCACTTCATACCTCAGAGTGTTAGGACAAATGTCGGTTTCTGGTGACATTAATCCTGATACTGAGAATGTTTTCTTTGTACTTGAGGCTTCCTCCTCCGGAATACAGCACTCTTCAAATAGAATCATGACTCTGTCAAGGTCTGGTATTTGCTCCCAGTGTGCAGATGTTACTGCAGGCTAGAATGCATAAGTCAGTGCTGAGAGTTAAGGATCAGTCAGAGATATCAGATCTATTTATTTTCAAGAAACCCCAGGATATCACAACACAGGTATCAGGTACAAAAGTGTATTCCCATACAGCAATATAAATAAACATAAAGCACTGGTCCCCTTATTAAAACAGAATGTACACTTGCTTCTTTCCTCCAGAGAGAGTTCTTCTAATATCCTCCTGAGGGAGATCTCACATCCAGCATTCAGACAGAATGTACTAAAAGCTGTTCACAATGCACTCTTATATATATTGAACTGGAGACTAGCCCATAGAAATCTCACAGCATAAGCAGATTTCATTTGGAATAACAACAACATACTGGGATTGCTTCTGCCATCACTGTATTTATCCTGTTTTCTGTAACATAGGTAAAGGGACCCCTGACCATTAGGTCCAGTCATGACCGACTCTGGGGTTGCGGCGCTCATCTCGCTTTATTGGCCGAGAGAGCCGACGTACAGCTTCTGGGTCATGTGGCCAGCATGACTAAGCTGCTTCTGGCGAACCAGAGCAGCACACAGAAACGCCGTTTACCTTCCCGCCGGAGCGGTACCCATTTATCTACTTTCACTTTGACGTGCTTTCAAACTGCTTAGGTTGGCAGGAGCAGGGACCGAGCAATGGGAGCTCACTGTCAGCATCGCCCTTGAGCCAGTGCCACCAACTGGACTCATCCACTTCAACCCCGACTGGGCTAGGCGAGCTGGGTAGCACTTCCAGAGACCACCTTCTGCACAGGAACAGGTCTAAGTGCTGTGGACTCACAGCTTAGAGTTGTGAGCACCGGATTCACTTCCACAAGAAGACAGTCGTCACACACAGCAGAGTATAGCAGAGCATAAACGACTCAGAGAGCAGCTCTGTAGAATATCTTCTTTATTCTATCTACAACTAGATACAACTATATACAGAGCTATATGAGGTCTAAGCAAAATGAATGCTGAACTGCACTGAGTGCCTGCAGCTGCTCTTAGCAGCAACCTTATCTATACACACGATCTCTAACACTCAGTCTCTCTCTCACTCCTGCACTGACTGACTGACTCTTTGATGTTAGGCTGGAGCGGAATAAGTAGAGAGCAGAACACCGCCCCTCCTCTCTGGAAAATCACCAGACTCATCAGCAGATTCTTGGATATGGGAGGGGTGAAATCTCCTCACTCACTCTGTTGCAGGGATTCGAACTGCTGACCTTCTAATCATCAAGTCCTAGACTTGCACAAAAGAGCAGGTTCAAAAACAAAAGCAAAAGTGTCTTGCCCCACCAGGAGTGTTTCAATAACAGAAATAAGAAGCATGGTGATAGATGGCGCTCACCAAAACATCACCACCCATATTAAAAAACAAAACAAAAAACTATTCACATGATTTCTTAAGGAAATCAACACTCAGTACTGATTTACTTCAGTACACCCACAGTTAATTAACATGATTTTACGTTTATTTTAAAAAACAGTTTAAACTGCTAGGTATACACAACTCTGTTGAATTCTGTAGGCCTGGCTCCCAGGTAAGTAGGATTAGAATTGCATCCTAACCTGACCTTCCTCATGGAAATTCTCTAGTAAGTGTACTTACTGGATTGCAGTCTCAGTGCCGCTGAAATGCATGGGAACTCATTCTACTCAAATTCAAAAATTTTGGCTTACGTAGACAAAAGACCAGGTTGTCAAAGTAACAACAAAAAATCCCACTGCCACTTCTGTAAAGATGATATGAGCACACTAGTTTCCAGTTTCTCCCTATCATCAATAAAAAGGCCCCGCTGGCTAAATTCTATTGTCAATTCTGTTAGAGGAATCCAGTTATAAACTTTCCCCCTTCCTTGATGTCATCTGGGCCACCCATGCTTTTATTCAATGGCTCTGCAAAATAAATAAATGAATGAAAGAGCCTCTCCTCATGAGAAGTGAGTAATTCCACAGCCACTGTACAGAGCAGAAACACACTTCCAACCCCTTGAACCTCTAATTCCCATTCATTAAATGAGTCTGTTACCATATGGATGGTTCTCCCAGCATTCATTACTACAATTTTCTAAGAAAAGAAACCATCTTCCTCCTATTAACTCCATTTTCTCAGCCTCTTCAGATGGGGAGAACCTATTTCAGCAATGCTAGACTTGGGCTATTTTTCACTTATAATTATTTCTGAAATGTTAAATTAGCTTCCAGCAGCCCTGGAATTAATATATTAAATATATTTAAGTCTTGACATCCCAGTGGAATTATCAGTGTAGCATGGCACTGAAAAGAATGCTAGAGCCATATCTTATTTCAAGCAGGGGCTAATTGAGGCACTAACATAATGGCGCCCTGGACTGGATTCTCAGTCATGAGCCATGTGTTGTGGCTTGTCAGGTCACTATTTATGGCTCCCTCCTTTCTACATTTGCAAGCAGAAAATAAAATGCTTATCAAGTCCTTGGGATAGGTTCTACCAGCCTTGCAGTCTGAAAGCATACCAGTGTGAGTAGATAAATAGGTACTGCTGTGGTGGGAAGGTAAACAGCGTTTCTGTGCGCTCTGGCACTCGTCACGGTGTCCCATTGCACCAGAAGCTGTTTAGTCATACTGGCCACATAACCCAGAAAGCTGTCTGTGGACAAACATCAGCTCCCTTGGCCTGAAAAGTGAGATAAGTGCCACACCCCATAGTTGACTTTGACTGGACATAACTGTCCAGGGATCCTTTACCTTTACCCTTGGAATAGAGGGTGTGACATGTTCAGCTTGATGGGTCACAAATTGTGCCAGTCCCACTATAGCAGGCATAGGCAAACTCGGCCCTCCAGATGTTTTGGGACTACAACTCCCATCATCCCTAGCTAACAGGACCAGTGGTCAGGGATGATGGGAATTGTAGTCCCCAAACATCTGGAGGGCCAAGTTTGCCTATGCCTGCACTATAGCTTAGCTGGTGCTGCATTATGACAATTCAGTAGCATAGCAATGCAAAAACATTGTTTGACTCCTCTGAATCTGGCTTAGATTATCACTCCTGCCATTGCTCATTTTCCATATTCCCCCTCCCCCATATTTTATTTTCAATTTTCAATAATTTAACATCCAAATTAATTACTTATTCACCCCTTCTAGAATTCCCCCCCCCCCCACCGCAGCCCCTGTTTATTGCTCATTTTCTTCAGTCTGCAGATCCATGTCAAATGAGCTCTTTCCCAGGACACCATTTGCAGGGGCTCAGCACCCAGAAGAGAAAGCAGGATCAGGCCTAATGCTGAATTGCACCCAAAGAAAAGGTGATAATGGATCAGGAAGGCAGACAGGTCATCTAAGCCTGGGAACCAGAATTCAAAGATGGTAGGATTTGGTCTCATCCCAAAGAAAAAATTCACAGAGTATGGAAGACAGCCTTTTATGAACACTCAGATAATTTTCTGATAAACAGTTCCAGCCTTTGTTCAGGGGTGAGAAAGAAGTTGCTAATATTTGATGAGCTTCAGTGGTTTACTTTGTTTAGCATGTACGGTATGAATGATAAATACTTCGAATAGGCTAGGTTACTGGTTTTGAAGACCTGCTATCTAGGATGAATAAATAACAGCTGTAGGGCAGAAATCCAAAAACAGATCTGTAAAAGCAGGCTGAGAAAGTCAGAGCTAACTGCAAGTTTGTTTGTTTGTTTAATTTCTATCCACCCTTCCTCCCAAACGAGTCTGGACTGGAAAACAACAAAATAGCAAAACAATTAAATTAAACATAAAATATCAACCTATTTAAGACATTTTTTTTAAAAAAATTAGTAGCCGCCTTCTGTTTTGAGTTTTAAATGCCTGCTGAAACCATGTATATTCCCTCAGGCTTATGCAGGCAATTAAGACTCTATCTTTTCATTAAAATTAGCTGATTTCTGATTTTTACATAGTTTTTATTGGAAGGGTTTTATGTAAAACAGCTGTAAATCACTTGATGTTTTTGATGAACAGCAGTATATAAACATTTTGTATAAATAAATAAATAAATAAATAGCACTCCTAAAAACTTAAGTCGCACACTCTTCCTTTCATAAACTTTTCTCTCTGATAGTTATGATTCGATAATCATATCAATATATAATTGCGTTCCATTGTTGTGGAGATCTGCCTTGAGTGCTAGGTAAGAAAAGGCAGGATAGCCATTTGAAGAATTAAGAAATGATAGTGATATGGCACTTGAGCCACAGAGGCCTACGTCAAAGGCTGTACAAACTCTCGCCTCAAAAACTGCTCACATCAAAGTGTGGGGTTACCTTCTTAGACCAGGAGGAGCCAACATCTCCTCCAGATGTTGCTGGAATACAACCCCGATCATCCCTGGCCACTGGCCTGGTTGGCTGGGGCTAATGAGAGTTGGAGTCCAACAGCATGTGGAGGGCAGTACATGTCTACCTCAGGGGCACAGATGTTGCTGTGAAAAATGTGAGCTCCTTTTTGAGCCATTTCCATTCACATGAAATTTCTTTGTGTCCTCATTTGGCCTCATAATGGAGGCTATAGCCTGAACTGCTTGATTTGAGTTTGATTTCTGCCAGTTTGGGTCTCTCCTTTGTGGCTTTCATAAAATATTATGTGTTTTTTTCCATGTGAACCAGTTTTTCCCCTTTTTATTTTCTTGCACCTTATGCAAACGTGTTGTATTGTATGCACACTTTTTTTTTTTTTTTTTTTTGCATCTGTGTGATCTTTGGGCATTGAGCATTTGTTCTTGACAGCAATGAAATTTAAGATTCATTGCTCCTAAGAGTATTACTCCCAGTTGTATTACTTATCAATGTAAACTTTTTATTGAGTAAAAAAAGAGCCTATTAAGTTCAGCTGGAAACAGAAATCAATTAAAATGAAATGGCATTATAGAAGCAAAAGGCAACAAAAGAAAACAAGGGAATAAGTGTGAAAGTTTTTAGCACAAAGTACTAATACACAGGGTCAGCTTGTACTTTGGAGAAGAAAAGCTTCAATTAGTTAATCAAAGGATATCAAGGAAAGGAGAAAATTAAAGGGGTGACAAGGAAGGGAGGGTGGTGTTAATAAAATAGACTTATGTGAGCTGATGTAAAATTGAGTGGAGCAGTACAAGTGGAACAAAATTGGAGAAATGAAGGAAATCAGTCTTCTTTACCATGTATGTGCATGCTTTAATTTGCCTTATTCAGTGTCCTTAATTATCATAATCAATGCTCTTAAATCCCAGTACCAAATACAGTCTATGTACCCAACAAATAATCAACAGTAATCCAAATGTTTCTATCTTCCAAAATACTACAAATTTTCAATTACTCTCTGTGTGTGAGAAAGTGAGAGAGAGAGATCTCACTCTACAAAGTGCACATACTCAATAATTCAATGAATTTCATCATGAACCCAAAATTCTGGAGGAAACCTATTCACTGAAAAATCAAATGAACTGAAAAATTATGGGCTTCTCAGCAGGGATTTGAAGCAGCACTAATCAAAGGTATAGTTCCTGGCAAGCTTTCTTCATGTGTCACACGTGCACACACACACACACACTTTTAACAGCTTTGCTTCTCTTTTCTGAATTATCTGTGATGAAAAGTGGTATATCTGTATTCCTAAAATGTAGCCACTCAGAAGTGGACACAATAATCTGGGCTGAGAACAGTTGCGCTGTTACTACCTCCTATGTGCAGCATACAATGCTTCTCATAATGTAGCCTCAAATGGCATATCATCTGCAGCTTCCAGTATACTTTTATGAAATATACATGAGCCTGAAATCTCCCTGCCTTTCCAAATGCCTAACGGCAAAAAAGAAAAAAAAAGGGGAAAAAATATCTCCCTCCTTCCAAAATGTCGATGGATGAATTGATGGTGATTCAGAGTGATTGTCATAAAATGGTAAGACAAAATATCCAGAAACAGATGGCAGATAAAACACTTTAGCCACTTTATTAGTACTGTATGTCCTCAGTGTTTTGTAACAGAAAGAAATACATGAAGCTCAACTGCCTAGGATCTGGTAACTTCTGTTTCAGTGTATCTGAAGAAGTGTGCATGCACACGAAAGCTTATACCAAGAACTAACTTAGTTGGTCTTTAAGGTGCTACAGGAAGGAATTTTTTTATTTTGCCTATAGCAAGGTAAGCTTGTCCAGGTTATCATAACCTTTTCGCAGGTTGTCTCAATGTATCATGTTATAGGATGAGACTATGTCAACCACTAAGTTTAAATGTGTCGTTGATCATTATCTGATGCCTCAGCTGCATATTACCTTGGATTACAATAAAAAAGTAGGATTTATGTAATTTACATAGATCAGTATACTGGGCACTGAAAGCAGTCCAAAATGAAAATGTCCACATATTTATGGATCATGGAAGATAATGAAATTTAAAGTCACTTCCAGGTGACATTTTAAAGGATCATTTGTCCTGGTTTGTTTATGGGGATATCAGTTGACTCTTTATTGAGCATTATTCTCATTCATTTGCAGGATAGACAATGCTGCAGGATAGACAATGTTGCATTACATAAATGTTAACACTGTCCAGTGCATTTTCCTGTTGCTTTCTGTATAGCAAGAAATTCCAATTTGGAGGGGAATTTGCTGATTTAGACTTGCGAATGAATTTCTTTCCAGAAATGATAGCCATCAGTTCTTGCAACTAAAATCACCTAATATTTGTCTTCCTATGTAACCTGCACAACTCCCAGTACAAAAGTGTTACGGCTGCAAACAGTAGACAGTTGCAGTGTAAGTAAGCATAATGTCTGCTTGCAGATCAGCTTGGAACACGCAGGGAATGAAAAACTGCCCATTTAGACTTTTGGAAAAGATGTTGATCGATGAAATTGATCCTGGTTTTGAGTGATTGTCCCACCCAGGGAGATACTTTGAATTAAAACTGGTGCAAGAGGTTCAGATGAAAACCCTATATGTTGTGAAACATATACTTTCCCAAACATTAAACTTTCTGTCGTACTTTTTTTCTGTACTGCTGATAAACTAACATCAGTTCATCTAGGACATTGTTCCAAAAGGAGAAAACCACTCCCCATGTCTACATGCAGTTTGTATTGCTCAGGTGCAAATGAATAAGCCCTAGCTACGATTTCTGTATTTCTGTCCCTTTTCTTTAAAGATGCTGATTGCACACTTGAGGTTTCTGCTGAACATGATGACAGTTGTCCCACGGTTGGAGAATCTGTGTGATTGTGTTAAAATGTTTGTTTTTAAGAAGCGTGTTGAGAATGTATGTCATGCTGGCTTCTGGTTACTTAGGCTGCAATCCAATACCTATTCCCCTGGGAGAAAGCCCCACTGAACTCTGCAGAACTTATCTCTGAGTAGCAGTGGGTAGAAGTGCACTCTCGGTGGATCTCAGATAAGGGTCATTTGAAGGGCAACAATTCCTCTATTTTCATTGTTAATGAAATTTAATCTACAGTGGTACCTTGGGTTACATACACTTCAGGTTACATACACTTCAGGTTACACACTCCGCTAACTCAGAAATAGTGCTTCAGGTTAAGAACGTTGCTTCAGGATGAGAACAGAAATCATGCTCCAGCCGCGCGGCAGCAGCAGGAGGCCCCATTAGCTAAAGTGGTGCTTCAGGTTAAGAACAGTTTCAGGTTAAGAACAGACCTCTGGAACGAATTAAGTACTTAACCTGAGGTACCACTGTACATTGATAAAGGCGTGACTGGAGATTTCTGTAGGGCTGCACCAAGATATTTTGTTGCTTGCAGCAAACAACAAAGTGTCACCAACATCCCCTTATGTCACCTCCAGAAGACAACCAGATGGGAAGTGCAATCTTTAAAAAAACAAAACCAAAAACCAAAAACTGGTGATGGGACAGTGTCATTCAATACACCTGAAGGCAGCAGGCTAGCTTAGGAGGTATAGCGTATTGTCTTCTTTATGCAGTTCCAGATTTCCCTGCCATGTAAAAATTTTCATCCTTATTATCTTTTGAAGTATAATTTATCTTATGTAGAAAAATGGAAGGGACATCTGCAGACTGATGCAGGAAGGCATGGAGCAAAATATGGCTGTAAACTTCTCAAATCTTCATCCTTGAATATTAGAGCACTTATTTTAAAATTAGAATCAAGGTGTTGTCTAACATCCAATCAAATTTCACTTATCAGCAAGCCATTCATGAAGCTAGAAAATATGTGGCAAAACAGGCACCATATATGCAGTGCTGGTAGGCTGTCCTAAGATACAGAAGTAAATTTGGCTAGTTTTTGTTTTGTGTTGAACTGTAAACTGTAATGTATTGCTTATTTATTATGTATACTTCGGAGTTGGTTGATGTACTTGCAAGTACCTTGAAATTTCCCCCTCTTCAGCAAGGAAATGGTTTGTCTGCACTGATATTACTTCTCCAGTGCTCCACGGACAAGCAGAAACAAAGTGCACTTTCCGTATTTTTCGCTCTATAAGACGCACCAGACCACATGACGCACCTAGTTTTTGGAGGAGGAAAACAAGAAAAAAAATATTCTGAATCTCAGAAGCCAGAACAGTGAGAGGGATCGCTGCACAGTGAAAGCAGCAATCCCTCTTGCTGTTCTGGCTTCTGTGATAGCTGCGCAGCCTGCATTCGCTCCATAAGATGCACACACATTTCCCCTTACTTTTTAGGAGGGAAAACCTCTGCATGTATACTAAAAGCAAAAGGATGAAGTTGTGTGTGTGTGATTGATTTACATTTATGAATACATTTCAATCCCACCTTTTCTCCAAGGAGCTCAAGGTGATGTACATACATCTCCTTCTCCCCATTTTATCCTCACAGCAACGACCCTGTGAGTTAAGTTAGTCTGAGAGTGAGTGATTGGCCCAAGACTGCCTAGTCAGCTTCATGGCTGAGTGGGATTTCAACCCTTGTCTTTCAGGTCCTAGTCCAGCACTCTAACACCCACAACTTCATCCTTTTGATTTTAGTATACATGCATAGTTTTTGTGCCAGAATTGTGAGGACAGGTTCTTCATTTGTCTTTCTGTTTGTTTTCGTTGGCACACAACTTGTGCTGTCAGTACTGCATTACAATTTACTGCCCCAAATAGGCGCTGTGGGAGGGCAAACATTAAATCAGACACAGCTATGCTTCCGTCTTCCTTGCACACAATGAAAGGAGGAAAAACCCTTTAGTTTGGCTTTTCCTGTTGAGTTCCTATCCGGACTAGGAGGTAGTTTCTTTTGGGGTTTGTAAAACTTCCTTGCGCAGTGCCATCTAGTGGTTTCATGCTTACAGAGGTAAAAGCACAGAAACTGTAGCAACGAGAACCACCAACAAGCAAAGCTGACACGGCTCAACTTGAAACTGGAAACACATCTGTTCAATCTTCAGTAAAGATAAGTAAATAGTAAGAGTAATCTGGCTCTTGCACAATGAGTTTTGAACTTTCTTACCATTTCTAGATTTCTAAACTGCTGAAAAATATGATGCATATGCATAAATATTTTGTAAGGATCCTAAGTTGTGAGGCATAGCCCATTAAGTGTTCGTGGGAAAAGTACAGTATTTGGCTAATAAAAGTAATAGATTATTACAGCTAGCTATGACCTGGTAAGGGGAAAATATTTAGCAGCTATCCAGAGCCAGTATATAGTTTGGGGCAATCTTGCAAAGTAGAATATAAAATTCAAACCACTTTGACTATATCATATTTAAAATTGGACTTACCCACTTGAATGTGGTCAAGGAGACCATGTCTTTTTGTCGAAATGATCCCATATTTAAAGGATTATTTTTAGCATCTGTTGGGGTTTGGAGGGGGTGTTCACTTCAGCAGTATGTTAAGACTGTCCGATGAACAGCTTTAATGATGTTGCCTAACCTCATCCATCAATGCACTATGTGTTCTTAGGATTGTCACTTTGCAGTTGTATTAGGGTCTCTTTGCCTCTGCATTTCCTTGCAGCACCGATTAAATTATGGTTAGAGCTTTGCTTTTTTCTTCTTCTTTTTTTTTTTAGTTAAGTGCACTGATTACTTTAAGCTGGCGATACAAAAAACGATTGAATCATGATATTGCAGTTAGTGAACCTAGAGCATTTCCAGGAATTTAACTTCTAAGATGTGGCCCTGTTATATATGAATGAATGGATATGGTCACAGTGGGTATACCACATTAAGTCATAGGTAAAGGTAAAGGGACCCCTGACCATTAGGTCCAGTCATGGCTGACCCTGGGGTTGCGGCGCTCATCTCGCTTTATTGGCCGAGGGAGCCGGCGTTCAGCTTCCGGGTCATGTGGCCAGCATGACTAAGCCGCTTCTGGCGAACCAGAGCAGCGCACGGAAACACTGTTTACCTTCCTGCCAGAGCGGTACCTATTTATCTACTTGCACTTTGACGTGCTTTCAAACTGCTAGGTTGGCAGGAGCAGGGACCAAGCAACGGGAGCTCACCCCGTCACAGGGATTCGAACCGCTGACCTTCTGATCGGCAAGTCCTAGGCTCTGTGGTTTAACCCACAGCACCACCTGCGTCCCTTACATTAAGTCATAGCCCTCCCTAAATATCCTGGGCTTGGTAGTTTGCTGTGGTTGCTGGGAATTGTATCACTGTGGGGCTATCTAATAACTCGGCACCCATAACAAACTGCAGTTCCCAGGGTTCTTTGGAAGACTGTCAATGCAGTACAAGCAGTGGAGGTTCATCTCTTAGGACTACTCCATCATATGAAGTTTAAAGCTGGGGGTGGGGATAAAGGTTTTCCCCAAAATAATAAACACACACGATTTCTGATCCTTGCATGCTCCCTAGCAGTACATTTGAACTGCTTCAGACATTTATGCCTATCTCTCATTCTCTGGCCAATCACTTCTTTCCACTGCTCAGCCAATCCCAAGGCAAAACTATTGCTATGGCCTGGAGTCCTTCCCACCCATCTCCGGGAAGAAAAACACATCCATGTAGCAACGGCTAGGGCACTCCTATTTACTTCTGCTGTTTTTAAAAAACTTAATTTGCATCCATATAGGCAATCCAACCTATGAGAGCACAGGAGCTATCAAGCAGCAACCCAAACCTGCTCCCCAAATGCCTGAGCTTTTGACCCCAATGCCCTGGCAATTTGGCAAGCCAATTGCAGTCATTCTTCCATTCTGAGCATGCTCATAAATGTTTCTTTGCAGAGCAGCCTACTGAGTTGAACTGCAACTCCCATCATCCCTGATCATTGGCTGGGGCTAAAGAGAGCTGAATATTTGGAGGTTTGGGGAGGCTGGCTTAGAGGATGATGAAAGTTCTGGGTAGTCTGTAATTCTAGGTTGCTATTTATTTTGCCCTGCTCCCCTAGCCCATACTACTTTTTCTTCTTCTAATTCCGAGTACAGTAGCTTGAACGTAATTCCTCCCCTTTTTCCTACTCTTCCAGCGAATGACTAGTACTAAGTGTTCTGTGACAATTGTTGCTTTTCTCTCTGCTGCTCACAGAAGACTTCGCTGTTTTTCAAAGGGATTTCTCAGCATAAAATATCATTAACTGCTGGGTATTTTACTTTTCTGTTATCCCTGGTATATGAAACTATGCATCTTTCCTTGAATTGGATGCCTTTAAGTTTTCACTTTTTAATCCCCGGGGGTTCTTTGTATTTGCTATATCACTAAAAAAGAGTGTGTTGCTGGTGGTGGAGAGAATATTATTTTTTCACAGATTGCTCCTTGAGATTGGATTTACACATTTTAGCTATTTATAAAGCTGGCCAAGCAGGATCAGCAGCCTTAGAAGTAGCCTCCATAAATATCTTGTTCAGGCTCAACTTTTTGGAGACACACATTACCTCCTATTACTGTGGTGACCACCTGAGTTCTTGTTTTACACTGGCCATCCTGATCCTGCAAATGTGGCTTTGATGCTATTGGGGAGGGGGGTCATGAAAACACAAGTATCAGATGTTCTGGTATCGGACTTATCCACACACACCCCTTTAGTTGTATCAGAGTAAGGGCAGGAGCTCCCACCCTCACCTGATTTGGCTTGATGAGGTTGGCAAGTAATCAAATCTGATTGGTTATGTGTTGTCACCAAAATGCCAGATCAGACTGAGGGGGAATGTTTCCCACTGCTGGTAAGGAGCCAGAACACTCCAGCCATACTTGCAACCCCCTGGCCCTCCCCCCCAAAAAAACCAAATGGCAAGGGAGAGTTCTTTAAATTCCACTATTTGGGCTCTCCATTGAGAATTACTAATATTTTCTGATTAGGAGGTCCTAATGAAAATGTCTATTCTTTTCTGAATGCAATTGTAGCAGACTTTGTGAGTGTGCACCCTAGGAGATGCAGACAAAGGTGGGACCTGCAACAAAGTGTATTGTGCACTGTTTCAACCAGCCATGCCATCCTCCAGGACATAGGCATGTGCATGAGGTTTGAAAGGTGTGTCCAGGCACACTGTAATGTTGTTGTTTTAAAAAAACAGTGGTTATAGTGGGGAGGAAAGAGTATGGAGCAGCAACCCAACTCCCTTAGCTGCCATGACTGACAAGGAAACAGCAGTGAGGGAGAGACAACAGTGGAAGGGAGGAGGAGGGAAGCCAACAGAGGGAGATGTGGGCAGAAGAAAAATACTGGAAAGGACCAGCAGTTTCTGCCGGCATCTGTTTCTGGAGGTGTCTGTGGGTTGATTGGTTCCAGTGGCAGCGCTGGAGCCAATCAACCCACAGCTGCTTCCAGAAACAGATGCCGGCAGAAACTGTGGGTCCATAGCAGCCTTTTTCTTCTGCCTCTGTCTGTCTCAATCTCAGACCACAATCTCAGAGTTTTATTACTGCAAGGACTCAAAATCATTCAGCCTGAGCATAAGTTTTCAGTGCTAGGGTTCAACTATGTGTAACTTCTCCAACTACTCTTTAGTATATTTAAATGCATCAAAGGTTTGTGTCTCTCAATCAGAGAAAGGTGCTTCTAGAAATATCCGTTGCCCAGGCATCTCTTTCTCTAGAAATTAGGTACTGACCATGCTCAATAAAGTGCTTGCAATAGCTTTCTGTTGGTTAGCAGATTAGCAGTACAGTGGTACCTCTAGTTATGAATTTTAATAGTTCTGGAGGTCCGTTCTTAACCTGAAACTGTTCTTAACTTGAGGCGTGCTTTAGCTAATGGGGCCTCTTGCTGCCGCTGCACACGATTTTTGTTCTCATCCTGGGGCAAAGTTCTCAACTTGAGGTAACTCTTCCAGGTTAGCAGAGTTTGTAACCGGAAGCATTTGTAACCTGAGGCATTTGTAACTCGGGGTACCACTGTACTACTAACCTGTTGATCAGTGGTCCTATCCCTACCAAGAGCCACTGCCAATGAGCTAAGCCGGACAGCAAGCTCTGACCTGGAGTCCATCACATTTTGTTGAACCTTCTGGTGATGATGCCAAATTAGCTGCCTTCAACACAATAATTTCCACATCCCTCTGGACATCAGTCTTCTGGAAAACAAGTCATTCACCAATCACCATCCCTTTAGCAGCCTTTGCCTAATAATCAGTGCCTCCAATTGGTTACAACTGCTGTGTTTCTTTTAAAGTAGAAGCCACACTGTCAGCTTGTCATGCACAGGGGTGTCTAGAGTGACATTGCCAGAGGGAGTCCAATTATCAAATTGGAACATCATGGTTTCTGACAAACTAAGCAGTGCATTACAGTATCCTGGTGGTATAATCGAACAACAATGGTAATTTAGTACACTCACAACGAAACCTAGTTTGGAACTCTTTAAGACAAAGTTGCATTATCAACATTGTTGTGTTATGATCCTGTGATCATCATAATAAAAATTGATTCATAGACATTATTACACAAAGTTTAGCATTTTATTTTATGAAAAGTTTATAATTTCAATATTTCTAGGAAGCATACACCTTTTGGGTATCACAACTCTAGCATTCACAGCACCAACAGAAGTGCTAATTGTGAGTAAATTTTGCCCACCCCTGGTGCAATAAGTGTTGGAAAAATGTAATGTTTCTGTGACAAAAACACCACAATAACCAAAAAGTATCTGCATTCCTGTACAGTGGTACCTCAGGTTAAGTACTTAATTCGTTCTGGAGGTCTGTACTTAACCTGAAACTGTTCTTAACCTGAAGCACCACTTTAGCTAATGGGGCCTCCTGCTGCCGCCGCACTGCCAGAACACGATTTCTGTTCTCATCCTGAAGCAAACGTCTTAACCCAAGATACTATTTCTGGGTTAGCAGAGTCTGTAACCTGAAGCGTATGTAACCCGAGGTACCACTGTACTCAGAAATGGAAAACCCCAAAGCATTTTAGTACAGGAGTCCCAAGAGTAGCTAAAAACAAGAGACAACTTTTTCTTTTTCAGTGTGTCTAGATGGCAACATCAGGCAAAACTTTGTAGTTTTGATGACTTGCTGGCCTTCTGCAGTATTCTCAGAACCTGCAATGAATACAGATTCCCAAAGATAGGCTGACTGCCATTATCTGATAATGTCATAGCCATGGGAACTTTATAGAGTACTTCATGCTAGATAAATTATCCATGTTACTAAATTGGCCTGCTCTTTTAAAGACTGGGGGAAAGGGAATCGTGGAGCTGTCCACCTCAAGGACAGCGCAGAGAAAGAGTTTGTGTGACATGAATATATGGACAAGGAAGTTCTTCCCTACCTTTCATCCACTTCAAAAGGAACACTGTAGTGCAGACAACCTGAGGCCAACGAGCTCTACTTTCTGCTTGGATTGGCTGCCCTGCAGAGTGAACTCTACAGTTCAGCCAATCCCAGTTAGCTTGCTCTCACTGCTAATCTGCTGATTGGTTGTGAAAGCAAGCCTCCCTTGCAAATACACAATGCTGTGATTCAATAGCTTTTTAGAGACTCCTCTGTTCCAGCAAATAGACTGTCATCGCCATTTTTTTCCAACCTAGAAAGAGCGGTCTGATTTTAAACTCCCTTTCTCTCTCCATTCCATTCCATTCCTCTCTCACACACAGTTCCAGTTTGATGTTAAATTTCATATTATTAATTCAGTTTCTTCCACCTTCACTTTTTATATTATATTTTAAGATTGCATTCTGGGGAGGGTTACCGAATCAGAAGTGTAGAAGAAAAACTTTGAAAAAACAACCATAGGCTCCCCTCCCCCCACCGTCTATGGCACGGAAGGAAACCTTATCTCAATGCCAACCTTTAAATCCTTGTAGCCGAGATGTTCCTCAGTTTGTCATCTCATCGCTTCTAGCACGTGCCTGTAATTTACTCCAATTAATGGTTGAAACAGTGCACAATACACTTTGTTGCAGGTCCCACCTTTGTCTGCATCTCCTAGGGTGCACACTCACAAAGTCTGCTACAACTGCATTCAGAAAAGAATAGACATTTTCATTAGGACCTCCTAATCAGAAAATATTAGTAATTCTCAATGGAGAGCCCAAATAGTGGAATTTAAAGAACTCTCCCTTGCCATTTGGTTTTTTTGGGGGGGAGGGCCAGGGGGTTGCAAGTATGGCTGGAGTGTTCTGGCTCCTTACCAGCAGTGGGAAACATTCCCCCTCAGTCTGATCTGGCATTTTGGTGACAACACATAACCAATCAGATTTGATTACTTGCCAACCTCATCAAGCCAAATCAGGTGAGGGTGGGAGCTCCTGCCCTTACTCTGATACAACTAAAGGGGTGTGTGTGGATAAGTCCGATACCAGAACATCTGATACTTGTGTTTTCATGACCCCCCTCCCCAATAGCATCAAAGCCACATTTGCAGGATCAGGATGGCCAGTGTAAAACAAGAACTCAGGTGGTCACCACAGTAATAGGAGGTAATGTGTGTCTCCAAAAAGTTGAGCCTGAACAAGATATTTATGGAGGCTACTTCTAAGGCTGCTGATCCTGCTTGGCCAGCTTTATAAATAGCTAAAATGTGTAAATCCAATCTCAAGGAGCAATCTGTGAAAAAATAATATTCTCTCCACCACCAGCAACACACTCTTTTTTAGTGATATAGCAAATACAAAGAACCCCCGGGGATTAAAAAGTGAAAACTTAAAGGCATCCAATTCAAGGAAAGATGCATAGTTTCATATACCAGGGATAACAGAAAAGTAAAATACCCAGCAGTTAATGATATTTTATGCTGAGAAATCCCTTTGAAAAACAGCGAAGTCTTCTGTGAGCAGCAGAGAGAAAAGCAACAATTGTCGCAGAACACTTAGTACTAGTCATTCGCTGGAAGAGTAGGAAAAAGGGGAGGAATTACGTTCAAGCTACTGTACTCGGAATTAGAAGAAGAAAAAGTAGTATGGGCTAGGGGAGCAGGGCAAAATAAATAGCAACCTAGAATTACAGACTACCCAGAACTTTCATCATCCTCTAAGCCAGCCTCCCCAAACCTCCAAATATTCAGCTCTCTTTAGCCCCAGCCAATGATCAGGGATGATGGGAGTTGCAGTTCAACTCAGTAGGCTGCTCTGCAAAGAAACATTTATGAGCATGCTCAGAATGGAAGAATGACTGCAATTGGCTTGCCAAATTGCCAGGGCATTGGTGTCAAAAGCTCAGGCATTTGGGGAGCAGGTTTGGGTTGCTGCTTGATAGCTCCTGTGCTC
Organism: Podarcis pityusensis; assembly: GCF_964106645.2. Taxonomy (NCBI): domain Eukaryota; kingdom Metazoa; phylum Chordata; class Lepidosauria; order Squamata; family Lacertidae; genus Podarcis; species Podarcis pityusensis. The sequence goes on along the minus strand of NC_138026.1, from coordinate 39,349,374 downwards.
TCATAGGTTGGATTGCCTATATGGATGCAAATTAAGTTTTTTAAAAACAGCAGAAGTAAATAGGAGTGCCCTAGCCGTTGCTACATGGATGTGTTTTTCTTCCCGGAGATGGGTGGGAAGGACTCCAGGCCATAGCAATAGTTTTGCCTTGGGATTGGCTGAGCAGTGGAAAGAAGTGATTGGCCAGAGAATAAGAGATAGGCATAAATGTCTGAAGCAGTTCAAATGTACTGCTAGGGAGCATGCAAGGATCAGAAATCGTGTGTGTTTATTATTTTGGGTACAGATAGGTAGCCGTGTTGGTCTGCCATAGTCAAAACAAAAAAATTCCTTCCAGTAGCACCTTCTTCCCTCCCCCCACCGTCTATGGCACGGAAGGAAACCTTATCTCAATTCCAACCTTTAAATCCTTGTAGCCGAGATGTTCCTCAGTTTGTCATCTCATCGCTTCTAGCACGTGCCTGTAATTTACTCCAATTAATTTACTCCAATTAATTTACTCCAATTAATTAAATACTGCAAAATTAATGAAACAAAGGTCTTAGAGAAAAATTTAACAGAGATTGAGAGAGAGAGGTTTCAGAATGAGACAGGTTTAACAGTGGTTAAGAAAGTGAAATACCTGGGGATTAACATGACAGCTAAAAATGGGAATCTATTTAAAGACAATTATGAAAAATGCTGGACTGAAGTGAAAAAAGATTTAGAAATTTGGTCAAATTTGAAGCTTTCACTGCTAGGCCGTATTGCTGCGATAAAAATGAATGTATTGCCTAGAATGTTGTTTCTGTTTCAAACATTGCAAATTTTGGATAAAATGGATTGCTTCAAGAAGTGGCAGAGAGATATTTCTAGATTTGTCTGGCAGGGCAAGAAGCCTAGAATAAAATTTAAAATACTAACGGATGCAAAGGAAAGAGGTGGATTTGCCCTGCCAGATCTTAGACTTTATTATGAATCAGCAGCTTTTTGCTGGCTGAAAGAATGGCTGCTTCTTGAAAACACAGACATTTTGGATTTAGAAGGCTTTAATAATGTATTTGGATGGCATGCATATTTGTGGTATGATAAGGTCAAAGCACATAAAGCATTTAAAAATCATATTGTCAGGAAAGCATTGTTTAATGTCTGGATAAGATATAAGGACCTACTTGAAAATAAAACCCCAAGGTGGTTGTCACCGATGGAAGCAAAGGCTCAGAAAAAGCTCAATATGGAGGCCAAATGGCCGAAATATTGGGAAATTTTGGAACAAGAGGGAGACAGATTGAAATTGCAGAGTTTTGAAAAACTAAAAAATAAAGTGAGAGATTGGCTTCATTATTATCAGATAATGGAGGCATATAATTTGGACAAGAAAATTGGCTTCCAGGTGGAAAAATCAAAATTGGAAACAGAACTGTTAGAACCCAAGACCAAGATTTTGTCAAAGATGTATAACTTGCTGTTGAAATGGAATACTCAGGATGAAACAGTGAAGTCTGCTATGATTAAATGGGCACAAGATGTTGGACATAACATAATGATGGCTGACTGGGAACAGTTATGGACCACAGGTATGAAGTTTACGGCATGTAATGCCTTAAGGGAGAATATTATGAAAATGATATACAGGTGGTACATGACACCAGTCAAGCTTGCAAAAATCTATCATTTGCCCGACAATAAATGTTGGAAATGGACTTCCGGTCAGCGCCAGCAGCAATGGCGGACCTCCTTTGATCTTCGGAGGGGGTAGCTCAGCGGGAGATCGGGTCCTGTGCGCTCCGGCGAAGCGGGGACCCTTAGAAATCGCAGGCGCGGACGCCTGCGAACGTGGAGGCTCGGCGGGCACCTTGGAGCGCCCCCCCAACCCGAAAGGAAGCCTTTTTTGAGGCTTCGGAAGGGAGCGGGGGAGAAGCGCAGTGCTGCGAGCGGATCGCTGCTCTCACTGAGCGAAGCCGCGTTGCCGTTGCTGGAGAGCGCTGACTTATTCCTGGGACATTTGGATTTAAAAATTAACCGTGAGTAGTAGAATTGGATAAAAGAGCATTATTTGGACTAATTTGGATTATTTGTGAAAAAGCGGAAAAGTTTTAAGCCGTTTAAAAACGTCTGAATTGGCTACCGCGGTGGAAGCGTAAACAGGAAGTCCGCTTCACTGCACTGTATAAGGAATAAAGCAAAGAGATTTGGAGCTAAACGTGGGAAAACTGAACTGAAATAAGTGTTTCTTTCTGACCTGAGAACTTTGGAAGGATCTACCCTTTGGAGGGTTAAGGGAAAGACTCTTGATTTTACCGGACTGTTTAAATTAAAGGATTAAATGAGTGATCTGTCAGTGGGACGTCTCAGCTGTCAAAGTTGTTAAGGCTGCTTGCTGGCTGCAAAGGAGATACACTGTGGCCAACTTCATTGGGAAAAGATTGGAAAGGACTGGAAAGTTATATTGTGTCCTCTATTCTTGACTTTTTTACTTAGTATCTTTCCCCTGTTATTTTTTTAAAAAAAGACAGTAACTTGCTAGGTGGTAACAGTGTCCACCTAGTGGGACTCTCTGCAAATTGCAGGAAAGGAAAGGAATTTTGCAGGAAAGGAAAGGAATTTTCCACTTATAAACAGGAACATCAGACGTGGGAAAGGAATTTGACCTTCACTTTGTTATGGCTGATGGTCAAAAGGACCAGTCAACTTTGAGATCAGGGAAACCTTGGACACATAGAAGGCAATCATCTGCTGGCTTGCCTGCATCGGCAATACAATCTAAGTCTGGTAGGATGTCTGAGGAACTTTTAGCCAGTGCTCTGACTAAGATTAATGAATCAATACAGCAACTAAGTACAAAAGTGGGGGAGACGAATAGCAAGGTGGAAGAGACGAACCAGAAAGTGGATATTGCAAACAGGAAAATTGATTTAAATACAGAAACATTAGGCAATTTGGAGAAAAAAGTAAACAGCAATACGGAATCTATCCAGAAACTATTGCAAGACTCAAAGTCTATACAGGAAAAAACTGCTGCCGTAGAATTTAAACTGGGGCAATTGGAAACTGAAAAAGTACCAGACTTGCAAAAAGAGATTGCAGAACATAAGTTAACGTTATCTATGATTGACCTGAAAGACAAACAAACAAATCTTAGAATTAGAGCTGTTCCTGAGTTGGAGAAAGGTACCTTGATAGACTTTTTGACACAAGAATTTTTGGACTTTTGGAAATCGGAATTGAAACAAGAGGATTTTAAGATTGTGAGGGCTTTTCGATTGGGGAAAGGAGGAAGAAAGATTAAAATAAGGGACTGTTTGATCACTCTCCGATCCAAAGAAGAAAGGGACAAAATTTTGGGCTTACATTACGAAAAACCTTTGACAATTATACAATCAAAAGTGGAAATTTTCCAAGATATTCCAAAACATCTTCTTGATTTAAGAAAGGACTTTGGAGATTTGGTGGACTTGTTGAGAAAAAATAAAATCCTTTTTAGGTGGGAATTTCCCCAAGGTCTATCCTTTAGCTTCAAAGGAAGAAAGACCAAGATTAGATCAGTGGAGGAAAAGAACAAGTTTCTGAGTGCATACGAAGAAGATCTACTGAAAGGATTGGGAAAAGACATTGCGATACCGGATAAGGGTCTGCAAAAGAAAGGGAAACCAACGCCACCGATGGATATAGACAATCTTCTTGGGGCTGTTGGAGGAGAAGGAGAGTAACTACAAAATGACACTACAAATTTTAAGCTGGAATATTAATGGCCTAAATTCGTCGGCAAAAAGGGGGAGAGTATTTCATACATTGAAAAAAGAACATTTGGACTTGATTTGTTTACAAGAGACTCATGTGACAAGGCTACATCGGAAAATTTTGATAAATAAAAGATTGGGAGAGGAATTTATCTCATCGGATAATGTAAAAAAAAGAGGGGTAGTACTTTATGCGAAGGAAAGCCTGTCACCAAAATTTATATTTAAAGATGACCAAGGAAGATATATAGCAATTGAAATTCAATTCCAAGGTCAGAAATTTTTGATAATAGGCGTATACGCACCAAATGAGGGAAAATCAGAATTCTTCAAGAAACTGCATGAAACTCTCCTGGATTATTTGGATTACAACATTATTTTGATGGGAGATATGAATGGAGTAGTGTCTACAAATATGGATAAAGCCCAAAGACAAACAGTGACAAAAGATGGAAGACTGCCAAGGACTTTTTTTGAAATGACTGACAATATGGATCTTGTGGATATTTGGCGAATAAAGAACCCCTTGGAAAGAGAAGGAACCTTCTTCTCTGAAGCAAATATGACATGGACAAGAATAGACCAAATCTGGACAACTAGAGGACTGGCTCCTAAAATCAAAAAAGCGGTGATTTGCCCGAAAATTTGCTCTGATCACAATCCAGTAAAGATTGAAATGATATCAACGCCAATTGGGGCCTTTAGATGGAGGATGAATGACTCCTTATTTAGGAATGAGGAAATTATTAAAAAGGCTCAGAAGAATTTGAGAGACTATTTTGAAATAAATTTGAATACTACGACAGAAAAAAGAGTGATTTGGGATGCCAGCAAAGCGGTGATGAGAGGATTTTTGATACAACAAAATGCAATTAGGAAAAGATATCAAAATGAGAAGAGAGAAAAAATTTTGGAGAAAATTAAGGATGGAGAAAAAAGACTGAGAGCGAAACCGAACTCACAGGAGATTTTAAAAGAGATAAAGCTATACCAAATACAATATATGAAATTGATGAACCAGGAGATAGAATGGAAGATCAAACAGATGAAACAAAAGACTTTCGAATCGGCAAATAAATGTGGGAAATTATTGGCCTGGCAAATGAAAAAAAGACAAAAGCTGAACACGATTACGAACTTGGTTGTAGAAGGGAAGAATATACAGAATCCTGGAGAGATTCGGAAGTGCTTTCAGAATTATTTTAAACAGTTATATACGCAGGAGAATCAGAAAGAATTAGACATTGACCGATTTTTGGAAAATAATGGATTACAAAAAGTATCTCAAGACAGTAAATCAATATTAAACTCTACAATATCTGATCAAGAAGTGGAAGGAGCCATTCAGAATATGAAATTGGGCAAATCTCCAGGGCCGGATGGACTAACTGCAAAGTACTACAAAACTTTGAAAGAATGGTTACTGCAACCGTTGAAAGAACTTTGCAATGAAATACTACGGGGAGGAAAAGCACCCGAATCGTGGAAAGAAGTATACATCACACTTATACCAAAAACCGAAGTGGAGAAGACACAGTTGAAGAACTACCGTCCCATATCCCTATTAAATGTGGATTACAAAATTTTTGCCGAAATTATGGCTAAAAGATTAAAAAATGTATTGGTAAAAGAGATTCATAAAGACCAGGCGGGCTTTCTCCCTGGGAGACATTTGTCAGACAATACTAGGAACATTATTAATATTTTGGAAAAATTGCAAGTTAATATTAATACTAAAGCTGTTTTAATATTTGTAGATGCGGAGAAAGCGTTTGATAACATTTCTTGGAGTTTTATGAAGAAAAATCTGCAGGGGATGGGGGTAGGCCAAAGTTTTGAAAATGGTATAAGTGCAATTTACTTGGAACAAAAAGCTAAGCTTATTGTGAATAATGTAGTTACAGAAGAATTTAAGATAGAGAAAGGAACAAGACAGGGTTGCCCAATCTCCCCATTGCTTTTTATATCGGTCCTGGAGGTCATGCTCAATATGATTAGGAAAGACCAATTGGTTAAAGGTATACAACTCGGAGCTAAACAGTACAAACTGAAAGCTTTTGCCGATGACATAGTTTTGACATTACAGGAGCCAGAAGCTAGTACAAAAAGAGTGTTACAATTAATCCAAGAATTTGGCCAAGTAGCAGGTTTTAAATTAAACAAGATGAAAACTAAGGTATTAGAGAAAAATCTTACAGAGACAGAGAAGGAGAGGTTTCAGAAAGAGACAGGATTAACAATTGTTAATAAAGTGAAATATCTAGGGGTGAATATGACTGCCAAAAATGTGAATCTGTTTAAAGATAACTATGAAAAATGTTGGTCAGAGGTGAAGAAGGATTTAGAAATATGGTCAAAATTGAAGTTATCATTGTTGGGCCGAATTGCAGCGATAAAGATGAATGTATTGCCTAGAATGTTGTTTTTGTTCCAAACATTACAAATTGTGGATAAAATGGACTGTTTCAAGAGGTGGCAAAGAGACATTTCCAAATTTATCTGGCAGGGCAAAAAGCCTAGAATAAAATTTAAGATATTAACAGATGCGAAGGAAAGAGGGGGATTTGCCCTGCCAGATCTTAAACTATACTATGAATCAGCCGCTTTTTGTTGGCTGAAAGATTGGCTACTTCTTGAAAATGTGGACATTTTAGATCTAGAAGGTTTTGATAATGTGTTTGGGTGGCATGCATATTTATGGTATGACAAAGTCAAAGCGCATAAGGCCTTTAAGAATCATATTGTCAGGAAAGCATTATTCAATGTTTGGGTGAGATATAAGGATTTGTTGGAAAGTAAAACACCAAGGTGGCTATCACCAATGGAGGCTAAGGCTCTGAAAAAAACAAATATGGAGACAAACTGGCCAAAATATTGTGAAATTTTAGAACAAGTTGGAGATAAATTAAAATTGCAGAGCTTTGACAAATTAAAAACTAAAGTTCGAGATTGGCTGCACTATTATCAAATAAGGGAGGTTTTTAATTTAGATAAAAAGATTGGCTTCCAGGAGGAAAAATCTAAACTGGAAACGGAATTGCTAGAACCTAAAACTAAAAACCTGTCAAGAATGTATAATCTGCTGTTGAAATGGAATACACAGGATGAAATGGTTAAATCTGCTATGATTAAATGGGCGCAAGATGTTGGGCATAATATCATGTTTGCTGACTGGGAATGGTTATGGACCACAGGTATAAAATTTACGGCTTGTAACGCCTTAAGAGAAAATATAATGAAAATGATTTACAGGTGGTACTTAACCCCAGTCAAGCTAGCAAAAATTTATCATTCGCCTGATAATAAATGTTGGAAATGTAAAGAAAATGAAGGCACTTTTTTCCACCTTTGGTGGACGTGCCCAAAGATCAAGGCCTTCTGGGAAATGATATATAATGAACTAAAAAAGGTATTGAAATATACTTTCTTGAAGAAACCAGAGGCCTTCCTCTTGGGCATGGTCGGCCAATTGGTGCGAAGGGAAGACAGGAATTTCTTTATGTATGCGACAGCAGCGGCAAGAATACTTATTGGGAAATACTGGAAGACACAAGAATTGCCTACCCGAGAAGAATGGCAGAGAAAAGTGATAGACTATATGGAACTGGCTGAGATGACCGGCAGAATTCGAGATCAGGAAGAAGGGTCGATGGAAGAAGATTGGAAAAAATTTAAAATATATCTTCAGAAATACTGTAATATAAAAGAATGTTAGAAAAGGTTGGAGAAGAATACTAGACCGTATTGGCAGACAGAGTATAATGGAATAAGTAAATATGAAGTGTAAAATAAAGATAGAGGAGAATTAAATACTTTCGAATGTTAAAATAAGTAAATGAAAAGAAGGTTAGAAGGATTTGCTGGAGATACGATTCAAACTAGAATACAAAGCAGAGAGGTGAGAGGAAGTCACGGAAATAAGTAAATGGGAAAACGGTTTTAAAGGTTTAATTTGATTTTTTGTTACCTTTTTATGGTGATTTTTTGTCTTTTGTATTTTTCTTTTGTATTGTTTGTTTTTTGTATAAGATGTATGTGATTTGTTTTTCTTTTTCTACTTTTTTCTTTTTCTGTAATTTTTAAAATTGGAATAAATATATATATTTAAAAAAAAAGACAATAAATGTTGGAAATGTAAAGAAACTGAAGGTACATTCTTTCACCTTTGGTGGACGTGCCCAAGGATTAAGGCTTTCTGGGAGATGATCTATAATGAAATGAAAAAGGTATTTAAATATACCTTTCTGAAGAAACCAGAGGCCTTTCTCCTGGGCATGGTTGGCCAATTGGTGCCAAAGAAGGATAGAACTTTCTTTATGTATGCTACAACAGCAGCAAGAATACTTATTGCAAAGTACTGGAAGACACAAGATCTACCCACCCTGGAAGAATGGCAGATGAAGGTGATGGACTACATGGAACTGGCGGAAATGACTGGCAGAATCCGAGACCAGGGAGAAGAGTCGGTGGAAGAAGATTGGAAGAAATTTAAAGACTATTTACAGAAATACTGCAAAATTAATGAATGTTAGAATGATGTCGGAATGAAGTTAAGTGGTTTTAGCAGCAATGTTACAAAGGAGTGTGTAAAAATGGATTGTTAACAGGTGAGAATCTAAAGTTATAATATATTAAGATAAAGGATTAAGATAAAAACAAAGAGGGAAAGGATTTGCTGAATTAACTAATTGAACTGGAACACACAAAAGGGAGGTGTGAGGAGGTCAGGGAAACAAGTAAATGAAAGACTAGACATGGAAAGATTGATTTGTTTTTAATTGTTTTTATTTTTCTGTATTTTGTATTTTCTCTTTTCTTTTTCTTCTTTTTCTTATTTTTGTAACCTTTTCTGAAACTTTAATAAATATCTTTAAAAAAAAAAAAAAAAAAAGCCCAATTAGCAGGATATCCTCTGCTTCCAGAAATGGATTGGGGTGTGTGTGTGTTTCGCGTCAGTCGGAGTGCTGCATGCACCCAGTGTCTTTGCCTGCCCACGCATTCTGTAGGGAAGCGAGTGCCAGACCACAGGGCAATCCACAGGTGAATGCCTGTTTCTCTCCCACCCAGAGAGGAATTCAAGGAAAGAGTTTTTCCCATCATTCTTTGTTTATCTCCATCTGCCTCTCCCTGGGGGTGTTGAGAGAGACCTTCATTCCTGGTGCAGGCAGAAAGAGGAAGTCCCTTGTACCTTTTGTTCAAGGCTGAGCACAGTGCCATGAAACTGAGATGGCCATACCCATACCTATAGATCAGGGGTCAGCAACCTTTTTCAGCCATGGGCTGGTCCACTGTGGGCTGCTCTACATGGTCAGACCATGTGGTGGGCCGGACTATATTTGAACAAATTCCTATGCCCCACAAATAACCCAGAGATGCACTTTAAATAAAAGGACACATTCTACTCATGTAAAAACATGCTGATTCCCGGACCGTCCGCGGGCTGGATTGAAAAGGCGATTGGGCCGCATCCAGCCCTGGGGCCTTAGGTTGCCTACCCCTGCTATAGATAGTCTCTTTATTTCTTTGATGTAGCCCCTTGAAGATGGGCTGTATCCTCTCAAATGCATTGAAAATTTGGTTATTTCTCATTCAATAATCTTCTGTTCACTTGTACTAGTCTGCCCCCTTCATTAGCAATGGAAGAAAAGTTGTCAACTGTTCCCATGAGGCCTTGGGGTGCGTACTGGTGTGGGGAGCTGTAGCAGCTGTAGCAGCAACACTTCCCACCCTGCTCATGCAAAAGAGGAACAGGCCTTAGCAACATTTTCAGCCCTCAGACGGCATGCACAGACAATCATTTATGCCCATATTATATTACTATAGATGTTGCATTGTCTCTGCATACTAATAGCAGGGCCAATAGCTCTCAGGCTAGACATTTACTGGTTTTCTAATGAAAGCCTAAGAATTCTTTGTTATGATATTAACATCCTTCATGAGACCAGGTTGCTTAGGTTGCACTCCTATAAATCAGAGGTGAGAAACTTGTGGTCCTTCAGATGTAGCTGGGCTGTAGCTCCCATCATCTTGGACCTTTGGCCATACTGGTTGGAGCTCATAGGAGTTGAAGTCCAAGAAATATTGAGGACCGCAAGTTCCCCATCCTTGCTATATACATATATCATTGAACTCAGTAGGGCTTACTTTTGTCTCATTCAGCCTTTAACTCCTGTATACTTTAAAGGACAGACTCACAAACTACGGTAAATGATAGTAGGGTGCTCTACAAAAACCAGTCTTTCGACTTTCTTTGTCACGTGTTTGGAGTAAGTAAGCTCAATGGACATTAAAACAGTCCTACACAGAATTCACTTACCTTGCTATTGCTTCCATTTGCTTTCTAAAACAACAACAACAACAACAACAACAACAACAACAACAACAACAACAACAACAACAACTTATTTTTGACATTAGCTCTTCCCTTCTGCCCAGAAGCACTTTGTGACACTTTGGTAAATGTGAACCATCAAATTTTAGTTCACATAATTGTTTGTAACAAGTGGTCCAAGAAAACAGAGTGTTTGTATCATTCCATTCAATTAAATCAACATAAAAAGAATGATTTAGTATTCTGTTGTTGTTCTTTGAAGACATGCAGATGGCAGCAATACTTGGAAAAGCAAAAATTGTTTCAAAGCTGCCACCAACTGTTACACTTGCAAACTGCAATCCAAAGCACTGACTTTGCACTGAAATCCACACTGATACATTGTGTAACACGGTGAATTTCTCCTCTTTCACTATTTCTAACTCACAGGACACACACATACACACAGCTCTTCTTTTAGTAAGTCACGCAGAGAAACAAAGAGAATGCTCTGCTTTCTGATAACTAGAGTGCAACGAAGAAGAGCCTGCTAGATCAGACCAATGCCCCATCTATGCCAGTGCTCACAGTGGCCAGCCAAAAGTCTGTGGGAACCCTGACTAAAAGTGCTTGCAGCTTTTAAATGTGACTATGCAAATAACTTTACATGAATCATTTTGAGGCTCTCTGGGATCAATTTTCCCAAGCTTCAAAACTGTGTTATATACAAACCACATACCAGTACTCTTTTCCCCCTCTAACAAACCATGTAACTTCCTGCATTTCTGCCAGCTATACTAAAAGTCATGTCACCTCATGGACTGATAGCACTGCAGTGTCTTTTTCAAAAGCTCATTAAAGCTTGGTTCACGCAACCAAAAGATCATGTGGCAATTCTTCTTGGACTTTTCCTATTCTGGTTGGAAGTCCAGACTTTACCATTTTGCACAGGCCAGCTTCATAGATGATGCAGCCAATCCTCTGGATATCGCAGCTGTGGTTGACCCACTGTTTATAGGTGGATGAGCTGCTGACCTATGGTTTTTTAAAAAAATAACTTCTGCAAAGCACATCCTGTCTGTGAGATACTCTTATTATTCAGGGTGGTGGCAGTGGGGAATTCTGAACACTACTTCGCTGTCTCTGCCGGAACAACTTTGTATGTAAGGCTGCTCCCATGACTGTTGGTTCAAAAGAAGTCAATGAAGGTAGGCTGTTTTCAGAGACGGTGCTAATGCACCATGTCCTTCTGCAGATGTTGTGTTCATTTCCTGTCTAAATGACACTGGTGTTGTTACTGTGTGGGAAAGGCTGATCTATACTGACTGACATTGAGCAAGGGAGGTTTTCATTGACAGCAGTAGAAATACCTATTAGAATAAGGATACCACCTTTATTGCTGTCATAAACAGAGGAAAATTATCATTATCAAGGCTTGTTATGCTGCCACATGCTTCACTGTCCCTGGTAAGGACCTCCAGAAAATAGCAGCTATTTACAGCTGTTAGTGGCCTGGAAATAATTCATCTAAGTCAATGACTGTTTCCAAGCTTCAGCAATATAAAAGTTAAAAGCTTTTGGATAAGACAGCGGGAGCACAATATTTCCATCTGCATCCAGTAGCTTGTTCCTTTGTATCTTATAAACCATTTGATTAAGGGGTCAGCAAGTGAACTGCATCCTAGGACCTTTCTGGGTCTCTTGGTCATACTGCCAACCTTTTTGCCAACCTAGAGATAAGGGAAGTGTATGGAAAGAGTGGTAGCTGTGAAAACAGGACCTACTGGCATCCCAATTCAGGAACAAGTGCAGGTCTCTTAGACACACCACTGCCCTACTATCATTTCTCCCAAGTGTCCCTCTTGGAAAGCAAGTTGGTGGCCAGGTCATCATTTGGCATTTATAGAGGAGTCTTTCATCATGCACTCACCGAAGGGCCTTGCACAAAGCATAGCCTTTGGTTCTCCACTCCTTCCCCATATCTGCGGTATTGTTACCACCTTTTCACGAGCCACTTTTTCTCTAAACACAGCTGCAGAACTCTTTTCCATGTTCAAATGATAAGTTCTTCCAGAGCATGAATGGGAAATTTGCTCAATGATGTGTTCTAAGAGGCAGGCTGCTGCTGTCTGAGTGGTAGGGCTGGCCCAGAAGCTGTCACTCAAAACAAAACTCAAAAAGAGCCAGCATCAAATAAATTCAGACAGTTTTGTCAAGGCAGCAGAGTACTCAGGGTAGTAACAATGGGCTTGCCTAAATTTCCCTTTGTCCTGCCATGTCTTCCCTTTGTTCCATGACTTCTGGGCATGGGCCCAATAGGATTTTCTTTTGTCCCACCACTTTCCCCAAGAAATGCCGCTGTTTACTGCTGAACCAGAATAAACATCAACTTGTGGAAAACCTGACTGGTGTACACGGTGGGTACTGCTGGAAGTCACAGACTTGGATGGGCCCAAAGATGAGGAAAAAATCAGAACTTTTTAAGGAACTGAGTTTTATTAAGAAAGTGTAACAAAATAGTAGTTTAATAATCCCAGAGGCAGAAAGGGAAAAGCAAGAGGGAGATGAGGGATGGGCGATATATTCTTCTATTACAAATTTCCTGGAAAGGAGTCCAAAGGTACAAGGATGGGCACCTTGCCTGGAGCTGCAACAAATTAGTTAGCAGCAAAGTTAACACAGGAAGCTTGTGTGAGAGGCTTGTGGGAGACTCTGGAGGCTCGCTTAGCTTCTGATCCACCCATAAGGTGGGATGCTAAAAGGCTTAAAAAAGAATTGAGAGGCAAGATCAAAAGACAAAATGTTTCCTTGCTCCTGTTTAACAACGGCAGCAACAAAATAAGGTGTTTATGTCCCAGTGGGTTTGAAAGTGCTTCGTAAATATTACAAAGTAGGACAGGTATGGTTTCAGATTGGATAGTGTTGAGATTTTAGCTGAAAGGCACAACCTGCACTGCTCCATTTATCGATGGGCAGCTTATATAGGCAGCTTATTGGTATAGTAGCTTATTTTTGAGAATATCATTGGCTCCAGATTGATCTGGTATAATGAGCCCAACTTGTGGTCTGAATTTCACAATTGCTTTTCCTTTAGTCTAGTTACCTGAAAATGTGCAGGGCAATCTTTGCCGGTGTTGCTGAAAAATTGATTTCCGAGAAGCACAAGAGACAAGGCAGCAAGTCAGTGGCTCCAAAGGCAGTAACAGGTCAAAAAACAGCGTGGTCTGTAATAAAAGGCAAGTCTCTCCTAGGGTACTTACATTAAAGCCAACTGAAAGATCAGAGCAGACGTGGCAAAGAGGATGGTTGAGAGGGGAAGGCGATATTCAGAAGTCTGGAGACAACTTTCACTGGAACAGCATCTGAGAAAAGATTAAGGAAGCATGCAGGTGATTAGATAAGCAGCAACACTCAACCTGAGGAAAGTGCAGAGATTAGGAAACTGTGGCCCTTCAGATGTTGTTGGATTCAAACCCCTTCAGCTCAAGCAAACAACCTAGGATGGCCTTAATGGTGTCAAGTGGGGTGGGGGTGGGGTAGAGAATGAAAAGCCAACAAGGAAATCCCCAAGGGTAAATAGGTGAGAGCTTTGGCTTGCTTGTGTACAGTATATGCCAACTGGGAGGAAGAATGAGCAAATGTTGCTGTGTTTAGTTAAAATGCTTATACAGTGGTGCCCCGCAAGACGAATGCCTCGCAAGACGAAAAACTCGCTAGACGAAAGGGTTTTTCGTTTTTTGAGGTGCTTCGCAAGACGAATTTCCCTATGGGCTTGCTTCACAATTAAAAAAAACCCCATATAGGGTGGAATTCCCATCCCATAAACATATAGGGTGGGATTCCCATCCCGTCAGAACAGACTTTGCATGAGGGCTTCCACTTGCACAAATGGGGTTTTCTCCCTCTCCTGGCTCCCCCAAAACTGGCTTTGGGGGGGTCAGGAAGTACAATTTCAACAAAAATACGGGAGTATCAAATAACACTGCAGGCACCAGATTGACTTCTCCTGGACTGGTGTTTTGGGGGCACAGCACCAACACAGAAAAGGCCCTGTCTCCAGGCTGTTAACTGCCTGGCCTTTGGTGATGATCTGAGTAAATGGACAGGATTGTATGAGAGGTTTTTATTGCTCCCATTTCCCTGGGCAGCCAGAAGCTCAAGGCATTCATTGATAAATCAGGGTTTGGTTTTCCATATATTTGCAGGGCGGAAGCAGAAATCACTGCAGACTTACATGATGTGGCATCAAGGAAAAGCAGCGCTACTGGCCTGGAGGCAAGATCAGTATTTGCCCCACAGCCCAACAAACCTGACTGCATTTCCAAGTGTTGTTCCTGACCAAGTTAAACTCAGTGTGGAGCCACTTAAATTAATGAACTTTACTTTGAGTGGGTCTATTCTGACTAGCACTAACACTGGAAGCAACCCCAAACCTCCACTTTCAGCATTAAACAAATCCAGCACAAGGGGGGGGGGGGGAGAGAACACCCTCTCCTTTTAGCTGTGTGTGTGATTTCCAGGAAAATATAATGCATTCCATCAGTAACAAAACAAAAGGAAGGACACCTTACTTCAGTGAAAATGGGCACTGTAACATCTTATATTGATCCTTTTAATTGGCAAGTCCTACTCTCGAAGCACTCAAGGAAGAAGGTGAAGTTCTGTAGAGAATATTTATCATCCAGAAAGATATTTACTTTGCCGTGTGACTCAGTGCCATTGAGAGAGGCTACACTTCATAGAAATTCGGCATTTAATTATATCCCATAGATATGCTATTGAGTTTTCAGAGCATGAAGGGCAGATGTACTGCTGGTATGTGAAAACAACTACCCTGAACTAAATGTGTGTGCTAATGAGCCCAGCTTAGGAGGGTTATCTCACTTCCAATAGCCCTTGTTTTGATCTGGAAAACAGATCCCCACGTGTTGAGCAGGGCACACATGAGCAGCATAGAAGGATGAGGTCGCAAGCTGGATCAGGCCCACCATAAACCTGTCTTCGGAAAGCATGGTGAAACTAGAAAGGTGAAACTCATACAGAATGAGTTATTTCTGTTCATGTAATATATCCATTCACAAAGGTGTGAAGCAGCAATTGTATCAAAAGCTTCCATCAAATTGAAGCAACTTCTGCACCTTTTCTACATAAATGTAAGGCAAAGCTTTGCACTAAAGGTCACTCCTTATCGATTAGAAGATTTTCTGAGTCCTTTGGATTAGTTATTTGGACCAGCCCGAAGCACAGACATGCAATGCAGGATACATAATGAGGCTGTAGACAAGATCTTTGCAGTGGTGAAACTGACTACATGCCTTCTCGATCCCTGTCTATCCCTTGGCTAAAAACATCTAGTAGTAGGGAATTGACTGCATGGGTCCAGTGGACTCCAAGGGGACTTTATAGGAAAAATTTGGCTAGTTCAGATAAAGGTTAGGATAAATGAGTACCAGTGCCCCGCTGGAGTCCCAGATTAGCATCCATCATGTTGGGGATGTTTCCATCCCTGCACTGAGCCTCCCACTGCTTCTATTTGTGGGTATTACTCAGTGCACACCAAATCTCTTGGAAGTTTGGTTTTCCATATATATTATAGAGTAGAATTTTCCCATGGACTGCTAATTGCAGGGGGGTCGTGCATCCTGACTAGTCCAGACTTTCCAATCTTGTTTGGATATCCATTTGGCCATAATGGCTGTCTTTATTAATTTATAGTGCTAAATTATGATTGAAGGAATCTTTTTGATGGCTAATGTCACTTGGCAATGTTCCCCTCCCCTTATGTTTGCACACAGGCAATTAGAACAAGTGGTACCAATATAGGTGCCACATGTTCTGACTGCCTGGTAACCTCCAGTAGCCAAACTGCTGCATTTTGCACCAGTTTAAATTTCTGAAGTATCTCTAAAGGTAGCCCCATGTAGACTTCATTACAGTAGTTTAACCTAGATATCATTAGTACACAGATCACTAAGTAGAACAATGTTCTGGTTAGCTACTCCATCTTGGAGAGGAATTGAGTGTTATTTAATAACACAAAATTGGGAAAAATGTGTGCCTGGTGAAACTTGCATTTGTGTGGGGTTTTTATTTATTTATTTACATTTCAAGTTTGCCTGTCACTCAAAATGCTCACAAAGTGGTGTGTGTGTGTGTGTGTGTATCCACACAATGGGGTGAGCTCCTGTTGCTTTGTTCCAGCTCCTGCCAATCTAGCAGTTTGAAAACATACCAGCATGAGTAGATAAATAGGTACTGCTGTGGCGGGAAAGTAAATGACATTTCTGTGTGCCCAGACACTTATCATAGTGTTCCATGCACCAGAAGCGGTTTAGTCATGCTGGCCACATGACCCGGAAAAGCTATCTGTGGACAAATGCCGGCTCCCTCAACCTGAAAGAGGAGATGAGTGCCACACCCCAAAGTCGAATATAACTGGACTTAACCATCCAGGGGTCATTTACCATATATATATATATATATATATATATATATATATATATATATACACACCCACCCACCCACACACACACACACCCAGTTTAAATAGGATAAAAGCATATCTTCATAAAAGCAAGGGTAAGAATATCCAGCTAAAGACCTTATAAAAGGAAGATGTCTTCACCTGCCTTCACAAAGAGACCAAGGAAAAATAAAATAAGCTTTTTTATATATGACAGAAGCATGCAGCCAATAAATCATTAAAGGTGACTTATAACCTAACACAGAGGAATAATGGAATGTGTTAGGTGCTATATGAAAGCTAATAGATTAAAATGAAATCTTCAGTTTCCTTTTGTCTGCCTTGCTCAGCAGAAACCTTAAGCTGGAAATCTAAAATCATTTATGTCTTAACTAGAATTTGGGCAAAGAACAGAGAGCAAGTGAAATGATTCTGCTGCTGCTGTCGTTTTTTTTTTTTTTTTTAAAAAAACCCATAATCCCTTTCCTTTGATAAAATTATTTCTTAATTTGGGCACTAAAATTATATTCTTACAATTGGGCATCTCCTTTGTTAATATGTCTACAGCTTGAGCAAACATTGATACTATAAACAACCAGGGAAAGGAAAGGATAATAACTGTTGTGAAAATAACTGAGAATCTTGCAGGATAGCCAGTATTCAACCATATAGTTAAAAGGCTATGAAAGTAATGCATTTTTTTTATACTCAGGGGGTGAAGTATCTCTAAAGATCTCAACTGAAAGGGCAACTGCTTTGTCCTTCCCAATATCTGTTTTGCAAAATTTTGTTTGCCTATTCAATTGTCTACAAAAATAGCTGTTGCTTTGTGACACTTGCTGCTAGCTACAGCTGAACAGTGCACATGGAGACAGAGTGAAATCCATGAAGCTATTCTATAATATTGATCCTTGATAGTATTGATTCTCGAGGGCTGTATGAAGCCTTGGCCCGAGTTCCTGTGGATGGCAAGGATAGAAAAAAATGGGCAAAGGGGTGGTGGCAACAGAAAGAAGAGAGAGTCCTGTCTAACTCTGAGTGTGGCCACATGCACTATTGGGTGCCAGCATGTGCTGCCCATCAGATTTCCCATAACAGAATATGGACCTTAACAGGGGGAAAAACATTCTCCACCTCTGCCCTTTACTTTGCTTCTCTGACTTACTGCACCATTCCATGACTGCTTTGGAAACCACAGGAGCACAACAGCAGCAAGCTTGCTCCTATATGTAAACCGTAGTGGCTTTATGTCCGTACTGCAAGCAGGCATAGCAGTGTAAATGTTTAGAGTCAGTAAGTGAGTGATGTTCATTACAATCCAACAAAAGAGATCTGAGCACGCAGAAACACTAACACACACACAGGCAGTAGGTGTAAATAATTAATACACATCTCTATCAAAGATCAAGGTGCTTAACTTTTGGTATTGGCATCTACTTTTTCCCAACTAATTATTAAGCATGTCATGAACTTGGAATCTGAATGCATTTAAGAACTAAAGAGATGAGAAGTGGGCAAGGAACTGAATCTTTTCACCAGAACATATAATGCCCTGAGTGCTTGCTCCGTAAAGAGATTGCTCACCTTCTGCTTATTCCAGCTAGCTTAGAAACAGCCCCCAAAGTGGAAATCACAGTGTGGCTTTTCTATTCAAGCCTTGATCAACTGGATATGGAAAATGAGTGTTGATGTTTAACACATCGCAGCAGGTTGCCATGGGGGAACACCAAATGTAGCAGTTCTTTGGAAATTTGGTATCCATTTTTCCAGTACTGTACATAGATACAGAGGAGAGGAGAATATCTCAAACCACTAGGGATACCTATGTTCCTTTCAGAAAGACTTGCTTTATTATATAAAGCTTGTATAAATTTGTGCCTTGCAATCTTGTAAGGATGTTTGTTGGTATGTTACTTGTTTATGGTTGCATATGTTATATTATGCATAATAAAATAATAAAAATACAGTGATACCTCGGGTTAAGTACTTAATTCATTCTGGAGGTCCATTCTTAACCTGAAACTGTTCTTAAGCTGAAGCACCACTTTAGCTAATGGGGCCTCCTGCTGCTGCTGCACCGCCGGAGCACAATTTCTGTTCTCATCCTGAAGCAAAGTTCTTAACCCAAGGTAATATTTCTGGGTTAGCAGAGTCTGTAACCTGAAGCGTATGTAACCTGAAGTGTCTGTAACCCGAGGTACCACTGTATTTTTACAAATGAATACCTTCTTCACCATTCTCAGCTGAAAGTCTGACTGACTGTGCGTGTGACAGAGAAGAGACGGAATTTCTTTTTATGGATCCTCAGAGTCAAAAATCAAAACCAGCCCCAGCTGTCCCTAATAATTAAATTTCAGTAACCCAGACTGAGAATTTTTATGTTGACTGGTGACTTAAAATGCTGACATTTAAACAGCTTCATCTTTATTTCAAAATGAGCACAAGGGAACTTCACACATGCACTGGAGTTTTCCTGCTGGGAAACCCAACAAAATACCAGTGCATTGATTTACATAGTGAAGGTTATTCATGAGGACTTGGAATTTTATTACCCAGAATGTAAAAGTGAAAGTCACCCCCATACAAAGATGCACGTGATTCTTAAAACTAAGTTGGAACTTAATAAACTTTATATAATGATGATGGTTTGTTCTATCAAAAATAAAATTCAATGTCTAGTTGCAGCTGAAAGATTAACAAATTCATCATGACATAAACTTTCATAGGCAAGAGTCATAATGATAGGATGGTTCCTAAAAGCACACTTCTCACATATCAAAGGCCAGCATAAAACAGAAAGTACATAATGAAGATGCCAAACACACCACTGTGAGGAGGGAATTCTACAACTTAGAGGCTGCCACAGACTTCCAAACTTCTGACAGGGATGGCCTCCTATGCTGATCCTAGAAGGTCAGTACAGAAGGTGGAAGTCTTTCAGATATTTGGAGCCTAAGTCATGAACAGCTTTAAACACTAATGTGAGCTTGAAATTGACCTAGAAAGGAACTGGCAACCAGTGCTGCTGCTTTAACTCAGGGTTTTGCATATTTTAAATGGAGCCCCAGCCAGTAACCTGCTACATTTTGTTTTTTTTTTTTTTAAATAATCTTTATTAAAGTTTCAAAAGGTTACAAAAAACAAAACAAAAACACACAAAAAAAAATAACACAAAACACAACATAAAAAATTCCACCTTTTAAGTCTCATTTTCAATAACTTCTTTTCATGACTTCCCCACGCCTCCCCTTATTGTATTCCAACTCCGATTGTTTATTCAAGCAAGTTTTTATCCTTAATGTCCTAATCATAATTTATTAATTTACTTAACCATAAATTATTAATGTGATTCTTTATAATAATTTTAAACCTTAATTCATTATTATCCATTAATTTAGATTATTTAGCAATTTTTAGAATATATACCTTAATCATACATGAAAAGAGATAAAAAAAAAAAAAAAGAGATATAAAAACAAATAATAAAATACCTTCCCTAAGATTGTCCCTAATTCCCATCCACAGATTCCCCATTCTTATAATAATAAAGAGCATATAGTTTTACACTGCAAAATAAAAATCAAGCCCCCTTTGGACTTCTAAACCCCACCCTTCTCTTCCCGGTTTCAATCCCAAACCAAAGTCCAATTAGTCCATCTTTTTAGCCTGGTGACCTTACGTCCGAGGCTCTCGAATCTCTCTCAGTCCCTTTCCGCCGGCTTTTTCGAAAATCTTTCATATTGAACACCCCAGGTCGGGAAAGTACCTTCTCCATGTTAACCATATTTCTTCCAGCAAGGCCTACTTGTTTAGAGGTGGAGCTCCAACTCTGTTTCTTAAGTCTATATGTCCCAAATAATCCAGTTTTCATCTTAGTCGAATTGGGATTCTTCTTGGCAGGTCTCCGGCTCTCTTTTATCTTCTGTAACTTTTCAGCCACCCCTTCTTTCTGCTCCTCCTGTTCAGCTGATGTCTTAATCTTTGGTTTCTTTTCTTGTCCAGCTGCCTGTGTTTTGAGCATCAAGTCCCTTTCCAACTCAGTAGGTATATTTTCTGTTGACTTCGGTTTCGTAGGACTTGTAGACAAAACATGGCCTTGCTCGATCCTCTCTTGCAGCTTTCCCATGAGAAAAATAAGCTCTTGCAAGTCAGCTCATATTTCCCGACCTAGTTCCATTCTTGTAATATCCAAGAATCCCCTCTAGAGGGATTCTAGTTACTTAGTATTCTTTTCCCTTCCGATCCAAAAGTCAGGTTTATTTGTATCAGTCTTTCTTTACTTTCAATATTTTGTAGCAGTATAGCCGGTTAGAATTTAAGCTTTGATTTTTCCGGCTTTGACAGCTAATTTGACAGCTGTCAAAAGTTTTCTATAAATCCTCTGCAGGCTCTTTTCACGGGTTACTCCCGGGCTTGAGAAAGGTGGTACTTAGTCCAAATAGTTAAACTTTTGTCCTCCGGCACATTAGCTTAGTCCTTTAAATCTGTGGAATTTATATCTTTTATCGAATTTCCCCAATTCTTCACGCAACCTTAGTTGACAGCTCCTTGCTTCAAACTGTTTACAATAAGGGGGAGGCGGACTTCCCTTTTTTTCACCTCCCCCGCTCGTGCCAAATTCATAATCAAATTATTTGTAATCCAATTTCCCAATTACTCACGGGTTGTTGTTCTTGATTTTAAGTCCAAATTTTAATAGGAAGAAGTCAGCGCTCTCCGACAAATGGCATGCGGCTTCGCTCGGCAGGGGAAGCAGAAGACTCACAGCACCACGCCACTCCCCGGCACCCGTTCCGTAGCCTTTAAAAAGGCTCCTTCGCGAGTCGGGAGGGCGCTAACGATGCCCGCCGAGTCACCATGTCCACGGGCTCCTATGCCCGTGGTTTTTGAGGGTCCCCGTGTCGCCGGCACGGCAAGACCCAGCCCCTGTCAAGCCGATTCCCTCTGGAGCTCGGAGGGAATCCGCCATTAGCCGATCGCGCTAACCCGGAAGGATAACCTGCTACATTTTGGACCGGTTGACTTTTCTGAGTTCTCTTCCAGGGCAGCTCCATGGATGGTGCTCTCTACCCCCCATCAACATACAAAACCAAAAGAAAACAATCCTCCTTATGGGGATTCTAAGTGCAAAATATCTGTATAAACATTTAAAGTTTTCCATTGAGTTCTGGACACTGGAAGAGTTAGGTACCAATGAGTCTTATTGTGCGGTTAAACTCAGGGCAACAAAGGAACCTCTCCAGAAGGCTATAATGGGAAATTGGGCTTAAGGTGTGCGCAGCTCTGCCATTTAGAGCTTTATAGGTCAGCTAGCAGGCTGGTGTGCAGTTTCAACAAGATCAGCATGTCTTCCATTTCCTCTTTCTACACTAGATGACGCTCCCAAGCTATTTACTAGGACAGTCCTGGACACACGTCAAGGACAGCCCCAAGCAAAGCACTCAACAGTAATCAGTCCTGGAGATGACAAAGGCATAAATTATAGGTGCAATGATGCTACTCTCCAGTAACTCTTTACTGGAGTTAAGAAGAGAATCCAGGTGCTGAATGAATAGCCGGTACTTTTCAAGCATATCTGTTTCTGTGAAACTCAAGTAAAATAGCTATCATACAATGGTTGCTGGAAAAACCAGTCAGTTAATTGGTATGCATTGCTTTTTGCCAGTGAATATATTACATTCATTTATATCAGTGGGAGCTATATGTGGGTTATCCAGCCTCATATAACCAACATGCTTAACTCTAATTAATGCATGAAGGGGTTAAGACCATACCGTAAGCTGTCCTGCCAGGTTTAGCTAGGTCACTCCCCCTCGCCTTGGGAGGAAGGATTATCAAGCCTTTGTCCCCCCATTCCACCATATGAATCCTACCAGTAAGGAGGTCGAAGCTGGATGCTCCAAGCTTAAACCAAGTGGCTTTAGCAAGCCATCACTGTGTTTCTATACAAATAATTTAGAAACCTTTGCCAATTTGTATCCTAAGTTATACTGCCTGTCTTTACTTGCTGCTGTATGGGAAAGCACATGAATCTGACCTTTGAAGAGTTTGAAATAAACCATTTTTAATCTATGCTCTATGCTAAGGGAAATGGGGAACTTTGGAAGCAACTTAGAAGGGGTTATTTTAAAGGTCTAACAATCTATATTTCCAGGCTTTACTTTGCTGCATGTTTTGTGATTTTATATCTCATCCATGCAGTATTACTATTTATATTTTTATCATATATTTATTTTTATCCTCCACAGAGTTCAGCGTTCCATACATTGTGCCTCTCACCTTTTATGCTCACATCAGCCCTGTGAGGTAGGTTTAGATGAAGGGGAGTCACCCAGTCAGTTTCATGAGTGAGTAGGGATTTGAACAAAGGTCTTTCCAACACTTCGTCCACTATACCACACTTGATGCACAATACAGATGGTGCAATAATAATTTGGATACAAGCTCTTTTCTTAATTCCCAGGAGAAGTACAAACAATTGTGATCCTTAGGATGCTTCAGTGATACTCATTCACAGAGACTATATTTCTCAAACTGCATGGATGCTGGCTGAAAAACATCTTTGCTAGAGTTAGAAAGTTGTACTCCAGAAAGTTTTACACCAAAGATCCTTATATTTCTAGTTTGACAGTATTTTCATTTAATGCTTGATGGAATAACTGCTAAGACCCAAATAAATCCATCACATTGCACTGTGGAATCAGTGCAGATGAATCAGGTACACTGCCCCATCATATACCCTTTCTGGTGGTTAGATTCAGTATGTTATAATACAACGAAAATATAAGGAAGGATAAATTATTCTCTATAGAGCTAGAGCAGAGAGCAGGTGAAACACTTTTCAGAGAGCAGAAGTGAATGCATGACAGATGCAACATTTTAAATGTTGCAGGACTGCAGTGGCAGAATTGCTATGCAAAAGAATTTCCAATGCAGGGAATTGCTTACATTATTGCTGCTGCATGATATATGGCCTAGTTTTGTTGCAAGAAAATGAACACAATGCATAGGTATCTTTTAATAACCCAAAACAAAACTATTATGCCCCATAGACCTTTTGAGACAACAGTATAAAAAACCCCAGAATTTGTTGCATTTGTCGTCTACACCAACCTTATCCCATTTTATCCTCAAAGTGACTGTGAACAAGCTTAGGTTGGAGAGACAGTGACTCAGTGCCAGATTTACGTATAAGCTAAACAAGCTATAGCTTAGGGCCCCACAAAAAATTAAAGAAAACAACTTGGATGTACATTTCCAAAATACAAGATAAAAAACAAATAAAATAAAACCTACATACAGTTGGAACTTAGCAATTATTTCACTATTAATATACTTCTTAATTGTATTTCAGTTCAACAATTACTTTGATAAAATACATATTTTGTTATGTGCAAATGGCTTTAGATACCTATTAGGTCCATAAATTACCATATAGCATATATCCAACACAAAAAACAGTGACAATTTGTTATTGACAAAGGACAGCTAGACATATAAAGGGCCCCATTACCTTCAGTAGCTTAGGGCCTCGTCAAACCTAAATCTGGCCCTGCAGTGTCTATTCTTTCTTAGAATGGATGGAGGAAGGTTTTCTGCAATGACTATAGCCAGGGGCCTAAAGTTCCTTTCCTCAACATATGTTCTAAATTGAACAGAGGAGATATGCACTGCAGTACTGGAGAGGAAGAAGGGTGCAAGATTCAAACAACTACATTTTTTTAAGTAGTGGGAGGTAAGTAGTGGGAAGTGGTGGGCCATTGCTGCAAGGGGAAAAACAGCAGCCCTGCAGAGGTTTACCATTTGCCACTTAGGAACATAGGAAGCTGCCTTGTACAGAATAATTTCAATGGTTTATGTAGATCAGTATCAGGGCCATCCCAATACATTGTGGTGCCTTAGGTGAACAACTAAATGCTGCCCCGCCTGGTAAGAAGATGTGAGTGAAGATCTACATCAGGAGCATAGGAGGAACAAAGATCTACATCAGGATCTGCTGGCCCTGTGGATCCTGCTGGCTGAGACAGTAACCTCACCTTGCCTCATGGGTGGTGCAGCCCTGCTTAGTATTGTGTACACCAGGGTATCCCAAACTTGGGTCTTCAGCTGTTTTTGGACCACTACTCCCATCATCCCCAGCTAGCAGGACCAGTGGTCAGGGATAGTAGGAACTGTAGTCCAAAAGCAGCTGGAGACCCAAGTTTGGGGAACACTGGTGTACACTGATGGACAGTGGCTCTCCAGGATTCCAGGAAGAGATATTTCCCAGCCGTACCTTGAAACGCTGAGAATTGAACCTTGAAGCTTTTACATGCAAAGCAGATGCTCTCCTACTGAGCTATGGCCATAACTATTTAATTTTTAACATGCAGAATGTGTACTCCTGCACAATAGAGGAGTAATCTGCACAATAGAGGAGTAATCTGCACAATAGAGGAGTAATCTGCACAATAGAGGAGTAATCTGCACAATAGAGGAGTAATCAGTTACTACAGAATATATGTGTCTATTTCCATCTACCTGTGTTAGATATAGATATTTTTAAACCCACCACCACCACCAAAGGCACAAATATGAAGGAGTATCAACCATTCGGTTCACTGACACTGATGAGACACATTCCCCGACATTGAACTCACTATATCAGCTGACACACTAGCTAGAAAAGGACATGACATTTCCCCATTGAAAACATAATAAATATTGATCCCTGGATGCAGATGTTTTCCACAGCAGGTGTGATTGTTAGAGATTTTTAGATCCTCTGAAACAACTGAGTTGTAACTGTGCATTCATTTTACAATAAAGCATTTGTCTAGAAAGGCCCCAAGGCAGGTCAGGGTAATGGAAAGGGAAATCTACCATATTAAGATTAAGGCACCTTTCTTACTGAGACCCTTGTGATTAAAAACTCATTGACAAAAAGCAAAGCTGTCTGTTTCTGCCTTCTTTACTGCAGCTACTGTTTACTTCAAGTGAGCATGACACCTAGATGGTCAGATTCAGGTTTCTTCCTGATCACCTTTTTATTTATTCTTTACAGGGAATTTATATGAAGTTGTGTCAAGCAAGTGCTGTCCCACACTTTCCGGTGCCACACACGCACACACACACAAAACAACCCCCTAACCATTTTTAGGTGAAATATCTCTCAGAGTATTTGTACAACAAAATCAACAATAAAATCATACATGCATATTAAAATTCACCAAGAAATTAATAACCTCAAAATCCAAAACAAAACAAAACACCAAAATGAAACCAATGAAGTGCTGTTGAGTACAATAAACTGAGATTCAGGGTGGAAGTTTTAGTAGACATCAAAGATTATCTAGTTTTGAGCCATACAAAATCCTTGCAGAGAAGGTTACTATTGTTATGATCTTCATATTGCAAATTTGGAACTGAGACTGAAGATATTAATTTGGCTAAGGCCCACATAATGGTTTCATGTAAGAGATGAGATTTTGACTGGGAAACTGCAGGTTTCAGCCTCCTAGCCACTACACTTTGGTAGAAATCTCCACATGTTTCTTACCTGTTCCACAACAAAATCACTGCGTCAGCCTTGCCCAGCCAAACACTCATTGAGAAATCACAATAGGCTTTTTAATATGTTACACTGAACACAGGTACAATCTGTCTTTACACACGGACAAAGATTTGTGTGCAGGAGTGTACACTTGTTGGTTTATTGTGTATAAAGGATTGTACAGTCAGCTATAATCTCAGCTTCAGTTTATTTTCTGTAAAAGAGGAACAAAAGTGGCTGACCTGATGGGGCTGACTGGAGGATAAACAAAATGAAGAAAACATGTTCTCAGTACATTTTTTTAAAAGCTATGTAGAACTATTAACAAGAATGGAATGCTATGGAAAACGTTTGCCCTTGACAGATGTACTTCATGTTTTTCCTAGCCTCTTAGTGGTGTACCAAACACACCCAATATCCCATCTCTAGTCAGATTGATGAAATAATGCAGGAAAGTGGTGTAGGGAAGATTAAGTGGCCAAATAGGATACAGCTTCTTGACTTCAACCATAGTAGAAGAAGAAGAAGAAGAAGAAGAAGAAGAAGAAGTGTTCTGCAGGAGAGATGCACAGGAAATAGCAGCCAGGATTCACTTAACAAGTCCTTTGTCGGCATGAGAGTTTCTACTTGCACAATAGGGCTTTCCCCCCCACCCCAAAATCAGTTGCTGGGGTAGTCAAGAGAACCTGCAGAACAGCATATAAGGGTAGGGAGGGCAGAGGGGATTGTTCCACCTGTCAAGTTGCAATGCTTGCTCTGATAGGACTTTACCATAGCATGATGTCAAATTCTACCCAGTGTTTTCAATATTAATTGACTATGGTCACTGGCATTTTTGTACCTACTACAGCTGTCTAACTCATATCCCTTCCTAGGATCAAACACCTGCCAACAACCAACTCTATGAGGATGGGGATATTCCGAAAGCCTTAAGGAATCAATTTAGACCCCATGGATCACCACTGAACTCTTTGAATTCTCAACCCACTCATCACCCTGTTTTCATTCTCCAACCCCCCCCCCCCCCATTTTGCAGTGCTTCTGAACATGATAATTCCTTTTGTGTTTTACCAAATGCTAGCAATGTTGGAGCAAGGGGAAAAGATACCCATCTGCACCAATACATGATGCCCAGTGCTGAGTTTATGCTTTGAACATAGCATGGAGCTGACTTTCTAACCTACACCCCCCCACACACACCTTAAGAGTTTGCTCCCCTCTCTCTTGCTATTTATAGAGTGCAATCAAACATTTTTTTCTACTTCTTCATTATTAGGCTAATGAGGCCTAGGTCTCTTAACTTCTTCCTATGATTACTCCAGCTGGTTATATATACAATCTCATGTATACTGGATTATATTTATAACAATTGCAAGACTCCACAGAAAATCTGAAGGCAGCCCTGTTTAGGGAAGTTTTTAATATTTAATGCTGTATTGTTTTTAACACTCGATTGGAAGCCACCCAGAGTGGCTGGGGAAACTCAGCCAGATGGGCGGGGTATAAATAATAAATTATTATTATTATTATAAAATCTCTAAGTTCAGACATACTGCTAATATGTGGGTTTTTTACTGAACGGCATGAGGATGAAGTTAGGTGTTTTAAATGATGCTCGTGCTCAGTGGCCTCTTAAGTTAAGCCACAATTAGTTTATGTAGAGCAGAAACTGAATTTAGTTCCAAGTAGAGGTGCTAAAGATGGAAATTTAAACTATCATTATGTGCCAAAAAGCATTCAAAATGGAAACTTCTCTTTAACTGAGAGAATTCTTAGTTCACAGTTAATATTGATCAGCTTTCCTTGCTCATGGATGTGCAAGTTGGTCCTGTTGTGCTTGGGATTTTTTAGCTATGCAAACAGCAGCTGCAATATCTAGTCAAATACACATTCGGTCCTGCAATTTACAACAACATCAGAATTTCTTTGGTCCATGAGAGATATGAATATGTCCCCCTCTGTCTTGTTTTAACTATATTGGAAGATGCTTATTATAGATTAATAAATCACCACCTCTGAAATCTTTCTTCCTACGAAAGATTTAGTAACAAATTAACCCTCTGCCAGAACGTCTTACTGTCAAGGTAAAATATGGCCTGAAGCAACAATGGATGAGATTTCTACACTGCCTATTGATGAATAAACTTTGAAACATGCAGTCTCCATCTGGAGACTCAGATATAATATGAGTTTTGAGTTCTAGGGAAACATATTATTTTAATTAAAACATGATTTGGTCCATGAATAAGATGTGTTTATAGTCCTCTGCAATACATCATACCTGGCTCTTTTTTAAACAAAAATAAACTCAGGTGTTTTGATTTTTTTAACAAAACTATCTTTTCCATTTTCCCAGAGCTTGGGGATTTTTTCCAATTTTGCTTGTATCTTATTTAATATTTATGCCACAGCCAGATCAAGACTATGTATGGATTGAAAATTGTCCTGGGTACGAATCTTCAAACCTTGAGAAAACTATTTCCATGTAGCATGCACATTCCCTCACCCATCTATGTATTACAACACACTGGCTCTCTACTGAATTATGCCATGTTCCAAATTCACCTAATTGCTTAAGTAATTCAACAACCACAAGCTATATTATGTCCAAATTTTAATTTATAAAATTTCTTCATAAATCACTTACTGGGAATTTGGGTTCATTTTCCTTGTGTGTGCTTTCACTCTTTATTTTTTCTTTTGATTTAATTCAGTTATGTTTAACACATCTTTCTTGAGTACCATTGTTAGCATGTTGTAGGGCAGATTTTGGCTACAGTTTAAGAATGTAATAATGTCACTGAAAATTTACCTTCAAACATAGTTCTCCATTAGCAATCCCAGTACCTGAAGTGATCTAAGTTTGTAAAGCTGATACTAATTGCGCCATGTCATATGTGAGAAAAACACTGTGCGGGTCACAAGGCATTATCCACACAAATGGGACTCTAAATTCTTGTATCAGCTGCATTTTAAAATGACAATCCCCATGCGGTGCAAGATGAATCGTGGCCCAAGTTTGAGAGGACATTAAGCAACCCTGCATAACCTCAAAGATGTCTATTATCTTTGTACTGGGGATGTATCACATGTTAGATGTTGATTCACAGAGGTAGAAAGAGAATATGCTTGCTGCCCTCAAGCACAAACATACCCCAGTTAACCCAAACAGAAGCTCTGAGAAGCTGAATGTTGTAGAAGTCCCATAGCATTCCTAACCTGATGAAGATGGATTGATGCTTTCACAGACAAGTATTTGAAGCTTAAGCTGAGGTGTTTAAGCATCTCTGAAGCTCTGCCTTCTTCCTAGGAGGAGACTGAAGTCTGTATTGTCAGCCCCAGCCCTCCAGAAACACACTGGGTGTGCTGACATTTCAGGAGCTCTGTTTGCTGGACAGCTCCCTTACCAGCTGCTGCAAAGCCACAGAGACAAGGAGCAAACCTCTCCTATTTTTGGTCTGTGATCCATTTGTGTGCATGTGTGTTTTAAAGGAAACCTTGTTGGGATCTAGATCAGCAGCACAGCGGGGCCTTCAGGGCAAATAAAGGAGCAGAAGTCCAGGGCCCCAGAATAAGCAGGAAGGGACCCAAACACAGCAGGGCTGAGTTATCACATTTTGAAATAATACACATTATCATCTAAAGGTAATTTGGGGGGGTGGTGGAGGGGGTGTCAAAAATTAGCTAACTGCACCATTTCAGGGAGCTGCCTTTTAACATGCTCAGCTGCTTTCCGAAGTGCATCCTCCTCCTGTCTGTGCCATCAATGGTGTTAACTTTTTGATGAAAAGGAAATGCTAAGATCATTTTCACTTGTGACTTAATAGATAATCTCCACCTCAGCTCTGATCAACCCAGTTCCAGATGTGACCCAGTCCAGAAAAATCACATCAGCTGCAACTTTCAGATCAGCTTGCATTAAGGTTGGAGATCATAAGAGTACAATTCTGTAGGTTTGCTTGGAAGTAAGCCGCACTGTGTTTGATGGTTCTTACTCCCTGGTCTAGCTTAAGTACACCTTTATCAGGTAGATGTAAGTGCCACTATAACCAGTGGGACTAACTTCCTAATGATTTCCATCTGGGCATTCTGAATGGGAATTAAGTTTTGCTGAAACCAGAGTGCCAGGGTATGATACTTAAATCTTTCACTCCAGAAGCAGTGCCACTGGCTTACATCAAAACGAAGACTTCTGTTTGTGAATTGCACCCTAAGCCCATTTAAGGGCACATGCATGGATTTAAGTGGCTCGTGGATTTTCCTTAGAAATGTGATGAGACAAGGGAGAGAACTTTGGACGTTTTACTGTGTTGAGGCAAGCAAGTCTCAACCAGTTCTAACTATATTATGGCTTACGGTCCACAAAAGTCCTACAGAATTTTGGAAAAGAAGAAAAAAGCAGCTGCAGCAATAAACAAGAGGGTGAGCAAGAAAAAGAGGAAGGGCAAAGTGCTTTCCTTTGGTGCTGAGCTTCAGCAGGCAGGAAACCATACTTTACACTGAAAGAACGATGAGGGCTTGCTAGAGTTTCTTTCTGAGCACGAGTAAAAGGGCCCCTTCACAATGCTGTCCGGACCAAAGCTGTTAACCTGCTCTGGATGGAAAGTGCAACAAAGGGTGAGCCTGGAAGGTGGGGTGACACTGAGGATACTCTGGGGCTCCCAGGCAAAATGAGCAACCAGCTGAAGGTGCGATAGGATGGCCACAGACAAGGCCATGGTATAATATGGTCTGCGGCTGCCCTGAGGAACAGAAGCATCAGGGAGAGAGCTGGTTCTCTGGGGTGCCTTAAGGAAACCCGAGGGCAGTTTTGTAACCTAAAACACAGCTCCTGGCAGCAGTTAACCGCTGATGGCGAGAGGGAACACATTTCTACCGAACTAAGGGCCGCTTCACGGATTACTTTTAAGTGCACCTAGAAAGCATAACATGTGAAAGCAAGAAAGGGAGGTTTGTTCGCAAGGGGAGCTGTGATTGCCTACAGTTCACTGCTGAGTGCACACACTCCATGCCCACGGCCAACTTTAGTGCAAGAATTCAGTTGGGCTCGTAATCGGATCTCACCTCTCTGCTGCATCATGGATCACTTGCCTTGTAAAGGTGATGACGGTAGATTAGGGATGTGCGTGCGCCACGCATGCAATACAGAAATCCGGGAGGAGAACCTTCCCTCTCCACCCTGTTTGCTCGCGTCATTCAGGCAATCTGTCGCCCACCAATGCAAGCGCCCACCCAAGCCTGTGGGAACGAGCTGGCACGTGGCTGCCGCGAACCTCCAACTCGCCACTTCTACCAGGATCCGTCCCTTCTTCGCTTGTAGGGTGGAGCTCGGGACTTGTGCGATCGCATTCAACCCCCTGCAACTCGGTAGGAGTTAGTTACTCTTGAGCAAACGCGTTGAGGGGGCAGCCTTTTTTCCGAGACGCAGTGCAATAATGTTTTAACGATCGCATTTCGGACTGTAAAAAACCCACATCGTAAACGCGTAATAGCACCGCCTGAGTAGTCCACAAAAGCTCGCGGCTCTGCAGTCAGCACGCGGAGCTGTTCCCCTCCCTGCCAAGATCGGGCGGTGGGAAAAGATAAAGGCTTCCATAGTCACCGGTTTTGTTGCTCTTCCGGCGTTTACTGACCGGATCACAGAATTGTAGAGAGGCTCATCTAGTCGAACCCGCTTCAAGGCAGGAATGTGCAGCTGTCCCACACAGGGATCAAACCTGCAACCTTGGCGTTATCAGCACTATGCTCTAACCCAGGTCCTCCAGATGTTTTGAGACTACAATTCCCATCATCCCTGACCGCTGGTCCTGTTAGCTAGGGATGATGGCAGTTGTAGTCCCAAAACATCTGGAGGGGCGAGTTTGGGGATTGCCTGCTTTAACCAACTGGGCTCGGAAGATTGCTTCACACACACACACACACACACACACACAGGTTGAGCACTTTGTAGGCGGCGATAAATATTGCTTTCCTACTTCTGCCAAAGGCAGCCTAGTTGAGGATATCCCGGGGGCCCATAGCCCTCTCTCCAGTCAGGTTCCATGGCGTTTTTGGACGCCCCCCGCAGCCCAAGAAAGAAACCCTCCTGCCTTTCTCAGCCTGTTGATTTCCACCAGACGTGCACTGTTGCTGCGTGTGAACAGAGCTCAGGAGGAATGTCTGGTTCTGCACGTGCGTTGCAGTCACCCTCGATGGGAGGTTGCGACCCGCGCACAGCTGCTGAAAAGCCCCTGGTTTCCGAGTAAACGCGCGTAAAAAGCGGCGGCGCGCACGCCGGTTTCGTTCGGCCATGCAATTGTGTCTAACGGCCAACTGCTGTTATATATATGTTTCCACTGCAAACCGCCTTGGGCTCCAAAAGCAGCCCAAAATGAGAGGAAGTAGAAATAAAAACGCAGAGAGCTTAGAGCTTGGACCTTCTAGCCAACTTGTGAGGCGCGCGGCGCCCGAGTAGGTTGCGAGCGAAAAGACAGAGGCATCCCAAACGTGCTTACTCAAAAGTAATTCTCCCTAGACTCTCATATAATGGGGCTCGGGTGTTGCGTGTAAGAGAGAACGAGGAGTATTATTAAGCTTCTGTCCTGGGTACATGCTCTCTGGTTCTGCCAGTCCCCATAAATGCCTGTCGTCAGACTGCAGATTTCAAAGCGCGGGTGGGTGGGCAGAGGAAGGCGGAATGCTTACGTTTGCACTCGGCGTGAGTGCAAATCCTCCGCGGCTGGAGATAAAAGCAGTTCCCATTCAGCCGATGCTCTTCGGGGAAGACTTTCAGAGAATTCCCCCTTCCAAAAAACAGCAAGAGCAGCCGCCCGATTCGCGACGCTGCCCAATTAAAAGCCGAAGGGCTTGGAGTCGAGCCAGCGGAGCCAACGGGGTAAAGTTGGTTTACATCAAAGCGCAAAGGACATAATTGGACTGTGGATCAGGCAGGAGCATAAAAAGAGAAAAGAGCGATCCAGACACGACAGCAGTAGCCCGGCTGGATCAGAGAAAGGACCCATCTGGGTCCAGCGTCCTGCTACCCGCAAAAAACACGTGAGGGCAACAGACCTCTCCCGCGCGCGACACTGCTCCTGACACTGGAGGTTGCATTTAGCCACGATGGGCTACGGCTAGGAGCTGTGGATAGACCTACCCTGCACCAAGGAGCCCTCAAGGCCAGGGGCCATTTCGCCCCATCTAACGGCAGCGACCTCTTCGTGGTTGGACACCACCCTCATCATTTTGCCCCACCTCGGATGTCGCTGGTGACCCATGCTGTTGGCAGCCCGTCAGGCGTCCGCGTCCAAAGAAGGCGCAAGCAAAGCGACAAGGCAAACTAGCGATCACAAGCAAGTCCGCTTCGGTTCGAGGGGAAAGCTGAACCTCCAGTGGCAGGTGCGGTGGGAGGGCGCTAGGACCCGGCGGGATCCTCTCGGGGCCGAGAGGGGCGGGGCGGGGCCGAGAGGCCGGCAGCCGGAGCTGGGCGAGAGCGGCCACGAGTTGCCGAGGTGGGCTCGCGCCGAGCGGAGCGGAGCTGCGGCGGGCGGCGTATATATAGCCGAGGCTGGCGCTGCGCTCGCTCACTGAGGCGCCGGCTGCGTCTGCCGGGAGGACCCTCGCTCTCCTGGGCTGGGAGAGAAAGAGAGAGACGGACCCGGGGAACATTTCGCAACACAGGGGTCGCCTCGCCGCCTACTTTCCTTCCGTCCGCCGCCTGGAAAAAGTTGTTGGGCGAGGCGCGGAGAAGACGTGAAGAGGCTTCTGGCCGCCCGTGGCGCCGTTTCCCGCCCTCCGAGAAGCCCGCGTGTGGGTTCCTACTCCCACCGCCACCGCCGCTCCCAACTTCTCCGTCCGCCGGCTTCGCTGTTGCCGTCGCGAAAGTGGGAAGATGCTGCCTCGCCTCGACCAGGGCACGGACTGCCGCCGCCGCCGCCACCACCCGAGATGGCCTCGCTTGGAAGCCCGCACGTGCTGAGGCGGCGGCGGCTTGGCGCCGGCAGGAAGGTAAGCGGACGGGCGAGCGCGTGATGGCGGCGGCGCGAGACCCTGTCCGCCCGGGCGCGGGAGGCGTCCCCATTGGGTGAGCCCCGCGCGCATGCCCTCCCCCGCACATCCGCCCAGACTCCCGTCTGCCAGCTCACATTTGGCGCGCGGGCTTCTCTGGAGATGTAGCGTGCTGTGAGGGCGCTGCCCTCTTCCACCTCCTCCTCCTTCCTCCTCCTCCTCTCGGCAGCCCCGTCGGTCCAGAGCCTCTGTGTGGAGGCATGGAGCAGCCCAGACCTTGCCCAGCCTCCGTGGATGTGTTCCACACCAATGACTCCTTCCACCACGCCAGGAACTGCAGTGGCAGCGGCGGCGCAGAAGAAAGCGCCACCTACCAAGATGGCACCCCGCTCTCCTGGAAGGTGGTGCTGACCATCATCTTGGCCCTCATCACCTTGGCCACCATGCTGTCCAACGCTTTTGTCATTGCCACCGTCTACCAGAGCCGCAAGCTCCACACGCCGGCCAACTATCTCATCGCTTCCTTGGCTGTCACGGACCTCCTGGTGTCCATCCTTGTCATGCCCATCAGCACCATGTACACTGTGACTGGGAAATGGACCCTGGGCCAGATCGTCTGCGACATCTGGCTCTCTTCGGATATCACTTGTTGCACTGCTTCCATTCTCCACCTGTGTGTGATCGCCCTGGACAGGTACTGGGCCATTACGGATGCGGTGGAGTACTCTACTAAAAGGACTCCCAAGAGGGCGGCTGTCATGATTGCCCTGGTGTGGGTCTTCTCCATCTCCATCTCAATGCCCCCTTTGTTCTGGCGCCAGTCGAAAGCTGAAGAAGAGGTGGCAGATTGCGTGGTGAACACGGATCACATCTTGTACACCGTCTACTCCACGGTGGGGGCCTTCTACTTCCCCACCTTGCTTCTGATCATCCTCTATGGAAGGATCTACGTGGAAGCCAGGTCTCGGATTTTGAAACAGACACCAAAGAACTCAGGCAAAAGGTTAACCCGAGCCCACCTAATAACAGATTCCCCGGGCTCAACGTCATCAGTCACGTCCATAAACTGCAAAGCTTCGGAGGCTTCTAGTGAAACGGGGTCTCCTGTGTACATGAACCAAGTCAAAGTGAAGGTGTCTGATGCACTGCTGGAAAAAAAGAAGCTGACTGCCGCAAGAGAGCGGAAAGCTACCAAGACTTTAGGGGTTATTCTAGGAGCCTTCATTGTGTGCTGGCTGCCCTTCTTCATCATCACCTTGGTGTTGCCTATTTGTAAAGATGCTTGCTGGTTTCACATGGCCATCTTTGACTTCTTCACATGGTTGGGATATCTTAACTCCTTAATCAACCCCATCATCTACACCATGTCCAATGAAGACTTCAAACAGGCATTTCATAAATTGGTACGGTTTCGGTGCACAAGCTGAGTATTGAATGCAGTTAAGTTTAATTCTCCAGGGCAGGAGGGCTTGAATGCATTTTGTATGTCTGGTTCTGCAGGTAGGTAGATCATTATTACCATGTTACTTCATCTCTGGAAAAATGGTACTTTGGATGGCAGAGTTTGGTGCAGAGGAGAACCATGCAAGCCTAGTGTAGCTTCCCTTTCAGAGTGAAAGTAGCTTCTTTCTGAGCCTTGGTTTAAAAATGCTGCTGCATCTTATTATACTCCTATTAACAATTGCTGAAGGAAAGTAGTTTTGGCCTTAAAAAAATGATTGTTTCTCCTGGATTATGCCTTGTAGACCCACTGTGGTAGGAATTGGATTGCTTTGGGACAACTTCTTTGGAGACGCCTCCATCCAGCGTGACTGCACTTGAACTAAAAGTTTGTCATCTGGTCTCCTCTGCTAGGAGACCTTTGCCTCTCAGCCATCTGTGTTTGAAAGCCTTTCGCCAATGTTTCACTCCTCTTCTTCCCTGCTAGCTTGCTAATTTTAAAGACTATGCAGAGTGGACTGCAAATGAATTGCGCATGCTGCTCAAAACCTTACTTGTCCTACAGAGCCAAGACCTTGAAAGAATAGGCATTGACAGTCTGGCGAGAACTGTCCCTGACTTGTTGATAGTAAATGGGTTTGAGGAACATTGGGAAAGCAAATCAAGTAGAGGAGGAGACAGGGGGATCAAATAAGAACTCAGTGTGAGAAAAGCAACTCATTCTTGTTTGTGTCTTTTCTGTTTAACAACTTGTCAGATTGTAACCCACAAATCAAACAGTGAGTGTGAGTGTGTGTTTTCACATGCATGTCTGCCTGCACAGTTGAGTGCCAAAGCTTGCAAGCTGCTTCCATTTTTTATTTTAGTTCTATATGTTCCTGACATTTTGCATATTTGAATAAGTGACTCACACACAAATCTCTTGATAATATGTGCGTTAACACATACAGGCCGTTTAAACCTAAATCTGCTTTTGCTCACTAACCCAGTTTTGCTGGTGTTTTAATCCTTACATTGATGCTGATTATGAAGCCATCATAGCTAAAATGACACATTAAATCAACCATCTTAGTTATTTTCTGAAAAGGACTTTTGCCCACCAAATAAATGCACAGCAACTTTCCTTTGCACTGATTTCACATGCATATTCCTCCCATTTCAGCTCTCCAGGTTACCAGTACATTAGGTCCATTAAGTAGGGTACTGTCTTCCTCCTCTAAAAAGAATAATACTTGGAACACTCTCTAGTAAGAAATCTTATGTACAGTTTTCTTTTTCTTCATCATTTCACTCCATTCCCTCCTCTGTGCGCCCTTTCGTAAAAAACTCTGATAAGCAGTTAGAAATTAATTTAACTACAGTAACTTCTTATTATTAACACTGTCTGCCGTAAGACTCTATCTTCAGCTTCAATATTTGGAGAACTGTAAAGTTCCCCAATTGTCTGCCTAATATCTGGGTGCAAAAAGGTCAGGTTTTATATAGTATTCCCTGCTTTGAATAAGCATAGTGCTTAGAAAATCCAGTTACATCTTCCTGTATTATATAATACATGCAAGAAAGTCTTCTGGTTTTACATGTCCCCACTTTTAAAAATAGTAAAACCTGTTTTAATAAGAACTTCACCAGGTGGGAGGGTCCTGATCCCAAACCCCTTCAGAATAAAGCTTTTTCCTTCTCCTCCCCAGTAGGCTTTTGTTCAGATGTCAATTGAAGAATGGCAGTAACTGTCTTTTGCAGATATATTTGTGCACCCAGAAATGTTCATTCTTAGAACTTCCAAAATGTAAATTGTTAGCTTTCAGTAAGGGTAAAGCAAGAGGATAAATATAAAGATGTATGTAGCCTAAAGGAGGCTTGCTATACATGGAAAATCTGTACTTTACAGACTTGTACACTGTCTGTAATACAGAGTAATACATGCTAGTGCTATTTCTTATGAAAGAAATGTTCTTATGAAATATCTTATGAAAAGACCTGTTCTGTGCATCTCTTTCCCCATTTATCTGTAGAATCAAGTTGCTATTACAAAGACACAACAGTTCTGTTGTCTAAAGTCCTTGATGCTGCAGAAATACCAGCACATGTGTGTGTGAGTTACTAAGTTCAGCCCAAATTCAGTTTAATGACTTTGGAAGAGAAGCTGTTCCAGTATTTGCTAATATTGGGTGCAAAAAGAGAAGTTTAAGCTATGAACCTTATGGTTTTTCACAAAAAGTCTTCAGAAGTTGCTGGGGTTTTTTTACCATTATGGGGAGAGTAGCCAGAAAAGCCAGGTAGTGTGTGTTCCTTATACAGGGTGAGTTCTTTAAAAGAGGCCCCATGGATACAGAGTACACATGTTCCATGGGGCCTCTTTTAAAAGACTCACCCTGTATATATCACAAAAAATAGCTGAATGCTACCCACCTTTTAAGCCTGCCAATCAAATATAAAACTATTGCATGAATCACCAATACAGCACCTGTGGGTGCCCACGGGGCCTTTCCTTGTGCCCTCAGGTTTCTGTTTCCTCTGCCCCACCCCGCTGAAATTGGACTTGAGGGAAACATCTTTTGGACAAGAAGTATAGCTCAGTGGTAGAGCATCTTGCTTTGCATGCAAAAAGTCCTTAGGCATCTCCAGGCAGGGCCAGGAGTAACCCCTGCCTGAAACCCTGCGTAGATGGACCAGAGTCAGCTTCCTGTGTTCCTATTGTAGCCAATATAAAGCTTTTCTCAAGCTCTACTGCACCATGTGTAGCAGGGGGATCTTTCTCCAGGTGTGACCCTAGCACGCCAAAAATGTCCCCTGCGTCACAATTAGGCTGGAAAGAAAATTATTATATTGACTAAAAGAGAAGGCTTCTCACAAGCCTAGTTAGAATGGAAGAGGGATTATTTTGAGGGGTGGGTTGCAGCTGCAGAAGAAAGGATCACCAAATTCCCCAACAGTTGCTCCCTCATTACAGTTAGGCTTGGAAAATTCCTTCTATTGGCTTCAATAGAACAGTTTCCCCAGGTATAAATGTTGGGTATGGGCCATCTTCTTGGATAGTGCAGCTCAGGAAGGAAGTTTAACTCTCTAGGAAGATATCCTGCCCCCAAGCTCTAGCCTAAAAAGAAGCAAGGCAATTTTTTCATGCCCAATTGCTAGCAGTGGGAAAGTGAGTGTATGTCTCTCTGTGTGTGATTGTCATCAATGTGGTTGCAGTGTGTGCATGGTTGTGGAGCATACCAAGTTGCAGTGCATTCATGGTGGCAGCAACACTTCCTCTTTTTTCAAATATGCTCACGGGTTTGAAAAAAAAATGGTGACTCTTCCTGTGATGGGAGGACCAGCCTGGTGTGGAACTTGGATATAGGGAGAAAAATCTCTTTTCCATTTATCTCATGATCTACATGTGTCTTCTCACAAAGTTCAGATATTTGGGTCTTGTTTCTTTTTTTTTAATCATGTTTGGAGTTATTTTCCCACTAGTCCCCCTTTTTCTTAATTTGAAACAGTTGCTATTCTCATTCTGAAGGGCCAGAAATGCACTTAAATGAACCATACGCTTAGTGGCATAAGTTCTTCAAGTTTGTAGTTTGTGAAAAGAAGAGGGGCGTTCAAGAATATGTAGCAAATGCAAATATAATAGCAGAGAGATTTAGAATTTAGCCAACGTACTTCACACACGTGACTGGAACTGAAGCAGGGAATTCAATGGACTTTTCTATCCATTAATGATTGGTATTGTTTGCACTACAGTTTCCTCCATAAGTGAAGCACCTTGTGTTCCTGGCTCTGGCAACACAGGAGGAGAAACATGAAAGTGCCGTCTTCTCCCCTCCCCCAGTCCTCTTAACCAATTGGGAATAAACGTAGCCATTCGATGCTGTGACTATATAGCTTTTTCATATCTGTATCATTACCTCATCAAACACTGAGAACTCTAGAACCATCTGAGAAGCTGACTGCTTGGTCTTCTGATCCTATACAACGCTGAAGGAGGTCCCACCCCCCACCACCACACCTGCTAAATAAATGCTTAATACGAAATCTGAATAAACTGATGTTACTGAAATTTGATCCTACTTCATTATATATTTTTACTCATTATTTTTATAATAATAGATAAGTAATCTTTACATAAGCCCAGCAGGCAAAATAAAATAAAATAAAATAAACAGACTATGTTCCATTTGCTTTGATAGGATTGCATTGTGAGTGTTCATCCTAAATGTAACCGAAATTCAAACAATAAAAAAGCTTTACTGTGTTCCTCAAGAGTATAGAAGTTGTGTTACTGATGATGCGGGTATTTATCAGATCACTTGACTGTGACATATTGTCTAGGTAAGGCTTATTTGATGATGAGTCACTAGAAAAAAATAGATTAATCATGACTGACGTTGCCAGCTATGATCAGCAACCAAGTTGTTGAGAAAAAACAGTAAGAATCTTGTGGCACCTTAAAAATGAGCAAATCTTATTATAGCCTAAGTTTTTGTGATTTAGAGTCCACTCAGACTCTAGTCCACAAAAGATTATGCTAGAATAAATTTGTTAGTTTTTAAGGCACCACAAGACTCTTCATTTTTGTAGCAAAGCAACAAATGAGCATTGCTACTCCTCTGCAAGTTGCTGATATCTTCTTTGCTTTTAAAGGGAGAGATGAGTCTTTAGGCACCCTGCTTTAAAGCTATAATTCCAATATTTGTTTGAGATGCAGTTACATAACACTAGGACTAGATACTTATGCATATTTTATTACTAAGAATAAAAGGATCTTCTATATAACATAAGTATGCTGAGAACTTGCATTCCACTTGGCTTAAAATACTTGCTATGGGGCTATTAACAATTACGATAATAATTTTCTTCTCCCTTCAAGCTCTGCACTTTTTAAAAACAAGTTTTGCTTAAACGTGGAAATAATTTAAACAGTATTGATTTGTTTACTTCACTTGCCAGCCAAATGAAGAACTTAGCCCTCATTCCTTATGCATTCTGGTACTAGAGGTTTTCCCCCTCCCTCTCTCTTCAAATCATGGAGTGTGTTTATTCCCCCCTCCCCCATTTCTATACTGCTGAATCACAAAAGATGGGAGGCCTGTTGATGACGTGACTGCTCTCATCTGAAGAGATAGCCGGAGTCTTTGAGAATCCTTTATCTTTAAAGATCAGTTCTCACAGTTTTCCTGTTCAGAGGAAACTGATTGGGCTTAAGACTCAATGAAGTACATGGGACTTAGGGTAAACAGAAGTAAGGGCTTGTCCACATGTCCACTTGTTCTGTGCCTAAAAAAAATGGGTCTGAGAGGTTTTTTCATTTCCCACCATGCTTTCTAGGCATGGGTCTGAGAGGTTTTCCGTTTGTGCCTCCACTTTCACCTAGAACATCTGCCCTTTCCTGCTGAATCGGGACAAGCAGCAATCTGTAGAAAACCCTGTTGACATTGTGATTTAGCAGTAAACAGCGGGTTTTCCCAGGGGAAAGTGGCGGGACAAGAAGTATGCACAAGCCCTAACTTTCGACCCAGTGATTTCAAAGTATGACTAAGGCCGTTTTCATGAGTTCCAAATACAGTAGAGCTATATGAAGATAACTTGTATGCACACAGGTACTTCAACTTGCGATCTGGTAACCTGCAAAATGCATTTTTGCCCCGTTGTGTACTCAGCGTACATACAATATGTACGCATAGAGATTCTGTTCACTAAGGAACCATTGGGGTAAGAAGGTGAGCAAGTGAATGGACTTTATTCCTCGGCGCATTGATCATGTGTCTGAAAGAGTCTTAAG
The DNA here is from genome assembly GCF_964106645.2 of Podarcis pityusensis. Taxonomy (NCBI): domain Eukaryota; kingdom Metazoa; phylum Chordata; class Lepidosauria; order Squamata; family Lacertidae; genus Podarcis; species Podarcis pityusensis. The sequence continues at coordinate 39,308,157 of NC_138026.1, read as the reverse complement.
CTTCTCTAGATTGGGCCCTGCAAGTTGAAATTGCTGGAATAATTGCATAAAAAGCCTGAACACGGCAAAGATGACTAGAAATGCTAAGGATCCAGAGTAGTTAAAACACACCTGTGTACTTTTTGCAAGGAAACACAAATATTTAAACACAAGATCTGCCATAGTTAGCCTTGTGATAAGAGAAGTGGCTTTGTAAGAACTGCTATGGCTTGTATCCCTCAGTTCATGGAAATTCTCTGTGGTCCAACAAGGGGAAAGATGTGATTTTTATAAATTCTCCCTTCCTCTTGCAGCCACCACATCACCTACTGTGTGGTTCCAAAGCCCCTTCTCCCAGTGCTGTGGGGTTGATTTGGGGACTGCAGAGGAAAGACAGAATTAGTATCACCTCCTCGCTCCTTCAAAGAGCCTTTTGTGGGTGGTGAGACCTAACTGTGTGTAACCAGAGAACCTTAATGCCAATCCCATAGCCCTTGACGAGTGCAACCTGGCTATAAAGGTGTTCTGCTTGTCCAAAGAAGCTGAATGTTCACATTTTGAATGCTTCTCTATACCATTCCTATGAAGCAGTCTCTGCAAACCTAGAAGTCAGAATAAAATATTCATTCAGAGCTAAAATATGGAAAGCCAATTAATAAAGAATGCAAGTTCAAAGTTCCCTTTTTAGTTATTGGAGCCTTACAGAATTGTGTTAGGCTTTTGATCATTTGTTCTAAAATATGCATTTTTCAGCTTTGTTTCTCCCTCCCCTAAAATATTTTCCTTAAGGCAATGACATGTTCTAGAGTTGGTACGTTGAAAATGTGTTGTTCTGTTTTCAGACTTTTTGTCAGCGCCGGATCAAGTTCTGTGTTAGTTGAAAAAACAAGTAAGGTCGTAATTTAAATGGGTATCTGGTTCTTGTTCACAGTCCAGCACTTTTCTATTTCTGGGAGGAACATAAAATGATGAATATGGAAACATTAAATATATTCTGTTTACAGTTAGGGAGGGGAAAGAAATCTAGCAGTTTTCAGGAAAGCCATAAAATGATGTGTCTTGTCTCAGTTTTTGCAGTTCTCTGTTTTGCTGTGCCACCCTGTTTCCAAAACTGAATGATGACGACTAGGGTAGTCATGATGACCACACAGCAGGAGGAACCGATGGGGCTGTTGTGTAGTCACACAAAGGATTGTTGTAGTTTTACTGCTCACACTTGGAAGAAATGTGAGGTCAGGCTACTTAAATGTTTTTTTTCTGTATGTGGGTCATTTAATGGAAATGCCTAATCCCTTGTTCTCCTCCTTTGTAAGCAAGTGCTTCACAGCAAAGAGCTTTGCCAATTGTTTGCAGCAGTGGTGGCCTAAGGGTGCCTCTAGATGCTCAGTATTTGGCAAGAGGGCTTCGAGTACATTCTAGAGCTTTAAAGGTAAAGGGACCCCTGACAATTAAGTCCAGTCGCGAACAACTCTGGGGTTGTGGCACTCATCTTGCTTTAAAGGCCGAAGGAGCCGGCGTTTGTCTGCTTCTACAGACAGTTTTTCTGGGTCATGTGGCCAACATGACTAAGCCGCTTCTGGAGAAACCAGAACAGCACATGGAAATGCCGTTTACCTTCCCGCTGGAGCGGTACCTATTTATCTACTTTCACTGTGTGCTTTTGAACTGCTAGGTTGGCAGGAGCAGGGACCAAACAACAGGAGCTCACCCCATCGCAGGGATTCGAACCACGGACCTTTCAATCGGCAAGCCCAAGTGGCACAATGGTTTAATCCACAGAGCCACCCTCATCCCTCACTAGAGCTTCAGGTTTGCATATTTAAAGTGGATTAAAGTACTACGTTACCCTAGGGCAACAAATCATATTTTTTTAAAAAGAACTGCAAAGTTTTTCAAGTTTGCAAAGTGTGTTAAAGAGTGTGGGTTGAACAAGTGACTAAACTCCCTCAAGCAAACCAGGATGAATTATCATTGTCATATAACTACCCCATAAACAAACTAGATGCTCAATAAAGATTGGATGTAGTCTAACCATCATGTAGGCTTTCTGCAAGGAAATCTGGTCAAATGTGAAATAAACAGGGCATTAAGGGCATTCCTAAGACATTTTGCTGCCTCAGGTTGAAGGGCAAATGTCACTCTTCCCAAGGTGCTGAGTACCTAAGACTAGCTAAGTTATTTTGGCCCCTGAGACAAGAATCCTACAAGTACTTCTTCCTGGGAGTGAAAATACAAGAATAATAAATAAGCAATTCTTGACACCCAAAATAAGCTGCTTGAAGCCGTTGACTCACTCTGCCTAATGGTAGGGCCAACCCTGTTTTGTGGGCTAGCTTGTCCAAGAACTTGTGAGACAACCATGTTCAGTTTAGACAATACCATTATACTTACCATCCATAGAATTTTGGCAGGTGTAGCTTTTTGTTATTGTTGTTTAAGTATTACAAAATGACAAATAGCCCCTGCTGAAATGTCTTCATACAAAACTGCAGTGCACTGTTGCATTGGGACACCCCAGCAGTGTCACAACTATATGAAATACTGCATGCACTACTTTTGGGAGCAGTAATAGCATTTGGGAATGCTGCAGAATGTTGTGTCCATCCAAATCCCATACCCAGCACTATAAATCGATTCCTGGATCCTCAGCTCTGAGTCTATTGCTTTCCTGGTGTACCTTCTGTTGAATTAGGGCATGCTTCTGCCTTACGTAAGCATTTTTTAAAACTCACTATTCAGAGTTGCAAACAGATCCATAATAGCTTTTGGTGTTGGAAGCAAAAAGGAAAATAAGGATATTCATGAGATGAGATAGTAGAACATACATCATTATTTGCAACTGAGAGTACTAGGATAGGACAACATTCCCCTCTGAATTCTGAGCCAGATGTTTGGAAGAATTGTTGATTGCAGTAAATATATTCTAATATTTTTGCACACACAAAAAAAGCAATCACTGCTTGAGGGGAACATTTTTGAAAAAAATAACAGGGACCTTAGCAAATTGTGGTAATTAGATGTTATGAAGTGTAATAGAGACAAAGTATAAAGCAGTGTTGTGCCATGAATAAAGTGAGAGCCCCAATATAGTTATTTGCTGGGTTCCCTTGGTCCTAGATGGTAAAGACGTTCCCACCATAGGATGTTGCTTTATACTGAATTAGACCTTTGACCGGTCTAGTTCATTATGCCCAGACCAGTGTTCCCCAACCTGGTGTCCTTCAAATGTTTTAGCCAACATCTCCCAAATGCTGGCTGGGATTAATGGGAGTTGTAATTCAAAACATTTGGAAGGCAGCAGGTTGGGAAATGCTTGTCCATGCCACTCCCCAGGGTTTCAGATGGGGCTCTTTCTCAGTACTGCTTGGAGATGCCTGGAACCTGGAATCTTCTGCATTCAGAAGATGGAACCTCTTCCTGGGCTTAGGATGGAGAAAGCAAAAACGTGAGCCTATTTTACTTCTACCCCCCCCCCACCTTACAATTTCTCGTGAATTGAACAATATCTGTTAGGTGTTGCTACAGAAGTGAGGAAATAAGAAGCCTGAGTAGTTTGTGTGTCTTCTCTTTCCTCTTTGTTTCAAAGTTTTGAACTTAAGCCTAGCCTAATCAGCCTCATGGGAGTTTTGAGGAAGAGTAAATAGAATAAAAGGAGAGTGAGGATTCTAAGGCAGCCTTACTCAAGCGTTATTACCACTGAGCTCAGTATGGCTTACTTTTGAACAAACATGTACAGTATTTGCCTCTAAATCCCTCTTGTATGCTGAAAAGTCATATTTAAAACACCCAAAATAATAATCACTTGCTGCCGCCTGACGTCTGTGCATTTCAATGGGATTAGTTCCCCTGTGATCTCCATCAGAAAGAATTGAGTTTGCACAGCACTGATGCTTGGTACTTATTGTTAAACATGCCACTTAACTCTGTATTAATTTTATAATTGTCTGACCAAAGCAAGTTGCAACTGACTTTGGTATAGAGCCTGGAGGCACTCATTCAGCACAAAGGCGGATCTTGCTAAGCTGATTTTTCTGATGTGTAAGGAAGAAAAGAACACAAGAAAATTCCCAAGAAGCCCCAAGCTTGAAAACTCTTCAGCAATATTTAGTAATCAGAGTGTTAGTATGAGCTAAATAAGTCCTGGGAAGCTAGTACACCCTTATGGTGGGAGCATACATTGTAAAGCAAGTCTATTGTTACATTACATCCCTTCACACACACACTCCACTGCCACAAATAGTTTGGCTCACACAATAATAATATCTGTTGCCATGAGCAGAGAACAGCAGTCTAAAATTCTGTGCCTCACAGAAATGCTAGCTGAATAGATGTTTATTTTTTTTTTTAAAAAAAGACTGCAGTTCTATTAATCATTCACAGTGTATAAAGAAAACATGATAAATAAACATAAAAATCCATATCATCACACCCAAATAGTATTAACCAGCAGTAACTTACTGTATGTCAAGCTGATGTCAGAACTGAAGATAGCTGTGGGGGAAAGCATGCTATAGGGGAAGGAAAAAACATTTGGTAGCTTGGTGGCTCTGCTGCGATGTGCAAGTTCCCTCACAGACCCGAGAGTGGTTGTCACTATGTCTCCCCAAAGTCATGGTTGGGTTTTGTGAAGCTTCGTGTGCAGCACTCTGGAAGGCCTGATGGCCACCTATTCATCAGGTCTTGTACAGCCCTGTGCACAGCAAGAGCCGCCAGTCGTTGGCACCTGTCAATCACTCTGCACAGCAGTTTGTACAGGGTTTTGCAGGCACCACTGATCAGCTGATCAGCAGTGCTTGCAGACCTCCATTCAACTGAGATGCAACTTCACCCACCCTATACTTGACCTGGTGGGCCAAATAAGGAGGCCTGCCAGGCCTGATGAGGCCCATGAGCTGGAAGTTCCCCGCCACTGCTGTACCACCCTGCCACGCTGTCTCTGTTTGTGGCAGTATCAGTGGAAAAGGAAAAGTGGGGTTGGGCGAATCCCTAAGTTTTCAAGTGGGTGGTGAAAGTACCACTTTTTAGCACCACTTTATCACTATGGAGGCATCAGAATCAAACCTGTAAGACACCTTGTCCAGATTTATATTACAATTATGGGATGCTTTCCCACAAATCTACCCCTCTATCATTTAGCTATTAACTAATAATTTTAAAAGTCTTGATTCCTCAGTTTTCTGTTTGTCCAAGTAATTTTGTATGTGCATAAAAGTTTTCTTTAACCTAGACAATTTTCACTTTCCCCTGTAGCTATGTATAGATTGCGATCATTTTATAAAAGCTTGGGTGCATAAAATGGTGTGTTTCATAAACTGGCTCCCCTCTTATTAACTGCCTGTGTTGTGGTTAATACAAATTTTCAACACGTTGTAACATGGTCCTTGTGCCATTGTAACTCTCAGATGAGATGTCACTGTTAATGGGAACTCAGTCATGTAATCCATCTATAGGTATTCTGCTAATGTCTGTTGAGATCTATTGAGATGACACTCTGTCATTTTGTCTTCTGTAACTAAGCTCAATAGATTTAATACCTTCTGTCGATATGCCAGACTGAGGGAATACATTAATATATGCACGAACGGTCAAGTTTTTGCATTGGAGCAGATGCTCCACTGGATAGCCTTTGAAATCTTGCAATACAGAATAATGTACTTAAAATTAGATTTGACGTGATACAGACACATCTTAAATCTGACCTGTCCATTTAACAGCTTGAATCCTAAACCTGACATTTAGAAAACAAGTCCCCTGAAATGAGCGAGGTTTATTTCCTTTACTTGTAGCTTCTCTGAAAGAATTTAGGAAACTGGGTAAAGGAACAATATATTTATTTTCAACAAATGGAGCAGGAAATACACCCTTTTTCTTCATTGGGCAAATATCTGCATATGATTAAAAAGTCAGCTTTCCATCCAAATTAGTGTTGCTGCTGTTGAAGCTACGGTGATATACAGCAAAGTGCATGTAGCAGATATGGTATCCAGCAAGAATGTACTAGGAGCAAATGTTGCTAATATTAAAAGCCAGTAAATGTATATGTATATGCTTAATAGTGTTATAATCTGCTTTGCACGCAGTAGGCCCCACTTCATATATGGCAGCTTTCTAAGTCCTTAAACAATGAGATTTATGTATCTAGCAACATATTTTAAGCTAATGAAACCTCAGATTAAGGCCTTGTTTGGTCATAATGGGAAGCCATGGTTTCTGTTATATGAATGAGACATGCAGAACTTTGGGAGGAATTCAACTCAGGAGATTGCTAAGTCAGTGCAAGCATTTTTGCTTGTCTGATGGAACATCCTCCTCTCTTCTCCCCCCAGTGTACTGCCCTTCTTTTTGGAAAATAAATAAAACAATCCAATGCTGCTGCTGCTGCTGCTGCTGCTACAGTGCTGCATTCTGCCATGCAGAGCAGTCATGCTATGGATCACAACTGCAAATTTATCTGAGCCATGTTAATGCTATAGGAATATAATTTGCCTTTCCCCCTATGTCTACAGTAACTTAACAGTAGATGCAGAATCAACAAGCAGGTATGGTTTAAACCAAACATTTTCCATCTCTCCTATTAACAGTATCTGCTGCTGTTTGAAATGATTTCTGAAGCTTCTGATTTCCCTAGTCTTAAACCAGTTTTATGCCACTAGTTCATCCATATTCAGTGGTTTTGATATTAAATTGTTAATTGATCCCTCCCTGTAAATCTTTGGAGGGGTCGGGAGAGACATTTATTCTGCTATATTTCCTACTTGTATTAATCTATTAAAGGTAAACATAATATATAGAGTGGGACACTTTCAAGACTTGCTTCAGAGCTCTGCTGAAACAAAACAATTCCCCCTGCCGCCCCAAGCTGATAAAGAAATCGTATTAATATGCTGAGATATGTAGATTTTCCCCTGTCCCCCCAAACAGAGCAAAACTAGCAGGCAGAAGCACCGTTCTTCATAGTGGCCGTTGACAGGAAAGAAGAAGGGTTGCTCCGAGCGAAGAGAAAACTTCGCAAATGCAGAGAAGAAGGATGACAGAAGGCTGATCGGCTAGGAAATTGTAGTGCTTCTCCCGGTGACAAAGAGGCAAATAATTAAATCCCGACAGGGGAGCTGCCAGAAACTTATTTGCAATTGTGCTAGATCATATTAAGAGGCATCTCAATATGGGGTTGCCAAAAACATCATGACCACCCAAGGATATTTTTCTATGGAAAAGCTATAGATATAATAACAAACAAGGTAAGCCGTAGGAAGGGGGAAGAGTCATTTAGAGATAACCCAGGAGGAAGAAAGTGAAGCAGTGCCAGTGTATTATTGGAGTGGTGGGAGAAGGCTAGTAGAACGCTGCAGAGCGTAGATGGAACGTGAAGGAGGCGGCACCTTTGCTAATCATGACTAAGGCTGCGATTGCAACCCCACTTACCTGGGTGTAGGGCTGAGGGAGGAATCTGATTCAGTTCACATCTAAAGGCAAACACAACTAATTCACACTTTCTGCAGCAGCATGTAAGACAAAACACTATTTGGCTATTGATCAAAATTTACATTTCTCAGTATTTTGTGATGCAGTTTTCCAGTCAAGTAATGTGTCCGAAAGTGTATGTACTAAAGTGTAAATCAAAAATGTATGTATATGCATTATATTAGGGGAAATTGCTTTGCAGAAATGGGTGTATTAGGGGAAAACAAAAATGTGTATATGTCAGGAGAAATTTACACTAAAATATTGATGATTTTAAAAAAAAACAAACTGCAAACTAATATGGAAAACTGAAGACTTGAAAAAATGATAAACTGGGACTTCCAGGGTGGCGCCATCGGTAATGGCGGACTCCCTCTGATCCGGAGGGACTGGCTCTACGGGAATCGGGTCTTTCCGCTACGGCGAAGCGGGGACCCTTGAAAAAAATCACAGGCGGGTGAAGCCTGTGACCGTGGGACTCGGCGGTCACCTTTTGCGCCCCCCCCAATCTGCAAAGGAGCCCAATTACGGGCTCCGGAGTGAAGCGGGGAAGCGGCACGGTGCTGAGAGTCAACTGCTTCTTCCGTGGAGCAAAGCCGCACAGCCGTTACCAGAGAGCGCTACCTTTTTCCTGTGACAATCTGGCTACAAAACAACTACCCGTGAGTAGGTTAATTTCGGAAATAAAGGAGAATAAAGACGTAATTTGATACCGAAGCGGGGAGGCATAAACAGGAAGTCTGCCTTCCGTTCTTTGTAAATAGAGTAAAGCAACGAACTTGTAAGCTAAAACCTTGAAAGACATTTGAAAAGGACTACAATTCTAACATCAAAACAAGTGATCTCCCCCCTTGGCTGCAGGAGAGGAGGGGGGAAAGGTGTGAACTGTATTTCCCTGCAAAAAGAGAGGAAAGGAAGCTAAAATCCACCGCTTAAAACCTGGGAACGGGCTGCCAATGGACAATAAGAATGCCGTACTGTGAAATGCGCTGTTGGTGAATAGAGTACCTTTTGACAGCTAACTCTGCAAGTGAGATACAATGTTTCTGGCTGGCTTTTCCTGGTTTTAAAGTAACTGGAAAATAACTGAAATTGAAACTGTCGTCTATTTTGTGAATTGGGGGATTAAAAAAGGTTTTGTTTTTTTTAAGGCAACAACTTCTGACTGCTACTGTGTCCCCCTAGAGGAAGTTTGAAATTGCTACAATAACAACTGGGCCAGGGGAATTTTCCACTTCAAAACAAATTCTGGCCGTGGGACTGACCTTGGGCTTTAACTAGAGTGTTATGGCAGATTTGCCTCAGGAAAAAACAACGAGGTCTGGCAGATCTTTTCGCCCAGACGCTGGGCTGCAGCGAAGAGCATCAACGTCTGGCCCCTCTGCATCATCAGGGGCTGCATTCGTACAACCTAAACCTAAAGGAATGGCATCCGAATATGTTTTAGCTCAGGCATTAGGTAAAATTAATGAATCTCTGGAAAAACTAAGTAAACAAGTAGCTGAAGCATCAATCAAAATTGATCAAAATACTACAAGAATCAACAATCTGGGACAGAAGGTAAATACTTATACAGAAACTATTGAGAAACTGCTACAGGAATCTACTTTGACTCGACAGCTGAAGAAACAAAGGAAATAGCAGTTGCTGTAGAAGAGAAGATACCACCGATACATAGGCAACTTGAAGACCACAGGTCGATATTGTCTATGATTGAATTGAAGGAGAAACAAACGAATTTGAGGATCAGGGCTGTACCTGAACTTGAGAAAGACAGTCTGACTGACTTTCTTATGCAGGAATTTGCAGACTTTTGGGACCCAGATTTGAAGAAGGAAGATTTTAAGATAGTGAGTGCTTTCAGGCTTGGAAGAGGAGGGAAGAAGAACAGGGTGAGAGACTGTTTGATCACCCTCCCAACAAAAGAGGAGAGAGACAAAATCTTGAGTCTGCACTTCCAGAAGACTTTGGAAATACATCAGTCAAAAGTGGAGATATTTAAAGACATTCCGAAATATCTTTTGGACCTTAGGTCCAATTATGGAGATTTGGTTGCCCTGTTGAGAAGCAACAGAATCATCTTTAGGTGGGAATTTCCCCAAGGCCTATCTTTCAGCTTCAAAGGAAGAAAGATAAAAATAAGATCAGTGGACGACAAAGAAAGATTTTTGAAAGACCACGGAGAAGACCTGCAGAAAGAATCTGGAGAAGAGTTAAGAGCACTAGAAAGAGGAATATTAGACATAGCAAAACTACCTTTTGGATTAAAAGACTGCCTAGAGAAGGTGATACCTCCGACAGAGCAGGAACAGGCACTTGGTGCAGTTGGAGGAAAAGTAAAGTAACTACATCATGGCTCTGCAACTATTAAGCTGGAATTGTAATGGTCTCAACTCCCCCCAGAAAAGGAAAAGAGTGTTTCATTTATTAAAAAAGGAACAATTGGACTTGATTTGCCTACAGGAAACACATGTGATAAGGCTACATAGAAAAGTATTGATTAATAAAAGACTGGGCCAGGAGTTTATCTCATCGGATAAAGTTAAAAAAAGAGGAGTAGTGATTTATGCAAAGGAGAGACTATCACCGAAATTTATTTTTAAAGATGACCAAGGAAGATTTGTGGCAATTGAAATTCAAATACAAGGAGAGAAATTCTTAATAGTAGGAGTTTACGCACCAAATGAGGGGAAATCTGAATTCTTTAAAAAGTTGCATGAGACCTTGATGGACTATTTGGATTATAATGTGATTTTGATGGGAGATATGAACGGAGTGGTATCTACACATATGGACAAGGCACAAAGACAGGTAGTCACTAAGGATGGCAGACTACCGAAAACTTTCTTCGAGATGACAGACAACTTGGACTTAGTTGATATCTGGAGAACAAAGAATCCCTTGGCTAGAGAGGGAACCTTCTTCTCTGAAGCCAAAATGACATGGACAAGAATTGACCAAATATGGGTAACTAGAGGAATGGCACCAAAGACAAGAAAAGTGGAAATTTGCCCAAAAACTTGCTCCGACCATAATGCTGTGAAGATGGAGATGAAACTAACACCAACTGGCTCCTTCAGATGGAGGATGAATGACACCTTATTTAGAGACGAAGAAGTGACTAAGAAGGCCCAAAAAACCTTGAGAGACTATTTCAAGACAAATATGAACACTAATGTTGAAAAAAGAGTAATCTGGGACACAAGCAAAGCTGTTATGAGAGGGTTCTTGATACAACAGAATGCAATAAAGAAGAGAATTCAAAATGAGAAGAAGGATAAAATATTGGAGAAAATAAAGGAAAGTGAAAAGAAATTGAGAGCAAAACCAAAGTCGCAAGAGATCTTGAGAGAAATAAAGTTATATCAAGTACAATACATGAAAATGATGAATCAGGAGATAGAATGGAAAATTAAACAAATGAGATAAAAGACATTTGAATCGGCTAATAAATGTGGGAAATTGTTGGCTTGGCAAATGAAAAAAAGACAAAAACTAAATACTATTATAAATTTAGAAGTGGAAGGAAAGAACATACAGAATCCAGTTGAGATTAGAAACTGTTTCCAGAGGTATTTTAAACAACTATATACACAAGGGCCACAGAAAGAAATTGATGTAGACCGATTTTTGAAAATAAATGGATTACAAAGGTAATAACTGAACAGGAGGTAGAAGGTGCCATTCAGAATATGCAATTAGGCAAATCTCCAGGACCGGATGGACTGACTTTTAGATACTACAGATCTTTAAGAGAATGGTTAGTACAACCTTTAAAGGAAGTCTGTAATGAAATAATGGATGGGAAAAGGGCACCAGAGTCGTGGAAAGAAGCATATATCACACTTATACCGAAAACAGAGATTGAAAAGACGCAGCTTAAGAACTACCGCCCCATATCACTGCTTAATGTGGATTATAAAATCTTTGCAGACATTTTGGCTAAAAGACTAAAAAAAGTGTTAATGGAAGAGATTCATAAAGATCAAGGAGGCTTTCTCCCGGGTAGACACTTGTCTGATAATATGAGAAACATAATCAATATTTTAGAAAAATTACAAGTGAATTTTAATACCAAGGCAGTTTTGATATTTGTGGACGCGGAGAAAGCTTTTGACAATATTTCTTGGAGTTTTATGAAGAAGAATCTACAGGGGATGGGGGTAGATCAAGGTTTTGGAAATGGTATAAGTGCAATTTATTCAGAACAAAAGGCTAAATTAATTGTTAATAACGTGGTGACAGAGGAATTTAAGATAGAAAAAGGGACACAACAAGGTTGCCCAATCTCCCCACTGCTTTTTATATCGGTCCTGGAGGTCCTGTTGAATATGATTAGAAGTGACCAATTGGTTAAAGGTATACAAGTCGGAGCTAAACAGTACAAATTGAGAGCATTTGCAGATGACTTAGTATTGACTTTACAGGAGCCAGAATCTAGTACCAAAAGAGTTTTGGAACTGATTCAAGAATTTGGTCAGGTTGCAGGATTTAAATTAAATAAGTTAAAAACAAAGGTCTTAGAGAAAAACTTAACATAGATTGAGAGAGAGAGGTTTCAGAATGAGACAGGTTTAACAGTGGTTAAGAAAGTGAAATACCTGGGGATTAACATGACAGCTAAAAATGGGAATTTATTTAAAGACAATTATGAAAAATGCTGGACTGAAGTGAAAAAAGATTTAGAAATCTGGTCAAATTTGAAGCTTTCACTGCTAGGCCGTATTGCTGCGATAAAAATGAATGTATTGCCTAGAATGTTATTTCTATTTCAAACATTGCAAATTTTGGACAAAATGGATTGCTTCAAGAAGTGGCAGAAAGATATTTCTAGATTTGTCTGGCAGGGCAAGAAGCCTAGAATAAAATTTAAAATACTAACGGATGCAAAGGAAAGAGGTGGATTTGCCCTGCCAGACCTTAAACTTTATTATGAATCAGCAGCTTTTTGCTGGCTGAAAGAATGGCTGCTTCTTGAAAACACAGACATTTTGGATTTAGAAGGTTTTAATAATGTATTTGGATGGCATGCATATTTATGGTATGATAAGGTCAAAGCACATAAAGCATTTAAAAATCATATTGTCAGGAAAGCATTGTTTAATGTCTGGATAAGATATAAGGATCTACTTGAAAATAAAACCCCAAGGTGGTTGTCACCGATGGAAGCGAAGGCTCAGAAAAAGCTCAATATGGAGGCCAAATGGCCAAAATATTGGGAAATTTTGGAACAAGAGGGAGACAGATTGAAATTGCAGAGCTTTGAAAAACTAAAAAATAAAGTGCGAGATTGGCTTCATTATTATCAGATAATGGAGGCATATAATTTGGACAAGAAAATTGGCTTCCAGGTGGAAAAATCAAAATTGGAAACAGAACTGTTAGAACCCAAAACCAAGAATTTGTCAAAAATGTATAACTTGCTGTTGAAATGGAATACTCAGGATGAAACAGTGAAATCTGCTATGATTAAATGGGCACAAGATGTTGGACATAACATAATGATGGCTGACTGGGAACAGTTATGGACCACAGGCATGTAATGCCTTAAGAGAGAATATTATGAAAATGATATACAGGTGGTACATGACACCAGTCAAGCTTGCAAAAATCTATCATCTGCCCGATAACAAATGTTGGAAATGTAAAGAAACTGAGGGTACATTCTTTCACCTTTGGTGGACGTGCCCAAGGATTAAGGCTTTCTGGGAGATGATCTATAATGAAATGAAAAAGGTATTTAAATATACCTTTCTGAAGAAACCAGAGGCCTTTCTCCTGGGCATAGTTGGCCAATTGCTGCCAAAGAAGGATAGAACTTTCTTTATGTATGCTACAACAGCAGCAAGAATACTTATTGCAAAGTACTGGAAGACACAAGATCTACCCACTCTGGAAGAATGGCAGATGAAGGTGATGGACTACATGGAACTGGCGGAAATGACTGGCAGAATCCGAGACCAGGGAGAAGAGTTGGTGGAAGAAGATTGGAAGAAATTTAAAGACTATTTACAGAAATACTGTAAAATTAATGAATGTTAGAATGATGTCGGAATGAAGTTAAGTGGTTTTAGCAGCAATGTTACAAAGGAGTATGTAAAAATGGATTGTTAACCGGTGAGAATCTAAAGTTATGATATATTAAGTTAAAGGATTAAGATAAAAACAAAGAGGGAAAGGATTTGCTGAATTAACTAACTGAACTGGAATACAAAAAAGGGAGGTGTGAGGAGGTCAGGGAAACAAGTAAACGAAAGACAAGACATGGAAAGACTGATTTGTTTTTAAATGTTTCTATTTTTTTGTATTTTGTATTTTTTCTTTTTTTTCCTTTTCTTTCTTTTTCTTATTTCTGTAATCTTTTCTGAAACTCTAATAAATATAATTTAAAAAAAAAAGAAAAAGAAAAAATGATAAGCTGGGAGAAACCAAAATTGATAGATTTGCCCATCCATGTCTGGGAGTAAGCCTAACACGGTTATGCTTGTGTTACAGAATCATAGAACTGTAGAGTTGGAAGGCAACACAACACTCATCTAGTCCAATTCCCTGCAATGCAGAAATCTTCTGCCCAACATGGGACATGAATCCGCCAACCCATAGTTTAAGAGTCTTCTGCTCTACTGTCCTTCACAAGGGTTTCCGCTTATGCAACAGGGCTTTCTTCTGCTCTCCCTCTAACATTGGCTTGGAAGCTGGATTAGGAAAACCCTCAAAACAGCACATGGATGGAGGGGAGGGAGAATTGTTCTGCCTGGCAAGTTGATATGCTTGTTCAGATTGAACATTGAACATTTCACCCATTAAATAAATTCACACACTTAAACCATCTGTTTTTGTTATTTCAAGACTGGAGGAGGAAGGGGAGATAAAGGAAAGGAGAAAGGATTAACCCTTCCCTTTCTTCCCCCCCACCTGGTTGTTCTCCAGATTGGCAGTTGTTCTCCTTTACAGTCATATCTTGGTTGTTGAACCTAATCCGTTCTGGAAGTCCGTCCAACTTTCAAAATGTTTGCAAACCAAGGTGCGGCTTCTGGTTGGCTGATTGGCCCCAGAAACAATGCCGACAGCCGAAAGAGACGTTCGGCTTCCAAAAAACGTTTGCAAACCGGAACACTTCCGGGTTTGCGGCATTCGGGAGTCAAAATGTCCAAGTACCAAGGCGTTCGACAACCAAGGTACAACTGTATTCAGACCCTGTCTCTTGTTGTTGACGTCAGAACTCCAGACTGCAAAAATGTTTTGACACATCCAGCTTGGAGGACTGCAATCCAATACTTTTTCTTGGTCATACCCAGGGCTTACAGACATGCACAGGGGGACTCAGTATTCCTCTTCTGGAGTTACAAAGCAAACCTGTCAACATGTTTACCTATCATGAAGAATAGGGGTTGGATGCGGGTGGCTCATCTGCGCTCAGAACAGCCGGCCTCTCCCAAGTAGGAAGTTGAGGGATGAAAGTTGTGTAGGAGGCTCACACGACAACTCCCCATTCACACTCTCCGGTGGGCTGAGATCTCATTCGGTACATCACATTTTAGGAACAATATAGTCATTTAACAGGGTGGAACAAAAAGAGGGGGAAAGCTTCAGAGTTCGTTTAATGTTAAAAGAGTTTTAAAATAAAAGTTAACGGATTCATTCCTTCTTGACATCAGAGCTGCCACCCCCTGACTTGCTCTTCTAAAGATTTAACAATCTATTGGCCTTTCAACAAGAGGCTTCCCAAGTAATAAGTACCATTGCCACATCTGCCCTTTCCAGCTCTGATTGCCCCAGAGTGAATTTGGGGACCCTTGGAAGAGGGAGTGTCAGCAGCAGAAGGGTATGAGCATAGTAAAAGTGAGGACCCCTTCTTTTGGCAACCTGTGTCCGCCTTGATAACTGCTCACTAGACTTCAAACAGGGATGTTCTCCTATGTGAACACTCCAGTTTCAAATCCTCATGATACCCTTGGTTGTTGCAAGGATGTGCCGGTGAGAGACAAATATATAAAAGAAAATAATAATAATAATTTATTATTTGTACCCTGCCCATCTGGCTGGGTTTTCCCAGCCACTCTGGGCGGCTTCCATAGAAACCAAAAATACACTAAAATATCACAGATTAAAAACTTCCCTGAACAGGGCTGCCTTAAGATGTCTTCTGAATGTCAGGTAGTTATTTATCACTTTGACATCTGATGGGAGGGCGTTCCACAGGGCGGGCGCCACTACTGAGAAGGCCCTCTGCCTGGTTCCCTGTAGATTTGCTTCTCGCAATGAGGGAACCGCCAGAAGGCCCTCGGCACTGGACCTCAGCGTCCGGGCAGAACGATGGGGGTGGAGACGCTCCTTCAGGTATACTGGGCCGAGGCTGTTTAGGGCTTTAAAGGTCAACACCAGCACTTTGAATTGTGCTCGGAAACGTACTGGGAGCCAATGTAGGTCTTTCAAGACCGGTGTTATGTGGTCTCGGCGGCCGCCCCCAGTCACCAGTCTAGCTGCCGCATTCTGGATTAGTTGTAGTTTCCGAGTCACCTTCAAAGGTAGCCCCACGTAGAGCGCATTGCAGTAGTCCAAGCGGGAGGTAACTAGAGCATGCACCACTCTGGCGAGACAGTCCGCGGGCAGGTAGGGTCTCAGCCTGCGTACCAGGTGGAGTTGGTAGACAGCTGCCCTGGATACAGAATTGACCTGCGCCTCCATGGACAGCTGTGAGTCCAAAATGACTCCCAGGCTGCGCACCTGGTCCTTCAGGGGCACAGTTACCCCATTCAGGACCAGGGAGTCCTCCACACCAGCCTGCCCCCTGTCCCCCAAAAACAGTACTTCTGTCTTGTCAAGATTCAACTTCAATCCATTAGCCGCCATCCATCCTCCAACTGCCTCCAGGCACTCACACAGGACCTTCACCGCCTTCACTGGTTCTGATTTGAAAGAGAGGTAGAGCTGGGTATCATCTGCATATTGATGGACACCCAGTCCAAACCCCCTGATGATCTCTCCCTGCGGCTTCATATAGATGTTAAAAAGCATGGGGGAGAGAATGGAACCCTGAGGCACCCCACACGTGAGGGCCCAGGGGTCTGAACACCCATCCCCCCCCACTTTCTGAACACGGCCCAGGAGGAAGGAGCGAAACCACTGTATAACAGTGCCCCCAGCTCCCAGGCCCTCTAGACGGTCCAGAAGGATGTTATGGTTGATTGTATCAAAGGCCGCTGAGAGATCCAGCAGAACTAGGAAACAACTCTCACCTTTGTCCCTAGCTCGCCAGAGATCATCAACCAGCGCGACCAAGGCAGTTTCAGTCCTATGATGAGGCCTGAATCCCGACTGGAAGGGATCCAAATGGTCCGCATCCTCCAGGCGTGCCTGGAGTTGTTCAGCAACCACGCGCTCAATCACCTTGCCCAAGAATCAAAGATTTGAGACTGGGCGATAGTTGGCCATACTGGCCAGGTCTAAAGATGGTTTTTTAAGAAGCGGTTTAATGACTGCCTCTTTCGGCGGATCTGGGAATGTACCCTCACAGAGGGAAGCATTCACCACCCCGCAGAGCTTCGGAGCTAGACAGTCGATAGCCCTGGTTAACTCCGCATTCCAGCGGGCCACCAGGGAATCAGCTGAAAGGCCATCAACATGGGATAAAGCATCCCCTACCACTCTCTGGAAACCATTTGGATCCATTAAGTGGCGGGGGCGGACCATCCAAATTGGTCCCACCTCCCTGCAGAGGGGAAGGGTCGCAGAGAAGTCCAGTTGCACCAGGAAGTGATCTGACCATGGCACTTCTTTTGTTTCACTTTTACTTAGTGTCAGATCACCCACGTTACTAGAGGTGAACACCAGGTCTAAGGCATGGGCCAAACTTATTCAGGGACAGCCCCATGGAGGCCATGCTTTCCACGAAGTCCCGAGCAGCCCCTTGTAAGGTCGTGTCGGCATGGATGTTAAAATCCCCTAGGACAACCAAACTAGGTGTCTCCAGGAGAAAATCCACCACGACCTGAAGCAGCTCGGACAGGGAATCCTTGGTGCAACGGGGAGGTCGGTACACCAAAAGGAATCCTGTACTGCCCCTATTGCCCAACTTCCAGAACATGCACTCAGAAAACCGGATCTTCCCAGTAGGACGCCTGGTGCAAGCTAGTGACTTCCTAAAAATCACTGCAACCCCCCCTCCCCGCCCACATGACCTGGGTTGCTGTGCGTAAGAGAAACCTGGTGGGCAAGCAGCAGCAAGGACAGGCCCATCTGCTTCCTCCAGCCAGGTCTCTGTCACACATGCCAGGTCAAATCCTCCATCCACAATCAGGTCCTGGATGGCAGTGATTTTATTCATCATTGACCTGGCATTACACAGCACACCTTCAGGTCATGTGGGTTTCCCCTGTTGATTCCAGTATGCATCCGGTCAAGGCCAGACCCGGAGGCAGGGATAGTCCTCAAACAACGACTAAACCTGCCTCCTCGGTAATGACATGGTCTGGTCTTAGCGTAACTCCGCCTCCTGCCCATGATCACTGAGATCGGATGTCCCAGTGCTTCCCCCCCTGTGGAACTTGTCCCAGCCGTCGTGTTGGCTGGGCCCCCACTCCCAGGCAGCCCTGATCCCGCCCCTTAAAACAAAACACAAACTATACAGAACCAATAAAACAACAACAACAACAAAAAGGAACAGAACAATTATACTAAAATTAATCCCCAACCAAATATCCACCCAACAAAGGAAAAAAGGAAAAAAAGAAATAAAAATTTAAATTGCCACCGACTGCTTGAGGACATTTTAAAGCACATTAACCACCTGGAACAGGGAAGCAATGGCAGAACACTTCCCACACTTCCCGCAAAGTTTGTTCCAAATAAGGGCCTGGGCCACGCCCCCTGGGCCAGTTGATAAATGACCATAGATGGTGTGGCATCCTTCTTAGCTCTACTGATGCTTTGGTAAAGAAAAGAAGAAGATTGTTATCTTCCCCCTCGAAATTTCTATGGATTCTTAATGTTTGGGAACAGGTATTTAATACAGTCCATCCTTGTTATCCTGAAAGATGGTGGTAACTATAGAATTAAGCAAAGAAGTGTGATGGCATTGGGGAGAGAGAGAGAGTTATCAAAAGGAGTTGGGCCAAACTCTCCCATGTTTCGGCCTTCCTACTACCACCAAACAGATACCTTTATTTCCTGGCTGCCTCTATTAAAAAACACTTGCAGTGGTACCTTGGGTTAAGTACTTAATTCGTTCCGAAGGTCCGTTCTTAACCTGAAACTGTTCTTAACCTGAAGCACCACTTTAGCTAATGGGGTCTCCTGCTGCTGCCGCACTGCCGGAGCACGATTTTTGTTCTCATCCTGAAGCAAAGTTCTTAACCCGAGGTACTATTTCCGGGTTAGCAGAGTCTGTAACCTGAAGCATATGTAACCTGAAGCGTATGTAACCTGAGGTACCACTGTACTTGCTAGCTCAGCCAACTCTCTGTACTAGCTAGGGTGGTACATGGGAACATAGGGAGCTGTCTTCTATTGTTTCATTGAGCTCAGTGTTGTCCACACTACGCTGGCTGGCAGCAGTTCCCTGGGGTTTCAGGGAAGGTTATTTCCTAGCCTTCGTGAAGATGCCCAGGTTTGGGCCTGGAAAGCAGATGCTGTCCCATTGATTTTAATTAATCAAGTATCAGGCAAATATCAAAGCCCCAGACAAAGGTAAGTTAAAACAAAATGCTTTTACCAAAGCTTAAACTGTTAATGGTGGAAATATTATTAAAAGCAAACTTATTTTAAAACAATTTGAATGGTTAACCATAAAAGCAAATGAAAATAACATAGGAAAACTCATCTGGCTAATCTTAGTCCAGAATGTTTGCTTGCCCAAGGCAATACTTAGCAGTAAAGCCGTTTTCAGCCCTCTCAGCATGGAGCTTCTTCTGATCCCAAAGTCTGGCTTCTGGCTTCTTTTTTCTGCCTTCCTCTTCTTCCTCTTTCTCCAGCTGTGTGACCAACTCACTCTATTTACCAGCATTACTTGCATATATTACCTGTCTCCCCAAGCCCAATATTTTAAGCAACCAGAAAGTAAGTATTTCTGCTTGATGTTCTCTTTCTCATAATTCCTTTTCAACAATTACCATGGGGGTTGCCCTGAAGAATGAAAGACTCCCAATTTTTAAAGCCCACAGAAACGTGGGCATGACAATTTTGCCATAAACCCCCCCTAGCAGTAGAGACATAGGATAGGGAAGGAAAGTATACCTTTCCTTAAAGCAAAGCAGAAGTGTGCTGAGTCTTGTAAAGTACAGTGGTACCTCGGGTTAAGTACTTAATTCATTCCGGAGGTCCGTTCTTAACCTGAAACTGTTCTTAACCTGAAGCACCACTTTAACTAGTGGGGCCTCCTGCTGCCGCTGCGCCGCCAGAGCACGATTTCTGTTCTTATCCTGAAGCAAAGTTCTTAACCTGAAGCACTATTTCTGGGTTAGCGGAATCTGTAACCCGAAGCGTATGTAACCTGAAGCGTATGTAACCCGAGGTACCACTGTACTTGGATAAGTTATGTTCTGCTGGAGCTAGAAGAGCTAGCTGACTGCTGGAAAGTCTGGGGTTTAAATAATATTCTTAGTTCATGCCTCCTAGTAGGGATGGGAGGGGCTTTGAGATGAGCAATTTCTGCCTTTCTCCCAGAATTCCTGCCCATTTTTCATCTTGCTCATTCTAGTGAGAAATGGCTAAAAACTGGCAATCCTGTTTGCTTCTTGCTCTGTGTGTGTTTTGCTTAACAAAAGGGCGAAAGACTTGTGATAGTGAGGGATTGATTGACTGAGCCTAGCTATCTCTTCGTCTGCCTCCTGTAACACCATAGCTTGAAGGCATCCATTCAATAGTTTGAATAGACTTTGCTAGCAAATGGATTTGCATGTGCTGACCTTTTCAAGGTGTGACATATTTCCTGTGAGGAGGCCAGTTTCGAGCTTGTGCCAAGGTCAAGCAAGGTTCAAGATGGAGACTCTCATGTCCCATTTGTTATGTCAATCTTATACTCATGCCATGATCTACAGAGATAAATCATATCAGAAGTTCAGATTCACACTCACCTGTTCACAACACCCTTCAGAACTGTAGCCCAGGAGAGGTAAAGGTAAAGGACCCCTGGACAGATAAGTCCAGTCAAAGGCGACTATGGGGTGCGGCACTTATCTCACTTTCAGGCCGAGGAAGCCAGCACTTGTCCACAGACAGCTTTCCAATTCATGTGGCCAGCATGTGGCAAGAACAGCGAGTGAGGAATAGTCTGGCGCAACGGAACACGGTGACAGAAGCCAGAGCACATGGAAATGCCATTTACCTTCCTGCCACAGCAGTACCTATTTATCTACTTGCGCTGGCATGCTTTCAAACTGCTAGGTTGGCAGGAGCTGGGACACAGCAGCGGAAACTCACCCTGTTGTGTGGAGCCAAACTGCCAACCTTCCGATCAGCAAGTCCAAGAGGCTCAGTGGTTTAGACCACAGTGCCACCCACTATACCCAGTATATACTGTATAGTATTCCATACGGAGGCAAGCATACATCTTTTGTGACCATCTTTAGGATTTCAGTCCAAGATGAATTGCAAGAGCAAGGGCATATTGGTTTGCGCGCGCACCACACACAAACACATACACACACACACCCCACATACATTTTCTGAATTTGTGGTCATATTTTCAGTAATGCACAACCTGGGGAAAATATCTGGCAAGAACTGCGAGTGAGGAATAGTCATCATTTCTTTTGCTCCCTGATGGGAGAAGGGACATATCTCTTCATGTGTCCGCGGGGACCTTCAAGCATTTATTCATACATTCCATATCCCACTTATTCTAGAGATAAGGAAATGCCAGTCACTCTGTCCTTATCTGACACACTGTCCTAGATGGATTCTAGCCTTTGCCAGGAGAATTGGTTTTTTTACCACTTTTTTAAAATACGAAAGTATGCATGAAATGGCAGCCAAAGGCATCAGCAGAAAACAAGAAGCTGCAGCATAGCATTGTTTCCAAAGAGAATCAAACGGCAAAGAATTTGAAGGAGACTGTATGACATAGCAGCTAGGCTACCCTACCCCACAGGCTTGCTGTGAGGTTAAAATGGGATAGCCCTTTGCATGCCACCCTAAGTTCCTTGAAAGGAGGGTGAGATACAAAGGTTGTGAATAATGTTAGAATTGCTGCACGTCTGCAGGGACCTGCCACACATGCAGCGTTGCTCTGGAGACTAGAGGAATCCCTTCTGACCTAAGGTACCTGCACTGCCAGATAAACTGATCCCAGAATTTGGGGGACCTTTGGGCGCTTCTTCTGATGGAATAAGAGGAAACAAAGTGGGAGAAATGAACAGAGGGAAACTTGAATGAGCCTGCAGAACCTCTTGCACTTGTCCATTGTTGGCACATGGTGCACATGTCCAGACCTGGACACACAGCTAAGAAAGATCTGCCTGAAAGACAGTACATATTTGATCCAGGGGTGCAGACGGACATCACTCCAAGAACCACTTTTTTGATTTTGCTAACTCAAGAAGGCTATCTTGCTACATTAACCACAGGAAACAATGCTGGTTACAATGTTAACTTCTCCTTTTGAACAGGTATCTTCTCTCTGTGTGCCCTGTAGAGCACTCTCTCATCTCTCTGTGCCTCCACAGATCTCTCTGAATTCCCCCTTAACGCTTTTCTCCTCTCCTGAAGAGATTTTTGCGTGTGTTCTATAATTCAGACTCACTTCTCTCCCTCTCCACTGCCACTGGGCTACCCCACAGTTATCCTAGCCATCTCTTTTTTTCTCTTTCCCTGCAAACAGATGGCTCCTTACAATCCACAAGCTCCTTGCAATCCATGTGTGCCCATAGTGTTCTCTCATCTCCTTCTGCATTACAATTGGGGAAATTGCTTACAGAATGTATATATTTGTCAAAACTGTACATGGAAATGTGTTTAGTAAGAGAAAGTCACACTAAAATGCTGATGGGTTTTCATGATTATATATATATATATATATATATATATATATATATATATTCTCAAATGTAGAGAAATGAATACAGTGGTACCTCGGGTTACATATGCTTCAGGTTACATATGCTTCAGGTTACATATGCTTCAGGTTACCAGACTCAGCTAACCCCAGAAATAGTACCTTGGGTTAAGAACTTTGCTTCAGGATGAGAACAGAAATCACGCAGCAGCAGCGGGAGGCCCCATTAGCTAAAGTGGTACCTCAGGTTAAGAACAGTTTCAGGTTAAGAACGGACCTCCAGAACGAATTAAGTACTTAACCCGAGGTACCACTGTATAAGATTGGGGGGGCGGGGGAGAAGCATAACAGAGGACTGCAATTGACAGATTTGTCCATCCCTAGATGTAGGAAGGACTGCAAACTATAGGAATTTGGAATTCATCCAGGGAGCTGCAGAAAGACGGAAGGTGGCTGCAACTGGCTCACAGACCTTGATGCTTGGCAGCCCTGACTTTGTGGATTGAGCCAACTAAGACTGCATGTGCGCTACAGTTTTTAAATATGGTCTCAGAACTCTCATAAAAAGGTGCTGACATCAGTCAGTTATAAATGGGGCCATAAAATGTTTTTTGAAAGGTGTACTGTAGCAATGTTTTGGATTGTCAGTGCCAATCCTGTACAAAAAAGGGGGTTCTCCTCACAGGCTAGCCTTACCAGGAGCACGAAGGCATTTTTGCAAGTGATGCCAAAGAATGCCCTGTGCATGTTAATTCAAAAGTAAGTCACATTAGGGATGGGGGAGAAATTAATTTGTTTCATGCAGCTATACAGTGGTACTTCAGGTTAAGAACTTAATTTGTTCTAGTTACAGATAGGTAGCCGTGTTGGTCTGCTACCTATCTGTAACTGACCGACAAACATATCTACATGCCTCTAGCTACCATCCCAAACATACCAAACAGTCCATTGTATATAGCCAGGCACTACGTTACAGCCGCATCTGTTCCAATTCTACAGACAGAGACTCTCACCTAAGAGATCTACAGCAAACCTTTTCAGAACTAAAATACCCAGCAGATGAAGTTAGACAACAGATCAACAGAGCCAGACTTATACCCAGAGAGAACTTGCTGCAAGACAGACCCAAAAAAGAAAATAACAGAACACCTCTAGTCATCACATACAGCTCCCAAGTTAAAACAGTACAACGCATCATCAGAGATCTACAACCTCTCCTGGACAATGACAGTTCTCTTTCTCAAGCTCTGGGAGGAAGACCTTTCATTGCCTACAGACAGCCACCCAATCTTAAACAACTCCTAACCCACAATAATACTACAACCAGACTTAACACGGACACTGGCACCAGAGCCTGCAATAAACCCAGATGCCAACTTTGCTGCCACATACACCCGGACAACACCATTACTGGCCCCAACAACATCACACATACCATCTTGGGACTATTCAATTGCTCATCATCTAACATTGTGTATGGCATCAAATGCCAACAGTGTCCTTCAGCTCTCTATATTGGACAAACAGGCCAAACCTTATGCCAAAGAATAAATGGACATAAATCTGACATCAAGAATCACAAAACAGAGAAACCAGTAGGAGAACACTTCAATCTCCCAGGACATTCTATACAAGATCTCAAAGTAGCTGTTTTACTACAAAGGAATTTCAGAAATAGACTGGAAAGAGAAGCTGCTGAATTGCAACTCATTACCAAACTTAAAACCATGGAGAGACCTGGTTTGAACAAAGACATTGGATTCTTATCCCATTATACATGACTAAGCCATTTCTCACCTTCTCACCCCTTGCCTTTTCCTGTAAGACCTATTACAGTCGTTAAGAGTCGTCAGCAGGCTCATCTCAGCTATCTGCCAATCTCCCATTCCCACCACCCTTCTGAGTAATACCCCTCCCCACCTTCTCACTATATAGAAGGATCTGGCAACTTCTGTTTCAGTGTATCTGAAGAAGTGTGCTTGCACACGAAAGCTCATACCAAGAACTAACTTAGTTGGTCTTAAAGGTGCTACTGGAAGGATTTTTTTTATTTTAATTCGTTCTGGAGGTCTGTTCTTAACCTGAAGCACCACTTTAGCTAATGGGGCCTCCTGCTGCGGCTGTGCCGCCACTGCATGATTTCTGTTCTCATCCTGAAGCAAAGTTCTTAACCTGAGGTAATATTTCTGGGTTAGCAGAGTCTGTAACCTGAAGCGTATGTAACCCAAGGTACCACTGTACTTCAAAACTTGCACTTCTCTGAATTTTGTGGTGCAGTTCTCTAACTAAAAAAAACACAAAAAACATGCAAAATGCAGCCAAAATGCCATCCAAAAATGCTTTATGTTAGGGAAACTTGGTTGCAAAAATGCATATATTAGCAAAATTACATATATTAGGACAACGTGCATGAAACTATGACTTTTCATGCTGACTTTTTTAAAAGTGATGTGGCAGTGGGGTGAACTGAGCTAGACTAGAAAAGTGAGAAATTAAGACAAACTGCACTTGACAGATCATGTTAAATAAGGCTTCTTTTCTTATGTCACCATATCTCTGGCTTAACATCTCTCTTTTATTTTCACCAAGCTATGAGTTTTTAATGCACATTTCTCTCCCCCCCCCCCAAAATATCTGCATTTTTATGCATGCTGTTTAGATGGAGAACTGCATTGCAAAAATTTGGAGAAGGGCCAATTTTGGAGTGTAGGTGTTTCATTTCACATATTGGTTCAAATAGTGTGAATCAGGTGTTTCCTCATTAAAATGCAAACAAAATCAAACTTCCCCATCCCTAGTTAGGGCTATAATATTTGAGATCTGTGACAAAATGTATTTGGCAGGATTCAACTAATGAGTCCTGTCAACAGAAGCCCTGCGGAAGGACTTCTACTTAAGCAATGGGGCTTCACCCTTTGCTCCTCCCATGCTCCTGAAATTGGCTTTTTTGGGGGGGGGTCAAGAGAACCCCCAGAACAGCATGTGATCGGAGGACAAGGGTTTGTCTGTAAAGTCAAAATGCTTGTGCTGCTGGAATGATCAGAATAGTGTGGTGTTTAATTCCTCCCCTTGCTTTTAACATTTAAAGAAAATATTTGGCTGCATTCCAGCACAGATGTATTTCAATGGGCTTAAATTATGCCTGACTCTGTCTGAACTCTGGAGCTTTCTTCCCCCCCCCTTCACATTTTCAAGGTACTCAAGATACATTTGTGCAAGGAATGTTGGCTCCTTTCCCAATTAGACAATCTTTCTGGAAAGCCACAATGTCTAATTTGAAGTGTGACTTTCATTTACATACCATTAAAGTGTGGATTATGAAATCATTGCAGAACGAAGTAACACAAAGCATGCATATAATGAAATACACACATACACAAAGAGAGATCACCACCGGAGTTTCTAGTGGCCATTACAATGCCATGTTTGTTTGTATTTTTTGTTTTACAAAAAAAAGCATTTTACTTAGAAGGAAGAATGAATGGCTTTGCACACTTATTATGATAAAAACTCAGCCCCCAACATCAGACTAGGATTACTCAAATCCAATTTACGCAAACAGTTTGAGGGGCCTTCAAGAAAACCACATTTAGGCAATCTGAAGGCTGTGTCAGGCAATGCACTGACAGGATGGTTGTGGCTAAGAAGGTGTAGCTTCTTTCCACATGGTTGTGTGAAATGGTTCCATATTTTAGCCTGCTTGGAGCTAAGGTCTTCCAGAGAGTGACAACAGTTTCGCTGAGCCCCCATTGAGTTGGGATGGGGGTGAGGGGCTGGGCTCTTCGTCAAAATATATTAAGTACCTCAGATAGGAAAAAAAATATTTAAATCACAAACTGTTATACGATGTTAATGTTTACATATATTTTTCTGGTTTTTAATTTGTTTCATGCATTATCTATGCTCAGTCACCGATAAAGACTAAACAAATGATTACCAATTTTCAATTGGCATGTACCTTATAAACAGGAGTGTTTTACTAATATGTGCTTGTACTGGCGGATGGGAGTTCTTTCGGATGAAAGAGCCCCTGCGCTTTGCAGATTGGGGTGACTGCAAAAGCATTGTGGAACCCCGAAAAAAACCTCAGATCAAGCATTCCGAGGTCCTGGTATTCCGGGGTTCATTTCATTTTGTAGAAGATTCAGTACCTATTTATACTTTTAAAACTCCTTTTAAATCTTTTTTTTAAAAAAATAAATAAATCCTTAACTCTGCTTTTTTCTACAGGTTCCAGGGACATGAAGTCATATGCCATTAGTCCCAGTTCAGGATCCAGTAAGCAAAGTAAGCTGGGGCAGAGGTTAAGTTCCATCAGAGCAAGGTTAGAAAGGAGAAGCAGGTCCAGATAAGCAAAAATCGGGCGAAAGGGAGGTCAAGGTCCAAAAGGCAAAAAAAAGCAAAGTTGGTAGCACCTTGGACAGCTCCAAGCTGCCCCTAGGCTGCTGATCATACCTGAACGTTTCCCCATCAACCAGCAAACTGAGACCAAGTCTTAATTAGCATTGCAACTTCCTCTGGGAACCTAGCCCAATCCCATTTGAACTGAGACTAATGGGGTCCAGCCAGTCTTAGAGGCCATTGACTGGTGGCATGGGGGAGGTAGGAGTCTAAGGAAGGCAATCCTCCTTTCCTTACAAGAGGTCCCTTATATTCATGGCCTCTTCCCCTGAGAATGGGGAGTCAAAGCCACTCTCTTCATTCTGACCTCTAGCTTTAAAAACCACAAGTCTCAGTTTTCATGCTTCCAGAAGGATAAATATTCTGCTGTTGTTGTTGTTGTTCAGCTCCTGATTCTCCTCTTCTGCCAAGCTCTTCTGTAGCTCTGCCTATAGCCTAGCAAAGTTTGAGCTCAGGTAAAAGCTGTGCCCACACTTGCAGCAATCGGTGTCTCACGTTGCACAGATTTCCACCCCTGTCAAACAGA
This sequence comes from Podarcis pityusensis, assembly GCF_964106645.2. NCBI lineage: Eukaryota > Metazoa > Chordata > Lepidosauria > Squamata > Lacertidae > Podarcis > Podarcis pityusensis. The sequence continues at coordinate 39,280,798 of NC_138026.1, read as the reverse complement.
TGACCAACGCTTTCAGAGCTAACAGTGCTGATCTTTATAATGCTACACGGGTAGTGCTGAAGCAGGACATGCACATGGGTACTACCAGGATATTGTCCCATGTGACGGACAGCCTAGCTAGACCGAGTCTGGTGATGCAGTGCCACAGAATTCTACCAGAGTGCTGGAGCCTCTCTTTGATAGGCTAAAAAGACAACTAGCTAAGAAGTAAGTCTGATTAATTTCAGTGAGAACTTTTGTTTATGATTGTAGCCCTAAAAATGTATACTGAGTAAATGGGATAGCCACCAATCCCACTGGAGAAGAAGGAGGAGGTGGTGTTGGATTCACTGGGGTGCTTTACAGATGTTCTTTATCCTTCCCCTCATTGCCAGGGTTGCCACAAACTTGACACTACAGCATCATTTGGAAATCTAGAGGGACACAGCAGTCAACTTCTATCTTGCAGATTATCTGGGAGGATAATTTTGTCCTGAGTGCCAAAATTGTTCTGACACGGCCATGAAAATTGTGATGCCATCCTTCACTCATCACTTTTGTCTGATATGCAAATGAAGAGCCTGTTTTGGAGGATGAAGGCGAATTGTCTGGGTTTCTGTAACTGCATATGCTGCATAACTGCATAAGCTGTCAATGGAATGTTATTTTGCTGTCTGAAAGGAGTCCCATTCCCTAATATTAAGAAATGGAACTCCTCGTGTGCTTTGAACTAGACAGCATTATTTCTTCACCAACTAGATCGTTTATCTGAGTACATTTTAGCATTCATAGTTAAGACACAAGAGAAGGTGATTGCAGCGTTTTATCTCTCAGAATGTCAGCAGGAGGCATTTTTAACAGAATGGAAAAGAATGGGGGAGAATGGAGAAAATTACCGCTTGCTTGTTGCTGACTAGGCTCCGGAGGCCAAATCAATTAGTGACAGCCAGAGTAGCACATAATGACAACAACATCTCGGTGTCACTAGCAAGCATAAGCATGTAGATTAGAGTGGAGGAACAATACAGAGATGCCCAGGAAGCCAGCGAACAAGGGACTCAGAAAACAGGCACAGAGCAGTTTTGCTTATTCATACTGAAACCACACAAGACTCTTTGTATCACACCTAGCTTGTGACAGCTAAACTGGGGTGATGCCTTCCAGACGTTGTTGGACTACAGCTCCCATCAGCCTCAGCCAGCAGGGCTAATGGTCAGGAACGAATGGAGTTGTAGTCCAACAACATGTGGAAGGCACCACGTTGGGTCCCCCTGAACTAAGCTGAATGGATTCCATCAGCAATGTATGGTGTCATCTGAAAGGTGCTGGACAGCTTACTTGTTTTTCAGTTCAAGACAGACAGCAAAGCCGGTTGCCTTGTGGACTGATTCTGATGACCTTCAGTTCAGTTAACAGGGAGCCAAGCCTTTTGTAAGGCCTTTTAAGGAGAAGCACAAATTGGAAAAAAACTATGCACTACATTGCATGAAACATTCATGCACAAGGCAATAAGAAAATGATGTATTTTAGAATCAACGTTATCCTAATTCTGCAAGGCACCAAGGGATTCAAGTGAGGAAGCATGAAAGGAGATATAATATTGTTAGGGTTTTTTGGGTTTTTTAAATGGTACAATGAGTTTCCAGTACATGTCACCTGGTACAGTGGTACCTCGGTTTTCGAACGTCTCCATTGACGAACATTTCGGAACTCGAAATACATTTATATTGTTCCTTTTGGTAGATCTTTGTATGGGTGGGTAGGGGAGCCATCTCTAGGTTCCTTAGATTAATTTTATCTAGAAGAAATGGATAATGCCTTCATCTTTAATGAAATAATATTGCAGGTTTTTGTATGGTACACATGGAGAATGGCACAGCTGGCTATTTAAATGGTGATTTCTCCTCCAACTGAATCCCACTGGCCTCGCTTCTTGATCAAACAATATGCAACATTATTATCAGTGCCTCTGTCATTGATGATAATGTAAAACATATGCTGACAAAAATTAAACATGGCATAAAACTTGTTGGGATATTAAACAATAAACAGGCCAGGCTGCTATTGCCAAGGGATCTGGATTGCATGGTAAAGTACCTCATGAGCAAATACATTTTCATACATCTAATGATGGGAAGAGGTTGACAGTAATCCACTGTAGCTCATGCTTAGCTATAGGGCTCGCTGCGGTTAGCTGGTTCAGCATGGCGGCTTGTTTCATGCAGAAGTCAGGCTGGAAAGAGATTGTCTGAATTTGCAAGAACATAATTTTTGAAAAGATCCAATTTAGCATCAGTTGTCAGCAGCTAGAAGCATATTTTAATGTATTCAAGCACATGCACTTAACTCTTTCGCTAGCAAATTAATAAGTGACTCAAAACTTCCAACAGCAAAGCTGACCCAACTATTAGACAAGAGTGAAGCAGCTGCCTCATGTAGCTGGTTTTTGATGTCACAAAAGGACAGCAGATTCTTTGTGGTTTCATTGCTGTTTTATTCTTACCGCCAGGGAAAGGGAGAGATACCTGTGGGGTTTTCTTCCTCAGGTGCCAGCCTTGGGAATGATGATCCTTTAGTGAAGGAAGGGAAGCAGGACAGTAGTGATCAGTTGGGTGGTGTTCCTCACCTGGTCTCCCAATGCTGGGTGTTGCTGCTGTTCACCAAGAGGGAGAAATGCAGGGCAGCAGGAGGTGAAGTATGGTGGGGGTACATGGGCAGAGCCAATCCAATGGTTCTGCTGCTGCTCCCACACTGTGCAGTGCTCCCCACCAACTCTTCCCCTCTCAATGACCAGCACCAACTCTCACTGTTGGGAAGCCAGGTGAACAATGCAGCTCTGCCCATACCACTCAGTATTCTGCTCTAAGTAAGTAGAAATTACTGAGAATACAACTGGAACACTCACAAATCTTTCTAAGGCATGGTGCTGCAATATGCATTGGGTGAACAAAGCCCCTTTAATCTCCCCCAAAAAATCTTATTTGGAGCCCACAGTTTCCACCTTTCCTGGAGTATGATTCATCCTGTTGTTCTTTGCTGGTACCTCACACTTGCTACTCCAAGTGTGGTACCTCACACTTGCTAAAAAGTAATGACGGTGTTCAAGGCGCAAGAGGAAAAGGATAGGTGGGGAAAGCACAGTGTTCATAACGCAAGGGAAGGTACCATTAAGAGAGAAGAATGAAAGGGAACTTGAATGCTGTTCGTGGGTACTTGCAATTGGAATGAACACTGCAAGCAGAAAGTGGCAAATAGACAGGTGTCATATAATTCTTTTTGTCGAATGACATGCTATGTCATTCCCCATAAAAATTCAAGAATTTCTATTTGTTGTAGACAGATAAAAAGATGAATGAAACATCCAGCTGGATACAACTCAATAATGAAACATCCAAACTGAAAAGAAGTTGTTAGCAGTGCCATTCATATTGCAGGAGAATTAATAGCTCTGTTCAAGAAGGCAGTAAGGCAAGATTCTTGTCCCCAAAGGCTCATATAATAGAAAGACAAAGATGGGTCATAAAGCATGAACCACCCAGCATAACCCTGCAAGTGTTTTGCACATGGGTACCATTGATAGTCAGTATAATGATTTCAATGTGTTCTTGTTATTTGGGAGGGATTTTACTTACATGCAGTTCTTCCTTTGGTCTAAGTTTAATCACAACTGGCACTTTCATTATATTTTTTCCCAGAATATAATAGCAGATCTGAAACAATATTAGCCTTTACAGAAGCTTTCTCATTTAGTAGTTTTATTTTTTCCATGTCTAGCTCTCTTAAGCCTTGCCCTCATTTAACCCTTGCTTTTTAATTGTGTTCAAATAGCCCAATCACATTTTAACATGAGTTTTGGTTGCCTTTTAATTTCTCTCTCTCTTTTTTTTTTGGTGTGTGTAACCTGACCCTAGTTATTAATAAAAGCCCCTGCATTGGGTATTAAAGACTTTCTCAAGTGTTGGATTTGTGCTAGAGGAAACCACTTCTGCTTGCTGAAGGCAAGGCATTAAATTTTCACTGATCTCCCTACCTACTACAACCCTACAAGTCAATACACATCTCAGGTACTCTCCCAGCCTTCCCCCGGAGTTTTTTTGGGGGGAGGTCAGGACCGAAGGGCTGCAATAGGCAGGGAAGATAGATGAAAATCAAGTGCTCTGCTTTGTGCATGTGGAAATAAGTGTTTTCTGCTTGCACAAAGTCATCATTGGATACAGCCCAAAGAGTACAACCAGGGAAATTCAGTGTGAATTGGGGCTGGTTTAAATTAATGAGATGGTGGGAAACCCATTACCGGGTCTCCTACAGTTAAAGAAGAAGAAGATCTAGATAAAAATCATGGAGGAGATGGTGGCGAGATTCAGACCTGGGTTGTGATAATATGCGTGGGGAGCTTTAACATTTCCCCCTGTGCAGTGTTTCCAATTAAGCTCCTTCACTCCCCAATTTCCTATTAAACTGCTCTAGGAAAATGCTTATAGGTAACAGTAATGATAATAAGGGAACAGTAAGTCACAAGTATACAAATACCCATGAGCCAGCCATGTCAGCCATGGCACTTTGCAATGCTGCAATACTGTGTGAGGAGGGTGCAACAGGCATGCGCCCTGAACAGGAAGGACACATGTCTGTTGTGGTCTCTTCATGCAGCCATACAGCATTGCAAAGCGCCATGGGGCTGGCAGGGCAGTGTGAGTGTGCTCTTTGGGCGCATACCTCTTGTGGTTTCCAAGAGCCATGGGTGGGCAGAGGCGCAGCAGCATGGGGCTGGCAGGGCAGCGAGGAGTACAGTGTGCCCCCCAATGCATCCAGGACCACTGCCCCTCTGGCCCTCCCCACGCCACTGCCCGAGAGCAAGTCCCAATGGATACATTGTCGAGCTTCTACCCTGCATTGTTATTGGCTGTTGCCAGAGGCACTGGTGAGGAAACAAGTGGTGACGTTCCATTACTTTTGAGAAGTTATGCATGCCGTAAGTCACCCAGAGTAAAAGGAGTCTTTGACTATAGGGTTGTAAAGAGCAAAGAGTTGCTGATTTCATTTGCCTCCCTACTAAGCAAACAGCAGGGAGGAAGAGCCTGCCTTGATATCAATCAGCATGTTGCCATTGATGACATTATATATTGAAAGAGCTGCTGATGTGATTTACAATCAGAGAGTGAGCCTTAAATATTGGAGAAAGCCTAAATCATACAAGTTTTCCTTGTTTTGCAAATATCCTCATTTCATTACAGGAAGACCTACTTTATTTTTTTCACCATTTCATTATTATTTTTTTCCTAATCAAAACATCATAGGTGCTTAGAAAAGAAGAGCTTGCATACGATGCCCTGTGATTGAGTCAAATCTAGCCTCATTTCACCCCAGGGAATCCTTGATTACCACATGATTTGCAGAGGAAAGCATGCCTTTGTTCATTATTTTGTACCCCTCCTTGGTGAAGCCCTTGAGTTCACAAGCCTCATAACAAAGGCTCGTCTTCAATAAGGCGTTTCCCCTCAAGTTACTGTGTTTCTCAGCCAATATAATTTCAAGAAGCATGCTTTCTCCTGTTAATGAAATGCCACCTGCTTCTGTGTTGTCTCCAGCGCTTCCTGTGCAAAGAGAACACAGACAAGAAAATGTGTTTGTTGTTCAGGATGCTTCCTTAGAGGCCAAGAAACTTCTCTGCTCTCCATTGCAGGTCTTAAAAACCAAGCTGTGAATTATCAGTCAGACAGTAGCATACTGGATATATACACCCAAAGGGCTAAACAAGCCCTCAATTTTTTTGAACCTTATTCATAAGTAACTGAAGCACTCTTAGATGTTCTGTTGACAGTGTGGGAGCTTCTTATCCACAAACTTGTCCCATGTACCTAAGAAAACATGGGAGTGATGGGCAGTCATGTGACTCGGATCAGGTCCTACATGTTGGTTGAGCTATTTAATCATTTCTCCAGTTCTGCAGAAGCTGTTAATAGAATAGACCAGGGGTCAGCAACCTTTTTCAGCCATGGGCTGGTCCACCGTCCCTCAGACCATGTGGTGGGCCGGACTATATTTTGGAAAAAAAAATATGAACAAATTCCTATGCCCCACAAATAACCCAGAGATGCCTTTTAAATAAAAAGACACATTCTGCTTATGTAAAAGCATGCTGATTCCCGGACCGTCCACAGGACAGATTGAAAAGGCAATTGGGCCACATCCAGCCCCCAGGCCTTAGGTTGCCTACCGCTGGAATAGACTGTCTAGATATCTTCTAACATGGCAATCTGCCTTCAAACAACTGGTAATGTTCTTGCTTTCTCCCTTTGCCCCCAGACTACTTCGCATAATAAATGCAGAATATGAAGGCATCAGGAAATCACTTTTCTTTCCCCCCCTTTCTTTTTTAAGGCAAACCACTTGCCACATTATGTAACAAGTCTGCATCCAAGTCTGTGATAAAAATGGATTGCATGTTTCCCCAGTGCTTTGAGCTGAGAAATGAAAGTGGGTGAAAGGTTTCATTAGGATTATGTAACGTTTTACCAGTATTCTGTTCCTGTCCAGTGTCCCTACTGAGTCATTTGCCTCAGAAGAAATGCAGCAGGTTATATACTATTATGAGTTCGGAGGAGGAGGAAGTGGACTGTATGTGAGATCCTTCTAATCTAACCCCTGGACCCAGCAACTATTAAAATATAAACTAGGCTGGCTTCCTGTGTTCAGGTGATTGCCCAGGTGATGGGCCATTAAGAGAGCAAAAGAAAGGAGGCTCTGTGAAGGATGACAAATGGGTGGAGTCCTTACGTCAAAGCCTGCATTTAGAATGGAGTTTGCAGTGATGTGGCCTAGAGACAGTGCTTTTTCTGGGGTTATGCAGAAGTACGCATACCCCTAAGCATTTTGTGAATCTTAAGTTTGGCCTCATTGGGGGACAGTTTTTCAATATGAGTAGGAAAATAAGTACCCCTGAACATTTTTTAAAGGAAAAAAAGCACTGCCTAGAGATAAAGCAGAAAGCTGGAGAGAGTGTCAGAGCAATATTTGAGAGTAATGTTTGATTTATGTTTGAATCCAAGGCTGTGGCTATGGGTGAAACAAGATCCTCTTGGGGTCATTATGCTGTGAACCTGTAGGCTCAGGTTGTATATAAGCCATATATCATAAAGATACCACGGTCTCCATTGTGCCTCATTTCCGAAAGGAAACATGAATTCTGGGAATCTTGAACTGCTCAGAGATTGAGGTGGCAGGCAACAGTGCTAAAGAAGATCTTCCTCACTTATTTTTAAGCTTCCTTAACATGTTTAGATTGCACTTACTTAGTTTCAAATTATGTCAATTACATAACTCTTAACTCTTTTTCAAACGAATTCCATGTGCCATTCTAAAGCCCCTTGAAAATTAGGTGTACATCAGTATCATTCAAATGGAAGGGACTCAAGTGCACTAATGCACCTTTTACTTTAATAGGACATAAGTGCATGTGTCCTGAAATGCTTTTGGTCCTATTGTGTTCCAGTAACAAGTTACTCTAGTTTTTCACCTGTGTATCATGCCATTTTTTTAAAAAAACACACAATAAAGGAATAGCTTTTATATCACCCATACATTGGGGGTTGTCATTGTGAATGCTACTACATTATTATTATTATGTGAATGCTATTATTCGATTATTATTATTCTATATACTAAATATATATGACCCAACAGAGTCTTTTCCTCAGTTGCACTCAGCTTTCCTGTGAACACAGGTCTCCCTCATGGACTTGATGGGGAAAAGGTCAGTGTCAGGAAATGACCACCCGTACTGCTTCTCATAAAGGAGGTGGTGAGGAGGATGTGAAGGTAATTAGATAATGGTCTCAATTTCTGCTTTATTTTGCTAGTGGGAGTGAGGCATCTGATGCAAAATGGCTGAACTGGGAAGGAATGTTCAACTGCAGAGAAAATAAAGCTCCTGGAAGTTTTGCAGCCCACCTTCTGTGAGAGAAAAAATAATAATTTGGTTTGGAACCAATTAGGGATTGAGAACATGTGGCCCTCGAGATGTTGCTGGGCCACAGCTGCCATCATTCCTGACCTTTGGCCATGCTGACTGGGGCTGATGAGAGTCCAACAACATCTAGAGGGCAACTCTGGTTACCTATCAAACAGGACAGAAGGAATTTTTGGAGATCAGGCTGAAGACCAAGAAGAGGGTTGAAAAGGTCAGCCAGCTAAGGCTCATGGACCACAGAAATAAGGTGGCTGAAGGAGCATTAAGAGTAAGTCATGGGGTAAGAATTAGGAAACTGAGGGGTGGGTAGATGAAAGAGAAGCTTGAGGAAAATGGGATTAATGAACAGAGAAGGAGGTACCTATGCAAATATGGTTTGGAGGGTTTGGGTTTTTTTTTTCCTTTCTGAGTTGCTGAGCAAAAAAGAAAGCAAATACTTCCATTGAGTTGGCATCCTAGAGTAGCAGCTACCCTTTTTCTCACTGATTTCTTCTTTAAGTTTCTCACTTAACATCAGTTTTCATGGCTGTGGCAATGTGGATAATCTCTTCTGAAAAGTAGCTCTTTGAAAATGAGAGTGGCGATGAAGAAACCGAATGTTGTTAAATTAACCTTTCCCCTGCGTTTTTTCTTCACAAGGCCGCTTCATGGTGATCGGTTGCCTGTGCTTCATATCTATTATTCTAAAAGCGATTGGAAAGATTTATACCAGAAAGGATTTCAAAGATTTTACAAACCTACTCACCATCTGCAATTGGCAAATCTCAATGACATGAGTCTGCGTTGCTTAGCAATAAATACTTGTGCGGTGGCTCCAGAGTCACAAAGAGCCTTCATTACTTTGTCATCCAACCATTTTGTGCAGCCTTGAGGGTTAAAAGAGCCCTTTTTCACCCAGGCCTGGTTTAGGGAACAGAGAAAGAGTGGGGGGAATTGTACGTGGGAAGGTCTAATAGATGTCCAGTGTCATGAAAAACATCCAAAGATTCATGGGTTGAGAAATAAAGGCAATTGAACCCTGCATAGTTCATTGTGACTGAGCTTGCCTATCACTCACCCCAGAACATTATTAGAGTGTAGAGCTTACAGGAGTACTTTAAAATGTACTGAAGGGGCAAAGGATTCATTAGCTTGCATATAAAAGGTTGTGCTGGGGCTTAGGCAGAAGCCAACCCTGGTGATGTTTTGGTACCTAGTAAAAATATACCGAGCTTTCAGGACATTGCTGGTGTTTCAAGGCAGCAGATTATTATGTTTAACTGCCCTCAGTTATCAGTTTTATTCTCCTATATCTGTATTGGTTTTAATGCAGATATCTATATTGCTTCTTTTTTTGTAATCTGCCTCAAGACTGAAGCAGTAGGTAGTATAAAATAAATAAATGGAACACAATGGCAACTACGTTGGCACAATGATAGTCTCCATAGCATTTACTCAGTATCTGAGCCTAAGTGTTTCACCAGAACTATAGCACAAGATGAGTCTACTAACCTGCAATCTCTGACTGCAAAATAACTTTTAAATTTTACTCTGCAGTGTAGCAGATTCTAGAGGTGTGGTCAGCTCTGTGTGAGGCAAAATGGGGTGAACTGGTTATATTTTTTACCCTTCCCAAGTCAAGACACAACATCAATATTTCCTCTGCCCAGAGGCGGAGCTAGCTGTGCACCCAGGGGTGGGGCTATCTGCCCATGGGGGCGGGGCGAGCATCCCAGGGGGGCGGGGCGGCGATGTCACCCCACCTCAGGGATGACACTCAGGGTGGACCGCACCACCACACACCCCTTCCTCTGCCAGTGCCTCTGCCCGGGAGTCAGATCAGGCTCTCTATAAAACTTTGTGTCGCTCTGATTTCTGTAACCTTAGAGCTCTGTTTGCCTTTATCACTATTCTTCTCTAAGTTCATGAGCTTTGCAAAAAGTGAGACTGCCCTAAATGCTGCCTGCAGAGCATGGAAGAGCTCTGGATTATCATTTTTTTAAAAAATGCTCTTATAATTATTTATTAATTAAATTTGTTAGTTGTTTCATCTTGTCCAAGGTAACCCAAAGCAACTTACAACCAACCAGCTAACCCAGCAAACAAAAGGACTAACAAAAAACAAAAGGCAGGAACAGCAGTGGATGATTTTTATTTTTTAAAAAATAACAGCTTAATTCAGGGTTGTTTTTAAAGGCCTACATTGCTCTACTTAACAAAACACACTTCTGATTCTAGGGGGTGTTGTGGCCCACAGGGACGGAGGGCGATGGGGGCAGGTTGCCCTGGGTGTCACCACTGAGGGGGGTGACAAAATGCTGGGCAGCACTCACCATGGGGCCTGCAGTGTGCCCAAGCCACACATCTCTCCTGAGAGTGACGCGGTGGCTTGGGTGCCCACCGGCTCCACGCTGCCCCATACAGTCCGCCGCTGCTCCCCCCCAGCTGTAGGACAGCTCAGTCAGAGGAGGCAGGCAGACTCCTTGGAGGCCCCACAGAGTATCCTGCCCTGACTCGCCCTGCCCAGTGGGCAACTGGCCCTGTCCCTCGGCGCAGGGCACACGTGCTGCCCCAGGCGCCCGATGGGCTTGCTCTGCCACTGGCGGCTCAGTGCAGAGGCCAGTGCAGATCTGCTGCCCCTATGGCTCCTGCTGCCTGAGACACATAGGAGCCAACTCCTAGGGGCTGAGGTCCCTTCAGCACCCCAATAAAATATTTGAGGGGGCTGTCCCCCCAAGTTGATGGGCACTGCTATTCAAATGGAGTACATGCACTATGTCTTGTGATTGAGTATGTGGGGCAGGGCTTACCCAACCCCCCAATATTTTATTCAAGTTGGCACCCCTGCTGAGACAGGCCCCTCACCTTGCCTCATGGCTCGGTTGAGCCCTGATCACTTTACACTTGTTTGTACAAAGGATTAGTTCCAATGGTTCTTTAGATGTGGATATCAAAATAATAAGAACGGAAGAGATGGGGAGAATGGTGTACTTTGTAAAACTTGCTTTTATTTTATTCCAAGAAGCCCTCAGCTTTGACAGTTTGACAGTGAACAAAGACAGAGAAGGTGCAGTCTTGGCCTACTGTAATTCTAATAGTAGTGTCCACTTTGCCCGTGTTACCAAAATGTTGAAGGGGAGGGAACCCTGAATATTTCTGACTTTTACTCTTTAGGCTCAACTTTTCTTTCATATTTCCATTAAGCATTCAGCAAACTTCCACCTTTTGCAAGAGACACAACAAGCAGTGATATAATGGAGCAGGAATGAAGTGCCACCGCTTATCTCCACATATCATTTCCTGGGGTGCTGTTTTGCCAGTTGCCTGCATGCCAAAGGAATAAACTTCTGTCAGAGAGGAACCCACTGAATAAACTAAGCAGAGGAAGAGGTAGGTTACTTTTGCATGTGTGTCTAAGGGTTACACTTTTATTGATTGTAATAATAATAATAATAATAATAATAATAATAATAATATCACAAATACTTTATTATGACCAACCAAAGTGTCACAAAATAGTGAGCAAGCCTTTGCATCCACCAGAGTTCTTTCTCAAGCTGGATGTTAGCAATGTAGGAGCGAGGAGTAGGGAAAAACATAGCTTGGGATTGAAGGCATAATGTTTGCATTGGTCAACAAACAATTTTTTTCTTAGAAGCTGCATGACTATGAGGGTTGTTACGAGGAGCACCTGCACTCCAGATTTGACCTCCCCGCAGTCTTTGGGAGCACCATAGCTTAGAGGTGGGGCACATGGGCTTTGCATGTAGAAGAGCCCAGGTTCGTTTCCTGGCATCACCAGTATCATCCAATAGCAAGTGATAGGAACATCCTCTGCCCTGATACCTGGGAATGTTGCTGTCAGTAAGAGTAGAAATGCAGGGCTAGACAGGCTAAGGCAGCTTCCTCTGATATCTCATCTGTCTATTTCATTATATCTCTTCTTGGGAAATCAGGAAGGAAACTATCAGGGTGAACGAAGTTTTCCACAGCTTCAGAGAAAGTCTGTTTCAATTGTCATAAAATCTATGCCAATACAAGAAAATATTTAAATTTAGATGAACGTTAAAAAGGTTAAGCTACAAAACAAAACTTTTCTATTAAAATTCCATCTATTTTCGGAATGAGATTGGTGGTACGACAATAACCATCTGCTGAAAACCCAAAATAGTCACAGCAGGCGAGGGGAGGGGGTTGCCTATATAAGTTTTTGGGATGTTTGTTTAAGACCAGCAATTCCAGGACAATTCTAGCATAGAGTAATACCCATTAAAGCCTCAGGGGGAATCATAAAATATATGTTGCATATACATAGAATTGACATAGTTTTAGTTCTAACATGCAACAGCACAATAGATGGAATCTTGTCTGCCAGAAGCCCTGATCCAGTGAGGGAGTTTTGTGTGCATTTGATGCTCCTCTAGTCTTCATCAGACCCTCTGGAATCTGGATGCACACAATAGGGATGTGCACTTCAATAAGAACCAAGGACGCTGTCTTATACCAAGTCATACCATTGGTCAATTTATTCAGTATTGTCTACACTGATTGGAAGCAGCTCCCCAGGGCTTCAGGGAGGACCTTCCCAGCCCTGCCTGGGGATGTCAAGGATTCTACCAGTGGCCTTCTGCTTTGACTCTTCCTCTCCCCATCCAGAGTCACACTCAAGGAAACACATCTAGGACTACATAGGTTGCTGTCAACATTCTTGAAGAGCTTGGATGGGATTTGTTACTGCATGGCACTATATTCTACCAATGGATGTGAATGAAAGGCCAATTTATTACAATCCACCAAATGTTGTTTGTGATTCATGCCATGTTTGAATACTTAGGGGTTTCAGAAGAGCCGTGTTTGGTGAATTGTGTCCTTTATCAAGAAAATTAAGGCAATATTGGATGTTCTCATGAAAAGTACCTAGAATGCTGAGAAACAAAGATGAAAATCTTGCCTGTTAGGCTACAATATTATTCTGAAATGTGGAATTAGTTCCTTGATCCTCTTGCACCTTGCTGAACATAAAAAAGTTCAATGTTATAGAACAGTACAGAGTAAACCACCAACAGATATTTTTTTTTACCAGAAATAGATATTTTTTGAAAGACTGAACTTGCTGAAAGCTGTGTTTGCATGTTTCCTCCCAGCTCCTTAGTCATCAATACTTGGCCCATGAATACGATTATTGTTGAAGTTACTAATGGAAAAACACTCAGAAATAGCCATTTAGTAATTATGGTTTTAACGAACTGAATGGTGAACCTGTCAAATCCAAACTCAATAAAGCAGCACTAATAAACACAGTAGCCACTGAAAGCCAGATATATAGACAGAATATAAAGGTTCCCAGCAATGAAAAATGAAGCAAAATAGGACCCTAGTATGCAACACTGGAAGGAGGATTGTGTGGAGTGCAATTTATAATGGGGACCTTTATCTAAGGAAATACTGCGACAAATGGCAAAAACAAATACAAAACAAATGCAAATGACACACTGAAGGAAAAACCAGAAGCTTAAATGGACAGACTGGTTGAAACAGATTTGTCACTTTGGGGATGGAACAGGGAGGAACCATCATTTGATTAATATGCCAGAAGCTTCTAAAATGTCATTTCTGTTCAAATGATCCATATGGCTGTTGGTGGTAACTTTCCTAGAAGAACATGCTGTGGATATATCAGTTTTGACAAGTCATAGTGGAAATATTTTCATCTGCATGTCTGATTTACAAAGCCACTTGAAAATATTTCCCATTAGAGTTTATTGGAGCTATTAGGCAGGGATCCTAATGGATCCTTCCAATCCAAGATGCCCCTCAGATCCATCTGTTATAGACATGCACAGTATTTAAACCTACTGATTTCAGTGAGTCTGCTACTCAGAGTATGACTAACCCTGGACATCCTCCATTGTTTGCCTGAAAAGCAGGATCCAGAACTAGAGTGAAAGTGGAGATTTATATCCTGTTATGTGTTCAATTTTTTTTCAAAGAGGGCCAGATTTGATGAAGTGAAGGGCTGTGAGGGCTGACCAAAGGGCCAACCTAAGCTGTTGACCTTTTTTTAGGATTGAAATTGTTGAGCTTCTTTAAATTTAAATTTAAAAGCTGCAGATGAGTGTGTGTGTGTGTGTGTGTGTGTGTGTGTACACACAAGGTTGCACCTAGTTTCATGGGATCAAAATACTGAAATGTGTGTGTTTATATTCAACCCTTTGTAAAGCCAATGCTGATCAGGGATGCCCCTAACATAAAAAACCCAAAAGCCATCTGAATGTTGTGATGTATTTTCTTCTTCCCTCCCTATCCCCCTTTTCCTTGAGTGTCATGTTTTCCTAGATTGTAATCCAGTGGGTAGGGACTGTCTTGTTTTGATTATATGTAAGCCACTCTGGAAGCTGCTTGGGGTACAATTGCTGCAAATAAATAAATACAAATACATGTTCAGTGTCCCTAGCTTTAACAGAAAGCATAATTAAGTTAAAATCTGTAAGAAATGAATATTTTTATTCATTTAAAGACCAGAATCAATGGATGGATGCTGTTAAAGCAGACAAGGCTTCGATTTCAGACACCACTTCAGACATACACTCAGTTTTACCATTATGCAGCATTATACCTAACCTATACAGCAGAGCCTGCTGCTACAGTGGAAGACTTCCAAACATGAGGAAGATGATCTACCAATCAAATGGCAAAACCAGCTAGCAATTTGAAGTGACCATCAGCATTTGCTTCTGGGCAAAACAATGCCAAATCTGCATTCAAGTGAGTCTCTCCAGTTCTGTTTGAACTTTTTGTATTACCTGTATTTCCTTTTCTGCGCAAATGCATCTATCATGGTTCACGAATAAGCTTCAGAGTCACCACTGCAAAGCTGCTGCTGCTGCTGCTGCTGCTGCTGCTTCTTCTTCTTCTTCTTCTTCTTCTTCTTCTTCTTCTTCTTCTTCTTCTTCTTCTTTCCTTGCGTGTTAAAGCAGGCCAAGACCATATGAAAGAAATTTGTGCTACAAAATGCTCCGAAAATAATTGACTCAATGAATAATTTATGGAATTTACTGAAAATACTGACCTAGATTTATGCTTCCATATAAAGAACATGGGACACATATAAAAATACATGGCTTTAAATGGTCCGTCAAGTCAGGTTAGAGAAAGATTGTCTTGCCATCATTAATTTAACAAAAGATGTTATGCAAGAAAGCCTGCTCATCATTAAATTGCTTATACAGGGCTGGCACCATTTGTCACATACCAAAAAAGCACTTTGTCATGATGCTGAGTGAGCCTCCTCTGAAATAATTTGAAAACACAACACACAAAAGAGACCGTTTGTGAGACTGAGGATGGGGAAGCTGTAGATAACTCTTCAGTCTATGATTTATCCCCATGGCAGAGGAAATCCCCTTCCAAAACCAGTGATGAGTTTTATTATAAACTGGACCTAGTTTAAAGGAGAATTTGGAGCCTACTTGAAGGAAGACTATTTAGGAGGACTAGGAGATGAGATTCTAAATGTTTTACTGCCAGGTGGGGCACAGCTACTGTGCCAGCTTCTTAGAAGGTGGGTCACTGGTGCCTACTGGCAGGGAGAGCAGCAAGGTGGCAACGAGGTCCAGTTAACACCAAATTGTGTTTGCACCACGCTGACCTATCTTGATCCTCTTCCTCCTGCAGCAACTCACCTGCCCCAAAGCAAGTGTTGGAGGCTCTGCCCTGCCTACTGAGCCACTTGGCTTTTATTGATTGTATCTGTGTTTTAATGATGATTGTTGTATGCACATTTGTTTTCACATTTTGTGTGGACATTATAATTATTATTGTTACTAAATCATCTTCCGCACACGGACAAAGTACAAGAAAAACAGTTTTATAGCACTTTAAAACAGCACAGAAAAGTACAACAGAGGAATTTATAAATAATACAAAGTGGACATCCATGACAGGTTCATCCAGCTAAGAAAACTGGAAAGAACTGAAATGTCTTCAACTGTTTCTGGAAAGTGCAGATAGGAGTGGGTGGGTATCACACCTTGACAGGAATGCTGTTCTGCAAGAACAGGGACAGCCACGCTGAAAGCCCATTCCGAGTTACTGTTGAATGGGCTTCTGATACTTTTGGAATTTTAAGGAGAAGCTCTCCTGAAGACTGCAGTGACCCGTGGGGTGCCTGGTTTTTGTTGTGCTTTACCTACAATTTTATTTGGATTCTGCTTTGAGAGCTCTTTGATTAAGTGGTTTATTTTATTGTATTAATTTCTTTATTATATTTATATATCGCCCTTTGTCAAAAAATCTCAGGGCAGTTCACAAGATAAAAACACGAGATAAAAGCACAAATAAATAGTCAAAACAGAAGCAATAAAGCAGTAACACACACACACACACACACACACACACACCCCAAACACTTTTAAAAGGCTGTAGAATACAGTCATACCTCGGGTTGAATATGCTTCATGTTGAGCATGTTCGAGTTGTGCTCCGTGGCAACCCAGAAGTAACGGAGCCCATTACTTCTGGGTTTCGCTGCTCGCGGATGTGCAGATGCTCAAAATGACGTCATGCGCATGCGCAGAAGTGGTGAAAAGCGACATGCGTGCACGCGCGCTAGCAGACATGCCGTCGCTAGTTACGTTTGCTTCTGGATGCGAACGGGGCTCCAGAACGGATCCTGTTCGCATCTCGAGATACCACTGTATTAATCAGCCAAAGGTCTGGTTGAAGAGGAATGTATTTGCCTGGTGCCTAAAAATATATAATGTAAGTGCCAGATGAGCCTGCCTGGGGAGAGGATTCTAAAAAGGGGGAGCCACTGCAGAAAAGGCCTGTTCTTGTGTTGCCACCTTCCAGACCTCATGTGGAGGAGGCATGTTTATATTATCATTGAGATAAACAAATAAGTTGTACATGGTTTTGCTTTGTTCACCTAACTCCCTCTCTTCTCGGTGATACTTCTGTTGAATAGTCCATTGCCCAACAACATTAACAGGATCAATTAACTTCACTACCATTATAAGAGTTATACTACTTTTACTCGAACGAATCTCAGCACTTGTGATTTCTCTCTGTTGACTGAACTTCATGTTCTGTGATACATCTTCCTATGAGGGAAATGTAGTGTGTTCGTGCATGCATTTCTCACCTGCAGCAGCAATAATTTCCTTTTAAAGTTCACATTTTTTATGAATAGCTCAAGGGAAATGTACTATGGAATAATGTTTGGTCATGTGCTGCGAGGGTGGGTGGGTTATGGAATTCAGCCAGCATGCTAACTCCCAAAATTAACCTTTCTCAAATACGGGGCGGCGGGGGGGGGGGCAGAACAACATAAGGAAATGAAAAGTTATTGAACCATTCAGAATAATTCTGTGGGATAAGATGTGAACAATGATTTGATATGCTGGAAATGGGAGACTTTTGACACCATTTTGATTATGAAGGTTTCTCTGCTGGCTACTGGCTGAGTAGAAAAAAGAAGAGGGGAAAGGGAGGGGAGAGCATCTGCTCCTGCCATTTTTCTGCATTACAAATGACCTCTCTCAAAGCTGTTCTCCCCAGATAAAACAGCTGTTTGCTTTTAATTTAAAACAAAGCAAAAGCAATGTTCATATGTAACACGTCATTCTAACTTAAGTTTTCGCAGTTTTGAAAGAGGGGTGACCATGTACTTCAATGATTCAACAATTGGTTCCAGCAGCAATCTATTTATACAGTTTATTTTACATTGCCTATATTATTACCAATAAGGAGACGGCCACACCCACTGTGGTTGGATCTTATAACCTTCCAACTGCTTGACATCTGCATTTGTACTCTGCATAATACATGGCACACACCCCTCTCTCCTGATTGGCTGAGATTAATATACCTGTACTTGTATGTCGATAGATAGCTAGATGCAAGTTCTAGCCCCAATTTCTCCATGTGCACCAGCACCACATTAAGAAGGAAGATCTGATCAGGAATTCCAAGTACAATTGGGTGACTGCACATAGAATTCTTTGCATGACCAGGGACTTTGATAATGCAGAATTCTCAATCATGACAAGGATTCGTGAGTTCAAGTAAATATGCTTAGAGTTTTTCTTCAGACTTTCATCACATGTTAGACCTTTCAGATGAAAACCCTAAAAATTAAAGAAATTTTATATTTTAGTTACCATGAAAACACTGCCTATAGCAGAATTTGGGGCTTTTCTCCTCAAGTGGAACATATTTTTAATAAGCTTAGTGAGTTTCCATAGGTGAGCTCTACATCCTGACGTTGTCCTCAGATTTTGCCTAAAATGAATAAA
This sequence comes from Podarcis pityusensis, assembly GCF_964106645.2. NCBI lineage: Eukaryota > Metazoa > Chordata > Lepidosauria > Squamata > Lacertidae > Podarcis > Podarcis pityusensis. The sequence continues at coordinate 39,262,576 of NC_138026.1, read as the reverse complement.
AATGCTAATTTTGAATGTGCTCCTCGGGCAACACATCTGAGGTATTTTGAGAGATACTAACATGCTATGATAAGCCAAGGGAAACTTCTCAGGTGGATTGCACAGGTCTCTAAAACTATCATTCAAAAAAGAACCACATAACATACAGAAAGTCTAGAGAAGTACACAAAGGCCTTCAGATTCCAAATGCAGCTTTATTTTGACTTTCAAGAATCAGGGTAGAGGAAAACCTTTAGAAAGAAGCACATGTGGGAAAGCTTTAAAGGTGGACATAGGTGACTTGAATAGATGCTTATTGTGTTGTTATAGTAGTGGGCAGAAAACCACATGCAATGAATTCTGCTTCAGTATGTGCATGCTTTCAAAGTCTTGAACCAGGCATAGGCAAACTTGGCCTTCCAGATGTTTTGAGACTACAATTCCCATCATCCCTGGCCACTGGTCCTATTAGCTAGGGATGATGGGAGTTGTAGTCCCAAAACATCTGGAGGGCCGAGTTTGCCTGTGCCTGTCTTGAACCAAAGCCTGGTTCACAATATCACAGGGCAACAAACTGGGTTGTTACCAGGTGTGTCCTCAGGAAGCTGCTATCAATCCCAGCTCTCTGATAAGTGAACTTCGTATGATATGTAACACCTGTTTGTTCTAGTCACTCCTTACATTATCAGGTATATATTAAAAAAAAAGGCATATGTCTAAAACCGGAATGCATAGTTTAGTCATTTATTTGTTTACTTCATTATTATTATATGCCACCTTTCCTTCAAGGAGCTCAGTGGTTCTCCCTCTCTCCATTTTATCTATTTTATCATGGGTGGAGGGTTTGGCTGACAGACATCCTGCATACACACCACAAATTAAAGTACATTTAAAGCCCATGACTCTCTGCACCCCCCCCCAAAAAAATCCTGGTAGCTGCAGTTTGTTAAGGTGTTTGGTATTGCAACTCTGTGAGAGGGAAACTGCAAATCCCAGGCTTCTTTGGGGAAGTCACATCCTTTAAATGTGCGGTGTGTACATAGCCTATGTCAGTGTTTCTCAACCTTGGGCCTCCAGCTGTTTTTGGACTACAACTCCCATCATCCCTAGCTAGCAAGACCAGTGGTCAGGGATGATGGGAATTGTAGTTCAAAAACAGCTGGAGGCCCAAGGTTGGGAAACACTGGCCTATGTGACTGTGGTCATCTAGTGAGCTTCATGGCTGAATGAAGATTTGAACTCTGGCCTCCCAAGACCTAGCCCACTCTAACCACATTCCATGCAGAGGTTCCAACCTTTGCTTCTAGTCACTGTTTCAGCTAGCAAGGCTGGAATTTGTCCAAGATGTGTTTGAAATATATGTACAACTATCATTTTGTCCATCCAAGAGGAAAGTAGACAGTTCAGATACAGCTGCAGCTCCACCATTGTAATCGGTTAGATAATGTTTATCTACCTAGGCAGGAGAACAAGAAGGTGGAGCAGGTGTATTATCACTCGGTGCCAATTTGTGTGGGTGTAGCTATTTGGTTTTCTTGGAACGAATGACCCTGATACAATGCAATCTGTTATTTCTTTTTCTCAGCGGCCTGTAGCACTATTTGCCTAACCAACTCTTATCGTAGCAGTTTTGTAGCAGAAAAAAGTAGTCACTTTTTGCTGATAAAGCGACAAATTTTATGTAAGAGACATTATGTACTACTTCTAGCTAACGTTTATGGCACTCTGAGGCTGCACTAAGATGCATTTTGGGAGCCTGAGAGTGCTGTTTGAAAATGTAATTAGAGGCACCCTTTTCGTCGTGAAAGAGCTTTGAATCACCATATTCTCAACCTCAAAAAGCAAATAGGTTGGCCCAATAGTGGTCTGTCAAATGAGAAAGGCTTCATTTGGAAAATGACTGATTTGGGCTGGAGTTCGGGAAGTTTTGCAAAAAGCTGATCACACAAAAGAGGAGTGGACCTCATAAACAGATAACATAGCTTCCTCCGTGTCTTTTAGGCAGTAATCCTGTACCTTGTTTTCTGAGAGTAAGTTCTGTTAAATTCAGTGGGAAGGGGAGGGGAATTCATTTAGACATGCCTAATTTCCGCTTCTGTCTATGTTTTTCACAGCAGACTTTGACAGTCTGAAAGTACACTCAGATGTCAAGTCCAGACTTTGCTCTGGTTATCTCCTGCTTGGACTACTGCAATCCAGTCTATGTGGGGCTGTCTTTGAAGGTGACTTGGAAACTACAACTAATCCAGAATGCGGCTGCCAGACTGTTGACTGGAAGTGGTCACCAGGATCATATAATGCCAGGACCATATAACGCTGGTCCTAAAGGATCTGCACTGGCTCCCAGTATGTTTCCAAGCACATTTCAAAGTGTTGGTGCTGACCTTTAAAGCCCTAAACCAGGCATAGGCAAACTCGGCCCTCCAGATGTTTTGGGACTACAATTCCCATCATCCCTGACCACTGGTCAGGGGCCGAGTTTGCCTATGCCTGCCCTAAGTGGCCTCAGCCCAGTATACCTGAAGGAGCATCTCCACCTCCATTGCTTAACCCAGATACTGAGGTCCTCCTCCAAGGGTCTTCTGCTGGTTCCCTCACTGCAAGAAGTGAAGTTACAGGGAACCAGGCAGAGGGCTTTTTCCTTAGTGGTGCACTCCCTATGGAATGCCCTCCCATCAGTTGTCAAGGAGATAAAGAACCACACAACTTCTAGAAAACACCTGAAGGCAGCCCTGAATCAGGAAGTTTTTAATGTTTGATGTTTTCTTATGTTTTAATATGTGTTGGAAGCCTCCCAGAGTGGCCGGGGCAACCCAGCAAGAAGGGTAGGGTATGAAGAAGAAGAAGAAGAAGAAGAAGAAGAAGAAGAAGAAGAAGAAGAAGAAGAAGAAGTCATTTCAAAAATATTCCTTCAAACTGCCTTCCTCAACCTGATGTCCTGCAGCTGTTTTGGACTAGAATGCCCAACATTTGGAGTTGGGGCTAATGGGAGTCCAAGACAGGTGGAGGACATTAGAAGAAGACTGCTGAAGAACTTGGGCATGAATCTTTTATCAAAAGGAAAACTTACTGAATAAATTGGACTCATTCCATTTAACAAACCTAATGGTTTTTTCCTCTCCTTTCAAATAAATCTGATTTTCCATATACATTTCTTTTCTACAGAACCAGCCCCAGTTATGAATGGTTGTGTATATATAGGTACAGAGTTATGTGCTAGTTATCTGATTTAACAACATATAGCTTTATGCAGGACTTTGCTGAATGACATCCCAAGGTTGTTCAAGGAGAACAAGTGGCTCTTGAGCTGCAGTACAGATTTACTTGTGCTAACCTTCTGTTCCTTTGCTTCCCCCTCCCTCCTGCAGTGTTTGACTTTCTTCTGTTGCAAGATGCAAAATTAAATTATAAGATGATGTACTGACTGCCACTAGGATTTGTCCTATAAAGGCATTGGGAGAAAGACTGCTTTGTCAGTGGAATAATGATGCCGCCTAACATATCACCTACAAGAGATTGGTCTTTAAAGTTTCAATATGTATATATTTTCCAAAAACTTAGATTCATGGAGTCGCAGTAAGTGAATACCTCTAACCTGTATGACTAAGAATGTGTTCACCATGTTAAGGTGGTGCTGGGATTTGAGAAGCATGAAGGTGATGGTTTTGCAAGAAACAATTACAAGTTTTTGACAAAGAAGAAAGTAAGTAATTATTTATTTTGTGTGCTGCCTCTTTAGGAAACAAGCCTGGAAAAGCAAAATTATTCTACTCCATTCTCCACCATGGTCTGCTCATGATAAGGGCTTCAGGGCTTGGCTCTGAAAGAGGCAGTACACGCAACACATTCAATTAAAAGACTTTTGTACTATTTGTATTTGGGGAAGCAGTTCGGTCTGCCCAAATGTGTCCTCGTATGCATGTTTTGTTTTGTTTATAATTACACTGCATCATGAGTCTCATCATGTTAAGGTCACAAAGATGCCATGAGTGCTGTTACAAAAATTGAGATTAAAAGAAAGGCACAAAATAATAAAAATATCATGTATAAAGATACCATTGCTCTTGTGGTTATTCTAAATCCTACTCTTGCCTTATGGTGATTTATGATTCAATATGAGTATTGACTATATGCCTTCTGTTTCATATATTGGAAGGTAGGTGGTCTACTTTACAGAGGACAACCGTCCATTTGAAGAGGAGTCATTCTTTTATCTGAATAAATTCTCTATTTGGAGGACTTTCAGGCCATAGTCTGGTTTATTAAGGATTTATTTATTTTTAAATGTAAGAAAGGGGAGCTGAGGCCTTTAAGTTGCCAATCAAGAGCTTGCACCTGAAAAGCAGACTGTGTAGGCACACAGGTCGCCTGGTATTTCTATTTAATTTACAGTAATTATTTTTAAATTTGCATCTTTACATATGCAAATCTCTTTTCCCCCTTCCCCCTCTTTTTTGCTGATGCATTTCCTCTCTCTCTTTTTTGGCAATGCAACTAGAAGCCACTTTGTTAGGATTTGATGCAAAATAAATGAATTCAGCAAGCAATAGATCTCACATATTTAAAACATATGGCATGGGCTTACATAACTTTGCCCCTTATATCAAGAACTATGAGTGTAGATTGTTGTTGGTACACTTAGGTGAATGGGTGCTCTGAACAAAAGATATACAGTACAGACACAGAATACTTTTTTAAAAATAACACCAACACACACTTTCCCTAAATAACAAAGGTCCATGGGTGGTGGAATATATTTAGCAAGGGCAGATAGACAGCGTCCCTTTCAGAACCCTTAAAGCTACACTGTCTCAAGCAAACAGTCACCAGGAACTTCAGCTCTACTCTTGCAACTGGAATCGCAAGGTCAACGCTGTCTCCTCCAGCTATGCAGGTAAGCAAGAAAAGAAATCAACCCACCATGAAGAAAAGGCTCACCAGGATTGGGAGACTGTGCCTCAAGCAGGATTCTCCATTTCTTTGTTTGCTTAACCAAACCCTCAAGCATCAAAGAAAATGGGTGGGGTGTGCATTTCCCCTAGCTACCAACGTCCACAGAATATTTCCTTCCTTCCCATTCATAGAATCATAGAATCATAGAGTTGGAAGAGACCACAAGGGCCATCGAGTCCAACCCCCTGCCAAGCAGGAAACACCATCAGAGCACTCCTGACATATGGTTGTCAAGCCTCTGCTTAAAGACCTCGAAAGAAGGAGACTCCACCACACTCCTTGGCAGCAAATTCCACTGTCGAACAGCTCTTACTGTCAGGAAGTTCTTCCTAATGTTTAGGTGGAATCTTCTTTCTTGTAGTTTGGATCCATTGCTCCGTGTCCGCTTCTCTGGAGCAGCAGAAAACAACCTTTCTCCCTCCTCTATGTGACATCCTTTTATATATTTGAACATGGCTATCATATCACCCCTTAACCTCCTCTTCTCCAGGCTAAACATGCCCAGCTCTCTTAGCCGTTCCTCATAAGGCATCGTTTCCAGGCCTTTGACCATTTTGGTTGCCCTCCTCTGGACACGTTCCAGTTTGTCAGTGTCCTTCTTGAACTGTGGTGCCCAGAACTGGGCACAGTACTCCAGGTGAGGTCTGACCAGAGCAGAATACAGTGGCACTATTACTTCCCTTGATCTAGATGCTATACTCCTATTGATGCAGCCCAGAATTGCATTGGCTTTTTTAGCTGCCGCTAAAAAATGTTGGCTCATGTCAAGTTTGTGGTCAACCAAGACTCCTAAATCCTTTTCACATGTACTGCTCTCAAGCCAGGTGTCCCCCATCTTGTATTTGTGCCTCTCATTTTTTTTGCCCAAGTGCAATACTTTACATTTCTCCCTGTTAAAATTCATCTTGTTTGTTTTGGCCCAGTTCTCTAATCTGTCAAGGTCGTTTTGAAGTGTGATCCTGTCCTCTGGGGTGTTAGCCACCCCTCCCAATTTGGTGTCATCTGCAAATTTGATCAGGATGCCCTTGAGTCCATCATCCAAGTCGTTGATAAAGATGTTGAATAAGACCGGGCCCAAGACAGAACCCTGTGGCACCCCACTAGTCACTCTTCTCCAGGATGAAGAGGAACCATTGATGAGCACCCTTTGGGTTCGGTCAGTCAGCCAGTTACAAATCCACTGAGTGGTAGCATAGTCAAGACCACATTTTACCAGCTTCTTTACAAGAATATTATGAGGCACCTTGTCAAATGCCTTGCTGAAATCAAGGTAGGCTACATCCACTGCGTTCCCTTCATCTAGCAGGCTTGTAATTCTGTCAAAAAACGAGATCAGGTTAGTCTGACATGACTTATTTTTCAGAAATCCATGCTGACTATTGGTGATCACAGCATTCCTTTCTAGGTGCTCACAGACTGTTTGCTTAATGATCTGCTCCAGAATCTTCCCTGGTATTGATGTCAGACTGACTGGGCGGTAATTATTTGGGTCCTCTCTTTTCCCCTTTTTGAAAATAGGGACAACATTTGCCCTCCTCCAGTCTGCCGGGACTTCGCATGTTCTCCAGGAATTCTCAAAGATGACTGCCAGTGGTTCTGAGATCACATCTGCCAGTTCTTTCCTGCTGCATTATGGGGAAACTATGTCAAGGCTTAAACAACCTTCATGTAGGCAACAGGCAACAGTTGGGTATGCATGATGCTTGCACACAAGGAGAAGCCCAGCTGGGGTAGGGGAGAGCTTACTATGTTAAGAGACCTTTTTGTATACTTTTTGCATACCTCATCCAGAGGCATAGGAAGGTCAGGTGGTACCCGGTGCGGAAATTTGGTTTTGTGCACTTTCAGTCAGTTGCTTTCCCCTTGCTTTGGTGATAGCTGTGGCCGCATTCAGACAGCACTTCATTCCATTTTCCTGACATTTGCTTACACAATAATTTTCATGCTTTAGCTTTCACACGATTTAAAAGTCACTGGGGAATGTGGTAGAGGTTTAATGCTCATTTTGCTGTATTTGATTCCATTTTAAAATCCATTTTAACCTGGAAAATCACAGAAATTTTGCATTGTAATTTCACGTAACAAAATTCAGGGCAGTATTCCAGCACACAGTTCTCTCACGCCATTTAAGATTTAGCATGACATGGTGGTATATCAATTAAAAAGCCACAGTTCCATAGCCATAGAATCATAGAATAATTGTAAAGTTGGAACGGACCGCAAGAGTCGTCTAGTCCAATCCCCTGCAATGCAGGAATCTTAGCTAAAGCATCCATGACAAATGATCACCCAACTTCTGCTTAAAAACCTTCAATGAAGGAGTGTCCACCACCTGAGGGAGTCTGTTCCCCTGTTGAAGAGATGTTGCTATCAGAAAGTTTTTCCTGATATTTAGTCAGAATCGCCTTTCTTCTAACTTGAAGCCTTTGGCTCAAGTCCAGAGCAGCAGAAAAATCAACTGGTAATCTAGTATTAAAGGAATGTTAGAACCTAGGATAGAAATGCTAGCATTATAATCAGGAAAATCAACTCTATAAACCCTGCATCTGAACACACCCTGTCAAAAGCAAACCAACCTGCTGCCATGTTCTCCCACAATGCCTCTGAAATTAAAGTCTGTCATGACATAGCAGTGTCTTTCAGAGGCACTGGGAAAGATGGCATCCTTTTTTGGGAATTCCAGGTAATTATACATTGACTGCAGGAGTAGACGTATAGATTGAGGCATGCAACATAAGAAGTATCTAGGCAGCAGCTCCCTTCTTCAATTACTCATCTATTCCTAATGACGACTTAGTCCCTACAACCATCTGTTTCAGCTTTTCTCCATTCAAGATTTCATGAAAAGTCAAGGTGAAGGTTGAAAAGGTTTATAAATTCATCACTTCTCAAGCTTTATGCGTGACACAATTATTGCAAATGTGGGTGTTTTCGCTTGATTTTCCATTTGTTTTGGAATGATATTCCGCCTTAGCTGTTTTTTGAAGGCTTATAAAAAGAATGAGCAGTTTATAGATACATCATTTGTGGTAATTAGAACCTTACATTTCATCTTTCATTCTCAAGACCCAGAATGAACTGTAGAGATAAACATGTTAAATTAATATGATCCTTAATAGCTGGATGCTATCCAAACATTGTCATTTCAAATGTATATTACCTATTTATCTATTTGAGTCTGTGTGTCTGTGTAATTCTTTTCTGCACACGTTCTGCTGATAGGAATGTGACGTAATGGTGTGCATAAATATCTTTTTGCAAAATACTCTTCTTCTTTTTAAACTCTGAGTTGTTCAGGGGAGATTGTTGGTAGAGTTTGGCCAGTAATGGGATCTCTTCTGAAATGTATGGCAAATACCAAAATGACTACCAACACTCCATATTATGGAGAGAAGAGATTTGTGGTTGTTGGGGGTTTTTTTTGCTTGAGTTGAAAAGACATACTAAGCAAAAAAATAATTCCTGCAATATACACAGTAAAAACTTTTTTAAGACAACTTTATGAAAACAACCAAAAAAGAACTGATTGCCATGTCACATGTATGGGAAAATCTGGATGTATGGCAGCCCTGTCTTGCCAAGAATGATCTTCATGGCAGTACATTGAGAGAAGCCCTTAAAATATAATTTTATGTACTACCATGTATAAGATAATGTACAAGAGCAGTTTAAGGAAACAAAGAATTAACAGGACAAATATTATAAACAAACATTGTAGCTCATTCTTCCTCCCAAATGAGCCTGGAGCAGCAAACACATCAATAACAAAAACTTTTTTGAAGCATTCTAGAAACAGTCAAAACATTCTAAATATGCACAATCTTATTTCTTCCAACACCACATATCTATTCTTAAGATCATTCCTTGCTGTGTTAAGGATCTTTATTGCAGGTTGGAAATGAGAGTTCTCAGTATCTAAACGCAGAACAGTAGGGCCGAGTTTACTGGCAAATGCTTTGTTAGCTTCTGGATGAGCCAGAGAATGCTTCCACATTAGAAGGAAGCTTTCAGGAATGGGATGAGGAACCTGTGATCCCTCCAGATATTGGACTTATCAGCTCCAGTCAACATGGTCAGTTATCAGGCATTATGGGAGCTGTCATAGTGAAACAACTTCTATGGAGTCCCTGCTCTAGGACTAGGATGTCCCATCCATTATTTCTTCAGTTTAATACAACAGTTTCTCCATGACAAGGGACACCCACATTTTGCCAAAGCACTGACCCACCAATTTTATGAGGCATTGTTTTGTTTTCTGCAAGTTCTCTTTTTGCTGCCATGAGAACGTTGAATGAGAACAACTTAAATTTTGAGAAAATCTAGCGTTTATTCCTGAGGAATGGCTACAACAAATGCTTTGATATGTTACATTCTTCCATTGGCTATTTTCTTTCTTTCTTTCTTTCTTTCTTTCTTTCTTTCTTTCTTTCTTTCTTTCCTCCCTTCCTTCCTTCCTTCCTTCCTTCCTTCCTTCCTTCCATCCTTCCTTCCTTCCCTAAAAATCAACCATATAGGGCACAATCCACAAACTGTGCTGTGAAAATGTGCTGTGAAACTTCTTTGTGAATCAAATTGCCCAGCCTACAGCAGAATATCTTCACCTCAAAATCCTGGCAAGCCGCCAGTACATGCTTAGAGGGAAGTGATTCTAGAACCACTACTAGCTGCCTTATTCCAGTGTTATTGAACAGTTTTATCAAATATTTTGAACTTGGGGCCTGCTTCTGAATGTAACATCTTTACTTGAATCTAATGCTCACTTTTTTGAGCCAAATTATGCTGCAAAAATTAAGGTGTGCATTATGTTCGATGGCACATTTCCATGTGCCAGAAAATACTTTTTTTGGTTTCAAGGTTCTGAAAATTGAGGTGCGCATTAGAATCAATGGCACAGTAGACTCGAGTAAATATGGTATCTTACCTTTTCCTCGCACACCTATCACTTGAACACCGATAATATATTTCATTTGTGCAGATATCTGCACACACAGTTGTGTGCAACTTGCTACTATTGGAAGATCTGTGAATTAGGATATTATTCCACCGCTGATTTTAGAAGTGGATATATCTGGCCCTTAATAGAAACCTAATGAATTGGAACAATGCAGGTCTTCTTGATTCCCCCCACCCCGCCTCAGCCAGTTTCGTGAGGGAAGGGCAATGCTTTTACTAAAACTATACTGAATTGGCAAAGATAATTTCTCAGCCATTTCAGCAACCTCAAAATTGCCTGCTTTGTTTTGGCTAATAACTTGGGAGAGTGAGGTAAACTTGTTTTCGGGAAATAGAACTAGAACAGCTGCCATTTTGTTTTTGCCAGAAAATCCTCTTATGGGGCTTTTTTTCTTTTTAATCTGGGGAAATTCAAAATGGCTCTTGTCATCACAGAATGACTGCCTCATTTGCTGTTCACTGGGAGCATCTATTGTATTGGATGGCAGCTGAAAACATTCAGAAAAAGACACACTTTCACAGAGTGGGTGGATCATTCTTCCAGCAACTCATTTTATTTGAGAAGTGTAGTGTTAAATGTTCCCCCAAAGAAAAGGGCTATGATTGAAGCAGGGCTATTAAGATTACAAAGTCACAGTGTGCCATTCTATGCAACCCTATTTTTTATCCTGAAATTTTAGGAAACACTTTTTGACATTTGTATTTACCAGTATTTGCTTTTGCTTTTTGTTTTAAAAAGAATAACCTGCAAAAACCAGAAATGCTCTTATTTAAAAGTAAATCCAAAGGTTTAAAAGTCTATATTTTTGGGAGAGGGAGGACAGGGGATAAGGAATTAACAGTTTACTTTTATGCGTGTCTAATCAGAAGTACTCCCATTGAGTTCATTGGGATTTACTCCCAAGTAAACATGCTGATGTGTCTGTGGGAAACTGCAGCCAAACATAACTAGCATGCTTGGGGCTGGTTAATGTGTGAAGGGGTTAACGCCACAGAGCTGTATTGCTAGACTCAGCTAGGTCACCCCTCACTTGAGAGGAAGGAGGTTAAGTTTCCTCCTTTCTTCATTACTCTTTCATCATGTGAACTCATTGAGACGGGATGTACCTGAGCTTGTTCACTACAAACTCAGACTACGTGCTTAGAGCCATTACACTATATTTTGTATCCCAAGATTTCTACCTGTGTTTACTTGCTGCTGCATGGATAAACATATGAATTTGACCTTTGGAAGTTTTGTAAGTAAACATTTAAACTTACTAACGATGTGGTCTGTTCATTGCAAGAAGGGATAGAAATGAGGAAGCGCTGGTAGTGACTCAGGATGGGATATTTAAAAGGTTTAACAGCCTATATTCCCATGTTATACTGTTGCTTGCTTTTGCAAGCAGCAGTGGACACTTAAAGCCCTTGTCCTCTGCCACTGAGGCTGAAGTGGTGATGTCAGTGAGGCAGAACAGGCTGCCTACCACAGCTGCCCTCTGCCTCTGCTGCAATGGCCTGTCAGCTCTCAGAAGGCGGTCATCGTGTTGTAGCTTCTAGCACCATCTGTTGGCCAAGCAAACTGCCGAATCACAACAGCCTTGGGCACATATATATTGGGAAACACATCTTCCTGTTAAACATTCATACCTCCCATGCTTTTCAATGCCTTTCATCATCACTTTGCAAAACACCCAAAGGTTTGTTTTCTTTTTAAAAAAATTAAAAAGCAGGTTTGTTGCGCTGGGTTGACAGAGCACTTGAATCCTTTTCAATAGCACAAACTTATGTGTTTGACTCCCTTCAATGAAAGCCTGGTGGCTCCCTGAGATTCACAGGTCAAACTCAAACATGTTCTGAGCCCTCAATCCATCTCTAGGTTCCAACACCATTGGAGGAGAGGTGAGTTTTGGGTAGAGGTAACAGGCAACAACTTACCGGTATTTTGGTTGCAGCACACTGACTTTAGAACATTCCCCTCTGGGAGATTTTGCTTGATGCCAAGTCTGTTTTCTTTTCAGGGCCAGGTTTCACTCAGACCTTTTAGGTCATTTTAGATAAACTGTCCCTTGTGCACACACAATGGTTGCTGCCGGAGTTCTTTGGCTCTGCTTTTATGATTTTATTGATTGTTACTGTTTTTATGGGTTTCACTGACTTATGTATAGCCTCTCTGGGTGCCTGGCTGGCTGAAGAGTGGGACTGGAGTAGTGGGGAGGAAGGTCAGCATAAAAAGCTGTCAAGAGGACAATTGAACTGTCCCTCCAACTGGCACCTTAACTTGAGCATTCCTTCTCTCAGCCTATCCCCTTAGTTAAAATATTATGCAGATTAGCCAGCTGGCTTACTCAGGGAGCTTTACACTCGAAATACTTCCCCGAGCCACTTTGGATAGCAACATATACTGTAGGAGTTTTCAGTTAAAAGCCAGAGAAAACAAATAAGCTTCCAGGTCTCCTCACCCACCCAAAGTTGGCTTTTAAAAAGGCTTTTTCAAAAGAGAGAGGGAGAGAAAGAAAGAGGGAAAAGTATTTTTTATCAAGTTGCTTCTTGCCACTGCATTAAGATAATGTATATGCTAAACAACACTTGGAGCAGCTGCTAAAATATCGAAACATATTTTGTGCTTTGTTCAAAGTAAAATGGAAGTCAGTAGGCATTTGTGTTTTGTTTGATGAGGTGCCCTCCTCAAAGGATTTTGAAGGACGGGCCCTTCTGTGAGGCAGTAAGCTGAGCCATTGGCTTTGGTTGAGTTTTAGTGGCTAGAATGCTGTTCTTGATCTCGGGAGACTCGGATTAATTTCCTTTTCACCAAAGGCTGTTGAATGGCTCTGGACAAATCCAATTAGTCTTTGTTCCTCAGTTTGCCATCTGTAAAATGGAGATAATATTATCCCCTTTACTCACAAAGGTGTTGTGAGGATAAATATCTTGGAGCGTGTGAGACATTCAGATACTACAAAGACAGGAGAAATACAAATGTCAGACGGACAATCCATCCAAACAGACACAAAAAGGTGGAGGCCAGAGAGAGAGAGAGAGAGAGAGAGAGAGAGAGAGAGAGAGAGAGAGAGATGAGGAGGGAGCTTCTCTGATTTATCAACACATTAAACCCGGTTTCTTCATGGGATACATTTAAGAAACGGAGAGCTAAGGTTTTAATATAGGAGTGCACTGCTTACTAAAGAATAGACCCGTTTGATTACTTTCCCAATTCCCAGAGAAGCAAAATCATGACGGGCATTATAAGACATAAGACGCAGTACCCAAGGAAATGAAAAGCATATTAGAATTGTTATTATCATGCTTACAATAGAAATAGTGTGAAGCAAATAAGGGAACGGGAAGGGCTTTCCTTCCCTCGCTCCTCCCCTATCTTGCATTATATCTTTTGAACAAAACCAATGTGTAGACAACATGAGCTCACTCTAATAACAAAAATGCTGCCTGAAATGAAATTCTTGACATTCCAATCACTCTCCCTATGTAGCAAAGCCATTTTTCATCTAAAATGCTATTTTGGAGGTGGCTCTAATGAATGTTTTAAACTGACTCATCCACTATATTTTCACAGTGACGGGAGCATCTAAATAGCCGTAAAAATGGTTCTGTTCTGGGGAGATATCTGGGGAGGATAATTCCCTCTCCCCACCCCCCAAAAAAACTCACCCATCATCTTGATTTTACAAGGCAAGAGAATACTTGATATCTTAAGGGATCCTTTAATTCAAGTAATTTTATCTTGTTATTGCAGTCTTCCGAGAGCATGTCTACACTGCAGATTTGAACTGGTTTAATAATCATTTCCCTCCACACACACACCAGGGGAAATGTAGATTTGTGAGAATGGGGAGTCCTAAGGACAGGGAATTTTCAAACCTTCTTTGTGGGAAGATTTGATAGTTAAAACTGACAGAAACCTGAAGCATGCCAATTTATCCCCTCATAATTTGAAAGGGAATATTATGGCTAAAGATTGGCCAATCCAAATGTGAGTACGGGGGTGGGGGGGCTTCTCTTCCTGCAGCTCACTGCAGCACTTATTCTCTCTCCTTCGGCAGGTTTTTTATCACAGCAGCAAAGTAGTCCACTTTTTTTAAAAAAAAAAAGTTCTATAATTCCATAGGCCTTCCCCTCCCTACTGAACTGCAACAACTGTCCATTAGGAATCCGGTACTAAAAGGTTTTCTATTTTAAAGACAAGCCTTTTCTTCCCAGAGCTCACATTGTCTTATAATCTCGTTCCAAATTGCTGAATCCCATTTCAGAAAGAGAGAAAGAGGATGAGATAGACAGACATGCTCCATTAGTTAGAAATTCCATTATATACACTGACAGTGTAAAAGGAAGATACAATTGTATCATTACAACTTTTACACAAAATGAAGTTTGTTGATGAAGTATGTTAAATCCTAAATATGTAAATTAAACTGCTAAAGTTGACCAGCTTGTTAATATATTCCATACACTCTGCTCAACCATGTGTGGAAAAAAAATCAAGATTTATGAAATGACTAGATTCATGTCCCAAAGATCAAACAGAAAAAGTATTGTGGAGGGAAATCTGTGGTTGCTGTTGTTTTGCTTTCCATCCTACTTATTAGAGGGTCATACAGCATAAAACCATGTCATATTAAGTGGAGAGCAGGGTTAAAATGAGCTGTGAAATTCACTGCCTTTCAGCCTAACCTACCACACAGGGTTGTCGTGAAGATAACATGGATGGAAAAGGAGATCCCATAATGCCACCTTGTGCTCCTCGGAGGAAATGTGAATGGATGTAAATTCAAAACTGATAAATAAGGAATCATCAGAAATTAAATCCCCCTCCTCCACAAAACACATTTAAAAGGACATAAAAAAAGGACATAAAATTTTCACTAGCCAAAAGTCTGGTTGAAGAGGAATGCTTTTGCCTGGTGCCTAAAGATATATAATGAAGGCACCAGGCAAGCCTCCCTGAGGAGAGCATTCTGCATTGCCACTTCAGAAAAGGCCCATTCTCATGTTGCCACCTTCCGGACCTCTCATGGAGGAGGCACATGAAGAAGGGCATGAGATGATGATTGCAGGGTCTAGGTCGGTTCATATGGGGAGAGGCAGTCCTGGCTACAGAGAATGTGCTTTGACTTGTTTGGAGGTATGGCCTTCAAGGAAACAGCTTTGAGAATGTTCAGAAGACAGGGAAGCCTGCTTTCAAAGTGGTGCAGATACCTGATTGACCAGTAGGAGCTTCTCTGAGTTCAAAATATGTAGGGGACAGAAAATAGTGTGTGGCTTTGAAACTTGTGGCAGGAGAATTTTATAACTTTCTTGGCATTCTCCTTGGGAGGGCTATGCCCCAGTAGTTCTAGTGCAGGCACAGGCAAACTTGGCCCTCCAGATGTTTTGGGACTACAACTCCCATCATCCCTAGCTAACAGGACCAGTGGTCAGGGATGATGGGAGTTGTAGTCCCAAAACATCTGGAGGGCTGAGTTTGCCTATGCCTGCTCTAGTGGAATAGCCTCTGCTGGGCTCAGTTTTGTCATATTGATCTATGCTCACATGCCATATCTTCATTTAGAACAAAAAAAGAGCATGACAGTGTGGTAATTCATTTACCCACTGTAGTCTTCAAAGGGATGGATTTCTAAGGGGTGTAGCAGTTGCAGCATTGGTACAAGGATCCTATCACCACATGGCAGGAGGTGCTGGCTAACTAGAGGCAGCTGAGCAACAGATAAAAGCACTCTCTGTTCATCTTCTTAAATATGACTTGGATAAGACTGCACTTAGCCTTACCAGAGAGAAATAGTTTGACAAAAGTAAATTGCTATCTGGTGGCTCAGCTTTTCTGAAAAAGGTCAGGATGGAACGACTGCCTCCACAGTAACATTAACTGGTATCGATCTGCCAAATAAATGTATAGCCTTTCTTTCAATTCTGAAGCTACTAGTCTTCTGTGGAGAACTGACAAGCAGGAGTGAAAATGTAGATGCTCTGCAGATAATAATAATTTTATCTGTATATGACACAAGGTTATTTTTGCAGACATGCACATTAATATTACATGTGCTGTTTTGAAGGCCAGTCAGAAGGTACCAGATTCAGTCCCCAGATTCTCCAGGTGTGGCTGTGAATGTCCTGGGTCTGAACCCCTGGAGAGCTCCTGCCAGTCTCTGTGGACAATACTGAGCTCGATGGAGCAATGGTCTTGCTCATTATAAGGCAGCTCTTAAGGTCCGAGCATTCAAAGTGGTCTTATACTTGGTCAAGACCATTGGCCTATCTACTCATGTATTGTCTCCTCCGACAGTTAGTGGTCTTCAAAGTATCCAAAGGAGCTGTTCTAGCTTTGCTAACTAAGATCATTCGGAATAAAGTCACCAAGAAATGAATCTGGGACCTTCTGCATGGAAAGCGTGTGCTCCACCATTACATTTGTGTCTCTGTGAGTAAATATTGATGAGCTCCAAAAAGGTTCAAGCAACACTTGTCACTGGATAACCATGTTGACACCAACTCCAGAGAAGTAGCCATGTTACTCAATTGCAGTAAAAACAACAGAGTCTTATAGCACTTGAAGAACTGATAGATATATTATGGCTTAAACTTCCATGGACTGGATTACATTTTATCAGAGGCAGTAGCACATTAAGCCTTTGACCATAGTCTTCAAAAGGCAGGTGTCCTCAGAGTCAATCCTGCCATTAGGCAGAGTGAGGTAACCACCTTAGATGGCAGATACTGAGGAATAGCATAGGCAGCCTCTCAGCCCTTCCTCCCTCTTGCAGGACAGAGTTGTTGTGTGTCCCATCTTGTACCTCCTAAACTAAACTGCTCCCTCTGGTGTGGTGGAGGATGTCATTGTGTCGCCAGTCTTATAGCAATATTCAACTTTCAGTCCAGGCAGCTCCTGTATGTGGAAGAAGGAGCCATCTTGTTCTTGGTTTCAGGCAGCAAAATGTCTTGGACCAGCCCTGGGTGTCCTGTTCCAGAACTGTAATTCTGACTTGAGGGCATTTATACATGCACAGGACACATGCCCACAAGGTCTTTCCCATTTGCTTCAGTGGAGATGGGCAGATCCATTTATATGAGCAGCCCTTACATACAAAAACTATATTAGCAAATAAGGGCACACATGAAGCTTTGGACTGAGATGGGGAAAAATAGCCAGCTTCTCATTTTCTTCCCCCCATCATCCTGCCAAGGTAAATACATCTATTAATAGGAGCCTAGTTAGCTGTAAATAAATTAAAGGTTTTTATTTTATTTTATTTTGGTTTGCACTATATTTTTTCTCCTTTCCACAGGCTTTCAGCTCAGGCAGTTTGAGATGAACATTAAAATTTCTGCTCTTTTAATCTACTCATTCCCTTAGGAAAATCAGTTCAGTTCCACGTACCTTAAACAATCTCTTACCTGTCCCTCCTAGGGAGCCAAATGCATAGAATTTGAATCTAATTAGGAGGGGGGGACATGCACTCCAGAAAGTCACGTTTTTCTAAGCTACTGCTCAAGACTCCTTGCCAGCCCCAAGCAGTGGACTCATTATAGGAGTTCTAGCATGGAATGAAAAATGGGATAGGCTGCAGAATTTTTTGAAGGTCAGGAAGATAATGGCTGGTGATCTTCAGTGCTTTAATCCTGGGCAAAATCAAGGGTAGACAGTGACACCAAGTTTCAAGATTTTTTTAAAAAAATTTGCTAGGAGTTTCACCCAATTTAAAATTTACCCAATATAAAAATGATAGCACGTTTTTATTCCAGTAAGCAAGCACAACTTTACACAGCCTGGTTTTGATGATCATCCTGGCTTCATAATCTATGTATGCCACATGATAATAACCTCCAAACATATTAGGGATGGAGAACATGTAGTACTTTAAGCTGTTGGACTCCAGCTCCCATCAACGCCAGGCAGCATGGCCAATGGTCAGGGATGTTGGGAGTTGGAGTCCAGCAACATCTATAAGGTTTGTGGTTCTTTACTTCTGAAATAGATGGCTGGAGCTGTTAAAGCAGACAAGACAGGTGCAAAACAGGCAACTGAATATTGAGGAGGGACTGTAACTCTATAGCCGAATGCCCTGCTTCACATGCAGAAGTTCCCAGGTCTAATGCCTGCTCATCTACATTTCAAATGATATGGTAGCAGATGATGGGAAAGACCTTTGCTGAAGAGACCCTGGATTTCTGCTGCCAGTCAGAACAGATAATCCCGGGAGAGATAGTCAAGACAAATGGTCTGACCAGGTCTAAGTCAGCTTCCTGCTTTTCTGTCTCTAGAACAGAGACTCCAAACTTGGGTCTCCAGGTGTTTTTTGGACTAAAACTCCCATGATCCCTAGCTAGCAGGACCAGTGGTCAGGGATGATGGGAATTGTAGTCCAAAACCAGCTGGAAACCCAACTTTGGGAAACCCTGCTCTATATTAAGTATTTTCTAGCCCCTCCCCCTGCTGTGCCTAAATCTAATTGTCAAACCAAATAGCATACCCACTTTCATGCCCAAGAAATGGAAAGTAGAAATTAATTAATATTAAAGATCTGAATCAATCAGTAATGAAGGCTGCTGAAAAAACATATATTTATAGAACAGGCAGAATGACAAGAGCAGAACTAAGATATGTTAACGTAGCATGACTACAGGATTGCCTCGTTGATCCTGCCTCCCGCCCCCTGCAACCGAGTGACTGATCTACTTCTTCAAGAGTCTATTTAACATTGCTGTTCTGCCGCATTGAAAAACATTATCACTTTCATAAACTCAGCTTTAATTTTTCCTCTTACTAGATAATGCAATAAAGCTTCTTCTACCGAGCTACATCTTCCTAATATCTCAGGCATGATATGCTATAGACAGATTTATAAATGTCAAAAAGTCATGAAATTTGCAAGTGGAATAGGTCACAGTGGTGCAGTATTGTACAAATTTTTTTGCCATCCATTTTGTTAATAATCCTGTACTTTTTGACATTTTGAGTAAAAAATGTCAGCTGCTTTTGAAGGTGTGTTTTTTTTTTTAATTATACAAAGGAACAACCAAGTCACATTTTTTATATATACAAAAAATCAAAAACCTCAAGCCCATCCATTAGAACAAATGTATCAAAGAACACTTAACTTTAGCACTTTAGGGAGTGCTGTCAGGATCAGGTCTTTGTGCCAACCCCCCCCCCCACAACTGTTCAATAGTTCCTTTAAAAAAAGAAAGAAAGAAAGAAACTCAGCCTGTCTTGTAATTAGTTTCAAATGTTGTTTTGTGACAATTAAAAGAACAATCGAGTGATGGAAAGAGCCATCGCTCAGTAGCAGACCATCTACTTTGCACACAGAATCTCCCGGCTTCAATCACTGGCATCTCCAGGTAGGGCTGGGGGGGGGGGGGACCCTGCATAAAATCCTGGACAGCCTCTGCCAATCAGTGTAGACAATACTGAACTAGATGGACCAATGGTATGACTCGGTATAAGTCGGCTAATTAAGTTACCATGTTCCTAAGTTAGAATGAACCATGCGTTACTACAGTCATATCTCAAGTTACGAACACTGTGGGTTGCGCTTTTTTGGGTTGCGGACTGCGCTGAACCCGGAAGTACTGGAAAGGGTTACTTCCAGGTTTCGATGCTCGCGCATGCGCAGAATTGCATCACACGCATGTGCGCAGACGTGGCACTTCAGGCTGCGAATGCTGCGGTTGCAAACGTGCCTCCCGCATGGATCATGTTTGCAACCAGAGGTATGACTGTATTGGTACAGTCCTAATTTTGTCTACCCTCCCAACCAATCTACACTTATATTCAAGGCCCAACCAAGAGTTCTGTGTGTACCAGCTTGTGCTCCCCAGGTTCTCCATTCACTACAATTGCACATGCAAGCACACTGCACGCAAACAAAGCAATAAAGCAAAGGTTATCTTGAATTTTTATTACAAGTCTAAAAGCCTCTCCTGTTCCCCACCAACAAGTTTCATTATTTTATGAGTTTCAAATCAGTTTTAAACAAATGACAGCACAATAAGAGAATTTGATTGAGTTATTGTGGTGCCACTTACGCTACTATTTATCACGACTCGAAAGCAATATTTGCTGCTTTGAATGTGGAAAAGAAAAGCCATTCCATATATGCTGCCCTGCGGGATGTGCCTCAGAGCTGCAGCTCTCACCTGCTGTGAGTACGTTTTTTGCTGTTGTTGTCATTGTCACAGGACTCCAGCAACCATCTTCTTCACCTCATTGGTGTCTAATTTAATTTCAGACAATAAGAGTCTTGCAGCACTTCAGTACAAATGCATTTATCTTGGCATGAGCTTCATGGACAAGATCAGGACTGGGCAGAAGATAGCTTAGGAACCAATGGTAGATCTCCACTCAGTGTCCTTTCATCCTGTGAGTGGAGTTCTATATGAAAAGGCGGTAAGCTCAGTTCAGATCTGGTACTGAAAACAAATCTCTGGGCTCAAGATGGGCTCAGAGGAACCCCTGTTCTTTCATTCTAATGCTATGTTGTTTGTGTCTGGCTCTCATTGGTAGATCTGAGAAAACTGAAGTCTGCCCATCCCTGGACCTTGGTTTCACAAGATGCTTGAAAATATGGAGGTCGACAGGAGGGTGGGTTATATAAAATTGTAAGGTTGGATGGAAATGAAGTGCAAAAACTACAGCCTGTGACGATTATGTTAAGACTTAAACATATGCAAAATCAGGCTTTAGAATTGATAGTACTGAACTCAGAAGCTTCATGCTGAAGTCTCTCCTTGAAGTTCCTTTTTGGAAGAATGGCTACCTTAAGGTCAGTAACAAAATGTCCCATGAAGTGAAGTGTTGTCCCACTGGTTTCTGAATGTCTAGTGTCAGATTTGTGCCTTTTATTCTTTTGCATATAGACCCCTTTTGTCCTATGTAGAAAAAACATTATTGGCAAATTATAGGATATGTCACACTGGAAGATAAGGTGGTGAATGAACCCTTGATGGTATGGCTAGTGTTATTAGAGCTGTGTACCAGATTCAACTGAGTCCTGAGGCAAATTGGGCATATTCAGAGGGTCTTAGGCATTGAACAAGTCAGGTAAAGAAAGCCATGGTCTGCTATAGGACACACTGGATGGTGCAGAGTGATCTGTGGGGATGGGGCATCAGGGTAGAAGCAAAGGCAGGCATCAGGTGGGGAAATCCCATAAAAAGGTTGAAATCCACTGTGACAATCTTCCTAGGAGAAGGTAGAAGCCCACTGCCCCCTTCTTGCCTGAAGTCCATCAGCGAAGGCATTGATCCTGTGTGGTGCAGAGTGCTTCTTTGCAAGAAACTTCCCTGCAGAAAAGTCACTTGCAAAGGAGCACAGCGCAGAATCAGCACCTGCACTGCCTTGATGCAGGATATTCCTTTTCAAGCAGCTTCCACAAAGCCCCACAGAGTTGACCCACCTTATCTGGGGAGGGAGTGGGGTGGGCAGGAGACGTCTCACTTCCAGACTAATTCGGGACTGGACTGCAAGGCAGGTCAACCTGATTAGGGGCCCCTGGATCAGGGCCACAAGGAAGACTGAAAGTGGGGGAGCTGTTATTAGATTCTGTAAACGCATTGCCTGAGTAGATATGGGGATGACATCTAGACCTAGTGCAGGATCTAGTTCCTGTGTTGCTTCTAGGTGGCCTGTTGTTGATGGTGTGAGCTGTTTTAGATTTGGAGATTCCTCAGTGTTCAGCTTTGGTGAACTGAAGTTGATGAAAAAGCAGCACAGGACTGCAGTTAGAAGCCACTGAATTGGCCATTCAATCCTCTGGTGGTCCACCCGCAATTTGAAGTAATACTGTCCATCATTGCAGGTGTGGCATGGATTACAGATAATGTGCATAAAGGGATCGGGACAGTTCACTGATGATAGCATGGCCAGACAAACTGCTTTGGGCAGGGGAGAAGTGCTTGGATGCCCATTGATCCATGATGTTGAAAAGGAAGCCCATAAATCACTGTACCTCCTGCGCGTGTCATTTGAGCACATAGACATGACGCTGCTTGGCTTAGTAGAATAACAAAGTGTAATTGAATCATGTAGCAATTAGAAGAGCTCCACCACTGCATCTGTGTACTCAGCTGTGTTTATATTTTGCCCCATCTTTTCTTTGTACACTTGACTTATTTTACAAACAAGATAAACTTCATTTAGGGAGCTTGAAATCAGCTAATTTTCATCATTAAAAAGATTTGGTTAGATTCCCAAAGCAGTTTTAAACAACACATTGCTGAAAAGAAGAACAACCAGGAAAAGAATCTTCGCCCCCATGCATTTTTCAAACCACCCCCCTCCAGGCCTGCAGCTAAAATCTTCATATTCTGTCAAACTATTGTTTGTGCAATGAATTGGTTTAAAAATCAAAAGGCACAAACTACCCTCTGTGGGCAGAAGGAACTTATGAGTTGATGCCCTGGGAGAAGAATGGGATGGCTCATATATCAGCGATGGATCCTAGCCTGCTTTCCAAGCACTGTTTGGTGTATGCAAAGTGGAGCCTTTTACCACTTTTATTCAAAGAATAGGTGACCATACCATACCACCTCAGTTTGGCGGGGGTGGGGGATGCATTGGGAGAGCACAAAGACTGTTCTTGCATCCTGCACTGCTATTCACCTGACCCAGGCTTCCTCAACCTCGGCCCTCCAGATGTTTTTGGCCTACAACTCCTATGATCCGTAGCTAGCAGGACCAGTGGTCAGGGATGGTGGGAATTGTAGTCTCAAAAGATCTGGAGGGCTGAGGTTGAGGAAGCCTGACCTGACCCAACTCTGTGGAAACAATGACTGGTTGGAAGTGATGTGAACTTGTGGTTTTCTAGATGTTTGTAGCATCTGCATAAAAAGCAGGTTGTGACAGCAATCCCTTATCTATCTGCCCTGATTCCAGGGCTCTAGAGCAAGGGGGGAGGCAGATAGGTAAGTGACTGCAGTATTATTTATTTATTCATTTATTTCATTTATATCACAAACTCTTAGTTGACAGTAGATGGTTGCATGGCTCAAAAGGTAGAGTAGGGTGGTCGTTATTTTGCTAGCGTCACACTCAAAATATTTTGGAAACATTGCTCTATCGAAAAAATAATGTGCCCCAGATGAAGAGGTGGCACATCATGGTGGGTATGTTCACAGATATATGTTCACTGCTGCCCCTGGAGATTTTGCTGCCTGCCGCTCCATATACACCCAGCCAGAGTCAATATTTTTAAAAGATTTGGTGCCCCATTCCAAGCCACTTCCCCTGTTTTCCCAACCCAGTTTTCCCAGAGCAGGTTGCATACCTGGGATCCCTGCATGGTATAGACATCTGTTCACCTTCCTTCATTAATCGTCTGTCATTAATCGTTTTGATTTGCTACTAATAATGTAGATATTCTATTTTTAGGCTCCCTGAAAAGCATCCAGGTAAGTGCTGAATAGAGAGGTTCAGATACAAGCTGACAGATCGCTTGCTTTACAGAGAAGAGGGAGGACAATTTGTCATGATGATATATATAAACACCATCACCATTTCACTGACAACTGTGTGACAAATATAACACTAAAAGTATGTATGGCGCTTCTAATGTGGTAGCTGAACCCAAGGGAGAGCAGGCCATTTTCGGCAGGAATGTTGTGCTCTATGTGTGGTCTCTTTATCAGTGATTGAATTGTCCTGACTACAGAGAATTCTGCTACAAGGACGAATATGATGATGATGATTGTCAGAGCTGCTTCCAGATCCTAGCTCACAGAGGATCACGCTAGCCAGCGATCATTAAACAAAAGTCTTTATTGAGTTACAGTTTCCATTCTCAAGCTGCTGCGTGCAACTCTACGTCTCATGGTTAGATCGGCGAAGCTCCGTCTGAGTCTCCGCCCCTTGTACACCAACTTAATATCCTAGCCCTGCTCCACCTTTTCCGCCTGACTGTTCTTCTCTGGGTCCCTCTGCCCCCCGGGGTCTCTTCCTTCCGGGATTCCTCTGACGCTGACACTGACCCCCCTGACTCTTCTCCCTCCTTTCGGCGGGCTTTAGGACCTGGCTCCCTTTCCGGGCTGCCTACTGCGCCACCTTCCTGTGCATTTGAACTTGGCGCGCGCGCCCAACCTTCCACCTTCCGTCTGACCGTTTCTTCGCTCCCCGATGGAGGTGTGGCCACTCCTGACTCGTGCCCTCCCCCCTGTTGTGAGCTGCCAGCGCTTGATCCCTGGCGCCCTTCCTCTTCCCTGCTCTCTGGCGGTGACGCTGGTCCCGATTTCCAACTGCTCCCCTCTGAGTCCCCTCTGGCTCTATCTTCCTGGGGTGTCCCCCTAGGCTCCCCCCTTGCCCTGGCCACTGGTGCTCCTTTCTGTGAATCTTCTGATTCACTGGAAAGACTCGGAGATCTCGGGTCGTCGTCATCACTCATCTTTTCTTCTGCCTCCTCCCCCTCGCTCTCTGTTTCCTCCCTTGCCCTTGCCTCTGCTCCTGAACCCCTGACATCCATCCCCCCCTCGAAGCCCCCTCTTCCCCCCTCCCCTCCTTGCGGTGCGGGATCTGGGTGCTGCCGTGTCAGGGGGACGAATGTCGGATACAGTTCGCTTCCCGTGGCGGGCCGCCATCTGAAGTCTTCCGGTTCTTCCTCCCTGCTCTCGTTGACGACGGTCACCTCCGCTTCCATCTCTGTGCCGCCGTGCTCGAAACCCGGGTCGTCCCCGAAAACGTCCATGTCCGTCTCTCCCTCGTTGCCTTCTGGAGATGTTGCTCGTCCTGGACCCTCCAGCCACCTTCTGCGGAACTGCTCCTCTGGTCGATCATCCCACCAATACGAGGGTTCTGAAGCAGATCCCGAGGGTGACCCCTCCGGGGAACGGGCATCTCGTGTCGGTTCCTCGTCCGAGTCGAACCCCCAGAACGTGCTGGCTGAAAGCGTGGGCGTGAAAAGCCAGTCGTCGAAAAAGTCTGCTGGCATTGGCCTATGTGGGAAGAGGGCATGAAACTCTTCTTTGAGCAGAGGTTCGTCTAAAGCGTAGCCCGGCACCCAGCTGTTGGCACTGGCCGGGGTGCCCTCCTTGGCGAGAAGGTATTCTACCCCCTCTTCCCCCCATCTGGAGTCCAAAATCTCCGTGACTTCGTTGATGCGCTCCTCCCGTGCCACTCCCCCCTGCCCGGTTCTCTCTCGGAGCGGACCCGGTGCCGTTCCTGGTTCCTGAAACCTGTGAGGTGCCTTGTAGGGAGTGAGCACCGATCTGTGGAACACCGGATGCATTCTGGAACCCTCCGGAAGAGCCAGCCTGAAAGCCACCGGGTTGACCTGTTCTTCGACTTGGTAGGGCCCCAGTTGTTTATGCCCTAGTTTCTTCTTCGCCAACGACCTGGCCGGCACTGCGTGGGCTGCTAACCAGACCCAGTCTCCCACATGGATCTCTTCGCCAACCCTTCTGTGTTTGTCCGCTTGTACCTTGTATGCGTGTTTAGCCAGCTCCAGGTGCCGCCGCAGCTGATCGTGGACCTCCTGCAACTCCGACGCGAATGCATCTGCTGTCTGCGGCTCCCCCTCCCCCATTCTTTCCAGTCCCGGGAAGGTTCTGGGGTGCCTCCCGTTGTTGGCGAAGAACGGCGTGACCCCCGTGGACACGTGCTTCGTGTTGTTGTAGGCGAACTCGGCGAGAGGCAGGTAATCCACCCACGTCACAGGCTGTTGATTCGCATAACATCTCAGGTACTGCTGCATGATGGCATTGACCCGCTCCGCTTGCCCGTTGGTCTGCGGGTGTCTAGCCGACGCCAGGTTGATCTTGACGTTCAGGAAGCCCATCAGCCTCTGCCAGAAGTTCGAGATGAACTGTCGCCCTCGGTCGGACAGAATAGACCGCGGCAGACCGTGAACCTTGAACACGTGGTCTATGAACAGTTTGGCGGTTTGTTCCGCCGTGGCCACCTTCGCACACGGAATGAAATGTGCCATCTTGGAGAACAAGTCCACCACCACCAGCACAGCCGTCTTGCCCCTCGAGCTGGGCAGATCCGTGACAAAGTCCAGGGCCACTCTCTCCCATGGTTCGAACGGAGTTTGCAGCGGTTCCAGCAGTCCGGCCGGCGGTCTGTGCACTGGTTTGGCCCTCTGGCAGGTGTCACACCGCGCCACGTAGTCCGCGACTTCCCCTCTCATTCCGGGCCACCAGAAGTCTCTGGCTACTAATTCCACCGTCTTCTCCTTGCCAAAGTGCCCGGCAGTGGGCGCGTCGTGCAGCTGCTGCAGTACCTTGGCGCGAAGTTCGTCTCCCGGCACGTAGATGGCCCCTTTACGGATGAGCAAACCATCTCGCAGCTGGAACTCGTCGGTCGCTGCCGTGCCCCTGTGCACCTCTGCCATCTTTGCTTGCGCGAAGGAGTCATCCTGCAACGCTCGTCGCACCGCATCCAGGTCAACTGTTGCCGCCGTGCACGCCCACACTGTCGGTGCGAAGATGTGCATGGCGGCCGCTGGCGTTGCCTCCTCCGGATACTGTGGCTTACGGGAGAGAGCATCCGCCATGATGTTGGTGTCCCCCGGGACATACTCTATTCGGAAGTCGAAGTTCGCAAAGAACTCAGCCCAACGTATCTGCCTCTGGTTCAGGAACTGTGCCGTGCGCCAGTGCTCCAGATTCTTGTGGTCCGTGCAGACCTGCACCGTGTGCTTGGCGCCGATCAGGAAGTGCCTCCACGCTTTGAATGCTGCATGAATGGCCAGCAACTCCCTGTCCCAGATGGTGTAGTTCTGTTCAGACTTGCTGAGCTTCCTGGAGTAAAACGCTCCCGGCCTCCAAGCCCCCTGCGGGTCTTTCTGCAGCAGGACTGCTCCCACGGCTCTGTCCGAAGCGTCTGTCTCCACCCTCATCGGCCTGCTGGGGTTGACATGAAGCAGCTGCTCTTCCGACGCGAAGAGACGCTTGAGTGCCTGAAAGGACTGCTCCGCCTGCTCTGTCCAGATGAACTTCTTTTTCTTGGAGCTGAGCGTGTCCGTGATGGCCGCTGTCTGCATGGCAAAGCCTTTGATAAACTTGCGATAGAAGTTCGCGAAGCCGACAAACCGTTGGACCTCCTTCCGGTTGCGTGGGCTTTTCCAATCCAACACTGCTCGAACCTTGGCGCTGTCCATGGCGAGCCCCTTGTCAGACAACTTGTAGCCCAGGAAATCCACCTCGGTCACGTCGAATTGGCACTTCTCCAGCTTGGCGTAAAGCCTATGTTGCTGTAGCCTGCTCAGCACTTCCTTGACGTGTCTGTCATGCTCCTGCTGCGATTCCGAAAAGATCAGGATGTCATCCAAGAAACAGACGCACGTCTTGTAGAGGAGCCCCGCCAACACGTGATGCATGAAAGCTTGAAAAACGTGGGAACCATTTTGCAATCCAAAAGGCATAACTCTATATTCGTAGGTGCCCAGGGGCGTGAACATGGCTGTCTTCCACTCATCTCCTTCCCGCATGCGAATGAGGTTGTACGCCCCTCGCAGGTCCAACTTGGTGAACACGCTGCCCTTCCGTACCTTTGCGAGGAGGTCGTCGATTCGGGGCATGGGGAAGTCCGATGGCTTGGTCACACTGTTCAAAATGCGATAGTCCACTACAAGTCTTTTTTGGGGCGTGTCCCGCTTCTTAACAAAGAATACCGGACTGCCCCCCGCTGCCTTGGACTCTCGGATGAAACCGCGCTCCAAATTATGATCTATGAACTCTTTGAGTTCCTGCAGTTCGTCCTCAGACATGGAATACAGCTTCCCTTTGGGCAGCGCCGCCCCCAGCAGCAGGTCAATTGTGCAGTCATATCGTCTGTGGGGGGGTAGCCTGTCTGCCTCCTTCTCGCAGAAAACCTCCAAAAATTCTGCGTACTTGTGGGGAACCACTTGCAGCGTGCCTAGCTGCAGCTGTGACTCCTCTTCCTCTCCTTCCTGCCGGGGCACGATGCAGTGTTCAGCGCAAAAGGAAGAGCCGAAGGTCAGCTGCCTCTGGTACCAAGCCAGCGTCGGGCTGTGCTTGTCCAGCCAACTCATGCCCAATACAATGGGCGTGTCCGATAGTTGAGTGACATTGAAGCTGATGATTTCCCTGTGATTCCCAAGTCGCATCACCATTGGCGGCGTCTGCTTCACCACTTGCCCCCCTAGCAGCTCCCTGCCATCCACCGTGACAACCTGCAGGGGCAGCGTGGCAGGCAGCAACTGTATAGCGTGCCGGTCGACAAAGTCCTGCCCTATAAAGTCCGCATTGCTTCCGGAGTCAATGGTGATTGGCACGTCCATGGTGATTCCATTGGGCAGCTGGAGCGACGCGGTGAGCCTCACTACTGGTTTGGGCGGGAGGGGGTCCATGGGCTGTAAAATCTCTGGGGACTGCTTCACTGACACGTCTGGCTGGGCCCCAGTGCCTCTTTCTCCAGCCAGACTCCGTCGTTTCCCTGCTGTGGTTCTCCTTGCTGCGTTGCTGCAGTTACCATTGCTGAGGCTGCAGTGTGCTTGTGGAGCCTCTGGGGACACTCTTTCGCCATATGCTGTGGATCATCGCTGATGTAACACTTCCTGTTCCCTCTAGGAGGCTTCGCTTTCACTGCTGCCGGTGCTAGGGCTCTGGCTGCTGACTGAGCCCTTGCACCTCCAACCTCCATAGGTTCCGCTCCTCCTCCTGGCGGAGGCGTGGATTGCGCACGCGCTGCTTCTCTGGGAAGGAAGGAGGAGCCCCTGGCTGGTTCGCGCCCTCCACGCCCTTCGTCCCTGCTCCACGGACGTTCTTCCAGCCGCACCCCCACCGCCAGCGCCCTCTGAACGATCTCCTGCGTGGTCCGGGGTCTCTCCCCCCTCGCAATTTCATCTTTAACCGAGCCGTGCAATCCCTCCCAAAACAGGTCTCTTACAGGAGCCGAATCTCTGTCCCATTCCAGAGCACTGACCAAAGCGAAAAAGCGGGCATGGTACTGCCTTACGCTGGCCCTCCCTTGCTTCAGTCCATGTATCTGCTGCCGAGCAAGATCCACGTCAATGCTTGATAAAAAGCACCCATCCATCGCTTTAATAAAGGCATCCTCATTTTGGAGCGCCGGATCCTTATCTCTCCACAAATTGCGCGGCCATGCTTTAGCATCTCCATGCAAATGGGACATGATGAATCCCACCTTCTCTTGCTCATCTCTAAAGTCTTTGTTCAGCAGTTGCAGTGCACACATTACATCTGCTCTAAAGTTGGGGTACTGTTGCAAATTCCCATCGAAGTGAGAGACCAGACCGCCTGTTCGTCTCCCCAACCCAATCCCCTCCGGTTTGGGTGTCAGTTGCCCTTGCTTCGTAAGCACTTCCAACCTGACCTGGAGATCCCTGTAGGCGGCAGCTGCGTCCTCCTCTCTCTTCCTGGATGCAAGAGCCTCGGCATTCAGTCGTGACACTGCTTCTCTGAGTTCCGCTATCTGCTGTTCGGCCGTCATATTGTCTGCCGTTCGTGAGCTCGCTAGTAGGCACCCGCTTTCTCTCCTCTCCGCGAGGCCGTAGATGCCCACAATTTAAGGGACGGAGCTTACTGTCAGAGCTGCTTCCAGATCCTAGCTCACAGAGGATCACGCTAGCCAGCGATCATTAAACAAAAGTCTTTATTGAGTTACAGTTTCCATTCTCAAGCTGCTGCGTGCAACTCTACGTCTCATGGTTAGATCGGCGAAGCTCCGTCTGAGTCTCCGCCCCTTGTACACCAACTTAATATCCTAGCCCTGCTCCACCTTTTCCGCCTGACTGTTCTTCTCTGGGTCCCTCTGCCCCCCGGGGTCTCTTCCTTCCGGGATTCCTCTGACGCTGACGCTGACCCCCCTGACTCTTCTCCCTCCTTTCGGCGGGCTTTAGGACCTGGCTCCCTTTCCGGGCTGCCTACTGCGCCACCTTCCTGTGCATTTGAACTTGGCGCGCGCGCCCAACCTTCCACCTTCCGTCTGACCGTTTCTTCGCTCCCCGATGGAGGTGTGGCCACTCCTGACTCGTGCCCTCCCCCCTGTTGTGAGCTGCCAGCGCTTGATCCCTGGCGCCCTTCCTCTTCCCTGCTCTCTGGCGGTGACGCTGGTCCCGATTTCCAACTGCTCCCCTCTGAGTCCCCTCTGGCTCTATCTTCCTGGGGTGTCCCCCTAGGCTCCCCCCTTGCCCTGGCCACTGGTGCTCCTTTCTGTGAATCTTCTGATTCACTGGAAAGACTCGGAGATCTCAGGTCGTCGTCATCACTCATCTTTTCTTCTGCCTCCTCCCCCTCGCTCTCTGTTTCCTCCCTTGCCCTTGCCTCTGCTCCTGAACCCCTGACAATGATGATGATGATGATGATAATAATAATAATAATAATTTATTATTTATACCCCGCCCATCTGGCTGGGCTTCCGCAGCCACTCTAAACACTCCCTAAACAGGGCTGCCTTCAGATGTCTTCTAAAAGTCTGGTAGTTGTTGTTCTCTTTGACATCTGGTGGGAGGGCGTTCCACAGGGAGGGTTCCACTACCGAGAAGGCCCTCTGCCTGGTTCCCTGTAACTTGGCTTCTCGCAGTGAGGGAACCACCAGAAGGCCCTCGGTGCTGGACCTCAGTGTCCGGGTAGAATGATGGGGGTGGAGACACTCCTTCAGATATACTGGACCGAGGCTGTTTAGGGCTTTAAAGGTCAGCACCAACACTTTGAATTGTGCTCAGAAATGTACTGGAAGCTAATGTAGGTCTTTCAAGACCGGTGTTATATGGTCTCGGCGGCCGCTCCCAGTCACCAGTCTAGCTGCCGCATTCTGGATTAGTTGTAGTTTCCGAGTCACCTTCAAAGGTAGCCCCACGTAGAGTGCATTGCAGTAGTCCAAGCGGGAGATAACCAGAGCATGCACCACTTTAGCGAGACAGTCTGTGGGCAGGTAGGGTCTCAGCCTGCGTACCAGATGGAGCTGCCCTAGACACGGATTTGCCCTAAACAGCTGCCCTAGACACGGATTTGACCTGTGCCTCCATGGACAGTTGTGAGTCCAAAATGACTCCCAGGCTGCGCACCTGGTCCTTCAGGGGCACAGTTACCCCATTCAGGACCAGGGAATTCTCCACACCTGCCCGCCTCCTGGCCCCCAAAAACAGTACTTCTGTCTTGTCAGGATTCAACCTCAAGCTGTTAGCCGCCATCCAAAGGGGAAAGACTCATGGTGCTCAAAAAAGAAGACACTTTCCTCCCCAATCTGCTCTTCTGGAAAAGGGTACAACATCCCAGCCTTTCTGAACTACTTCATACAGTTCATGGCTATTTATTTATCTGATTTGTATCCCATTTTTATTCTATGGAAGTCCAGATTCACATTTAGAAGGTTCCTAGGCAGTCTCCCACCCAGGCACTGACAAAACCCAGACCTTCAGACCATGCTGTGGGGCCACAATAATTTTTCCAACCTTTAGATGTGTTCAGCTTGAATATAGGCAATCCAGGACACTCTTCTTGAGCTCCCTTCTATTTTAGGGAAACATATGTTTCTCCCGGTAGAAACATAGCGCAGCCTTGACTCTCACACTAGCAGGATCAAGAAAGAAGAAAAAGAAAGAAAAAGAGAGCATAGGATGGTATGTGCTGTTTCTTGCACCTGCATGATATCAGGTGACAGGATATCACAACAGCAAGAACAGGCATGCCACTGGTATACCTGTCTAAGTTAAAGCTAGCCTGCCTGTATTCAACCATTTGTTACTGAAAGACGTGAGGGCTCAGCTAACATTTTGCCAGTTCTTGCAGAGAGAGGAAAGGGGAGGAAACACCACCAAGCACTATTAATTAAATATTTGACATTTGCTTAAACGAATGCAACATTTGCTTAAACGAATGCAAATTCTGTATGGTGCTTTTCCAACACCCAAGTTGACCCCAAAGAGGCGCACAACCATAATAGAGCATTAAGAAAGAAAAACAAGACACGCCTAATACAAAAGTAAGGAGGACTGTGTTGAGTTGTGGTTAGAGTGTCAGACTATGACCAAGTAATAGAAAAACCATAGAACTGTAGAGTTGGAATAGCAAAAAACAAAAAAACCCAAATAAATCACACTGGATATATGTTAGGAATGCCAATTAGCTCTGCAGGAAGAAACATAAAAACCATCAATCAAGCCACTGCTATCTCTTACCTAACATAGAATCATAGAGTCACAGAATTGTAGAGTTGGAAGGGACCACAAGGGTCATCTATTCCAATCCTCTGCGATGCAGGAATCTTTTGCCAAACATGGGGCTTGAACCCACAACCCTGAGATTAAAAGCCTCATATTCTATGACATACAGTAAGGTGTGCATTCTAGAAAGGCTGTGCTAACTGGCTATCCTTAACATATAACGGCACACATCGAATGAAAAAGAGAAAGGGGAGAAGGGATATTTCTAGAAAGCTGACCAGAAAGAATGATAAAATGTTTCTCCTTTTTCTTCAATGAGCTTTCAACTTGGTATTTACAGAACATAATTCCATAGAATTGGCCATAGATTTTCAGCAGTTATCGTGACAATGGCTGTTTAGATTCTGGAGTGTCCCAAGAATCAATAGGACTCAAAGTTCAGTCACTAGCTCTTCCCTGAATATCCAGGACTGGCTAGGATGGATTAGCAAATGCCCCCTCCCTCCACCCTAAGCAAGTCAAGATATTCTGGCATGTGCCACAGATCCCACAAGTGCTTGTTCTTCTCCCTGGCATTAAAAAGTCAATAATTTTAAATGAAATAATGAACCCTCCACAACCCGAAGTACCTGCTGCCTGAGGTGGCTGCCCCACTCTGCCTAATGGTAGAGCCAGTCCTGGTTATGCTTGTTTATGTGCTTCCCAATAAATGGTCCTTCCATGTCTGCCTTGGGGCATCTGGACTGCTGTTGTTCATGTAATTGATGTTTGTATGGAGACAGAACATTTTCCAGACTGCTCTGCAATTCATATTAAACCCGGTGCTTTCATTCTCTGCCTTTTTACTCTGTTTTGCAGTATCTGTTGGAAGTCTGAATTCAGATTATCTCCAAATATATTAATATCTAAATAAGGCTGTTGCTCCAGTAATCAAACTATAACCTCATTTATAAGATCAAGGAGACTGGCTTTTAAAACTTTTATTATCTGCTGATGGGGAGCATTTTTCTCTTTTCCAACTCATTCAATTTTATAGCCATCCATTGCAAAAAGTCAGGACAAAATGCAGAAATAACTGGAAGTACTCAAAATGTCATACCGTATTTGCTAGATAAACAAATCTACAGTATATGTTTCCTTTCCCATAAGATACTGAAGCTGCACTTCTTACCACAGAGAGTACTAGTTTCTGAAATCAATAGAGCTTATTTCTAAATAATGAGTTCAGGATTAGGTTTTAAACTCATAAAATATGAAAGAATTTCCTGAGTTGCAGGATGTGATGCAGAGGATTCCCTCTTCTCCATGTACATGTTGTAGTGCAAAGTAAACATATGATCTGACTCCGTTCTCCAGAATATTGCTTACAAATGATCAAAGAATCATAGCACCCTTGATGAGGCTTCTCTTTTATTGGATGGAAATGAAAATCAAGAGAAAGACGGATTATAACAAGACTGGATTGATATCTTACTCCTAGTGGAGGAACTTTAGCTATTCAAGGTGGAAACATTTGCAGATAGTAGGAGAAACTCCTACCATTCACTGCAACGAAACAAGGAACTCTTGAACCTTTCGGGCTATCAAGCCTCACATGAATTTCAATGTTTACATTGATGCTAATGCTGTGTGTTTTGGTAACAAGTTAATTAAAACAAGCTCTGTAGCTGCTAGAAGTTTCCTTGTATCTAAGGCATGAACCTCTGCAGGTTTCAACAGATGACCTTCTTAGTCAATTGTTTGATTTCAGAGGAGTGAAGAACTCTAGAAAAGAACCATATTGCCCCTCTTTGGCAGGGGAAGAAGAAATTGGCTAGTTGAGCCTCCTATAAGAAGTCTGGGTTGGATAGAGGCAATTTGGAAGAACACAAGACTTCTTGTTATCATAGAATTGTAAGGGACCAGGTGGGTCATCTAGTACAACACCTTGCAATTGAGAAATATTTTGCTCAATGTGGGGCTCAAACCTAGACCCTCAGATTAAGAGTCCTGTGCTCTACTGACTGAGCTATCCCACTGCATAACTCAGCAACATATTGACCGGGAACAGATACATGGACAAAATGTACCCCAGTGGTAGCTAATGTGATGCCCTCCAAATGCTGCTGGACTCCATCACCCATCACCATTGGCTATGCCAACTGAGGGTGAAGGGAGCTGTAGTTCCAATAAAATCTGGAAACCATCACGGTGACTATACCTGACTATTGGCACATATAATTACAATATGAACTATGAAATGTGCATCGTGGCTGTTGCATTTAGTAGGTTTGCTTAGCTGGAATCAGTGTACAAAGCCATTTTTCATTTTGTGTGATTGCCAGCTGAAGTCCTCATGAGCATTGCTGAGCCTATGGAATGACCAAACAACTGTGACTAACATATAAATTATGTTCCTGTCACATTGTGATGTTATCATTTTCTGAGAAACAACTCAAGACAAATGAGGCAAAATCAATTTAAGAAGTTCTCAGGGGGATAAAATACAAGCCTGGAGACTTGGGGAGGAAATGTACAGAACCATATTCTGTCTGAAAACTGCAAAATCCTGTTCATTTTATCCTTGCTTTAAGTCCTGCCACTCATCCAGAATACTAAAAAATAAATACCAAATCTTTCTCTCAGCTTGCCAGGCTTGGCAGTCTTGAGCACCACTTACTCAACTGAAATAAATTAAACATATATCAATTAAAGTGGAGGAATGTGAATAATGGGAGGATTAATAAGGAATTATCATATATCACAAGCAAGTTAAATCCCTTTAATATAAGTATGAGAAAAATTATGAGAAAAATTAAAGTGTCTCATTTTACCACACTCACCTTGGCATTCTATGTTTATGCACATTTCTTTATGAAGATCCTTTTAATCATCATATGAAATGAACTGCGATGTCATTTAAGTGATTTTTATCTCATTCATTTTAGTTTATTGATTTGTATCCTGCCACTTGGGAAATCAAGGTAAAATGCTCTTTCGGTTTTTCCAGGCTGACTTTTCCAGAAGTACCTTCCAAACTGATCCACCAGAGAAACTTTTTGTAAAAAGCTCCCCCACATCACAGATTATCAAAATTCCACGTGATCACAGAGCTTATGTGTTTAGAGCAGCCCTCCCCCCAATCTGATGCCACCCAGATGTTGTACTACAGCTGCAAGAACGTCTGACCACTTTAAATGAAAGTTGTGGTCCAAGCCATCCAGAGGGCACTTTATTGGGGGAAACTCGGGGAGTGCTTTAATTGTTATCCTGAAATTTTCAGCAAAGTACACAATATGCCATACTTCTAAATTCTCTAAGCTAGCAATGAGCAATCTATCACCCTCCAGATGTTGCTCAACTCAATTCTCATAATTCCTGGCCATTGGCCATGCTGTCTAGGGCTGATGATTGTTGTAGCCCAACATCTGGAGGACTTCTCAAGTTCTGTATCCCTACTCTAAACCATCATTTAAGTAAAGAAGGACTGAGAGAGGGGAATTCAGAGAAGCTATGATATGTTAAATTTGCCAAACACTATAGGTTTTATGCTCTCCATAAATAGAATAGCCTAAAAGTTATTTGTGGAAATATTGTAATACTTTTTCAAAGAAAGACCGGCAGTGGAGACTTGGGAGCCATAAGTCCAGTGACTGAGTTTAAAATACTGTAGATTACACTTCACTGCTAATAGATCTTCTTTGTTCATTTCCTGTGTGACATTTACAACACACCATGGCACCATTAGTGTTGTATTTCATCCACAGTCTTCACAGATTTCACAGTTTCTTCACAGGAGGTCCCCTTCAAATCTGGCCCACTTATTTAAAATTGCTACACAACGGTTGCTGAAGAACAAAGTTAATACAGTTGGCTTCAGAGGTTCCAACTTCAATAAAATACTGGGGGGGGCAGGTAAGCCCTGCCCCACATAATCAATCTTAAGATACAGTGCACACATGGCATTTGAATGGCAAAGCCCATCAGCTCTGAGGGGTGGGTGATTGGGCCCCTCAAATATTTTCTTGAAGGAGACGGAATGGATTTCAGCCCCTAGGTGTTGGCTCCTATGGTTGGCTTTTTGTGGGGAGAGTGTGATATGTGTGTGGACACTACAAGAAACTTCTTATCCAATGAGACGGACTCTCCCATTCACCTTCCTCTCACATACCTCCATGGGTAGGAGTCAGTGGGTAGGAATAGTGGGGTGCGGGAAAAGTGACTTTCATTTAAAGAAAGGAGAAACCTGTCCCAACTTACTTAAAATAAAATAAAAAGTATAGCGAATGTGAAGGTTTCAACAGAGCAGAGCCCAGCCTCCAGTGAAACACCTGAGGCCCCACTGGGCTTGATGAGAATACTCTTCCCGTTGAAATGAATACTTAACCTTGAAAATGAAATGACTGCTTCGGCTTTTGATGTTATTATAATTAGTCAGATTTCTATTTGGACAAAAGACCTCAATTCACAGTGGATTGTAGACCTATTAATAAAAAGAGCTTTTATGCACTGAGGTATGAGAAACAGTACACCTCTTCCGATATTACAATGGAAAAAGATAACCAGAGCGTCATTTCCTGCTGGGCAGGAGATCAAATAGGCCTCCCCAAGGCCAGCCCATGATGCTTTGCCACTTGAGGCAAATGAGAAAATGGCACCCCTGCCACCTTCTCTGCCCTGCCTGAGGAGACTGGAAGCAGCCTAGGAAAGCCCTGGCACACTGAAGGCAGCAGGGGAGAAAAGAGGAGGTCAGAGAGGAGCAAGTGGTGGTGGGGCCGTGGTGGCAGAGGAGGTGGGTGACAATCGCAGGAGGTGGTGAGTGGCAAACCCCTTAAAGGCCTGGATCTGCCACCCCTCCCAGCTGTCCCTGGCCTGACACCTGAAGTGACTTCCTCACTGAGCCTCATGGATGGACTGGGCCTGGGCTTCCCCAATGTCCCTGGAGCCATCCTTTGCCTGCTACCCACTCCTTCTTCCCCATGATAAGTCTCTCTTCCCCTTCGGAGAGGAGGGCGGTCAGAGGAATGCTAGCACTGGATTCTTCAAGCATGAAGTTGAATGAAAAGCCCAATGCAAGTGGCTGCTTGCCCAGAATCAGGACACGAGACCGTTTCCATTGACTACCAGCAAATGGTATTCAATGGCACCACATGAAGCCACTTGTTGAATTTAAAAAATCAGAAAGGAAGCACATTTGTGTCTGTCTGAAAGATACTGGCAGTTACTAACACACTGCCGAAGTTCCACTGAAACCACCAAGTATTTGAACTGAACAGCCAATACTCTGAATCATCCTATCCATCTTTGGCGACAGCACTGATTTCCCAGGACAGTTTGCAATTTACTTCCCTTAAGGCAATTTCACAAGTGACACTTAAGAATGCCTTTCTTTCAGGAGCTGCATTTTTAAAAACTAGTGAGTTAGTTTACTACATCATGTAATACAGAAAGATTTAAATTTCGATTGTGAATGCTGGTCCATAAAAATGGAGGCTCCCAGTAGCCATCATGACTAGTAGCCATTGATGAACTCTTCTCCCACAAATTTATCCAATTCCTTTTTAAATCCATCAAAGCTAGCAGCTATCATCAAATCTTGTGGCAGCAAATCCAAGAAATGAATAAGGCACTGTAAAGAAGTATTTACTTTTCTCTGTCCTGAGTTTTCTGCCAATCAGCATTATTGAATGAGCCCAAGAGATGGAGAAAGTCAGACCTTATCAACAAGCCAACCAATCAGCTAAGGTCCTTGCAACTACTAAATCTTTCATTACAGCAGAACATCTACTGGAAGAACTCTGAGCTGTTCAGTTTCACTTGAGCTTCTGCCTTGCCAATGATTGAGCAAGTGCTTTAGAACTAAAAAAAGGTAAAAAACAACAACAACACACAGCTATCTATGAAACATTTAGCTTGACTGTTGAAGTAGTGTTCTCCTGAAGTTTTGGACTACAACTCCCATTAAGCTCAGCCAGCTCTAGTCCAAAATATCTTAGAGCTGCCATATGTCCGGATTTCCCTGGATCTTAGGCAAGTTTTTGTTCTGGTTCAACAACTTTTGGGGTGTCCTAAATATCTGGATAGCACCAGATTGTGGAAGGCTGACAAGGATCATTGAGAAAGCACATTTAATGCCTGAAAGATGCTGGCATTTCTAATATATTGTTGAAGTTCTGTTCCACCAAGTACTTGGGCAGTCAATGTTTGGAATGATCACATCCATCTTTTGTCGACAATACCAGTTGCCCAGAACAGTTTGCCATTTACTTCCCTGAAAGCCTTTTACACAAATGGAGGTTAAAAATGCATTTCTTTCAGTAACTATATCTTAAAAGCTCATGAGTAAGGTTATGGCAACATGGAATACCGACAAATCGAGAATTTAAATGTGAACGTTGTTGCTTCAAAATGTGGGCATTTAAATACAGGTGTTCTTTATTCTGTTTCTACAGACAAGTTCTTAAACATGTGCTTTCAGCTGCCAACTTCACATTTGAGAAGTGGAGCTTCTGGATTTTTCACGTTCAACTAAAGATTGGTAAATCTGTTGATTTTGGTTTCCTTCGGTTTCTCATTTTCAGCACTCCATGTTTCCACACAGGTTGGCAATTTTTTTGAACAAAAAACTTCTCATAAAAATTCCTCAACATTTTAATGCAAATTTCTCCTAGTACACACATTTTGGAAAGGCTATTTCCCTTAATGCAATGCACTTCTGTATGTTCACTAACATATGCATTTATTTATTTTTGCACGCTTCACCCCAGTGTATTTTTGTACCCATTAACTGGTTGGAGAACTTCATTGCAAATTTAGGCAAAGTACAAATTTCAAAGGATAGCTGTGTTTCAAAAAGCGCAAATTCGGTAGGTTCGCCTTCAGATGCTCACTGAATTCCATTTCTCCCTCATCTGTGAGCAACATACCATATTTTTTGTTCTATAAGACGCAACAGACCATAAGATGTACCTAGTTTTTGGAGGAGGAAAACAAGAAAACAAATATTCTGAATCTCAGAAGCCAGAACAACAAGAGGGATCACTGTGCAGCGAAAGCAGCAATCCCTCTTGCTGTTCTGGCTTCTGGGATAGCTGTGCAGCCTGCATTCGCTCCATAAGACACACACACATTTCCCCTTACTTTTTAGGAGGGAAAAAGTGAGACTTATAGAGCAAAAAATACAGTATAACTTCACGTGGAGCAGAGAGCAAGGTCACACCCGTTGGCCATTATCCTCACCATGACATTGCCTGATGGGCCTGCCCAACAGCATCCACACATTGGTGGAAGGTCTCAAGTGGGGAGCCTGATCTATGCGCATAATCTGGTCCTCGGATGTAGAACACAATTCTGTGTCAGAATTAGTGCAATGCCATAATAATATAGGAAACGTAATTCAGGTTTGTCTATGAAATCTTAAGCAACTCAAACAATAATGCTTTTTAAAGGAAGCGTCCCCCCCCTTCTCTTCTCCAGATGATTATTAAGTTTAGCAACAAGGTTGACAAGGGAAAAAAAGAACGGAAATTAAAAGCTGTAGACTTCTTATCCTGCTTTCTTATCTCTCATACTCTTTTTTTTTATTATTATCAAGTTTGTATCCTTTGGCGTTGCACATCCACGGGCCCCTGTTATGTGATGTTGCCGTAGGTGCTGCTTCTGTTCTTTGCAGTGAACGAGCATCAAAAGAGCAAATGTCTCCAAGATTTTGTTCTCGCCTGCTTTCATTGTGAAGCTCACGTTATTGCCAAAGACACTGGGAATACTTCTTGGCCTGCTTTGTAAACTCCCTGCTTATGCCGTGCTAAACTATAGCTGTAAGCAAAGCAAATGCTGAGCAGAGATATGTGGCTACAGGGAAATCAAACCCTTACTAAAACGGCAGAAGGAGCCCCCCAGCACCAGTATTTTGTAGAGCTAACAGCAATAAGTTGTACCTTTCTCATTTGCCAACAAAGTTCCAAACGTTTAGTTTCTTTATGATTTATTTGGCTTTATTTGGGTCTCAGTTAATTCCTGTTGTTGTCACTTTGTGCTACTTTCATATGGATAGTGGTCTCCTTTGTTAAACACTAGCTTGGCCTGATGAACTGCATACATATTGTTATGAGGTTAGTTTTTGTGTGTGGGAGTAGGCTGTGTGCCTGAGCCTCCTTCTAATTCCCAGAACACAAGTGTTAAAATCTAAACAAGGATTCAAATTGTTGAAATAGCCAGACAAGTCTTTTGGTAATGGCCCTCTAAGTATGGGCCACTAAGGTTACGAAAGAAGTGGCTCTGTGCCAGATAACAAATGGGTCCCTTCCCCCTCAACTCACTGGTAGTTAGAAAGACAAAGGCCAGAACTGGAAGTTTTGAATCAGGTAAGATAGTAGATAGAAGCAAGGTTGTGGACTGGCCGCTGGGAGTGTTTGAATCTCTCTTTCAAAATACAGACTGTCTGAAGATATTCTATATACCACAAAGGGAAGACAGGCATCTTTCTGTATCAAATGAGGATGCAGTTTCTTAACTACCATATAATGTCCGTCTGTCCCTGAAAGACATAAGTTCTGGATTCTTTCCACCCTTGCTTCTTCTAGTTGCAGAGCCACACTTTCTCACCTTCTGAATGAGAATAGAGTTCCTCTTTTGTCTAGTGCCTTGTGCCTGACCATTTCATTTTCACATCTCGAGGCGTTCTACATTTGGAAAACCTGCGTCTGTTCAATGAGTCACTCTCCTATGTGAGTGGCATGTTCTTGCTGCCTCAGAATTATAGGAACATATATTTGTGGAGTCCAATAATAATTTCAAAGAGAAGGTGTTGGATATTTGAAAGTCTGCTAGTGCAGTGTGCAAAAGCAACTTGTGGAGCCTTTAAACAACAATATTTCTGGTCTTCGCTCACTAGAACTCAAATCATGGAATCAATTGTTTGGTTTATTCTCCCCACTTGCAGGGTGGGAAACACTTGTTTTTATTTTGCTTATCTTGAGTTGCTGGCTAATTGTTTGAGAACAGTGGGTGGTGGATAAAATAGAAAGCTCACCTCACAATTCCAATTGTGCCACCATCAAAACTGCTGAAGAAAAATAGAACTTTTAGTCAAACAGGGCTGGCTCTACTATTAGACACAGTGAGGAAGCTGCCTTGAGCAGTCAGTGCTGGGGTGTGTATGTAAGGCACAGCCCACCTGACTGCTCTTCTTGACTTCCTCAGCAGGACTAGAGGACCAATCTGTGTGTGCCTTTGCCCCATGAGCAAGTTGTTTGCTCTCAGGAGTGGTGGAGGAGGCTTTCCCATCACCAGTTCTGAAAATGGATTTAACTGCCAGTTTGGTAGGGTTTTGTACATAGACCGAGTAAGGAGAAATAGCCTTCTCCTTAGATCTGAGGAGGAAGATAGCCTGGGCTGGCTCTGAAGAATAGAAGTCACAATAGTGTGGAAACCCATCCACAGAGACTGACAGAATACAATATATTTAACGAGTAAACAAGCATCATGTAACTATCCAGGGGTCATAAAATCATAGAACTGTAGATTTGGAAGGGGCCATCTGAGAGACATCTAGTCCAAACTCCTGCAATGCAGAAATCTTAGCCAAAGCATCCATGGCAGATGATCATCCAGTCTCTGCTTGCAAACCTCTAATGAAGGAGAGTCCACCACTCCCAGGGAAGTCCATTCCACCGTCAAACAGCTCTTACTGTCAGGAAGTTCTTCCTGATGTTTAGTTAGAATCTCCTTTCTTGTAACTTGAAGTCATTATTTTGAGTCCTACCCTCCAGAGCTTGTTCACTTTTCCATGTCACCAACCTTTTCAGGTCTGTGGGTACATCTGCAGACCCGAGAAACTTTCATTAGTACCACAGGCACATCACAACTAAGCAAATGCTGCAACCTGTTTTACTGGCTACATTAGAATTAAGCCTAGTTTCAGCAGGGGGTGGGGGTGGAATTTATTTAGGCATGTAGGTTTGTGCATTCCATGTTGGCACCTCGAGTTACAAATGCTTCAGGTTACAAACTCCGCTAAACCAGAAGAGTTACCTCGAGTTGAGAACTTTGTCCCAGGATGAGAACTAAAATCGTGTGCCAGCGGCGCAGCATTAGCAAAAGCACGCCTCTAGTTAAGAACAGTTTCAGGTTAAGAACGACCTCCGGAACGAATTAAGTTCATAACTAGAGGTACCACTGTATTAATAAAGGTGGTGGTGATGGTGATAGCAGTCTTGATACATGTCCAACGGAGTGTTGTCGGTCCTGTGTTTTTCAAAAAGCAGCTGTTTGTCTCCTACTATGCCTTATGTCACATGGCAAACATTTTCAAAAACTAAATAAAGGACAGGAGTAATATCCAGCCCCATAAAAGCTAAAGGTTTTGAGTTAGTCTGCAATGAATAAGCTCCCAAGGCCCTTATTAGTCCTTACTCACCCTGAACAGAAAAGCAATTGTGATAGAGCAACTGGAAAAGCAAATCCTAAGATATACAGCATTTACACCTTCCTTGTATAGGAAATCCATGAAGTATTGAGATACTAATCCTTCAACACTGGAAAATGCACACAACTGGCATGGCACAGGTAATCTATATAAACACACACAGGTAATGAGTTAAACTTGCTAAGGACACATGCACAACAGTTTGCAACAGTCCATTTTTAACTTTAGGATAATAACAAAAGCTGCAGTGTAATAATAATGGTCTTGGAAACACATTTCTTTGAAATCCTTCTCCAGGAAGGCAATAAACCCCCTGCTGTGACTCAAGGTAAATCACATATTTAAAATATTTATTGTAACTGCTATATAAATAATTCCTCCTGTAAATCTAAAGTCAGGGGGTTTTGATTAAAGAAAACAAACCTTTGTCTTCTGGATTTTCTTAGATAATGGGAAATCTTCCTTCATTTTAAGGGTAATGAAAGAAAAACCAATGTCAAGTTTGAGACATTGGTGTTGATTTGCATTGATTTTTGTTTTGGAAAATACTTGCAAACATGATTTTTT
Organism: Podarcis pityusensis; assembly: GCF_964106645.2. Classification (NCBI taxonomy): domain Eukaryota; kingdom Metazoa; phylum Chordata; class Lepidosauria; order Squamata; family Lacertidae; genus Podarcis; species Podarcis pityusensis. Next base: position 39,219,643 of record NC_138026.1, on the reverse strand, counting down.
TTGGGGGGGGGTGGAATCACAATATCAAGTCATGCTCTTAGCAAGCAAGGGTGCATACTTTTGTGAGGAATACTTTTCATTAATGTCCCACTTTATTTCTTTTTTTGAAGAAAAAACCTAAAGTTTAACCACAATCATGGTACCCAGAGCAAAGTAGTCCTCCTGGCTTCAAAGAAATTGTCTACTCAGAAGTAAGTCCTTTTAAATGCAGTGTGGCTTACTTCCAGGTAAGTGGGATAGGGCTGTAGCCTGAGAGTCTTAATGCAATGCTTTGCTTGTGAATATACACAAAGTTTTGGAAAAATCCACAATCCCATGCATATTTGAGAGCCAATGAGAAGTGCATATAGTCACAGAATGCTACCATGGCAACTAAAGGTGTCCAATGCAGTGCACCAAGCAAAGCAAATAATGTGGCCAAATATTAGTTCAGATAACAAGCTGCTTATCATGTTCCATCATGCTGTTATGAAAACTGGAGTGCTTCTAGAATTGAAATGTGATTTTTCTCTCTCTGGATAAACACATATCATTAAAGATGCATGCATTCTTTGACATCAGCACTTACTTATTCATCACTTATTTTGTGTCTTATTATTTCCATCTTCACATGTGTTTGGAAATTATCTGCCACATCTAAGAGCCTAAAGCAAGGATGATAAACTACCAGCCTGCAGGCCTGATCCAGCCCACCAAATCTTCACCGGTGGCTTGCCCTCGCTGGAGAAAGACTGTGGAGGGTGAGCTGGAGACATAGCACTTTTTGTCGCCGTTACAGCACTGAAGATGCAAATAAGTTCCCATTCATTGCCTTCTTTGCACCGATCTGATTGATCATCTGGTGCGTGGGGAGCAGGAAAGATGTTCATCTCCATCAGGGATGTGGTCTCGGCAGAAGGTGTTAATCTCTCTGCCCAAGCCAGTGGCCTGATGGTCATGCAGATCATCCACTTCCCAGTCATCAGGCGGATCATATATTGAATGGAGATAACTCCCCTTCCCGTGGATCAGATGCAGGGAGGCTGTGTGCCTCTCTCTGTGTGTTGTATATATTTGTTGTGTATATGAAGTGCCTATGAGTTAGAGAGGTGTGTGAGTTTAATGGCCACATCCACTGATGGCAGGCAGCCAATGGAGGACTGGTCAAGGGTGAATGTGGCTTGCTGCAAATATTAAATACTCAATCACTCACTCACTCAGTTTCTCTCTCTCTCTCTCTCTCTCTCTCACACACACACACACACACACTTAACTGATTCACAGTTAACAGCAGTTTCTCTCCTATAGATTCTTATGGCTACACTTCTATAATATCTGTAGAGATAGCCAAGCTTTCTGAAGCTCTCTTCAGTTTGGCCCAAAATTTTCCGCAACTGTAAAAACTCCAAAACAATTTTCAAGCTAAACTGAGGGGTCAGAGTGATGCCCCCCCAGCCCCTTCACAAACTTCTACTACCTGAAAGCCTGCCAAGGCCCCCTGCCATCCCCCAAACACAGGGCTGCTATTTTCCTGGACATTACTGGGATATCAAAGGCGGAATTGATGTCTGGGGGAATTTCCGAAAGGCGGCACTTTGACCTGGATCTTAGCCAAATCATTTGAAAAAGAGCTCAACAACTTTGAGGGTGTCCTGGTTTTTACTTTTTGAAGTATGACAACCCTACCCAAACACACACACTTCACTTTCCTTTGTGGTGACAGGAACAGCAAATGCATGTGGGGAGAAGGAAGACTACATCTCCCATGGTCCATTTTGTTCCATCATGTCATTAGTCAGTGTAAAGGAGCAATGAAGAAGAGAATTAAAAACAAAACCCTCTGCATTTACTCAATCCTTTTTTTTTTCTTTAAAAAAATGTTTAGGGGTATTCTCATTTTCCTACGCATATTGAAATACTGCCCCTCAATGAGGCCAAGCTTAGATTCACAAAATGTTTAGGGGATTGCATACCTCTGCGTCTCCCCAGAAAAAAAGAGGGCTTTTATGCACTGTGTGGCTTCACTGCTGTTCCCACCACCAACGTCAGGGGAAAGAAGCAGTGAGTATCTTTGGGGTGTGTGTGGCATGATTTTATGGGACAGGGAAGGTGAAAGCAAAAGGCACCAGGAAGCTGGCACCTCTTCTTGTTCTTGGATATTGAGCAGAGCAGAAATCCAGGACTTGCCAAACCTGCCTCTCCTTTTGCAGAAGTTTTACAGATCCCTAAAGTTCATTTCCAAGCCGAAGTTCAGAAAACGTAACTGGCATCTCTAAATAGGAATACGTACCCATGCAGACATGTTGTGGGTGGAGGGTCAATATGTGATCCCTTTCCAGGTGATGCTTGCTGGCAGATTCTGAAAAGTAGACTCCTTATGCAATTAATGGTGGTGGTTGGGGTGAGGTGCTTGCATGTGTGCAGGGCTGAAATAATTTGTGTAAACAAGTGCTTAGCGGTTTAGTCAGCTCTTCCAGATTAAAACTGCACACTGTGGTCATTCCAAACTTTGCATTGCCTTCAACAGTTTCATTGCACTTGCTGCACTGGGAACTTTTGCCTTGGAGTTGCAAGCCTACGCTTCGCTTGCGGCTAGAAATGGCTTCAAACAGCCTTCAGCGGGGCTTTGCACTGGGAACACCTTGCTGGACCTGCCTCACATAATAAGATCTCCCTCTCCCACCAGCTTAATTAACCTCTCTTCACCCCCTCCTCCTGCACTCGCAACCACTGTGGAAATTTAGATTCTTTATCTGCAAGCATGCACTGAAAACGGAGGAGGGCAAAATCCCACCCTTTCCCACGCTTCAGCTGTGTGGGTGACAGGGCAGTTTAAAGTGCATTAAAGGGTAATTAATGTACATTGCATCCTCTGGAAGAAGAGTCCTTTGACTCCTTCTGGCTTCTCCAGCTCCCCTGAGTTCATCTAGGTTCACTCCATTTACTTCTACTCTTGCTAGGTGACTCGTTATCCTTGGCACCCTTTCCCCCCCTCTTGCTGAAGCACACGGTTTTATCTACTGTCTGGCAAGATACCTTCAAAATGATTCAGTGGGACTCCTGTAATGAGCTTACAGTGTTTCCCCAGCATTCCTTAAAGTTACAGGCACTGCTGCACCAGGAAAGAAAATGCCATACCTTTAAAAGTACTGTATTACTTGACTTTGGGAAAAGAAAGGCTTACAAAATTGAACCTTTTTAATCTAGAAAGAAAGAAAAAGAAGCAACTGAGCGAGGAGTTTTATAAAGTTGTGAACAGTGTGGAGAAGTTGAACAAAGGGAATGCATTTGATATCATCCCATGAAATTAATGGCTAGTGCATAGAGGACACACACGGCATAATTTATGCCTGTAGTTTGTTTCATATGAAGATGAAGGCATGACCACTGCTGCTGTATTTCAGGTGGACTTTAACAAGGGACTACAGTCCAGGGGTCAGCAAACTTTTTCAGCAGGGGGCCGGTCCACTGTCCCTCAGACCTTGTGGGGGCCGGACTATATTACGGAAAAAATATGAACGAATTCCTATGCCCCACAAATAACGCAGAGATGCATTTTAAATAAAAGCACACATTCTATTCATGTAAAATCACGCTGATTCCTGGACCGTCCGTGGACCGGATTTAGAAGGCAATTGGGCCAGATCCGTCCCCTGGGCCTTAGGTTGCCTACCCATGGACCACGCAAAGCCTTGGAAGAAATTATCATCTGTAGCTAGTAAAATGGCATAGAACTTTACAAAAAGGGTGTGTGTGTGGAATAATCAGCTGATTTCATGCTTTCTGTTCTTGGTTTGTCTTTTTTGTAATGTCTAAATGGGTGTCCACATTACACATTTAAAGAACATTTAATGTACATTGCTTTCCCCAAGTAATGCTGGGAACTGTAAATTTGTTAAGGTTGCTGTGAATTGCTCTGGTTCCCAGGACTCTTTGGGGAAGCCATGTCATTTGAATGCATGGTATAGATGTGACCTCTATCAAGTCCAGCTAAAACAAGTTTAGCCCATTGTCAAGTGTGCAAGCTCCTGATAGGAATACATCTCATACACCGGACTGTAGGGAGAGATTAAAAAACAAACTTCAGACATATACTAAAAGACATGTAGAGAACAGTGGGTGTAGATCATTTGTTATGACTCCAATGACTCGGTGATTTTTGTATGACCACTCATCCCATGCAAAAGTGTGAGGATGGATGGAATTTGAGGAATGCGTGAATTTTAAGACTTTGTGGGGGTTACCTCTAAATATGGGGTGTCAGATTATTTTTCTTGTTCTTTTCTCTTTTTCTAAATGAAAAGAAGTGGCGTAACTGTCCCCAGCCACGCTGTGAGTCTGAATGCCTGGGGAACTACGCTGCATCATCACGACACAGCATTCCTAGGGGCGTGATCCACACAGTCATCTTTTTCTTCTTGTGATTGCCCCTTGGAATGAGGCAACATCATGATACAGCACAATCCTTGGGGCATTTTCTCGAAGGATGCACCCAGTATCACCGAAGCCACCACTCAAGAAGAAGAAGAAGAAGGGTTTGGATTTGATATCACGCTTTATCGCTACCCTAAGGAGTCTCAAAGTGGTTAACAGTCTCCTTTCCCTTCCTCCCCCACAACAAACACTCTGTGAGGTGAGTGGGGCTGAGAGACTTCAGAGAAGTGTGACTAGCCCAAGGTCACCCAGCAGCTGCATGTGGAGGAGTGGAGACGCGAACCCAGTTCCCCAGATTACGAGACTACCGCTCTTAACCACTACACCACACTGGCTCCACTTCTGTTTTCCCAAGTTTCACCCATGAAAACAGCAGGAAGAACTGTATGTCGGAATACTGCCTCAAATTGTGTCCCTTTACTCCAGGTTAAGGAGGCTGCAAACAGATTTCTTCTGGGATCCGGCAGCATGGAAATGAACACTAAACTTGTTCTTTATATTCCGTTGGTTTTCCAGAAGTGGTCTTTGCATTATGTGAAAGCTCAAATATAATATGGAAATTAACAGGGAACTATCAAGGAAACAGAATATACTACTGTGTGAATGCAGCCTGTGGCAGACAGCTATTTGTTACTACTACTACTACTAGGACTACTATGTGTTTGTCCACACTAGTTTTATATGGCAATAGAAGAACAGATGATGCAAGTTTGTTACCAAAATTACTGAGCACATTGACATGAAATTCCATAACTGTCCAGTTTATTATTGGCATTTCTTCTGAATGCCTTGTAATGTCTACTGAAAGAAACGGCATTGGAAAGGAACAAAAGGACAGTGCCAATCAATCAAAAACAGCAACAAGCAAATAGAAGACAGGACACAAATGCCACACAATGCATATGATTTATTGCAAAAATATTAAACTCTTGTTTTTTATATTAAAAAAATCTCATAAGCTCTCCTTCAGGGAAATGATTGCTTTCATTATTATTCCATAGCTTCCTTGAAGAACAGCTTAGGCTCAAAACACATTGGGATTTGTGGGGGTTTTATGAGTGGTTCACATACAAAAGTTCTATGAAATTTTAATAATTTTGTGATAAATCCACAACCACAACATCTTTAGCTTTTCTTCCTTTACAGGGATTTGGAAACTTGAGGACTGCGGTCATTTCTCTCTCTCTCTCCACATACCATCAACAGGTTTGTCAGCTTCAGGAGAAACGATGGCAGAAGCCAACACAGAGTTAAGTGCATTCAGTGGTCACCCAAATTATTTTGCGGCAAAGGTGAAGCCAAATGGTTCCCCCCACCCAGCTGAGAAAGTAAGGGGGGAGGACAGGGTTCCCACACCTTGTCTTGCAAGCTACACCTGCTGGAACCCCCTTTTCTGTGAAAAACTAAAGGTGCAAGAGCCCTCCCCTCTTTTCCAACTGCCCACTCTAGCCTTAACATAAACCAGTGGTGGCTGGTATCCACTGAGACTGGTGGAGGGGAAAGCAGAAAGTCCTACTGTCGGTGGACTTCAGACAAGTTTTTGAAACAAATCAAAACCTTCAGGACTTCAGACAAGTTTTTGAAACAAATCAAAAGTGTGGTTTATTTCCTATTGTGTAACAATTTAAAAAGATTATGTTCTGTGTCCCAGGAACCATACCCAATGCCGAAAAGCCTGCAATAAAAAGAAAATGTGGCAGCTTTCAAAATTGCATTGTCTTAATCAAAACTTTTGTTCCTGTAACATCATCATATTTTGAAAAGTATGCCATTCACTCTCCATTCCCAAAGAGAGAATTACATGTTTCTGTCTTACAGAGAAACTTTAAACTTGACAGAAGATTAATAAAAGGAAGAGTACTTGAAATACCAAGCAACAATAAAGCGTAGGTTCCTAATTCCTTATTTTGCATTGCCCTCAATGAGCACTTTTGTGTGCTACAAAATCGAGTCCAGAGATTATTGCCATCCCACAACCAACGCCAAGGTCCATCAATCCATACAAAAAGAAGCATGATGAGTTTGGTCAATGGAGTGTAGGGAGCAGATTGATGAAAGAATTCAGTTCTCTCAACACTGTTCCTCCTACCTTACCACAAATTCCCAATATGGTACTTTTGCTTAAATGGATGTCTTTCCCTTGAAACTAACTGCAGGGATTTATGGTAGTGTGTATGAGTCTGGTGAAGGCTATTAAGAAAAATAATTCTGCTGCCACATTCTTCTGACAAAACGTTGGATTGCAAGTAGATTCAGAAAACTGTAAGTCATGGTGCAACTTCTTGAAAGTTTGTGTGGTGCCTGTTATAATGTGAGGCAGTGGTTGGCCATAGTCTTTGACTACACGGTTAGGTCTAATGTTATTTCCATAATTCCGTGGATCACCAAAAGGCTGGTAATGCTGGACTTAACAGTGCTAGAAGACTATAGATCAGGCACCCCCAAACTCGGCCCTCCAGATGTTTTGGAACTACAACTCCCATCACCCCTAGCTAACAGGACCAGTGGTCAGGGATGATGGGAATTGTAGTCCCAAAACATCTGGAGGGCAGAGTTTGGAGATTCCTGCTATAGATGATCCTCTATCCACTTTGTGGTGTTGCGTGTTGTTGTAGCATTTTAAGCAGCTACTTGGGAGATGCAGCCTGAAACTGGATGCTGATACTGAATGGTTTGGTTCATCTGAAAACCCTGTATCTGTGCATGAAATTTGGTTTTTCCATGAGCCACAAGAGTCTACTCGTGGTGGACAGAACAAGTCTTAATGTGTACAAGACAATCATTAGATTGGTCATTTGGCAAGCAGAGAGGGTGCAATAACCCCTCTCCTTCGCTGATAGGTATGAATCAACTAAGGAGAGGGCTTGTGGTCCTATGCATGTGAGAGTAGGGTGACCATACACACCACTGGCAGACACCAAGGGTGAGTGCAGTCCTTGGGTCTAAATAAGCTGGCCACCCCTGCAACAGAGGGAAACAAATTCCTACAAACTAAACTCAATGAAAAGTTCCTCCGAATTGAGTGAAAAGTTCAGAGATTGCTAGAATGAAGGAAAGCAAGTGTTTAAAGCCAACACAAAATTAGGGGGGGGGGGAAGGAAATCAGCAAGAGGTCAAGAATTGACAACAGGGAGACAACTAATGTATACTTTAAGCAATTCAGGCAGAATTCCTTTAGTGCCTGTCTGGCCAGAACAGAGATGTGATTACAAAAGTCAGCAATTGATGGAAGTGTAAATTAGTCCTCGAAACAGCAGGAGACAGCTTGAAGAATGAGATCTTTGAAATGCTGAGTTACTAATGAGATGTGTGGTGTTACATGGATAAGATGCAGCAAGGTGAATTGGTGGGATGCCTGGTGTTGGAGGTGACCTATCTCTAACCAGATGTACGTATCTTCTAACATGATTTATTTCCATAGTTTGCTACCACTAGCCATATCCCCAATACCAAATCTCTGTTTATAGATTCACCAGAAAAGGTTTTACCATTTTTGCCTTTTCTTAAGTGGAGAAAGACAGAATAAAAGAGAATTAAAAACAATTAAGATGGCTATCAGAAAACAGGAACTATAAAAGCTTCCTAGCAGATTTGTCACACAGTTTACTTGCTACTAATCTATGGTTCTCTTCCAATTGTCCCTAATATATTACATTTTCATATGTTATTTTCACCAAAGCACACTTGGCTGCAATATATGCATATTTGTAAACACTGGTTGGTTAAATTGCAAAATTCGGACAACTGCGAATTCCAAAGGATCTCTGTGTTCGGTTTGCATAGTTTGGAAAATGAAAATTTGGTCACTTTGCCTTCAAATGCACACTGTATTGAAGTTGTGTCTCATCCCTATTCACAACACAGCACAACACAACATCTTCAGTTAGAGAGGTTTGTGAAGGTCGAAAAATAAATGTTTCAGTTTTTTAAAAAGGTTACTTATGTGAACTCTCCTGTGCCTTGATCTGTAAACTGTTGTATGTAGCTCTGCTGCATCAGGTATGAGAACCTGCAGCCTTCCAGGTATTATAGGACTCCCAACTAGCATCAGCTCTAGTTAGCACGGCCGATGGTCAAGGATGATGGGAGTTTCAGTGCAGCAGCAACATCCGAGGATTCCCCACCCGTGTGCCACAGAATGTAACATTAGTTAACTCTACCTACCTATCGACATACTAATGAGCTGGTCCTTTGGTGGAAGCAGCCCTTATTTTAGGCTGCAATTCTATACATACTCACCTGGGAGTTTCCACTACAACATTTTACAGCTATGAAACTGTGAAAGCTATTAGTTGCAATGCCACCAATTCCCCAAACTAGCCCATTCTGATATCTCCCTTGGAATTCATTTTCAAAGTGTTAATTGGATACATTCGAGGGGAGAGACTCCATCAGGCAAGGCCTCTTTCCACCTGCCTTGCCCCACCCTCTGGCCCTAGGAGTCCTCATAAGGGAGCTGATCCTGGAGGAAGAACTGTGAGGGGAGAGACTCCATCAGGCAAGGCCTCTTTCCACCTGCCTTGCCCCACCCTCTGGCCCTAGGAGTCCTCATAAGGGAGCTGATCCTGGAGGAAGAACTGTGAGGGGAGAGACTCCATCAGGCAAGGCCTCTTGTCTGCTTCTCTAGACTGCTTCTCACTTTGTATTGTACTGTTTTATGTACTGTGGCTTGCCATTGTTTTATTGATTATAGTTTAGAAATTATTTATTGTAACTGTTGAGTGGATTTCTGTTTAACTTTTATATGTTATTATTATTATTTCATACTATTCTAATGATTGTTGAAGTTACTTTTTTGATGTAGGTTGCCTGTTTTAAAGTTATGTTTTATTATCACATTTTTGTATTGCATTAGATTGTTGTAAGATGTACAATTTTTGTTTCTTCGGCTTGTAAACTGCCTTGAGTATTGTAAGATAGAAAGATGGTGTACAAATTAAAAATGAGGATGATGAGCCTAATAATTCTACCCTTTCCTCTTCAAGTTGGAAACTCAAGTGCCTCCATGGCTCTGTAGCTTCATCAGGATCACATGGAACCAGTTCAAAAATATCTTTATTTGTGGGACCTCATCAATTATGCCCGCCAAGTGTTTAGAAGAGTGTGCATATGGGACATTTGAAATGGAATATGTCATATATTTGGATATATGGTTGTGGCGGTAGTAACTTCCAAGTAACATAGGAGCCAACTCTTAGGGTGGCTGGGCCCCCACAAAGTTGATGGACATTCCCATTCAGTTGGTGCGTGTGCACTGTGTCATGTGATCAGTTATGCCAGGTGGGGCTTACCTGGGCCCCAACAATATTTTATTCAAGTTGGCACCCCTGCCAAGTAGATTAGTGGCACATCATAAGCAGGTGTTTTACATATGCTTTGGGTAGACATCAGGAGGACTACAACTTAGGAGTTATTTCTTATGAGGGAACACAAAATCTAAACTGGCAAAAATGCTTGTTTATACAGCAACTGTCATTACACTCCAGAAACCATTTTGTTATTTCTGCACTAGCTAAATTCACTTGGAATATATTTTGTTTGGATAACCACATAAAATCAATCTGGAATGGAATGGAATTAAAGTGACCACAGGTTTCTTGCAGCCCTGTATAATCAGCTTTTTTCTTTTTACCGACTATTTTGAAACTAGACTATAAAGGATCAGTGATGCATTACTGAAATTCGTTACTAAATTACTGATAAATTACTAAAACAAAAAGTATTTGGAAGAGTACTTAACTGTAGAAAAGTAGCTAATTTGTATGTTACTATATTTAATGAAGTCAGAATCTGGGGCATCATCCAATCAAAGTTAAGCACTTCATCAGTTCTAATTAGTCCCATTGAGTTCACTGGGAGAGCTTCAAGCCTGTGCTTAACTTTTCCATTAAAATCCATGGATCTTAAAAATTGCTTAAGGCTGCAATCCTCTGTTCACATTTACCTGGGAGTAAGTCCTACTGAAGTCATGAGACTTACATCTGGGTAAACATGCTTAGAATAGCACTTAGTTTTGATTGTGTTTATTTTACAGTCTGCAAAGGTTCCATGAAAGAATCAGACACCAAAGGATGAGAAAAGGCAAATATGCCTGTTTATTTTTTACCATTTCTTTGATATGTTCTTAATTATTTGTTGAAAGGGGTTTTTTTGTTTTTTAAAAAACAACAGAAGACTCCCTCACTTCCCAGTGTTGCAGTCAGTGCTATAGGAGATGAAGTATTTAAGCATCCATGTCAGGTAACTGTTGTTTCAAGTTTTGTGTTTTTCATATTAAACAATTTGCATTTATCCCTTTATACATACACCATTTGGGGTATAAAGATAATTGCTTTTCTAAATGGAGAAAAACATTAAAAAGAAAGAATGACAAAGAGAAGAGAAAAACATAGTGTTTGTGGAGCAGAGGGGAGTGTAGTTCACAAGGAGAAAGGGTCTGTTTCTTAATTCAGAACCATACCAAGCTCAGGGCCAAGTGAGATGTGATGTAAAAAGCATCTCTGCATTTGAGGTACAGCGTTTTGGTTTTTAAAGGCAAAAAACAGCTGCTAGGTGGGGGGAGGTTGATTATTGTAGCAGGTTGGGAATAGGGGAATTTACTCTTTCTAGACCAGTGGTTCCCAAACTTGGGTCTCCAGATGTTTATGGACTACAACTCCCATCATCCCTAGCTAGCAAGACCAGTGGTCGGGGTTGATGGGAATTGTAATCCGAAAACAGCTGGAAACCCAAGTTTGGGAAACACTGGTCTAGACAATCAACAGGGCGCTTGAGAGAAGGGTTTTTCCCCCTCAGAGCCAGCATCATTCCCTCTCTTCCCAGCTGTTGTGATATTGTTAATTGTCCCCATTGGTTGCTATCAGGTTATTTGTTGTACATTAAATGCAAACTCACATTTAATGCCTTATCGAGTTTGGCCCTCAACTACAATGATTTGAAGACATGCGTCAGTGGAAAATATCAGTGTCTATAATACAATACTTTTAAATAGTTCATATCATTCAGTTACTGAAAATGCAAGAATGAGGAATGATGCAGAGACCACCCTTTAAGTCCATGCAATGTTTACCAGATGGGATACGGGCACTGTGGGTTAAACCACAGAGTCTAGGGCTTGCCGATCAGAAGGTCGGTGGTTCGAATCCCCGCGACGGTGTGAGCTCCCATTGCTTGGTCCCTGCTCCTGCCAACCTAGCAGTTCGAAAGCATGAGGTGCAAGTAGATAAATAGGTACCGCTCTGGTGGGAAGGTCAACAGCGTTTCCGTGCGCTGCTCTGGTTCGCCAGAAGCGGCTTAGTCATGCTGGTCACATGACCCGGAAGCTGTACACGGCTCCCTCGGCCAGTAAAGTGAGATGAGCACTACAACCCGAGTCGTCCGCGACTGAACCGAACGGTCAGGGGTCCCTTTACCTTTTAATGCTTACCAAATGCAGCAAAGGTTTCACAGCAGTTCCTCACACTGCCCCAGAGAAAGCATGTGAACAAATATTGCTGGGTGGACTCAGTAGGCTCAGAAACTGGAGTTTCGTTTATTCTTGGTGGGTTTTATCCATTTGCTAGGAATTGGTGGGTTCCCCACACACACACATTTGTGTCCCTCCAATACAACTGGCTTGTGATCAAGATATTGAACTTGTGTATTCTGCTGGTGTTACTACAGACAGCATGTGCAAGAGGGGCAAGGAAAGTGTCTTCCACTCTGAAATGAGAGGGCATGGGTATTGTTCAGTTGCGTGTTTAATGCTCCCATAGTTATCTGAAAACAGAGAGAAATTAACACAGTCAGGGTTAATTAAATACAAGTTGTTCCACATGTTTGACCTGCTTGGTAGGAAATAATCATCACGGCATCACATAGCTAATTAAAATGCTGGGAAATGAAAGCAAAGGACAGGAGGAGTCAGTTCTTCTCTGAGACCTCCATTCAATATAGTAATCTAAAGCTCTAAGTAACTTCTGTTGAGAAGTATGGCAAACTGAAAACGTAGTGCATTATGGGGGAAACCAGATGCAGTCTGGAAAATGGCATTGTCCTGGGCAAAGCTGCATAAATCACTTCTGCGGTGTATCTGTAGCCTGGTGAAGGAACGTCAGCCCATAGGGAGCTGCCTTATACCAAGTCATATCAATATTCACAGTATTGTCTACATTGACTGGAAGCAGTTCTGCTGAGTTTCAGACAGGGACATTCCCAGCTCTGCTTAGAGATGCCAGGAATTGCACATCTGTCCGTCTGCCTTCAGAGCATGAGCTACAGTGAGCTACCACTGAGCTATGGTGCTTCCCCACAACGGGAGGGTGAGTTAAAAAGAAAGACCTTTGCAGGATTCCCTGTGCTCAGCGGCACACTTAAACTGGGCTGGAGGTGCCTATCCATGCACTGTTAGTGGGTCAAGGATCTGTGGCCTTGGTACTATGGCTGGTGGTCCAATTTAAATGTGAAAGGCTAGATAGAATGCCACAAGGATGGGAAATTTTTGCCCATACCATGTCTGGATTACAGGTGGGGTCAAGTTCAATTCTCAGTATGAAGGAGCTGCTTGTAATCCTGCACCAGCCCTGCACATCCACTCCTATTGTTATGTACTGAAATTCTCACCCTGGGCCAGCAGGGGGATACTGTAGATAGTTTTCACTCAGGTCCACATATGCAAATAAGGGATTGAAAGTGACGTTCAGTGATTGGATAGTTACAGAAAATTGCTATTATTGTGTTGTAGTGGAGCTCTATATAAGCAGGCTGGCTGAACCCTTCAGTTCAGTTCTGTTCTGGCCTGTGAATAAACAAGAGCTGTTTGAAGAACCGCTGTCTTGTCTGATATGTTCACCCACAACTTAACACCTATGGGCTTTAGCACACCCACAGGAGCATCATCTCAGGCTGTAACCTTGCCTGGACCTGTATTAGGGGAGAATCAGCAGAGGCAGATAATGAAAAGGAATAATCTGCAGGGTAAATAAAATGAAGGAAGGCAGCCAGTAGAACAATCTTCCCTGAAAGCACAGGAATGACTCTTCCTAATATTATGAAGATCATAATTAATATTCATCTGGAGTTGTTTACCCAACTTCTTAAGTAAAGCATGGGTGGGCAGATTTCAGGCTTGTGACATCTACTTCATCTTTTAACCAGCACTATAAGCTTCAACAGATGCTAGGTGCAAAACAGTGTTTTGAGAGCAGGGTATGGCCACATGTAAAATGCTGGAATAGCGGGTGGAGCTAATAGAGGTGTAAATGATGCCCACTTGCATGCCTTTCTATGATTGCACCTTTTGTGTGACTTCAACTTCCTTCTGCACTTAGGCAAGCACCATCTTGGACTATAGTTCATCGCCTCAATAAAACATGCTTGTTTAGCCAGACAGTTCAGTTTTTCTGACCCTTTGCAGCTTCATTTGATTCTGTATATTGCTGCATTTTAGTATTTATTTTATTTTGTATATTGCCTTTTAATATTGACACTGCCTCAAGACGCTGCTGAAGAAGTGGTATGCGAATGTTTTAAAGAAATTATGCATTCATCCAAAGCGTTGATATTTCATCCTTTAGCCAAGTTCTGAAGCAGCTTACAGGCATCAACACTAACTGTACCAACATTGGAATGTCCTCCAAATGTGATAAATACAAAACTTCATCTGAGTTGCTGTAGAATACAGATCAGGGATTTCAACAACCTAATTTGGAGGGGGGGGGCTTGCTGTTGATATTGTTAAACCATGGGTGTCAGAAAACCTTGCAGATCTACTGCAAACAACGCAGATCCATGCCAATAGATATCCCCATCAGTTTTACATTTGCCTCTGAATTATCGCATTCTTCTCTAGATTTCACAGCACACACCAGTAGTTCCAGGACATCTGTTGGCTGGGCTGCCCTCACTTCTCACAAACACAGCAATCATCCATCAGTTAGGTTCATTTTCAGGTTTGTTTGCTGAGGCTGCAGGTCATACACCAAGCATGCAGCACAGTTGCTGCTTGAATAATGGAAACCAAGTTGATCGGTTGGCTGGGCAATGCCATGTGTGAATCTCCTTTTGTGGAGTGCTTTCCCATGTGGCTGCAGCTTTTTCAGTCGCAGCTGCACACAGTTTTGCCAGGTTTCATTCTGCAGCTTTGTTTCCAAGTGGTAACCAAACACCAGGGCTATTGAATTGTGTTTTTGAATCCCCACCTAAGAGGACGTTTGAGAAGAGCCGCTCTAAGCTGTTCTCCTGCAGTGTCTTTTTCTTGACCTTGAGTCCGACAAGCTTTTCTTTCTCTGAAGAAAATGAGTTGGCATTCCAGCATTCCTCCCTGAAGCTTCACCAAGGTGCCCAGTAGTCCTTAGGAAAAGAAGGCCATGGAGCTGTTGACGTGAGTCATTATCTAGCAACAAAACCACAAACAGGTGCAACCTGCTTGATTGCTTCACCCGGGAGTAATGTTTTCCTGTTCAGCCACAGAAAAGAAAATTACTGCTAACAAGGTAAGAGTTGCCATGCTATTGAAATCACTTCATTCTTTTTGCATTAAAAAGCCTTTTCCCTGTCACCTATTTGCATTGCCACATGTTGGAAAACAGACGAGCAGATGGCACACCATCCGACAAGCTGGGTGACACAGTTACATAGTCTAGGGTCAATCTGAGGTGATGCATAGCTTACTGACAGCCTTCCCACCAGGGGCTCAGACTGACCTGTGCTGAAATTGTTCAGTGGGACTCCATCCAAGTCCAGAGACAAAAAAATCAATTAAAAGCTGGCATAGCGGCCCATGAACACATTAGCTGACAGGGAAAACACACCGGAGACCATAGAGATATTAACATACCAATGGGAGCTGATCTAAAAGACTTTAGCTAAGCAGCAGGTGTCAGTATGAGGGGTTTGTCATGATTGCCTCTAAAGAGGAAATTACAGTGGTGCCTTGCAAGACGAAATTAATTCGTTCTGCGAGTTTTGTCGTCTTGCGATTTTTTCGTCTTGCGAAGCACAGTGTCGGGAAAGTTTTGGAAAAGCTTCAAAAATCACCAAAGTCTTTAAAAACCTCAAAAAAGGCTACCACACCACGTTCTATGAGTTGCTCCTCGAAGTCAAGTCGCAACTGTATTAACGGTGTTAAGAAAAAGGAAACAAACTTGCAAGACGTTTCCGTCTTGCGAAGCAAGCCCATAGGGAAAATCGTCTTGCAAAGCAGCTCAAAAAACAAAAAACCCTTTCGTCTAGCGAGTTTTTTGTCTTGCGAGGCATTCGTCTTGCGGGGCACCACTGTATTACATGGTAAAGAATGGCAACAGGAGGATATAGTGACAACTGCTTCCTTTAGCAGTGTGACAGGGTCAATGCTGTGTATGTATTTAGTGTTTTTATATTGTGATTTTATGTTGCAACCACCCTGTGACCCGCAAGTATATTTTGGAATACTAATATTAATAATAATAATAAATAATGAAGAAGAAGGAGGAGGAGGAGGAGGAGGAGGAGGAGGAGGAGGAGAAGAAGAAGAAGAAGAAGAAGAAGAAGAAGAAGAAGAAGAAGAAGAAGAAGGAGGAAGAATTTGCTGGGCAGCTAGCTAGCAAAGAAGAAGAGGGGTGCTGCAGTCCAGATCTCCAGGGTGGAGCATTACTGGTGGCTCATTAACTTTGCAAATGCTTGCCCCTAGGGCCTTTGGTCTTTTGGAGAGTCTTTTTGGGAGGTCCAGGTGGGAGAGAAAGGAGCAGGGTGGTTGCAGAAGCTGCTTGCTGCATGTGTAACCACTGAATACAACCCACTGACATTTATAAAACACCTTCTTTTTGAGCTACATCATATGTAGACAAGATGGATGTGCTCCACAGAATATATAGTATGCCAAGAGCAGGGCGCAAGGCTTTGCCTGCCAAGCCTCCATGCTTACTCATTAATATATTCTGCTCTCTGACTCGTGTCATGACATCTGAGTCAGTCCATTCACACCTTCCCCTCTTGTGGAGGAGGTTTCAAAGTGGGAGAGGGAATTGCCCTCACCACCAGCCTCAGATGTCACTAAAGCTGTACCTCAGATGCACAAGATGATCTCATTTTTCCATCTGAGAAGGTTCTGTTGCAGTCCTCAGACTCAAGCATCATCTGCCCAGAAGCCCCTTTTCTCCCCCATGGCACTGGAGTTAGCAGCTGTTGAAGCAGTCAAGGCCAACTGAAAAGGCTTTACTCATTGGAGGTGGAGCTTAGCCACACAAATAGAAATGCAGCTCTTCTTAAGGCTCAGTTTCGACTTCCTTCTTGTTGAAGCATTATCACTTGAGGCTGCTTGTATGGCACTTCAGCCTGAACTGCTCATGGCACTGTCTAGGGGAAACCCAACCAGATAGGCAGGGTAAAAGTTGTTGTTGTTGTTGTTGTTGTTGGTTGCCTGTTCCTTTGGCTTTGCTTTGTCAGAACTTGGACCTCTACTTAGCCTCATCAGGACATCAGCCTCCACTTTGTCATGCTTTGCCTTTCCCAAGCCTTATCTTGGACTTGCTTAAATTACCTCAGTCCTCTTGTTGGAATCTGAACTCATGCTTAGCACCCCTCCCTGCTTGAGCAATTTGCCTGAGACCACCACTCAGAACAGGACAGCTTGGCTCCACAGGTGGCAGCCTTCACCTGATGTTGACCACATCTGCAAAAACAGGAGAAGCGTACCCTTGGCTGAGTTTTCCTCCTAAAGTGGTACACATTATGAAACTATATGCCCATAAGAACATGGGAGGGGCATCAACTCTTGAAGAATGAAAGGGTGACATGAAACATGTCAGTTACTGGCGTGCAGGAAAATAGCAATATAGGAAGCTATCACATCTCACTGCAAAACCAAGTCCTATTCCCATAAGCTCCAAAGCAATGTTACCTGATAATCAGCTGTCAGCTTCTAAGAAGCACCCCATCCTGCTCATTCCTTCAAAATATGCCTACATGGAGAGATCAAATAACCACCAGATTCTTCCTCCGGGCAAATCTCACTGAACTGAGATTGTAGATGCTCTTGAGGTGGCAGAATTCCATCTGGTTGGTTTGCAAAGTCTTTCAGAAAGAGGGACCTGTTTTCTTTCATGTGTCTGTAATCTCTTATATTGCCCACCAAGATTATTTATCCTTAGTCTTTTTATCCTTATCACTGAAAATGAGTTCTCTGAAGCTCCTGTCTTCTATATTTCCCTCAGGTGATTAAATAAACAAAACATCATGAATCAAATACAGTGATGTGTTTAGATGCTTCCATGCTCCAAAAAAGAAGATTCTCTTTGTAGGCTATGAAACTGAGATAAATAATCTGTATATTTGCTTTGCAATGGAAATTTCTGAATTTTTATTCACTTAATGACTATAAATTCGGCTGATTTAATAACAAACTGCACAACAGTTGATATAAATTCTTGTTATGGTTAATGTTTTCACCCATTAGCCTTTAATTTAAAGGTTTTTGTTTTGTTGTTACCGATTTCAGTCTTAGAACCGAACTAGATAGAAAATACATGGGACAGTGTCGCAGGTGAGTGATACAGCATCTGCTCTGCATGCAGAAAGGCCCAGGTTGAATCCCTATAATATCCAGGTAGGGCTAGAAATGTCCCCTGTCTAAAAGAGCCAATGGCAGTCAAGTATACACAGTACTGAGCTAAACGACCCAATGAGTTGACTAAGTATAAGGTAGCTTTTATGTTTATTAGGTCTGTTGCCCCAAATGACTAGCTGACGCCCCCCCCCCATAACATGTGTCATCATGACATCACAGTGTTTCCTTTTTGCCCATTTAGTCCTACCTGCTGTCATTTGGGAGCCCATGATGTGGAGCATCAATAAGGGAAACACTGGATGTTGCGACACAAGACAACATCTCCTACAAGCTACAGAGGAGGAAAGGAAAACTAGGCATTCGGCAGCTAATTTTGGTGGCAGCCACAAGGGAACATACATGTTTCACTGGAAGATTAGATTTCAAAAGACAATTTGTAGTTTTTATACATCGCCTTTCTGATACTATTGCTCTCACAAGATGGAAAAGCCGTACACTCCATTGCCAAGGGAGAAGCCTGAAACTGGAAAACATGCCTGTGCACATTTTCCCGTGGTACTTCGAAGTTTAAGGCCACGGTTATACCGGCATATATTCAGTTCAGCAACTCCTTATGGATTCAGGAACTCCAGTGTGTACGCAGAAACCTCTTGCCTGTAAAAGTTTCCCTACAAACTTTCCTGGTGGGAGAAAGCTCCAAACGCAACCATGTACGTATATGAAGCTGCTCTTGCCACTGAAGTGAATAGGAAGTGCAGGGCTTGCAATAAAATCCTATGGGGCTCTGAGTTAGGACCAAAATATATAACTTAAAAAAGAAACATTCTGATCCTTGAATGCAGGCAGCATGTGAAAACCTCCTCTCCAGCAGTATGGCTGTGATTGTCACCTTTGATAGCTTTGAGATGGCACAATCCTGATCATGTACAGCTAGACTCCACTTATTCTAACTTTTCAAGGACAGGAATTTTAAATTATAAAATATACCTACATACTGGGCTGGATTCAAGTAACCTGGGACAAACTAGCCTAAGCCATGACAAGGGTTCCTGCTAGCACAACAGGGCTTTCCCCCTTCTCCTCTCTCCATGCCCATCTGTACCTCCTCCAATCAATTATGGAGGACAATGAGAACCCCCAGAGCAACACCCAGGGGGACAAGGGAGGGAGTTCATTTTGTCTCGGGGGGAGGGAATGTTGCAGTGATGGGACTAGCAGAAGAGCACATCACTGAATTCCTCCCACTGTTTCATAGTGCAGTCTTTTATGTAAACCATTTAGAGATTTTTGTTGTTCTTGATTAAAAGGTCTATAAAAAAGTAAAAAAAATAAATAAAGATTCAGGGCTCCCTCGACCCATTCTTAGTTCATATGATCTAGGCCCTAGATTCTAGAGTTAAGCCACTGACATCAGATTCTGGAGCTGAGCCCTTGATGAGCCTTGGCACAAATTCAGCCCTGCTGTGGGATAAGAAGCAGAGAACCGGAGAAGGCAGCGAGTTGAGAAAGGTTCAAGGAGGCCAATGGGGAGCTGCATAAACCACAAACAAAGCCTAGGAAGAAGCTGGGGAAAGAGAAAGTTCTTTATCCAGAAGGAAATGAACAAAAACCGCTTAGGAGGCCAGGGGCACAAAGGAGCCAAAAGGGAGGCTGAAATTCAAATATTGATTTGAACTAACTAAAAGGCCACATATTTGGCTACAGGGCTGTAGCTCAAATTTAATTGACTGGAATCATTCTCCTCTTTCTTTCCCAAGCTCAAAATAAAACAAAGGGAAACATACACAAATTGTTTATGGATGTGTCTACATGGGGAGAGATCACTCCCCCCCCCCCCCACATTTCAGGTTGCACTCTTACTCAAGAAGACTGGAGAGCAGAACCAACACAGTGTGCCTGCTGGCACGAAGGACGTTAGCACCTGATGCTCCTTCATCCACATGGCTACAAGAACAACATCCGACATTCCCTGAGTTCTCTTTTTCTCTGCTGTGCTGAAGCAGGAAGTGATGCTGGGACCTCATTATTTGTATAAACAGAGCCCGCCCTTGCTTTTGCAGATGGCAGCCGCCGCCTGCTGCAGCCCAGCAGCCCAGATATCCAAATGTAAAAGTTACAGGCTGATTATCGGCATTCCTTTTTAT
Source organism: Podarcis pityusensis (assembly GCF_964106645.2). NCBI lineage: Eukaryota > Metazoa > Chordata > Lepidosauria > Squamata > Lacertidae > Podarcis > Podarcis pityusensis. The sequence continues at coordinate 39,199,564 of NC_138026.1, read as the reverse complement.
CGCACATTTTCAATACGAACAGTGCACGGTGTAATTATGTTGTGCAATTACAAGATAAGCTTCGCAGGTTTCATTTAAGAGACGCCAAAAGAAATGGAAAGCTGACTAATGAGTGCTATCACGTGACTGAGCCAAATGGCACTCTTGCCAATCTGCCATATATTTTATTACAGAGTTGTTTTTAAACTCACAATTTTCTTGAAGACACAAAACAAAAGACAAGACAATTATAGAGCAAATCAATATTTAAAGAGAACGTTACTGCGGCTCCATCATAAATATCAAAAGGTTAGACATTAGAAAGGCAATTTAAAATGACTGACCAAGAAGCAATTGGCTTTGCCAGTAATTATCTGTAGCACCCTTGTTGTAATTAAATTTATTTATGTTTGTAGTGGAATATTTGCCTTGCCTCCCACAGGATACCAGTGTTGCTAATTCCTGCACGGAAGCTGTATAATCCTAGGCCTAGCAGTGCTCATCTGGAATCGAATGTGTTTCAGCAAAAGTATTGCATTTCCTTTCCCCTTTCCTACGGGATCCTCTGGGTAAGGAAATTTAGCTGTGAGGGATTAAGTACTTCAATAAAATAAAGGGTAAATAAAATTTGATTGTATGCAAAATCTATTATTTGCCTTACTGAGTGAACTCAATACTGGCTCTGCCTCACAAGCCTCTGTTTCTTTTCTTAATACTATTGTAGAGTTGTATACCAACCCTGGAAAGTAAGGTAAAGGTAAAGGTACCCCTGCCCGTACGGGCCAGTCGTGACCGACTCTAGGGTTGCGCGCTCATCTCGCTCGAGAGGCCGGGAGCCGGCGCCGTCAGAAGACACTTCCGGGTCACGTGGCCAGCGTGACAAAGCTGCACTGATGAGCCAGCACCAGTGCCGCACACGGAAACACCGTTTACCTTCCCGCTATAAAGCGGTACCTATTTATCTACTTGCACTTAGGGGTGCTTTCGAACTGCTAGGTGGGCAGGAGCTGGGACCGAACGACGGGAGCTCACCCCGCCACGGGGATTCGAACAGCCGACCTTACGATCAGCAAGTCCTAGGCCCTAAGGTTTTACCACAGCGCCACCTAACTGGGGCCAAAACAAACAAACATACAGTCATACCTCAGGTTACAGACACTTCAGGTTGCGTTTTTTCGGGTTGCAGACCGCTGAAACCCGGAAGTACTGGAACAGGTTACTTCCAGGTTTCGGCGGTCATGCATGCGCAGAAGCACTAAATCGTGCTTTGCACATGCACAGAAGTGCCGAATCGCAACCAGCACGTGTGCAGACGCGCCACTGTGGGTTGTGGACGTGCATCCCACATGGATCACACTCACAACCTGAGTGTCCACTGTATTATCCTGAACAGCAGAATAACTCTTAGCCTGAGTGTTGCTATATGTTTTTCATGTAGCTGATCCAGTACTGCAATTCCATTTTCATAATTTATTGTAGTGCTGAAATGGCACTTGCGGGGGGCAGGGAGGGGTAGCTAGAAAAAAGAAAAAAGGCCCCAATGAATGCTGGGGTTTGTGAGAGACGATCCCTATCTTAGACTGACTCCTGCCATCTCATGTACAGAAACTGTTGGGAATATCAGCTGAATCTTATCTGGAAACTGGCAATGGGACAGCATCCTTCTGAGGACAGCAGGCTATCTTATTGTTATTGAATTTTATTTATTAAATTATATCTTTTCCTTCCTCCTGAAGGAGCCCAGGGTGGCCAATAGATTCACAACTGAAAGAAACAAAAATGTTTTTCATTGTCCTATACTGAAAGATTTTTGGCAGAAGGTAGCTGAAACTACAACAGAACTGTATGGAACAACCTTACATTTACAGAACAAAATATCCTTTAGAATTATATGTTCAGCACATGGAACTTCACAAAAGGACAATATGAGTGGACTGTCTGTGCCCTTACCACGGCAAAAAGACTGACACTGATGAACTGGAAAAATAAAAATGCGGCTCCCTTCTACCGTTGGATTTAAGACTTATACAAACTCGCAACATATGAACAACTTGCATATAAACGCAAATTCAATGATATTTGGAATCCATTCTTACAAATACTGTAATAGGTGAAGATCTGGTGAAGTACAATAACAACTCTATAAAGTATACAGCTTTGGGGTTTCCTCCCCCCCTTTGTTTCCCTTCTACATGGGTGCATTTTCTCCTTTTCTTTTTCTCTCTTTTATTTACGCCTCACCATGATTAGTGCACATATAATTATGCACTTTTAAACTTTCAATAAAGATATCTGGGGTGGAAAGAAAGCATTCTAAAAGAGTTAAAGCTTTCTAAAAGTAGTCACAGTTAAAAATGTCTAAAAGTGGTGACAGTTAACTTTATTCCATCTTAGGGTTTCAAGGAACAGTATTCTTCATCCATCAAATGCCTGGGTAAACAGGGATGTTTTCAAATTCCTCCTGAAATTTAACAGTAATGGAGACCAACAAACCATAGTTATGATGAACCACAGATTAGGGCTGAGACATAAAGCCACATTGTGGCTGCACTAGAGCAGTGAAAGGGAGGATAAAGCAGTTGAATCTGGGACAAAACACATATTCGTTTATATTCATTGCATCTATTTTTATCATATGAGACTGGTTTTAGTAATTTCCTCTGTGGTTATATCTGAATATAGCCAATAAAAACAAGAATTAATACAACAAATTAATCAACTCAAGATCTTGTAATAAAAATAGATACAATAAATACAAATAATTATGTGGCAAGTGGTTCGGTTGGGGTTGTGGATTTGTCAACTAGCACCTCCTGGGTTGCCAATGCAGGTATAATAAGTATGCAAGAGTGCTCCTGTTTTCATCTGTGAAATATTGGTGGGTTGAGGCTCACATCTAAGCTGACCCTCTCTGTGGATTTGACTAATTCTGCTCTGCCACACGAATCTGGTTTTCAGGCTGCGGCCATGTACGCAACGAGAAATACTGCAGCTTTGACCTTTCATGTCAGCCCCTTGGTCCCTGTGGGCATAGCTACAAATGTGCATATCTGAAGGTCAGATTGGCAATGGTCTGACACGCCCTTTCCCCTCCCCATTTGTCATGCAAACTTTGACCTTTCTCTAAGGAACTGCTCCGCTATAATATATCTCAGCTGAAAATTGTTCCAAGCAGGAAAGTCAGGCACACATAAATGCATAGAACACAAAATAATTATTGACCTGAATATTTTTATTATTCTTGTTGATTCCTGTTTAAAACCCCATAGATTAAAGATGTGTTTAAAGCAAAAAAGGAAAAGGGGAAAAAAACCAAGTCAGGGAATTATTGCCAATTATAGAGTATTAATTTGAATAACTGATTTGATATAAACTACAAATTACTACATCAGCATCATGCAGTGCCCTTATGCTCCCTTTGTAGAGAACTTAATTTTGTTAGCAAGGAGGTAACTACATCACAACCGTTTATGATCGATCATAGTCTATATGTAGGAAGCAGATTTAACAGGAAGCAAGAAGTTTTATTTTATTTCATTTTATTCCGCCTGAGGTCTACTCACTGATCGTTTGAGTTCTGGCAAAGCTTAACCACTCTGTGAGATCTAGAATTTGAACGTAAAATGAAGTTTTACAGTAGGAGGCTGTGTCCTGCAGACACATAGTTAATCTACAATTTGCAGATAGAGGCATTCCCATTAATTCCTGGGGAAACCTGGGCAGCTAACATCTTATCTATGCTTCCTTCAAAAGTTGCCCAAATTGAAAAGTTTGAAGCTAAAATACATTCATTCAAAGATTTTATTGTTGTTGTTGCATCCTATCACTGCAAATCAAGCTGACATGAACATGTCACCTGATTGCAAGCGAAGCAGAACTTTATTGAAGTGTCTATCATCGCATATAACGCTTATCAACAAAGACTACATGGCTGCAACTTGGCAGAGGGTGGGGGAAGGGTTGCACTGATAATGCCAAAAATGCAACTGTTTTTCTGAAGGTAACTGCTCCTGTCAGTGTAATAATAATGATTTCTGTGCCTTGCCATATCAACCAAGAGAGCAACAAAGGAGAGCAGGGTTCTGCAGATAAGGAAAATAACGCTTCATTAATGTTCTTTAGTGCTTAGTATTATTCTGTTTCAGCAGACATCAAGCCAATATTACACGTGTTTGGAAGCCGATATGTAAAATAATGAAGGACTCCATCGGATGACCTGTTTGTTGACCATTCACCCTGATTTGCTTGCACAACTTTCTATGTCCTTAAATTGGGTATAAAGTTTGTGAACAATACTAAAATATGGAACAGCTTCCCCAATAAGCCTTACAGATGTATTAATACTGTGCAGTTATGCTCACATGACTGTAGCAGCATTCAGAAACAAGTAAGCTCCACAACTCTATATTTCCAATGGGTGGTAGGTGCTTGCCAGTACTGTTACTGAGATAATGACTTTAAAATGTAATGTGTGGAGCAAATGTGCTTAATCTCTTTGCAATGTCCAAGGTGGAAAGTATATAACACAGGAGGAAAACAGATCCAGGTGATAGCTTTCCAAACAAACAGTGTGGTCATTCTGATATGCTGTTCAAAGGGAGAGAGGAGAAATTCAGTTTCGGTGACATTAAAAGCAAACCTCTCTGATATGCTTTCACCCTTCAAAATTTGGACTTCTCTAGATTTTGCAGTGCGGTTCTCTAGTCAAGTAATGTACTCAAAAATGTATATACTAGGGTAAAGTGTGGATCGAAATGCATGTGCTATTGAAAATAGCACAGAAATCATTTGGAGGAATTTGCTTTGCAAAAGTGTGTCTACCAGGAGACATTTGCACTAAAATGCTGATAAATTTTCACAAGGACTTGAAAAAATACCCACAGATAGATGGGGAAAGTTATGGAAAAATGAGAAAGGGAAATAGACAGATTCAGGCACTCTCACTGTGCATAAAGATCTGGCACCACCTCATGTGCAGTGTAATGTCAGTCAACACAGAGCAGTTTGACAACTGAAGTAATCAGCTGGCTTGAGTGTCTTCTCAAACACATTTCTTACATGGTTTGAGTAGTTTATAAGAAGGCTAAGTATGTGAGTCATTTTAAAAGCCAATTTTGCTGAAAGCATTTGACGTGCTGCATTTTCTCATGTTGTTATAAGTACGGTAATGAAATATACCCATGTTCTCTTCAGCCTCCTCAAACTTTTAGTATGACAGTGCTTTATTTTAAAACAATTTGGCACTGTATTTAGACACCCTGAGTTTTAATGTGCAGTCCTCTAAAGGGGGGCGGGGATTAGACCGGAGGACCTGAACAGCTGGGAACACTGCATAGCTCTGCAATATTTGTTCATATGTAGGACGCGAAATCATTGAATTGTAGAGTGGGAAGAGACCATCTTGGAGTCATCTAGTACAACCCCCTGCAATGCAGGACTCTCAACTAAAGCACCCATGACAGGTGGCCATCCAACCTCTGCTTAAAAACTTCCAATGAAGGAAAGTCCAGCACCTTACGAGGGATTTGGTTCCACTGTCAAACAGTTCTTACCATCAGAAAGTTCCTCCTGGTGTTCAGTCAGAATCTCCTTTCTTGTAACTTGTAGCCATTGGTTTGAGTCCTACTCACCAAAGCATGAGAAAGCAAGCTTGCTCCATCTTCCATGTGACAACCCCTTAGATATTTGAAGATAGCTATCGTATCTCCTCTCTTGTTGTTGGCATCTGTCCGTCTCAGGAGAAAGTGGAAGAGTGCACCTTCCAAGTAAAGTCAAACTGTTGCAGAGTTACAGCACCTGCTGTGGCTTTAAAGACTGCTCAGGATGAGTGCCAGCTCACCCTCTTCCCTGAGCTCTGCAGCAGCAGCACTGGAAGGGGAAATAGGGACATTCCAGGATCAAATCAGAAGGCAGGATGGCTTCTGTAATTCTGGGACTGTTCCTTGAAAACCAGGACACTTGGAGGGTTTGCATTATTCAGCTACTAAAACCACAGGAATTTTTTTCCATTCAAATGGTGGTTAGATCTGGTTAGTAGAAGCCTGATGTTTGGTTACCCTGTAATCTAGCCAGAGGAGCACATTTGTTAAGAGCTGGTGACCTGCATCAAGTGTTCTGCAGCAGATCACAACAACAACATCCTACCTGTGTTATATCAGCTGTTGATCATCTTCACTGCAGTTCCACAAAAAGGTCAAAAGGGCCAGTACCCTTTGCAAACGATATTTTTATTATATGGCTGCACCTTTCAAAATACCCATTATCTGTCATCGAAGCACATCTGAAGAAATAGAGAACCCAGCCATGCCGCAATAAACAATGCTATCACCTCTGCTAGGTGAGCTATAAATCAGCCACGGAGAAGTCATTGTACAAAGGCCATGTAAGACATCTGGGCAGTAGCAGCACAAAACAGCCAGCATCAGAAAACTCTACCTGTGCAGGTGGGCTATCACTGAAGCAGGAAAAGAGTGAGGGCAATACATCAACTGGTAGCTATTAGAAACCTATTACAAGAAGCCTTGGTAGACTTATGGGGTTTTGGGAAGAAATGTGGTCTTTTCGGCATTTTCAGGCTTCTTGACAGATCATAATCTTTCCTAATCCTATAAACAAACTCTTCAATGTGAATAAGAGCAGGTGGGGAAACAATGACATCTTCCACATGTATTGGAGGTGCAGTAGGTATTATTCATCTTCAGTTCAGAAACTGGACATAATTTGTTAATTTTGTGAGTTTTGTCATATCACTCCGGGGTATGCTACAATGCTTCCAAGGAGTCTCCCATACATGACTGAGCTCCTCCTTTAATAGGTTCTATCACCCACTTTATGGGCGCCTGTATAAATGACCATACCTATCCCCTTGATTTCTAGAAGTGACCATATCATCCCAACGCTTGATTTACACTAGTGGCCTGACAATGGCAAAATTAAGATTTAACAACTGGATTTAAAGGAAGCACAGTTCCTTTATTATCCGATGGGTAAGCCCTGGCTTCCCATCTGACAATAGATTAAAGCCATTTCCATGGGAGAGTTAAGTGTTGAGTTGAGAAGCAGTTCCCTTCGAAGTGTTTGCTTTGTAGAAAACCGACACACATTCTTTGCCACTGTTATAGACAAAGCTCTTTTCTATAACAGCATGGTAGGGCACATTGTTTGGTTGCAGGCTGGATTAATGGAACCCATTATAAGGTACTAGCGGCATGCTTGTTGGCAACAATCCACAGCAGACATAAGCCCACAGCAATCAATGGGCTTTTAAAAACACTGGCTATCAAGCACCACCTTTTAGGAAAGGCTATGCTTCCTTCTACTGAGAAGGCAACAAATTGCCAGCAGAACTTCAGCGTTGCCTCCTGGCCATTTAATTCTTCCATTTGCATAAAAGACAAGCGGAAATTCATTAAATGAAGTTAAATAATGTCACAGTGTGGTGACTGATTTTGAAAATCATATCCTTTTATCTTTGTCAGAGCAGAGCTCAAGTCACATAAGTGGAAGAGTTTTGCCATCAGTGTGAGGCAAACCCTGATGAAAAGAAGAAAAATAGGCCCTGGTTTGCTTTCAGTGTTGCCTTTCTCTTTCCCCTACCCACCCACTCTTTTCTGCTGTAGGGAAAAGTCACACATGCCCTAGGGGGAAGCTCAGAGTTCTCTCTGATGTTGTGCATCTGAGTAACAAAATGAATACTGAGGCTTTCATTAAGCGCTATACTTTCCATCTGTGGACACAATGTACTTACCAATGCAGATTAGGGCCTTCTGATTTGCAATGCAGACGAGTCTTTTACACATCCATAGTGTGGCTGGAGACTTCAAAGCCTTCTTTTTTTCAAAGAACAAAGCAGATTAATGACGAAGGATCTGTTTATTGTATGCATTCCCCAGTAGATGAAAGGTTCGTAACCTAGGGGGCGAGCACAAAAGCACAGCAAATCATAGAATTGTAGAGTTGGAAAGGAATCTACTCCAACCCCCTGCAAATATCTACCTCAAGACCCAGGCCTGAAGCCTTATAACCATTGTCCTCAGAGCGAGCAAGAGAGGCTCTGTTCAGATCCTGACCACTAACTCTATGTACATTAAAATCACATTGTCGTGGTCTACAAGCAAAATATTAATGGAAGAACAGATGAGGCAGGTACATCCTGGGTCTTCTAAGTAATGACAACCTCTGGTTGGCAACTGCTTCATAGGATGCACAACTGGCCAGCTCTCTTGCTGCTTTAGAACAGGAATAGCCCATGTGGTGCCCTCCAGATATTGTTAGACTACAACTCCCAGAAGCAGCATCACTGCAGCATACGAGAAGCAGGAGGAGTGAAGTAACAGTGATACTGACACTGTGTGCATTCACAGACAGGAGCACTGAAGTGCCTCCAGTGTGGTGTAGTGGTTAAGAGCAGTAGTCTCGTAATCTGGTGAACCGGGTTCGTGTCTCCGCTCCTCCACATGCAGCTGCTGGGTGACCTTGGGCTAGTCACACTTCTTTGAAGTCTCTCAGCCCCACTCACCTCACAGAGTGTTTGTTGTGGGGGAGGAAGGGAAAGGAGAATGTTAGCCACTTTGAGACTCCTTCGGGTAGTGATAAAGCAGGATATCAAATCCAAACTCTTCGTCTTCAAAAATGAGCCTACACAGCACTGACCTCCGTGGCCTTTCCTCTCTCTCCCAGCAAGCTATAGCAACGCTGCTGTCGGGGGGGCAGGTGTATGACAACACCCCTTCTCCACTGGCCAATTCTGATCATATGTACGAAGAGCATGCAATACGTTTTTCGGTAGCTCCACACTTGTCCCCCACCCAACAAACTCAAACTTTACCAAAGTTGTCTGACAGAGGAAACCACTGCATAAACAGGGTGAGTCATTTCCTGATAAGTTGGGAGGTAATGAATGATCACTGACTTTTATAAATGAAAGTAAGCTTCCCCCCACCCTCGCTCCCTTCTCTCCCAGACAGAGAAGTGACACCTTTGAAAGAGGGCAGGGTGAGTGCTTCAAGCTTCATGGAGTTAAAATGCCATGAAAGAGCCTTTGGAAGCTGATGAGAGCTTTTACTGGGGGGAAGAAAGCAGGAGGCAGAGCAAAAGGCCATCTGGTGTTCCCCTTGGGGGAACAGAATTGTACTACTTTGTACTGAATGTGTGTTTAATGAGTTTGAATGGCAACTATAAAAACTAGTGATCAAATGGGTAGTAAAATTCACTGAATGCAGAATAATTCAATGCTGCTAGCCAGCAAAGAAAAAAGGGACACATGGGAGCAGGAAAAAGATAAAGAGTGACTGGGCAGTCATCCTGTTCCATCATTGTTAACACAAAAGTTAAACTCACTCATCATGACTCATCTTTTATCTTTTTAGTTTCTTGATTTATGGGAAGCAAGCATAGGTACCCTCTGCTACAGAGATCCTTGTAGCACATACTCCTTCAGGTGGGGAAGCAGCTCTTGGACCAAGATAGCCTGGCCACTGTGGTCCTGGCTTTCATTGCCTGAAGACTGAATTACTGCAAGGCACTCTTCGTGGGGGTTCCCTTGGACTTAAACCAGAAGCAGCAAATTGGTTGATTGGGTTATCTCATCCATACCATAGAATATCTCTGTTGAGGGATCCACACTGGCTGCCAATATGCTACTGGGCACAGTTCAAGATCTTGTGTTTGGCATTTAAAGTCCTAAACAACTTGGCTCCGGTTTACCTAAGGGATCACCTTGGCCCATGTATTCCCGCCTGGCAACACCTATGAGGCTGCCATTGTTCTTCTCTGGAAACAGCTGCAAGAAAGGAGATCTATGTCTGTGATGAATGTGCAGTTCTGCTTGTGATAGAAGCTAATTGAGACCCTTTTAGGTTCTCTTGAAGGCCTCAGGGACACACTGAAATGCAATGTGCATGCACAAACAAGGAACTACCAACATGGCACTATATCCTCAATGTGGGACTATCATGCAATTCTACTGCATATTGGCAAATTTGGGTTGTGCAATTATACTTGATAGGGAAGTCTTCTGCAACAAGTCTGCTTCCATAAAGGGTGGAAAGGCAGTACTGTAACTTACAAAGTAGCTGTATAGAAGGATAGAAGGATGGGTTATTGCCATGTACTTTAACACAGGCTCTTCAGAGGGGATGCTAAATAAAAAATGTAGTATCTTTGCTGCTGAAACTGGTTCTTGCAGAATTTGAAACCCATCTTGTAATGGGTAGTTCTTGTCAGTAGGCCCCTAGCTGGGGAGTGGACCCTTGGCAGATGCCTGACCCTCCAGAGCGTTGATGGGAGCCCCCACCCCACCCCCATTATGCCCCCTTTTGGGGTCAACGCCTAAAATGGTACTTGCCTGCATTAGCAAAGCAGCAACCAAGAAATGGGCTAAACATCACAATGACAGCATGAGTCCTATGATATAATTAACAAATCAACGAAGCATTTATCGTCTACAAAACAACATTAACAAAATAACTATAAAAATAAGCTAAATACTATTCTGTTCATACACATACACACATTCCTCCCCATCCCCCCCAAAATAAACACATCCATCATACAGGACAACCTGATCTAATAGAAATATCTACAACAGAGGTATACTTTAACTTTGTTAGTTATTATTCCTATGCCATCACAACCCTTCCAGCAAGTGAGCTTTTTATCTTCCTATGCTATGTTGGAAGTGCTTGCACATTTATTGTAGATTCCCCTGTGCTTTGTTTAATTGGCCGTCAGGCCCACTAAGTTCCATGGAGGTCACCCAGTGCCAGATTTATGTATAAGCTAAACAAGCTATAGATTAGGGCCCCACTCTCTTGGGCCCTCCCCAAAATATACTTCTTCTTAATTGTATTTCACTATTAATATACTTCTTCTTAATTGTATTTCAGTTCAACAATTACTTTGATAAAATACATATTTTGTTATGTGCAAATGGCTTTAGGTCCATAAATTACCATATAGCATATATTCAACACAAAAAACAGCGACAATTTGTTGACAAAGGACAGCTGGACATACAAAGGGCCCCATTACCTTCAGTAGCTTAGGGCCTCATCAAACCTAAATCTGGCCCTGAGGTAACCACCGAGTAAAAGGGCATCAGATTGCAGCCTTTAACCTCCATTCATTTCTCCAGAATTTAAGCATGACGAACTTCAGTTGGATTGGGGCCTTCACATTTCAGAACATATCTTTGACATATTGATGCAGGAAAACCTGCCCCTTTCTCATGAGTAAACCAGAAAGCACATGAGGTGGGGGTGAAAAAGGAGTCCAACGTTTATTTCTGCGCAGATGTTTGAGCCGTTGGGATTTCTTCGCAAAGACTGGTCCTCGAATAAAGGATGCAACAGTTTTTAGATTCATTGCAGAAATTACAAATTCAGTCACCCAATCAGATCTTATTGTTTCTCCCTCTCTCTTACAAAGCTCATTGGTATGCACATGCTGTCTTCCTGTGATTGGTCCGAATTGCAAACAGTGAGAGAATGTGTACTAGTGGTCTATAGACAAAGGAAACTCTTTGTGGTCTGTTAGATTTTTTTGCAGGATTAAATTTCACCACAGTTTTAGATTTCCCCACCGTTGTTGAGCATGCTCAGGTTGTACCAAAACCTCCGCCCAGTATGTTTCCCTATTCTTCATTACCTCAATATAAACTATCCAAGACAGGCAGCAGCCTTTGCCATGCTGGCAAACTTACCTCTTTCCTCAGAACTTCTTTTCTGTCCAGATAAAACATTAAGTTATGCAGACAAGCAACACTGCACACCTCTATTAATAGAAAAAAGATCCAACAAACTACCTGTTCACTCAGTGAAAAAAAAATCCAATTAATTTGAAAAGCGTTGGGTTGGCTTTTTTTTTTTAATATTGGCAAAATTATTCACCCATTAAACTTCTGCTTTATAGCTACTGATCTCTTTCAGCACCCTTCAATAAAATATATCTTCCTTCTCCCATATTTCTCTTACTTGATGAAAGCATTCAATATATTAGGATGAGAGGAAAAATTCTGTTCGGAGGGGGAGAAATATTTTTGAAGTAATATAATGAAAGGTCTGAAAAATGTAATTAAAATGGGTGAAACTGGAAAAAAGAGAGAGGGAGAAGAGGGAGAAAGAGAAAGGGAGGGAGGGAGGGAGGGAGGGAGGGAGACTGGACTCTACCTTCTTGCTTTCTTTACAGAGAGCATTGATACCATGTATATCCTGAAAGGGGGAGGTAATAATAATTGCAAGATGTACTAAAGTGATGATAAGGTTAATCTGTTCAATATGACTCCAGTTAGAATAAGGTGCCAGGAGATGCAAACATGAAGAAACTTGAAACTTGGGTTTTTGCTGTTAGTTCTGCCTCTAAATTAAAAATAAATAAATAAATAGAAGAGTTTGGATTTGATATTTCGCTTTATCACTACCCGAAGGAGTCTCAAAGCGGCTAACATTCTCCTTTCCCTTCCTCCCCCACAACAAACACTCTGTGAGGTGAGTGAGGCTGAGAGACTTCAGAGAAGTGTGACTAGCCCAAGGTCACCCAGCAGCTGCATGTGGAGGAGCGGGGAATTGAACCCGGTTCACCAGATTACGAGTCCACTGCTCTTAACCACTACATCGCGCTGGCTCTATTAATAAATAAATAAATAAATAAATAAATTTTTTAAAAAAAAATTATTAAAATTTATTTAATAAATAAATAAATTAGTTAATTAATTATAGGTTGGATCCAGTACAGTTCTTTCTGCAGACATAGGCTGTCCATATGTTCATGGAAGGGATTTTGATCTGGTGGAGGCATCTGCAAGCACCTTCTTCTTGCAGCCTCTCCTCTCCCGCACCTGCTGTCACACACCATATTATTTTGCAAAATGAGCTGGAATGTTTTGTGCATTTACTTACATAATATGACTGTTTTTTGCATGAATGAATGACAATTTTTGGAACGAAGGCAAGCTCTATGCAAAAGAGCCAACAGCAACCATCCCTCTTTGGCAATCTTAAATAAGGAGGACTTTAAAAAAAAAAAATTAAAAAAGAGTATGAGATGGCAAAACAACCTTCCTTGGAAGGAGAATGTCACATTTCAGGACAGATGTGCCTGTTTTGCTAAAGGCACCTTGATGGGGGTTTGCAAGGTGGTGCAAACAGCCTTGAATTCCTGAGAAGATGTACTTGCCATATAGTGCTTGTAACTTAAAAGGAGCATCTAGTCTAAAAGACTGAGCAGAGGGCATGGAATCATTGCCACCTTTGGGCAAAAACCTCTGCCGCACCCCAAGGAGGAACATGAAGTATCCATCAATCACAGACAGATTTAGGGCAACACAATTGGTCCCCCCCCCCACAGGTTGCAGGAGCCAATGGGGTATTTTCTTCCCTTCTTCCCAAAGTCCAGTAAGCACTGGGTCCTAGATTCTTCCTTCCTCCTTCTCAAAGCCTACTTAGTGTTTTCCCAGCTTTGGGAAGGAGGTGGGAGGGCTCTAGGACCTGGCAGAGCCTCATGGCTCCTTCCCAAAGTCCAGCACCTTTCTTCCGTGGCTTTCAGAAGGTGGCGTGAAGGTTGGAGCAGACGTCAAATTTTGCCTTGGCACAGCATGCCATTCACCAAGGCCTGCTCCTGCATCAGCTCCCTCTTTATGAATCCAGAACAACTATGCCTGGTAATTACATGCTGCGGAGCATGTTTGAATATACATAACACTTTCACACAGTTAAAATCTCCTCACCTGCATGATCCAGTTTTATTCCTTTTTCATCCTAACATCAAAGTGATATCCAACTAAGCCATATTCGGAATAGAGCCACTGAAAACTGAGACTACTCTAAGCATGACTAATGCTGGTTAGCACCCTAAATTTATTGTAACTTAAGGTTAAGGGTAGCCTACTTCAGCAGCTTTCAAATCAACAAAAAATTGTGTCTCAATAATTCTGGCTGTCCACAAAACTAAAGACAGGCACATCAGATTACTTTCAGCCTGTGTCTGTCCCATGTGCTCATTAATAAGTTTGTCCTGACCATTTTTGCATTAATCTGTAGGGGTTTTTAAAATATTAAATTATTATTAATAATAAATCTGTATAAAACCCCATATTTAACATTTTATCACATAATATTGTCTAAATATATATTTCATCTCAGTGTTGTGTTTATCCTAAAATACATGTTTGGTACATTTTCAAGCCAAAAACTGCATTGCAAAATACAGAGAAGTGTGAAATCTCAAGGATAATTAAATTCTGATCTGCGCATTAATGTAGGAGGTGCAAATTAGGTCTTTGCGGGCTGACTCAAGATCCCTTTCATCCCTATACACGAAGTTTTCTCTCTCACACACACAGCCTAACAGGGCAATCCTATACACAAGAAGCTGGTACAGAGCATGCTGGTGTAAATATGACTGACGTAAAGCTATGCCAGATCCTGAGCCCATTAAGAAGCCCCAAGGAGGGGGGAAAGCCAGTCATAGCCCAGCCAAGGACGAATCAATACCGTGAGAAAACAAAACACAGAATTTGCTTCGTTATCATCTTTAAGGCAAATGTAATGCCCACTATGCTCTTCGATGTGGTTTCAGAGCTTACAGTGCCACCCGCTGATTCATCAATAGTAGCTACCTGAAGTTTTAAACTTTCCTATACCATCACAACTAATAACAGGCACAGATGGACTTCATTAACTTGTATGGCCTCACATCCTGAAGGAGTTTAGTTGTGTATATGCAAATAGTATGAAGCAGGAAGAGCAGTTTGGCTGACTCTGTAGCATTGCCGTGACTGCAGCTCCTGGCATAAATTTGTGTGCTTACAAATGCTGACTCTATTACCAGGACAAGAGCTGTCACAGACTTATGGGTTGCTGTCAGAGCTGCTTCCAGATCCTAGCTCACAGAGGATCACGCTAGCCAGCGATCATTAAATAAAAGTCTTTATTGAGTTACAGTTTCCATTCTCAAGCTGCTGCGTGCAACTCTACGTCTCATGGTTAGATCGGCGAAGCTCCATCTGAGTCTCCGCCCCTTGTACACCAACTTAATATCCTAGCCTTGCTCCACCTTTTCCGCCTGACTGTTCTTCTCTGGGTCCCTCTGCCCCCCGGGGTCTCTTCCTTCCGGGATTCCTCTGACGCTGACGCTGACCCCCCTGACTCTTCTCCCTCCTTTCGGCGGGCTTTAGGACCTGGCTCCCTTTCCGGGCTGCCTACTGCGCCACCTTCCTGTGCATTTGAACTTGGCACGCGCGCCCAACCTTCCACCTTCCGTCTGACCGTTTCTTCGCTCCCCGATGGAGGTGTGGCCACTCCTGACTCGTGCCCTCCCCCCTGTTGTGAGCTGCCAGCGCTTGATCCCTGGCGCCCTTCCTCTTCCCTGCTCTCTGGCGGTGACGCTGGTCCTGATTTCCAACTGCTCCCCTCTGAGTCCCCTCTGGCTCTATCTTCCTGGGGTGTCCCCCTAGGCTCCCCCCTTGCCCTGGCCACTGGTGCTCCTTTCTGTGAATCTTCTGATTCACTGGAAAGACTCGGAGATCTCGGGTCGTCGTCATCACTCATCTTTTCTTCTGCCTCCTCTCCCTCGCTCTCTGTTTCCTCCCTTGCCCTTGCCTCTGCTCCTGAACCCCTGACAGTTGCATTCATAGGGTGGGGGAGAATTGGCTTGTGAAACATCATCCGCCTCAGGGCACCAGAGATCAAAATACCAGGCAAAATGAGACAGGGAGCTTGCTGTCTCATTTTTGTAACCTTGGGTGCAAACGGCATTGAAAACAAAATTGAATTTGATTGAGCATGAGATCATAAAATCTGTGTGCTTTAAGTTGAAAGTGTGCATGCATGTTTTCAACGCCCTTTTGCTTGCGATTGTTTTGGCAGAGGCATTATTCCCCATAAAAACAAATTATTCAATAATTGGCCGAGTCGCTTGTTAATTTTTTCAGCAACGGTCAGCCACGGTTCAAGCACTGAAAAAGTGGGAAGCGCTGAATTAAATATAATGTTGGCATCAGGCCAAGATCTAAATAATCATAATTTTTTAATGTGTGCGAAAGAATAAAAATTGAATGACAAAGATGTTAGGGAGAAATACGATTTTCTGAACGGGCAATATTATGCATGGGTTATATTCAATGAAGTCTTTGCACTCAAAATATAATTTCTGCTTATGCAGTGGAACTTTGTCTCCCTCTCCTTCCCCCCCATTACCCCATCTGCTCCAGAGGTTTGGGGGGCACCCCCTTGAGGAGATTTGGGAGGGTGCCGGGGGTGTGCAGGGGGACGAGAGGGAGAGGAAGTTCTGTTGGGTGAATGGAAGCAAGAGTAACAACCTTGTTAAATACCATCCCATATTTACTTGAAAGTTCATATAGTCTTTATAGCCAATGGGACTTATTCCTTAGTAAGTGTGTTTAGGATCACAGCCTGAGTGACTCAGTTGCCTACAAGAAGACACAAACATTGGTCCGAGATGCTCTAGGATGACTCTGTGTGAGATGCAGTGATAAGATGGTAAATGTAAAACTAAGCAAAACTGCACTTGTTTCCCCAGAGCAAATCACAAGAGAACATTAGAAAATATGACTTGATCAATACTTCACATTACCAGAGATGCATGCTGTCTGACAGCAATGTAGCTGATGAAATATCCTACTTTAAAACAATATTAACAAACGTAGGGAAAATATTTATTATTATTATCATTATTATTATTATTATTATTATTATTACAGTTTTCATTTTGATAGACCTATTGGCTATAAGCTAATGTAGAAAACAAAAAAACGAAGACTGAAAAATCTATTATTCCTTCAAAACTCTAGTCACTGACATTAATTAATAACCAGTTAATAGGCCTGAAAGTGGAGATGAGGCGCCACACCCCCTAGTCAAATTTGACTGGACTTAACCGTACAAGGGTCCTTTACCTTTACCTTTTTCATCAAATAATAAAAAATAAAAAATAATCT
The DNA here is from genome assembly GCF_964106645.2 of Podarcis pityusensis. Lineage (NCBI taxonomy): Eukaryota > Metazoa > Chordata > Lepidosauria > Squamata > Lacertidae > Podarcis > Podarcis pityusensis. The sequence goes on along the minus strand of NC_138026.1, from coordinate 39,182,631 downwards.
ACTCTCACTGAGTACAGATAGGTCTATTTTTATTTTCAAATCAATTTTGGACAAAAAATAGCTCTTTTTAGGTGCCATTTTACAAAGGAACTTAAGAGATGTATATTTTTTTAAATAATTCAGTGGCAGGAACAAAATCATGCCTTCCTGTAACCAAAAGATTCTCAGGCGAAAATATATTTCGACCTGGATAATCTTTTCAATTGCATCTTTGACATACAAGGTCAGCATGATTTCCACAGCCGGACTTCAATTATATTCAGGAACTTGGTTGCAACTTTTAGCAAAGAAGCTTCTTTAGAATGAAACTATTGCAAGACCTTCAGCGTGACAATTTCCTTCATTTAATGAAAGGAAAGAGAACATTTGTTTTTTGAGTGTGGAAAATGCTGAAAAGGGCAGGCTGGAATATCCAGGGCACGCTGAAGCATACAGCAAAGTGTCAGCATTTAGTACTAAGGAGAGGATTGTGACACCTATATATGTCAGTGAAACAGAAAGCTGCCACCATATAATTTCTTAAACACAACCCCCTGCTGCCACCAAAAAAAGTTACCCAGATATCAGCCATTTCGTAAGGCTTTCTCTTAATCTTGGATGAGGCATGAATCCAAGTCAAATAGGAGATATCTATTCGGACCACCTCAGAGTCCGAGGCAGAGTGGTCCAAAGTGCAGCCTGAGGGCCGCATGTAGCTCTTGAGACCCTTTTTGTGTGGCCTTCAACAACATTTGAACCCCCCACCCCATCTGAGCCCTCAGGCTGCCTTCCCAAATATGGGTAAGTGAGGTGCTGGACTTTGAAAGGAGGTGTGGGGGCTCTGACAGGGTCTTAGTGTCCTGCCTCCTTCCCAAAGTCTTCCCAACTTTGGGAAGGAGGTGGTAGGGCTCTAGGACCTGCCAGAGCCTCACACCTCCTTCCCAAAGTTTATCTGGCTTTGGGAAGGCAGCGAGGTGGTTGCTAGGCCATCAAAATTTGGCCTTGCCCCTCTTCCCATGCACAACAAGGCAGTGTGCAGCCTGCAGGTTCTGTGTCAAAGTACTCTTGCGGCCCACTTGTTATGAAAAGTTGAGCCACCCTGGTCTGAGGCAACCAAGGGTCTGAGATGGTCCAAGCTGTTAAGAGCAAAATGCTTACAGCACTGAAGGAAATGTAGGAGCTGCATGGAATGCAGGAACTGAATGAAACACAATGCCTGCCAAATGTCATGTAGGCAATGCAGGAAGACAAGGGCAGTACAACCCACGTTTGTGTCATTAACAATTAACCAGTGTATGTGCACATGCACAAGGTGGGAAATTCAAAAATTGTTTGTTTGTATAAAAGTTTGGTTAGCTCCTTTGACATTTTTGGACAAGCATGTCTAATCAAAGATTTTCTCTGGGTGTTGACCTGCTGCTGCTGCTGAAGCAGCAAACAATAAACTGGCACCTACTGGATGCTTTGCTTTTCATATCTCCTAGTTTGATCTTTAAAAAGCAGAGACATCACCTTGCCAACAAAGGTCCGTATAGTTAAAGCTATGGTTTTCCCAGTAGTGATGTATGGAAGTGAGAGCTGGACCATAAAGAAGGCTGATCACTGAAGAATTGATGCTTTTGAATTATGGTGCTGGAGGAGACTCTTGAGAGTCCCATGGACTGCAAGAAGATCAAACCTGTCGGAAATCAAGCCTTTATCAGGAGAAACTGGCAACTCTCCCAGGCACCCGGCTTGGTCTTCTGTTGACCTCCCTGTCTGCTTTCCCGGCAAGATCCAGGCAGAGGTCGCGATAGGCGATCCTTCTCAGCGTGAGAAGAACACACCCCCTCTTTCCTGCCCCCCCGGGCAGGGGAAAGAGATAGACAGAAATGTATTTACATGCCTTTATTTCTGTCTTTGCAGCGTTACAGAAAACATGACTGCTCTCTTCATACTCCTGCAGTCGAGAGACAACAAACACTTCCTGTCCAGCTCATATTACACTCTGAGCTAATTCCGGTGCCCTCTGCACTGTGAATTGACTGTCCCTCTGTTTCCCACGGAACAGTCCCAACATTCCCATTATGTTGTTGTTGTTTTTTAATGATATTTATTAAAGTTTCACAAGAAAAGAATCACATTAATAAAAAAGAAAAAATTAACAATAAAAAGAGAAATACACAATACAAAATACAAAAAGAAAAAAGAAAAAACAGTTAAAAACCATCATTTTCATCTGCCATTCCTCCAGTGTGGGTAGATCTTGTGTCTTCCAATGCTTTGCAATAAGTATTCTTGCTGCTGTTGTAGCATACATAAAGAAAGTTCTATCCTTCTTTAACACCGATTGGTCGACTATGCCCAGGAGAAAGGCCTCTGGTTTCTTCAAGAAGGTATATTTAAATACCTTTTTTAATTCATTATAAATCATCTCCCAGAAAACCTTAATCCTTGGGCACGTCCACCAAAGGTGAAAGAATGTACCTTCAGTTTCCTTACATTTCCAACATTTATTATCGGGCAAATGGTAGATTTTTGCAAGCTTGACTGGGGTTATGTACCACCTATATATCATTTTCATAATATTCAACATTCCCATTATGTTTTGCTTTCAAGCTACCAGCAGCTCGCAGCTGCATTGCTTCAATATCGTAACATATGAATCAATGTGCGCTGCGAGCAAAGCGTGATCCAGAGAAAAAAACAAACAGTTGTTATACATATAACACTCCCCTGTTGTTTCAGTTCCACCCTTGGAACTACCCACCACTGGTTTCCCCAGTGTACCTCTCTGGTTGTCTGACTTCCAAGGAATGAGTGCATCTGCATTACCTTGGCTAGGGAATGTAGTGTTTCGCTTAGCAACTCCCTGTTGTGTCTTTGTCTCTGACTTAGACACACCTTTAACCTGTCTTGAGTTGTTCTTGAGCCCTGAGTGCTCACTGGAAGGACAGATCCTGAGGCTGAGGCTCCAATACTTTGGCCACCTCATGAGAAGAGAAGACTCCCTGGAAAAGACCCTGATGTTGGGAAAGATGGAGGGCACAAGGAGAAGGGGACGACAGAGGATGAGATGGTTGGACAGTGTTCTCGAAGCTACAAACATGAGTCTGACCAAACTGCGGGAGGCAGTGGAAGACAGAAGTGCCTGGCGTGCTCTGGTCCATGGGGTCACGAAGAGTCAGACATGACTAAACGACTAAACAACAACAACAGTTTGATCTTTAATTTAATTCCCATGTGGGAAGACGTTTGGGAAAAAAGCCTCTCATGACAAAGGAAATGTGGGCTGGTCTCTTGAGGCATTGAAACCAACTCAAAGCCAGGGGAGAGTGTTTTCTGAACTGTTGCAGTACATTTTTGTATCTCAACCTTTGCGATGCCATCAGATACCCAGAGCAAGGACATTCATAATTTGGAAAAGTAGTTAGGACACTGCAAAAGCCTGGAGTCTCTAGATGAGAGACTTACAAGGATATGTTAAAGTGTTCAGGTCTGTCACTCATAAATTTTTGGAGTGGGTGTGGGTGGGAGAGAGAGATATAGAGGGGGGATTGGCAGTTACAGTTGGGTATCCAGATCCCTGAACCCCCTCATAAACTCAGACATTCCCAGTAAACCCTTAGGGGAACATCCTGCCAATGGACACATTAGAAGTGGGCTTTTCTTGAGTTTGAATTTTATGCTGGCTCTGAACACCCAAATGCTCCCTTTTTCTCTCTGCCTATGAAAATGTAGCTACACCCCCCCCCACACCCCCGACAGCCTTTTGCTTTCCCAGTGGGCAGCCCACTGCCAAGTAAATATCCCTCCACTGGCTTATTTCCATTGCTAATTTGTCATGCCTAGAATCATGTTAACAATGCACTAAATAGGTACTTAACACTAAAAGTGCAATGCTCGCAGCTTAAGCCATGTGGATAATTCATGCTTTATTACATAGCAAATTCTCCATTATATTCTTCATGTATAAACATTAAAAGTTGTGGCCAGCAGCAGCCAGTAAAGGAATGTGATGAGCAGGAAGGGCCTGGGAGGACGACACACACATTCATTCCCTTTCGCAAAACTTCCTGCGGCCTCCTGTAAGCAGGCAATAGGATTGTGTGCATTTTCTCCAGGTACATGTTGAGTTCCCATTAATTTCCTATAGGCAATAGAAATAATGGGAAAACAGACGTTCTGAAGGCAGAGTGGGAAGCAGCTATGAGAAGGAAAATGGACTGGGAAGCCCATGAAACTTAATCCACACTCAGTGGGTATGGTATAATGTGCGTATAAAAGCTGTTAGAATTGCATAAGTAAAAGGTTTTTGTTTTGCTTTTTAAAGAAAATCCAAACTCAGAACCCAGGCAAATTAGTTTAGCCCTCTTCAGGCATTCAGAATGAACATGTGAAAAGGCTCTCATGTGCAAGCAAGCCAGCCCTGCCCTCTCAATGCCACTGACCACACACATTGGACACGTATCCCAGCTGGCAAGGGGGCTCTGTGTATGATGGGATATGCAAAGGGTTCCCTCCATGAGGATGTGAACCCTGGATTTGTGCCCCACTAATCACATGTGCTGCTGAGCAATGCTTTAGACTGATACCAATTGAAGGGTGTGGCTGGTGCATGTGTTGGCATCTAGGAGACAAGGCTAGTCAGGTACCAAATTTCTGTTGAGTATAAATAACTCGGCATCCGTCTGGTCAGTAGAGAGCAGGGTTGAGACTTGGGGTTTATCCACAATTACCATTCCTCTGCTTTTTCCAGGCATGGTCCTTGCTTTAAAGCTCTGTGTCTGAGTGCCCTCTTTTTTCTTTTTTTTTGCCCTCAAGCTTTCCCCATGAAAATCTCCTCTTTAGGGGGGGCCGCTAGGGGCGCCTTGGAAGATGGCCGACAATACCATCTCTCCGGCTCACATGAGGTAATTAAGAGGCTGATGATGGGAGTAAATTAGCCTCCCAAATCTTCCCAGGGGATGGGAAGATGCTGCCGCGGTAGCCAATAAATCACCCCCAAGTTCGAAAGGAGGAGGGGGTGGGGGCACAGGACAGAAAGCCCTCGAGTGAGTTTCTGGAGCTCCTGGACGCTACTTCTGAGTGTGATCCTAGTTGCATTGCTTAAGATAAAATAATTGGAGAAAAGTAAATGCACATGTTTCAAGCGAAGGAAAGGGTGTACTGACTGCTAATTAAATCTACCACTGAGAAGCCAAGAGTGATGGGATGGATTGAACAGAGGACTACATCAAAGAATCACAGCTATGTCGGTATGTTGAAATGGAACGGAAAGGGGGGGGGACTTTTCTCTTTTTCAACATGATTTACCTAACAACCCCTCCCCTAGAAGAACCGTCACATGATTGATAGCAATGAGACTGGAAAATAAACTGTGTGGAAATAAAAATATTAACTAAAGGCTTTGTTTTGCGGAAGATCTGGAAAGGAAACAAAAGGCTTTTGGGTGACTCAGTTCTAATCGGGATCCGCCATTATGAGACAGACTTTGTTGCGAGATTTGCAGTCAAAGGGGGAGGCGAGCCACTGCTCTGTTATCATGTTTGGATTGTACGTCTGACCTGGCAAGAACTCCCCTGGAAAGGCTGATTTATGGAGCAACTGGTCTGGGAAAATTAATGAGCAGATGCTTAGACTTTATTTCATCGGAACTGTCAAAATGGCGCCTGCCGCCCGAATAGGACTTTTGGATCAGCGTGAAAATCCACACAGAAACATAATAATGCTTGCTTCAACTCGCCTGTGGAAACAACTCAGAGGTTATTAAGAAGAAAAATGATAGCAACAAGAAGATTGGAAGATAGGACTTGTGAACATCAAAGCAGCAGAAATATGAGATGATTGGACCCTTACTGAACTCGAAGCATGGGTACCCCCAACAAAAATTTTAAAAATTCGGCAAAATATTTGTATTTTATGATATGTATTGGTATAATTTGGATTAACTAATGTGATATGATTGGATTGTTAAATGGAAGACTTAATAATTATTATTTTTTAAAAAAAATCTCCTCTTTAAAGTTCAATTCACAATTAAAGGGCAATTCACAAAAAACCCAAACTGATGTTTGCACAGAGGACAAGAAAAAGAGTGCTCAGACACAGAGCTCTTAAGTGCACACCTGTGCCAGGATAGAGCAGAGCACCATTTGAATGGGAATGCCCATCAACTTTGGGGGAACCTAGCCCCCTCAAATATTTTATTGTGGGAGGCAAAGCTCCCACGGCCCCTAGGAGTTGGCTCCTAGGAATGTAAATAAGACAGAATGGGCAGCAGAGGGACTGCGTAGATCCAGCTTCCAAGCTGTTAACTCTGCTATAAACCAGACAATTTAAAAAACAAACAAACTCAAGAATGTTGGGTTTCCTTGCTGTCTATTTCACAGGACTGCCATGCAGATAACCATGGAACAACCTACCAAAATATCACCACAAACTATTTGGATAGATCAGATTGAATGTGTAGATCAGCCTTCCACAACACTGTGCCCTCCAGCTCTTTTGGACTTTAGACTTCAACTCCAATTAGGCAAGACCAACATGGCCAATGGTCAGATATGATGGCAGCTGTTGAGGGTACCAGTTTGTGGAAGGCTGGTGAAGAGGAGGACGATTTTTTATTCAACAACAACAACAACAACAACAACAACAACAACAACAAACCCATGTCTGTGGATGTGCCTTGAAAATTTTAATCCAGTTATTATACAGGAGATCACTCTGTTCATTTTCTTGGAGATAGTAGCACTGGCACAGTCAGCAGAATAAGGCAAACCACTATGACAAATAATCTTTTCCAAAGGAAAGTTTTGAAATGGCCCTGATAAAGTGACAGAAGGAAGAAGCAGGAAGGAAGGGTAATAAAATCCAACAAAAGAGAAGAAGTTGCTGACTATGCGGAGGAAAAAATGCCAAGTAAACATCAACCTGGTCAATCTATAGAAGTTTACCTAGGAATGGGATTATTTACTTTGTGAAGCTTTCATATAATGACAACTCCAGCTGCATTTGTCATGCTGGCTGCCAATGTGACCAGAGAAGAGGGAGCGAAAGAGAACAGAAAGTACTATATTAAGGAGATACCTTGTTTGGTTTTCCCAGTCCTCTGTCAAATCACTTCAGGGAAGAGCTGATTGATCATCGAATGAAATCTCCGCCTTGAACACTGACAGGGCCAAAGAGGAATGGAGAAGACAGCAATCATCGGGGAGAAAGAGTGCAAGAACTAAAAGACAAAGCTAGAGGAGCTTGCAGTGAGTTTGAACAAGGTAAAAATGTACATTGTTTAGGAGGGATAGGTGGAGAGAATGGAATGGCTTTCGCTTTCTTATGGCAGATTCTTCTTATGTAAGTAACAACAGAAAGTGCCAAAGGAAAAGGAAAATAAATCTGTTTCAGTTATCTCTCTGGAGAAGAACTTGTAAGGAGCCTTACCTGAGTGCAATCACATGGAGTTTTCCTCATCAGGGTGGGAAGAGAATCTGCCACTGCTGAATTGTTAAAGGTTAGATGCCTTCAGATGTGCAGTCCTAACCAAAGTGGCAGTGGCAAGGCACAGTTGTGCTATAATAGATGTTTGGGAAAGTCCCGCCAGAGCATACCTATACCAATTGCAGAAATTCAGTTTGATTTGCATTTCAGTTCAAGACAACTTAATCTGGACTTCCCGAAACAACACATGAACTGAAACACAGCTATCTTTCCAAATTCCTGCATCTCTGAATTTTGAGATGCGGTTATTCAATAGTGTGCATAAAAATGAATACACTAGAGGAAAGATGTGCTTTAAAATGTTTGCATAAATGTGCATATCAGTCAAAATTGCATAGAAAAATGTGCATATTAGGAAAAATTTTGCACTTAAATAACTGATGAATGTTCATGATGATAGTGATTAGCAAAGGGATGCAGAAATTTGGAGAACAGGACTTCAAGTTGGAACAAAGAGAAATTGAAAAAAACCAAACTTGACAGATGTGTCCATCCCTGCTAGATTTGACTTTTCTAGGGCATAGCTTGAAGCTCTTTCAAAACTTGCAAAGTGAGTTTAATTAGAAGAACCACTTCAGAACACAAATTAATATGCCTACGTAAGGCAAGGAGGGCTGCTCCATTGACCTCTTCTGGCAAGCGATCATCTTTACATAACATGAGACTGGAGTATTTTTTATAATGTCAGAACCACAGAACCTATTCTGCTAGCGCTCTGTTGGCATGTTGACTAACAGCTTCCAGTGGCAATTTAAAAGTCAGTATCTCTTGCTGCATCAAATTAAATATACATAGTTAAACAAATGGCTTTTGTTGCTGCTGTTGCACATGCTTATTTACTTCAGAGAATTTCTATGCACAGCTTGTCATTATGAAGACTTAAAACCTTTAGCTAATTTGTGTTAGAAGTAGAAGCTGCTGTTAAACGTTTAATGCCTCAGACAAGAAAAGAAATCACCTGGTACGGCTGAAAACAAACACTGGGAATGTGAAAAAAATGTTTTTGAGTATAAGGAACAGAGAAGTCTACACTAGCTGGAAGGGGACAAAGAAGAAGAAGAGGAGGAGGAGGAGTTTGGATTTGATATTCCGCTTTATCTCTACCCTAAGGAGTCTCAAAGTGGCTAACATTCTCCTTTCCCTTCCTCCCCAACTACAAACACTCTGTAAGGTGAGTAAGGCTGAGAGACTTCAGAGAAGTGTGACTAGCCCAAGGTCACCCAGCAGCTGCATGTGGAGGAGCGGAGACGCAAACCCAGTTCACCAGATTATGAGACTACCGCTGTTAACCACTACACCATACTGGCTAACACAAAGGGCTACACATTCTGGCTTAAATGGACTTTAGCGTGTCTACTTCCTTAGGTCAGACTGAGGCTCAATTTATATAATAAGCAGAGTCGTGCAGTCAGCGTGCCTGGGTACAGGAGTTCCAGGGTGCTGCCACCCTCTCAACCAGGACAGGTCAGGAATGGAACAAGTCACTGCCCCAAATAGCACCAGCTGCTCCTGTTCTACATGAAAAATGGCTTCCTTGAACGGGTTAGATGGATGGTGCTCCCTTCCTCACAACCAATCCTACTGTGCGATGGAAGAACTGCTGTAGCTTTTTCCCTAGCACAGACTCTACCACTGAGCTATGCTGCAGCCAACTTGGTCAATGTTGATGGTGAGCCAGTGGCTGTGAAGCCTAGAACATATTCCAGAATTCTCTGCACATTGCCAGGGTTCCGTGGTAGATGCTGATTGCATCCACAGTGGAAACGTCAGTGTGGAATGGACTCTGTGAAGGTGGGAGCTTTCCTGGAATGATTGCAGCAGTTCGTTCAAATCAGTTATCGACATTGGTAGGGAGCAGGATTTTAAAAGGGCTCTTCCACATATTACATAATCACATTCACAAGATCATTTATTCATCAGAATAAAAGAAGTGATTTCCCCCACCACCTTTTGTGAAATCATCCTAAAACTGAAATGACTGTTTCATTCATCACAACAAAACAATGCAGGCAATTATACCTAACAAGGGCTAACCAAAACAGTTCAGGATTCATTCTTAGCTTGTGGGAGGAAACAAGAGAAGATTTCTCTGGGGCATCTGAATGCACAGGGGGAAATATGTTGCTAAGCCCCAGACACAATGGGAAAGGAAGCTGCCATTTTAACATTCCACTCAAGGTGGTGAAATACCCAGGGGGTGATCCTGGTGAAGACTAATTGAAGGGAGAAATCCATTTAGGAATATTCATGATTTTAAATTATATGAAAATGATATATCGATGGTATCGAACACCAAGTAAATTGGCAAAAATGTATAAATGTAAATCAAATAAGTGTTGGAAATGTAAAGAGAAAGAAGGTTCCTTTTAATCAAATGCGATGGTCTTGTGGTAAGGTTAAAGCTTACTGGGAAATGATATATAATGAATTGAAAAAGATGTTTGAAATGACATTTCTTAAAAAACCCCAGAAGATTTCCTTTTGGGAATTATAGCGACAGAACTACCCAGACTGTACAGAAACTTATTCATATATGCTACTACAGCGGCAAGAATGTTACTTGCCCCAAATGGAAAGAAGTAGAAGTCCCAGCTAAGGAAAAATGGATACAAAAACCTATGGAATATGCAGAAATGGCAAAACTTGCTGGAAAAATAAGAAATCAAGATAACAAACTTTTTATAAAAGAATGGAAATGGTTTATTGAATATTTACAGACAAACTGTAAACAGATAAGAACATTGGCAGGATTATTGCAATAATAAGAGAATATATTTCAAAGAGAACAACAACTACCAGACTTTTAGAAGACATCTGAAGGCAGCCCTCTTTAGGGAAGCTTTTAATGTTTGATGTATCACAGTATTTTAATATTCTTTTGGAAGCCACCCAGAGTGGCTGGGGAAGCCCAGCCAGATGGGCGGGGTATAAATGATTATTTATTTATTTATTTATTTAGCTATTTATTTATTTATTTATTTATTTATTTAGCTATCTATCTATTTATTTATTTATTTAAATTAGATGAATAAATGAACAAATTAATTTGGATAGGAACCGCAGAAAGAGGGGGAAGGAAGTCAAGTTTTGAAATGTTAAAAATGACTGTAAAATTATTGAAATGTATAAACTTGAAAACCAGTAGTTAGTTAAGGGTGCTGAGAGTTGTTAGGTGGTCTCTATTCATAGAATTACAGAACTTTGATTGGATCATCTAGTCCATTGCCCACAGAGATTTACATTCCCAGAGGGAGAACTCTAGTACTGTGAGAGGAATAGGGGTCTTCTAAACACCTCTAGCCACCTTAACAAACTACAGTTCCCAGGATTCTTTGTGAAAAGCCATGGCTGTTTAAAGTGATATGATATTGCTTTAAATATATGGTGTGGATGTCACCCACATGATTTATCAGCTTTAAGGTTGTATCAAGAAAAGAACAAGCATGTGGGAATGGATGGGGAACAGGCAGCATTTACTGAAATGTATACATTTAGGTAACACCACGGCCTTCTTGGGTATGTTCATCGGTGCTTTGGATTAGCAGACAGTATGGAGACACAATGTCTCTGCATTACTGTTGCCAGTACTCCCAGAAGATGAAAATTATGATTGCTTATTTGCAGTGGTTAATTAATTTCAATGTATGCACGTTGAAATCTGCCCATTGCCTGGCTGAACAAAAAGTAATATTGGCCGCAGGGACAAAAAAAGAAAAGAAAAATGCTTCTAAGGCTAATTTCAAACTGACCAAGTATTAAGCTTAGCATGAAACTATGCTGCTTAGGGATGGATAAGGAAAGTGTGGGGGCAATGTTCTTAAATGCCAGAAAGGAAGGAGTGGCTATGGTTTGGCACAGTGTGCAGCCTTCCTTCCTTCATCAGTTTTTCTCAGCAAATGCCCTCATTTTTAATCAATTTCCCCCTAGCTGGGCTCTGAGACCCGAATTAAGTCCAGCTGTGGAAAAACAGCTTGGAGGAAGGCAATTGCTAAACACGTCTTCCTTCTGCCAGCCAATTCTCCCTTACAAATGCCCCCTTCCATCCCTATCTTCGTATAATCTCAGCAACTGCAAGTTTGAAAACAAACATCTGCCAAGGTGTGCTGTTTCACACTTGGCCTTGTTTATGGTCTCCCCTTCTTGTAGGATTCAGGGCCTTCTGGCAGAGAAGGGGGATGACTTTGCATCAGAAACAGTTGATGGAAACCCTATTCATGTGTCAGCCCTCCGTGTGGAGAAGGACTATGCCTGCTGTCCTTGTTCCATAGCTACCTCTTTGGCTCCATCTCTCTGACCTCTCAGTGTTCAGGGGACATCTAAAGGCTAACATGGCATGTAGGGCAAACACAGGAACAGGGAAAAAGTTTTGTTAGGGAATGCCTGAGAATCAGAATCAGGGATGATGAATGAAAGAAGTACTGAAAAGACCAAGCATTGCAGTGCTGTAGGGGAAAGAAAGAAGAGAAGAGAAGGGTTTGAATTTGATATCCCGCTTTATCACTACCCTAAGGAGTCTCAAAGCTGCTAAGAATCTCCTTTCCCTTCCTCCCCCACAACAAACACTCTGTGAGGTGAGTGAGGCTGAGAGACTTCAGAGAAGTGTGGCTAGCCCAAGGTCACCCAGCAGCTGCATGTGGAGGAGCGAGGAAGCGAACCCAGTTCACCAGATTACAAGTCCACCGCTCTTAACCACTACACCATGCTGGCTTTGGGAAGGCAGGGCAAAGAGGCCAAAGGGGAGCAGGAGAGCATATCATGATATGTGCAACCCAAAATTTAGTCTTTGATTGTGCATGCCAGTTGCAGCGTATGTGAGTTTAATGACACCAGCTTATTAAGATCCATTTCGAGCAGGAATAATTTCTAGTGAATTGACACCAACACTCCTGTTCGTCATTGGGCCTGTGTTTTACTGCTCTGACCACTAAACCAGGGTTTTGAAAAGCCAGTAAGATTCTGGCATGCTCAAACGATGACTCACCGGATTCTGGGAAGCTTTACCCATGATCCACCAGTTCCTTCCTCAGTCCCTCTCCTTGATCCACCACAGTATTTCAGGCTCCGCCTCAACATGGTGACTTCCCCAGTGACCTTGAGGCCACTATCCTACAAATCATAAGCTTGCAGCCTTCATTATAATCATTTCTTACATACCTGGAACTCCATTGAGATTCACTCCTCCAAGCACTTTTCTAAATGGTGGTGGTGCCGTTGTTTTCCCCTCTCGAAATCCGATACAGGGTTATTCATTAGATCTTTGTTTATATTTCCTCTCAACTAAAAATAAAATGCATCCTATAAAACATGAAGTTGTCCAATTCCTTTCTAGTGCAACCAAAGATTGAAAGCCCAATTAATAAGCTCAAAACTATTTGGACCTGGGAAATTTAACAATCACTTTTGGAGAGTGGTAATTTACGAAATGTGGCGACTTGCCAGCATGCACACAGCAGCATGGCACCATCTAATGGATGTGGTGACAGGACAGAAGGACCAGGTCTAATTGGAATGCCATTGTGACAAGAGCCAACACCAAAAAAGAAAACATGATTCTACTCAGGAGTGAGGCATTAATATGAGGCTGCAGGATGGCGATAATACAGGATACTCTATAGTTATGTAAATGAGCATATGAATCAGCTCACTCTGTGAAGTAATAACATTTTCTGCCTACATATGCAAAGAGTTTCCTTTTTTCAAAAAAAGGAAGACAAATAAGAATGAAGCTTCATGTGTGTCAGAGTGTCCTAAAAGTTAGCCCAATGGGAACAACTCCCACCCTCAGAAAAGAGCACAATTCTGCAGAGACATCACAATATTGCAGTTTGGACAAGGCTAGCCGTTACCTACATTCAGTTCCAATCTTCTCACTCTTAGTGTTCCATTCCAAAAGGCCACAAGAGTCCTATATAAAAAAAATGCTCTTTCTTTAATGGTAGCTCTGGACGATTCCAAAGTTCCTGGATATTTGCAGGTTACAGCTGTCATAGCTGGCTCAGCACAACATTCCTGCACAGAGTACGGTGGTGGAAGGGAACCTGGGGAAGGCAGCAAAGAGCGAGGAATTACGAAAGAACAGAGGAGATAAAATGTCAGCCCAGTTTTCCTACTGGGAGTGGACAGGCAATTTGTATATGACTCATGACAACAGGGAACATGTACAGAAAGCAAGTAGGGAAAGGAAGGGAACAATCTTTACATACTTCAGATTCTAGGAAGTAATGTTTCTAACACTATCCTGTAATTGAGGATCCTTCCAAAATCTTAAAAGAAAATACAGTGGTACCTCTGGTTACATACTTAATTCGTTCTGGAGGTCCGTTCTTAACCTGAAACTGTTCTTAACCTGAAGCACCACTTTAGCTAATGGGGCCTCCCGCTGCTGCCGCACTGCTGTCACCCGATTTCTGTTCTCATCCTGAAGCAAAGTTCTTAACCCGAGGTACTATTTCTGGGTTAGCAGAGTCTGTAACCTGAAGCGTATGTAACCTGAAGCATATCTAACCCGAGGTACCACTGTACAGTTAAGCTTCAGTCCAATAGATTCTGTGCTTTCTGGACAGTAATCGTCACTGAAAGCAGTGGCACTTCCTTTCAAGTAAATGTTCACCAGATCAGGTCGTCAACCATGATATATCGGGGAAGAATTTATTCAGTAAGAGATTTTGGAAAGAGTCCAGAACAGTTTCTCCCCAACCCCACTCCTTTGATTAGTGTCATTAGGCCCACCCAAGCCTTGGTCCACCTTCTGTGGCTGCTATGGGAAAGAAGGTGTATCCTCTGTCATCCCTGCTGTAGTAGTAGCAATTGTGGCAGCCTGTATTCTGCACCATATCAGCAGAGACCAGTGATGTCATTAGCCTGCACTGACACTTCTGACAGCTCAGTGCTACCCAGGATTGCTATGTATTCTCTGTTAGCTGGTGTTCTGCTTGAAGACACCCTCTATTTCAGCGATGGGGTCCTTAGAGGCTTCCCACGTGGCCTCAGGGCCTCCTTCTCTCTGACTGTGGGAGGATAAGAAAAACAGTAAATTGCAGGTGCTGGAGGCTCTGTCTGGATGGCATAGGAGCCAACTCCTAGGGGCCACGGCGGCTTTGGCACCCACAATAAAATATTTGAGGGGGCCAGGCCCTCACAAAGTTGATGGGCATTCCCATTCAAATAGTGTGCGCGCACTGCATCGTGTAATTGGTTATGCAGCGGGGCTTACCTGGGCCCCCACAATATTTCATTCAAGTTGGCTCCCCTGCTGGATGGGGAACCTGGCATAAGGAGCTATGTGGACACTGAAACAAATGGATCCTTTTTGTCAAGGCAAATTGGTGGTGTAAGGTGCCTGATCTAGATCAAAACCACAGTCTGAGAAAGGGTTAGAGCCCCCCCCCCAACTCAGACCCTAATCCCTAGCTTCTGGTATTTGCATTGGGAATAGATATCCCATTGGAAAAAATGGATTTTTCTCCCCTAATGCAAATTGCAGTGGTGTGTGTCTGTGTACAAGAATAAATGGATGATGAATGAAAATGGGTGGGCAGGTGTGGTGGGTGTATGATGAAAGTGGGTAGAGTGGCTTTTAGGCTCCATCCCCACCCCCCACCCCCGGTATGTAACCCATAACACTTTATCTTAAGAAACGGTGGCCCTCTGGGGGGCAGAAGGTTTCCCACTCCTGCTCTGTTTGAAGGGCTGTCCTGTCAGAGTCCAGTTAAATCGAAGAAGGGAGAGGAGAGCAGAAACTTTGAAGTCGCCCCTCACCTGTTAGCTCCTGCACCACAGCCTAAGCAAACACACAAATCATTGCCTTTGAGATATTGTATTTATATTTACATTACAATAATCCGTTCTAAATTTGCATCCAATTTACATCAGTATATGCAATTTTTACGAAACTCTGCATTTTCTCTATTCCTGTTTTTGAAAAGTGATAAGTGGCCGCCCGGATGCCATCTTTACATTAAAATATATTATAATTTGGTCCAGTTTTGAGAGATACCCATGAAAAATTATGTCTGTCAAGTTACAAAAAGATTAGGCATCCCACACCACTTTAATTTGTTTTTTATATGTTTTCCTCTAAGTATTCTTCCATGGACAAAAAGATTGCGGAGTGGTTTTCCCCTTCACTCTGCTTTCTCTGTTTGTTTGTTTGTTTGTTTGTTTGTTTGTTTGTTTGTTTTACTATTTTAGCAGTTATTGCTGGAAAATAGTGCCTGGTTAACAAAAAGAAATGCGCAACTTAGCTTTGTGGAAAAACCCAAAACCTCTTATCATGGTGGTGAACAGAGCTAATGCTGGATGCTTCCACAGAAGGTAACAGAACCACTGCATTCAGCTGATAGGGAATAATTTGGTCAGGAGGGGAGTTTTCTTTCTAAACTGAATTAGTAATTGGCAGATGCCTCAAAGAAAGAAGGTTTATATAATCCTGTTGTTCCAAGCTCTTTTTTCTTCTGTGCTCCCAAATGAGTAGGCACCCAAAGCTGCCAACATTTAGTCACCAAAAACACTCTGGCCATTTTCACATTTAACTAAGAAAGACAGAAAGTCTTTCCCCCGCTTTTCCTTCCCCACAAAAAATCTCATTATTTCCCCCTATATAAACAAGTTGGTGGAAGGAGGCAGATAAGCTATCTCCAACCGGTTGGGAGATTGTATCCAAAGGCCCTGGAGCAAACTGGTGAGTTTTGCGTCCTCTTTCTTGACTTCAAGGCAAAATTAATCCAAGCAAGATTGAGAAAGTAACTCAGAACAAAAGGGAGGGGGGGATACTGAGGGATTCAGTCCTGAAACTGGCAGTAGGCTCACTGAGGGGGCATAGGATAAGTTGTCAAGCACAGTGGTACCTCAGGTTAATAATTTAATTCGTTCTGGAGGTCCATTCTTAACCTGAAACTGTTCTTAACCTGAGGTACCACTTTAGCTAATGGGGCCTCAGGCTGCCACCACACGATTTCTGTTCTCATCCTGAAGCAAAGTTCTTAACCCAAGGTACTATTACTGGGTTAGCAGAGTCTGTAACCTGAAGCGTCTGTAACCTGAGGTACCACTGTATTGGAGTGAGCCAGCAGGGTTTGGGAAACAGACCACCCCCATTATAGTCAAAAGGAATAAACCAAGCAGGAAGGGAGTGTCCTCCCTCCAACCTTCTAATAACTCACATGTAGGCACCGAACAGGTTATCAGGCTTTATTGGCATCTTCTCTGGCACCAGTTACAGGTATCAAATGACAGTCTAATCTACGGAGTGTTCTCTCCTTCCACTTGGCAGGTTAACTCAAAGATTTATAGGTGCTGAGGAATGCTGGCAACCCCATCACCAGCTCCCACTTTGGGGACTAATTGTTAACACCTGCCTGAGGGGTCCCACCCAGCGATACTTGCTTACAGAATCAGGTCCAGGGCCAAGGACCTTCTGGCGGTTCCCTCACTGTGAGAAGCGAAGTTACAGGGAACCAGGCAGAGGGCCTTCTCAGTAGTGGCATCCACCCTGTGGAATGCCCTCCCATCAGATGTCAAGGAAATAAACAACTATCTGACTTTTAGAAGACATCTGAAGGCAGCCCTGTTTAGGAAGTTTTTAATGTTTGATGTTTTATTGCGTTTTTAATATTCTGTTGGGAGCCGCCCAGAGTGGCTGGGGAAACCCAGCCAGATGGGAGGGGTATAAATAATAAATTATTATTGTTAATATTATTATTACTACTCCTTCATGACAGGGAGGAGTAGCCTTATATCTAAAGGTTGTGTACACCCGTGAGGAGATATGTGACTTGGAGCATGGAAGGCAAATTAAGAATAATTGGGTACATTATGTGTCAGCATCGCCCTTGAGCCAGTGCCACCAACTGGACTCATCCACTTCAGCCCCGACTGGGCTAGGCGAGCTGGGTAGCACTTCCAGAGACCACCTTCTGCACAGGAACAGGTCAAAGTGCTGTGGACTCACAGCTTAGAGATGTGAGCACCGGATTCACTTCCACAAGAAGACAGTCGTCACACAGCAGAGTACAGCAGACTCTAGCAGAGTATATAAACAACTCGGAGAGTAGCTCTGTAGAATATCTTCTTTATTCTATAACTACAACTATAATACAACTATATACAGAGCTAAATAGGTCTATAAATAAATGCTGCACTGCACTGAGTGTCTGCAGCTGCTCTTAGCAGCAACCTTATCTCTACACACGATCTCTAACACTCAGTCTCTCTCTCTCTCTCTCTCCGACACTGACTGACTGACTGACTCGGTGCTGGAGCAGAATAAGTAGAGAGCAGAACATGCCTCCTCCTCTCTGGAGAATCAGCAGACTCCTCAGGAGATTCTTGGATATGGGAGGGGTGAAATCTCCTCATCCTCCCCCATTTCATCCGACCATTTCAAGAATCTTTAACATAACTGCAATTTACACATACACTCCAAAAGTTGCTCTCTGCTTACAACCTTGGTTAACACATTTGCAGGTATCTCTCTCCCCCTTTATCTAAGACACTTTAACACATCATTAAAGAGTTACTGCAATCACTCTGTGTCTATCAGGAAAGAGTTAAATCATAAACCTCAATCTGTAGTTTACACAAAACACATTGTGACTACACAAATGAATAAGCAGCTTCTAGAAAAATCTTCATACACGTTTCTTCTTCTCAGATGCAAATTTACATTACTAATTAGGCAGATTTGAACAAACCATTTTTTATACTTAAACACACGCTTACTCCTTCAATCCTGATCCTTTAAACATATTATACATGAACCACTTTAGGTCAGGTAAGGAAATAAATAAAGCGTTTTGTACTTTTACTCTCAGCACACTTCATGCCTGGTTTAAAAACCCCACCAGAGTTGCATGTGACCGCAGCCTTTGCAAACTCTTCAGAAAACCTTTTCGGTGGTACACCCTTGGTTGTTCTCTCGGATCTGCGCAAAACTCTCTGATCCTCTTGTTCTGGTGCTTCCTCCTCTTTGGGAGAGTGGGGAGCTAAAGTATATGAAGCTGCTAAGTCTGAGTCAGCGTCAGACTCTCCTGAGGCTTTTGGGCTCTGATAATCTGTGCCACCACCTGAATCTACATCAGCATCAGGATTATCAATCACATCAGAACTTGCCTCCCTCTTAAATGTCTTTGCCCCTTTTGCACCATCATCACAAATGGGATGGCACTGAAAAACACCAATCCTGTCCCATTTTGGATTGTCCTCGATACTCCTGGTCAGCCTGATGGTTTTCGTGTCTGTGATCAGGACACGATGAGAACCTTTCTCATATCCTAGGAAAACACCATGTTCTCCACGCTTGCTCAGTTTGTCACCCTGCGAGGTGTGCACCCAAACCTCCGACCCAAAAATTTTAAAATGCTTTACACATGGCTTTCTTTTGTGAAGCATCTCGTATGGGGTGCAATTTACAGCAGACTGGTACCTCCTGTTATACACGTGACAAACAAACGAAAGAGCTTCGGCCCAAAAGGGATTGGGCAGCCCCGAATCATGTAACAGTGTTCTGATTCCTTGCTGCAGGGTCTGGTTTATTCTCTCACATAAACCATTCTGCCAGGGTGATCTGGGCGTGGCAGTCCTATGCTCAGAAAGAAAAACCTCAAACTCCTCTGAACAAAACTCACCTCCCCTGTCAGTGAAAATACACCGTACATTCTCATTATGTACATTTCTGAGCCATTTACAAAACTGGCGAAACTTGGTAGACTTTTTCTGCAGCATATGGACCCAAACATATCTCGAATAGGAGTCTATCAAAACCATGAAAAACCTTGAATTGCCTCTAGAGAGCACTAGAGGCCCCACTAAGTCTGCATGAATGACTTCGTATGGTTTCTTGGCCTCTCTCCCAGACTCTGTACCTTTGGGAGCTTGCCTTGCCTTACTCTCAGCACAAGAAACACATTTCATGTGGTAGGAACATTCTTTCAACTTCATACCCTGAACCATATCAGGCATTTTTGCCACAGCCTGGAAATTCAAATGACCATAAACACGGTGGTAATAATGAATACATTGGTCATGCAACTTCTCATTCTTATCAACAGACAAATTTCAACACTCTTTCTCAGTTGCTTCTGCAGTACCTGTACCTGAAACAAAAGGCAATTGGTACAGACCATTTACACATTTTGCATACAGAATGAGCTTGCCATCTCGACGAATTTCACAGCGAGATTTGGCAAACACCACCTTAAACCCTTGACGATCAAGCTGGGAAGCACTCAACAAATTGTCCTGAATATCAGGTGCATACAGGACATTCTTAACAGTTGCATTCAGGCTCTTTAAAAACACAGTTCCCTGAGCCAAACTCGTGAGGACAGTCCCATCTGCTTGATGAATTTCTTTCTCTTGCTTCTCAAGATGAACAAAGAGATCCTTATCTTTGGCCACGTGGTTTGAACAGCCAGAGTCGACCACAAAGAAACTCCGCCCACGTTGATTGGAGCAGCGAGAGATCAAAGCCTTTGAAGTAGCGGGTGCTTGGGGATTTCGTCCTTCTCCCCCTCTGCCTCTGAAGTTTCCTTTCTTCTTTGAAGTTTTCTTGCTGCACTGAAAACTCAAATGGCCTTGTGCTCCACATGAAAAGCACCACTTCAACTTTAGTGCTTTAACAGCAGCAGTTTCACTTTCACTTTCCCCTGCTGGAGACTTAGGCACATTTTCAAGCACATTTTTAACAGCACCATTTTCCCGGCTTTCTCTAACAGCCTGTCTGCGATCCCACTCATTCAGGAGCACGCTAGACACATAATCTTCCGTTAGCCGGTCAGAAGGCATGGTAGAAATCTGGGCAGCTACTCCATCGTAAGAATCGTCTAGCCTCTGAAATAGCCAGGTCTCGCTGAACAAGGTCCTGTCTGAGACGCTTTAACTGAGATAGATGGCTAGGCAAATCACCACCTTTCTCCAACTGCAGCCTGCACAGCTTCTTGAAGAAAATCACACTGGAACCAGCATTCTGCCTCAAATGCATATCTCTCAACTTATGCCAAACAGCTCGTGCAGTCTCTTGCCCCTCTAAGTTTACCAACAAGTGGTCTGAAACACTCAAAACAATTGTCCCACGGGCTCTCATGTCTGCAGCATGCCACTCAGGCCATTCATCATCATCCTTATCGGGAGGGTCATCTTCTATAGTGTGAAATAGCTTTTCCCTTTGTAAAAGCGCTTTCATCTTGACCTGCCAAACTGCATAGGTCTCAGGCATGAGGAGAGGAAAGGACAGAGCCATCTGGCCAGAATGTGCACAGGCCATGTCTGCTATTACTTAGAGCAAGACACTTCCCTCGTGCAACACAGATAAAGCCTTGACTCCTTCAGCCACTCTCTCTCCCACTCAGAGCGCAATTAACAGGCAAACAGGGATGCTATCTTCTTTCTTTGGCAGTCAGCAACATACCTCCATAAATCAAGCAGCAGCAACAGCAACAGCGGCAGCTTGAACACTCTGCTCCAAAACAGCTCTGCTTCTGGGCACCACAAATCAGTCCAGCATGCAGCCTCCGTTCCGCCGTCCGGCAATCAGCAACAGAAACCTCTGGCAACTGGGACGACTGGGATGACTGGTACAACTGGAACAACGACTGGTCAGACGACTGGGCCCATAACCGATGTCAGCATCGCCCTTGAGCCAGTGCCACCAACTGGACTCATCCACTTCAGCCCCAACTGGGCTAGGCGAGCTGGGTAGCACTTCCAGAGACCACCTTCTGCACAGGAACAGGTCAAAGTGCTGTGGACTCACAGCTTAGAGATGTGAGCACCGGATTCACTTCCACAAGAAGACAGTCGTTGCACAGCAGAGTACAGCAGACTCTAACAGAGTATATAAACAACTCGGAGAGCAGCTCTGTAGAATATCTTCTTTATTCTATAACTACAACTATAATACAACTATATACAGAGCTAAATAGGTCTATAAATAAATGCTGCACTGCACTGAGTGTCTGCAGCTGCTCTTAGCAGCAACCTTATCTCTACACACGATCTCTAACACTCAGTCTCTCTCTCCCCGACACTGACTGACTGACTGACTCAGTGCTGGAGCAGAATAAGTAGAGAGCAGAACACGCCTCCTCCTCTCTGGAGAATCAGCAGACTCCTCAGGAGATTCTTGGATATGGGAGGGGTGAAATCTCCTCATCGTGTAGGAGACGAAAACAGTGAAGTCACCACTGTTTCCCTGTCCTCCTCCTCCCTTCCTGTTTGGTCTTTTCTTTTTGAATAGGTCTTACTCCTCAGTTATTTCAGTAATGCCTATTATATCACATTTGTATTAAGAGCTCAAGTTCATCTTGTGAACTTTAGCACAGAAAGAGGGGAGGGAGCTCGACTTCCTTGTTATGTGGGAGCAGCTGTTTGTGTGTGTGTGTGTGTGTGTGTGTGTGTGTGTGTTTAGAAAAAGCAGTGCTGGAACTCACCATGAACACCTCTCTTGTTCTCTTAGAATGGCAATGGTGCACACCTGAGAAGTGCTGGAATTGAGTTCTGGCTGAAAAAAAGCCCTGTGTGGGAGCACAGAATATGGTATGACAACAGAAGTTGGTGGGGTGAGAACTAGGGGAGACATGGTGACTACATTTGCCTTCTCAAGGTTTCATCACCTGATGAAGTCTTTTGGAAGAATGTGCGTGTGTGTGTGTGTGTGTGTGTGTGTGTGTGTTTGTGTGTCTGTCTGTCTGTGTGTGTGTGTCTGTGTTTTGTGCGTTTTTACAAAAGTCTGAGCCATTTCGTATTTGAGTGCTGTGGCATTGAGAGAGAGCGAGGTTCCCACTAGGCTTCCGGTAATATAAGCTGCAATTTCTTTTGAGTTCTGCCTTTCAGGAGAATCTCTCATTTGGAGCCTTCCCTTTTGAGTGACAGAATAATGCTGATGATCATTAAACTGTATCACTTGCCAAGCTTGCCTCCGTTGTTGGCAGTTTTCCTGAGACACTCCGGTGTCGTGGCATGGCATTAATCTTTCTAATGGTTCACACAATGCTACCTGGCATGATATTCAAAAGTCAAGTTCTTGACACAAAGGCCCTTTACAGCTACAAAGTGCAGGATGTCATGATAATTCTAGGCAGCGCATTACCACAGGGAGCAGGGCTTTTCAAAGCATGCACCTTTTCATCAGAAGCTAAAAGATGTGAAGTGTATTTTTGGGGGGCTGGGGTGGAAATATAACAAAAAAGTCAAACAAAATATAGAGATGCTGTGGGATTAGGTCATTAAATTCCACAACGGTGGAATTTACTGGGCCGTTCACTCTGCCATTGTGGACTTTCCTTCAAGAAAGGCAAATGAAGCAGCCTAGAAGGACAGAATTGTAATTAACTTTATCAGCCATCAATCCCATTCCCATAAGCACCATGATGTGTTCCTGCAAACGCTTTCCCTTCAAGGTGGAACTCCAAAGGAACTCCCTTTGAAAAAATTGTCAGGAAGAACATTTAGTTCATACTTGCTAGATTCTGGAAGTGGGTGGGAAAGGTATCTGTCTACTTAGCACTCATTGCCTTTGTGGTACATACTTTCAAATTTCACTAACAGCTATCGTGAATGCACTCTCTTTTACAAAATTTAAGTATATAATCCAAAATGCAAAGCCAATATATTATTATTAATCATAATAGATTATTGCTATTACTGTTCTGCCGCTGTTAATAGTGTAAATGTCACAGTCTGTTCTTTCCTGCTTTTTTATGCATCTCATTAAGTGGACTATACTTCATATGAGCTTATGCCATAATGAAAGTGATGGTCTTTAAGGTGCCATTCATTAGTGTTAAAATATATTGTGATATAATAACATTAATTGCTATATAATCATTATATTATATCACTTTATGTTATATTATAGTCCTAATAAAACAATCAGTTGGAAGTGGACGAATTTGTCCATTTCAGTTTCTCTCCGTTTCTCTTTTTTCCGTTCTTAATTTCAGTGCTCTGCAGTTGTCTTTTCTTTTTTTAACTCCTCACAAAACTTCACCAGGATCTTAGTCCATGTATTTCCTACTACAGTGGTACCTCAAGTTAAGAACTTAATTCATTCTGGAGGTCCGTTCTTAACTGGAACTGTTCTTAACCTGAGGTACCACTTTAGCTAATGGGGCCTCCCGCTGCTGCAGCGCGATTTCTGTTCTCATCCTGAAGCAAAGTTCCTTAACCCGAGGTACTATTTCTGGGTTGGCGTAGTCTGTAACTTGAAGCGTCTGTAACCCGAGGTACCACTGTATACACATTTTTTCAAACAGCATCTCCTAATACAATATGCTTTGTGTGTTATTTTCACTAATAAATTCATTTTTATGTCCACTTTCCCCTAATACACATATTTCTGCACGCATTACTTGGTGGGAGAACTGCATTACGAATACAGAGAAGTGTGACTTTTGAAGGGAAACTGCATTTCAGTCTGTGTTATGGAATTTAAGTCACTGTGCATTAAAAAAAAGTGACCCAACCTTCACTGAAGAAGCCCTCTTTCATTTGTTTGCCCTGTGACGGTAGACGAAATATTTGTAGTCATGGAGATCTAATGTGGTTTTAATTGGATTGTGTTTTTTTAATCATATCTTGTACAACACCTTGGAAGGGGAATTGTGCCCTAAAAGGCAGTCTATAAATCAGTTAATAAAGGAAATATCAATAAAGAAGACAGAGAACCATTGCTGCTGTACTCTGCTAGCTCTTCCTGAGCTTCCTTCTGCTTCCCCCACTCATACTTCAGGAGCGGAAGAAGACCCAGCAGGGGGCAGAAGCAATGGCCTACATCCCAATGAGCGCTGGTGCTCCACAGACCATCTCCCATCAAAGGACAGATTGAGACACCCCAAGGCAAAGCAGATTCCTTGCAAGAAGCCTATACAGCACAGTAGGGCTACTGCAGTCATAATCTGAGGACCTCCTTCATGCGCCCACCCCACAAGAGGTCCGGAGGGTGGTGGCCTTTTCTGTGGTGGCTCCCTGTTTGTGGGATGCTCTCCCCAGAGAGGCTCACCTGGCACCAGCATTATATATCTTTAGGCAGAAACTTGCATCTATAACCAGGCCTCTGGCCTTTAACTATCTGTGGCCTTTTAGAAGTGAGTAGGATGTTTTTAATGTATTTCTTTTCCCACTTTGGTTTTGATGAATCTATGGGGAGGAGTTGGTTTGTTGGTTGGTTGTAAGTCGTTATGGGCTGTCTCGGGCAAAGTAAAGTAGCTAACAAATTTAATGAATAAATAAAGTGTTGCCAAAACCCGTTTTCCAGTTTCTCTAAAGTTTTCTTTCCCTGCAAAAGAAGCTTTAAGTTTCCTGGCTCATTCGCAGGGTGCTTTTGAATGTCTTTATAGTTTCAGTCACAGAGGGGATGAGCTTACCGTTTCATTGTAAACCAGCCAAGGACAGTGTGCAAATTTCTCTTTTCATTAAACATGCCTCTAGCACTCTATAGCCCCTGTGGTTATCTGCCCTACCTATTTTTATTTTTATTTTAAGTCCCATAAATGCAATGCAATTTCTTTTCTCATTGATTGGTGCAGACTGATCTGGGGCGGGGGTCCTCATGAAATCTTCCCAAAGCTTTAAGTGAAATGCAGGAAACTAAGGAGGCTGGCATCAGTGCACTCAATTCTTTCATTTTTAAGGAAAGTAAAAAAAAAATAATCAAAAAAATCTGTGCTGCATTCTTTAAAGGTAAAAAAGACCTCATGTAGAAAAACAACAACAAGGAACCGCTAATCAGCATCCCCAACGTTCCATGCTTACAGGAAAGGCCAGTTGAGGACATCTTTTTCAAGATGTGTGGGCATCTGGGAAGTTTACAAAATTAAAGTCACTGCAGAGAGGTGACTTGCAGAATGGAAGAAAGGGCATTCATAAAACTGCTCAGCCACCTCAGAGGTTAGGTGAGCGCAACAAAAAGCCCATGAGAATTTCACCAGTGATTCCTCCTCCCTTCGATAATTAATTGATGGGGTGGAGGGGGACCACGGTAGTAATTGTTGATGCAGCACTAAGTAGGACAGAATTATTATCCTCTTGTATAAGAAGTAATAACACTGAGAGCAAGCGGATTGTTGAAGGCCGCCCACTTAGCTCACAGCAGTGTTTCCCTGTGCAAAGGGGACATCCAGTTTATAACTCTTCCTCTCCCTCTTACTTTCAGCAAGTAGTGATATCAGGATAAATAGCTCTGCTGCTCTGAAGCCCATTTTCACACAAATTGAAAATGGGTGTGTAATATCTGAAGTTACAGGATCATGGCATGCTTTTCCTGACATAGTAGCAAACATGCATTAAAAATTAGCTAATTCCCAATCTCTTCTCCCAGCCATGCTTAGGAGAAAGAAAGCAGAGTATTCAAACCTCGGTAGATCACAGACTTTGCATGCAGTAGGTCACAGGTTCTATCCCTGACACCTGCTGTCTGAAACACTGCATCACCATTGCTGGTCAGTGGAGACCAGAAATGGAGAACCATTTCTGTGGTCTTCCAAATGTTGCTGGACTACAGCTCCCATCATCCATGACCACTGATCATGTTAGCTGAGGCTGATGGGAGTTGGAGTACAACCGCATCTGGAGGGTTATAGATTCCCCATTCTTGGTGAAGACAATACTGGATTAGATGGATTAATGATTAACTAAAAGAGAGATTCCTGTGCTCCAATGGCTAGAAGTGGCCATAGGGTAGGACTTGGAGGGCACAATTCTGAGAATGAGCCTTTCTATGTTATGCACTCTGCTGACAGGAGTGTCATCTAGGGGAGGTCATGCTTTCCCCCTCCTCTTTCACCACCAGGTGTGATTATTCCTTGGAAACATCTATACCTCTGGTTATGAGGAACTATAAAAAGTAGATGCATATAAAACACACTGCTTTTTTTTTTTTTGCAGGGTAACCTTGAAAGCCTCCAAGATTAAGCCTCTGAAGCTTGCTCTTAATTTCCACACACACACACACACACACAACCACATAGTGGCTGCAGTCTCTTCACCCTCATCCCAATAAAGCCTGAAATGGCGTCACAAATCAAGCGAGTAGGAGTAGCCGAGTTTTGGCAAAGGCTGAATAAGACAGGCACAAGGCGACAAGAGAAGGGGAGGGAGACAAGTCCCTGTACTCCTCCGACTCTTTTGACTTTCAGCCTGACTTCCATAGTTGGAAGTCAGTTTAAATATTTCATCCGCTGGAAGGCATTCTTAGCAGACATGCATAAAAGCCCAGTGAAAGCCACATATCTTTCCACCCGGCCTTTTAACAAGAGAACAGAACACTCTCTTCATCGAGTGACAATTCAAAAGTCACTAGAGGAAGGAGGTTTTTCTCTCTGCTGCCACGAGATGTGGAGCAGCACTTCTGAATCCTCTTGGTGCATTGCTTCAAGATGCTTGTGTCGGAAGGGAGCAGAGCGTCTTTTTCTAAAATGTAATTGAAAATCCTGCAAAATGTTGTTAATAATGCTAATAATGCGCTGCTTTTTAATACCTGGACCGCAGCTTGCCATTTCAGAGCATTCAGAATGCTTAGCTGCACAAGGGAAGTAAATTGTTCATGTATCACCGTCAAGCGCTGATCCCATACGGCTTCATGTTGTGCCATAAACCAAGGCAATGACATGAGCTCTGCCATGCTACCTGGCTATAAAGAAAGGCTAAACACATTCAGAAAGTGACAGAGAAGGAAAAATGATGGGTGGAAGGTCACTTTTTCATCATTCATCGTCTTCTCTTCTAAGCCGTGAATTAAAAAATTAAGGAAAACAGTTGTTTACTCTGATTGGCTTGCCTACTCTTGCCAGGAGCAAAGATAAGCAAGAGGGAGAAACTACTTCAATTCTAGATTTGAAATAGAAAAAGAAGTTTCACTGAACATCAGCTAGGAGTGTGTTTATTCAAGAAACTAAAGTAGTAGTAGTAGTAATTTCTTGTTTATACCCAGCCCATCTGGCTGGATTTCCCCTGCCATTCTGGGCGGCTCCCAACAGAATTAAAAGCACAATAAAGCATCAAACATTAAAAACCTCCCTAAACTAAAGTCATTAAACAACCTTTAACTTTCTTGAAGGAGGTGGGTGGTCTGGTCCTAAATGTGATAACTGCCCATTATGGAACAGCCTCATCTGGGATATTTATGTCCAGGATTAAGCCTTGCAAAAAAGAAAAAGAAAAAAAGAAATACTCTGGCATTCATTCAGGGCCAGATTAAGATCTTTAGAGGCCCTAGGCATTTGAAAGATTTGGGTGCTCCCATACATATCCAATTCAAAATATAAACAATAATAAAACGTAACGTGAAATTTTATTTTTCAAAATGAAATGAAACCTACAGTAAGATGGAAAAGAATGTTTATTTTTGTATATTTGTGTAAATAATGCTTATTTTTGTTCAGCTGCACCATACGGTCTATGACGAACCCAGCAATGGAAAATTTCTGGGGTGCCCCCCTTCCCTTGATGCCCTAAGCACATGCTTATTTTGCTTAATGGTTAATCCAGCCCTGCATTCATTGCAAAAAATATTTATAGCAGCCTGGCTCTTTAAGACTGGGGAGCTTGAGTCTCTTCTCTGATACTCTGACAATTAAGATTGTGCCTTGTCATGCCCCCAGCTCAGTCACCCAGCCACTATCATTTCAAAGCATGCAATTACACCGATGGTATTTCTAACCTTTCTAACTCCCCTCCTAAATGTATTTTAAAATAAGTCAACAGAAATCAATGTGAATCGCAGCCAAGTAAATGAGCTGATAATTGGAGTATATAAAGGCCACAAAAAGTGCATGATACTGGTTTTTTCAGGACTAGGTTGCAGGGTTCAGTGGCAAGGCTGGCTGCTCTTCATGGGATCCCAGCCTAACTTTCCTATTAATATGCTAGTTTTCTACATGCAAGGAGCATATGACACAAAGAACATCCGGTGGTGCAATCTCCCATCTGCTTTCACTGGGAAGACCTATGTTGCTTTATACCACTTGCATATCACATCTCTATCCCTCTCAGAAGAGTTTCATATACCTTATATTTAGATAATGCCGGTGACCTAAGCAGGCAAGACTTTCCATTAAGGAAGTGTAGCTGCCTTAGCTTATTGTGGATTCTGACAGGTTTTACACAGGTTTTCAAATATATTTAAGGTAAAAGACTTGAGGAACGATTTCAATAAAAACCAATTCACTCCAAAATATCAAACAATATTTCCATAATAACAAGATATGGTGGGAGAGCATAAAACATAGCAAAAAAAAAGGTCGTAGTGGTGTTTCCAATAAGAGCAAGCAGGTTTTTTATTGATCTTGAGCTAGCCTTTCAGCAAATACCTTACACAAAATATATCTCCAGGCGATACGTCTAATGGAGAAGAGAAGATACCAGGAGGAGCTTCCCTGACATAAAGTCAGGTCATGACAGGAAGAACCCAGTGCTGTACCATTTCAGTCTAATACTTACATCCTTAAAGTCACATAAAGCAGCAATATCCTCCAATTTGGAAAAAAAAAAGTCTTGCCTCATCATTCTCAAGTGATGAGCTGTCTGAAATCCAGTTGAACGCCCTACATGTCAGCATTTCCTAAAAAAAGTTTCCACTCAGATTCAAAACCAAATCCTTGACTTTAGGTCAGGTGCAAGTTCCCTACTTACAATCCCTAACAGAACTGTTTGGAAGCTCCAAAAATATTTTCACTGCATGTTCATCTTGCAGTCATAGCAAGCAATACTAGCTTAACGAGATTTCT
This sequence comes from Podarcis pityusensis, assembly GCF_964106645.2. Taxonomy (NCBI): domain Eukaryota; kingdom Metazoa; phylum Chordata; class Lepidosauria; order Squamata; family Lacertidae; genus Podarcis; species Podarcis pityusensis. Next base: position 39,153,457 of record NC_138026.1, on the reverse strand, counting down.
TCCACTTAAATCCCTGTCAACATCTTTCTTTCCTCTTCAGGAAATAGGAAAAAGAAAGCGCCTACCATTAAAAAAAATAAATGGTGGGGAAGAAACAAAATACAGTCCTTTTTTTTTTTTTTACAAGGGTGGCCAATCTGGTGCCCATGGGCAGAAGGAAGGTCTTCGTGGGCACCATGGTGCCTATCGGTGCTGGGATGGCAACCCCTATGGAGGGTGAAAAAGAGGCACCATTCAGGAACTAGGTTTTTTTAAAAACATACCTTGTTATTTTGTTCCATAGCCCCAGGTACCAAGAAGAAGAAGAAGAAGAAGAAGAAGAAGAAGAAAGAAGAAGAAGAAGAAGAAGAAGAAGAGGAGTTTGGATTTGATATCCCGCCTTTCACTCCCTTTAAGGAGTCTCAAAGCGGCTAACATTCTCCTTTCCCTTCCTCCCCCACAACAAACACTCTGTGAGGTGAGTGGGGCTGAGAGACTTCAGAGAAGTGTGACTGGCCCAAGGTCACCCAGCAGCTGCATGTGGAGGAGCGGGGAATCGAACCCAGTTCACCAGATTAGGAGACTACCACTCTTAACCACTACACTACACTGGCTCTGGTCACACATAGGGTCTGATTCTAACTATCTTATTAGTAAGAGGCCTACCTATCTGGATCTTGCTTAAACTCTGACAGTGACACCTGACAAAAAAATCTTCAAATAGCAGCACATATGCTTATGTAGTGTTGTGCCTCTTGCTCTTATTCTCCTGGGATCTTATGTTCCTTCTGTGGCTGTCTACTTGTTATTCTTCCCCATAGGATCATCTGTTCTGTTGCACACTGCTAATGTTATAGGTAGCAGAGTGTGGCAATATCATGGCTGTTGTGCTCTGTCAAAATACATTCCGTTCTTGTGGAAACTAGAGCTTGGGGCCATTCTTTTTCATAACTTTGCAAATGTGCCTTTGACATCAGTAAGAGATTTGTGCAAAGCTCAAGGACAGAAAAGGACCTCAGTCCGTAAAAATAGCGCTACCATATGGCTCACCTAAGCAAAAACAAAGCAAAATCACAACATCTAAAATTATTTCACTGATCTGTTCAAAACATCTCAAATGTATTTATACAGCCAGATGTGCTTTTTGGCATTCCAAGGTTTGAATGGCTATATGAATTGTATCACTATAATCAGCAGTAAAACAGCAAACATGGTCATTTTCCATGTGCCTATTATTATTTTCTTTGGGTGTATATTTGCGATGTACTAGACTACCGTGGAGCCAGGAATTGTCAGTCAAAAAGCTGCAATTTGAACATCTCAGCCACTTTACTGATTGCAACCACAAGAGAATGATATGGCTGATGGCCCAGTTACCACCCTATCTGGACAGGGATAACTTGGCTGCAGTCATTTATGTCCTGGTAACCTCAAGATTATTGCACAGGTCTGCCTTTGAAAACGGTCCAGAAATTGCAGCTAGTGCAGAATGAGGCTGCCTGTTTGTTGACAGGCTCAATGTGAGCAACTCATATACCGCTGATCACAGCACAGCTGCACTGGCTGCCTGTATGTTTCTGGACCGGGCTCAAAGCGCTGGTTAAACCTATACAGTAATGCCATTTGTGGCTCAAGACCCTGTCCTGATATGAACTTAACTTCAGTCCTTCCAAGTCCTTCTCTTGATACTCCTGCTGAGGGAGGCTCAGAATGTGGCCACAAGCACAAGGGCCTCTTCAGTTGTGGCTCCCCATCTTCCCAGTGAAGTCTGCCTAATGCCATCAATAACATCCTATTTGGTGCCATGTGAAAACTGATCTATTTCCTCAGGTATTCGTTGGGTTATTATGACAAGCTTGGATGGATGGAAAGCTTTGGCTGCAGAAGTGTTTGTTGCTATTCTGCTGGGTTTGTTTATGGGGTTTTGGAATGATTTTCTTGAAAAATATTGGTTTATATATTATGACTTGGCTAGTAGCCTTTTTGTGAGTCATTTAGATGCTTTATTGTAGGAAGCAATACAACAACAACAGCAGCAGCAACAGCAACAGCAGCAGCAGCAGCAACAACAACAACAACAACGCATATGATTAAGCACCAAACATCGCTTTGCACAGAGTAATGTATAGCTGTGGTCCACATCTAGATGTTGTATATGAAAGACTTTACCCCCTGTGTAGACAATCATGTGCTCTGAGTCTGTCCAGATCAATATCACATTATATTTTTGACATATGAGTTTATTTGCAGCCTTTATTCTGATTGTCACATTAAACTGACAAGGGGGCCAATACGGGCACATCCATAAAACACTAAACATTGTTTCTTCTGTTGTATTATCCCACCCCATTTTGCTATTGTTTAAGCATTTTCTTTGGTCTTCTACAGATTCAAGTTACATGATGAAAGAATAAAGTCAGAACAAATGAGGAAAATCTGTTGGACGTGAACAAGTACTCAACCAATTATTTTTGGTATGTAATCTCCCCAGATTCCTATGTAAACCTGGGTAAGTATATTTCATAGACTGTGTTATGAAGGTCAGGCTAACTAATTAAAATAGCCACTCTTGGATCTATCTATAAAACAATTGAACTGCTTCTTCTTTTTTTCAGACAAAGGCTGATCAGATAACAGGCTAATTCCTTAACTGAAACTGACACAAGGGAACCAAATTATCTTTCATACTAAAGACTAATTTGATCTGAAGCTGGCTACTAATTGTGAATGTTCTGAAACTACCAATCTGAATTTCTTGCGAGACTGCAAAGCCTAAACCAATACTTGTTTCCTGGCTACTCTATGGGATTTACTTAAATATGTTTGTGATGGATTTACTTAAATAGGTTTGTGGTTTGCACAACTGACAGTTGGTGGAACAGCAGAAATTGTTTACTCTTTTACGTTCTCCCCCCCCCGCCCCGCATCACAGATGTGCAACCCTTTTTCAGAGATTGCTCATGATCCACCAGGTAGCACAGCTTCTCAAATATGCCTTTTCAGTTGATGTACAAAGGGCAAATTTTCAAGAAGCAGCAGCGACTACATCAATAGGCACAGGAGGATCAAATCCACCCTGTGAAATTCAGCATAAATCAACTGATTTCAAGAGGAACATGCTGAGCTACAGAGGCTCACACCTCTGTTATTTATTTGGTTGACTTTAACCCTGCCTTCCCAAAGGCATAGTGTAGATAACACTTTTGAAACTGTTAATAATACATTTAAGATCACACTGAAATTTTAAAGCATCAAACAGCACTTGGTACAAGCTTGCCTCCCAGAATGATGTAGTTAATCACTAAGACCATATATTTATTACAGTGACTAACAAAACAGAGATACTGAAGTCTTAATAATTTCTGTTTTGAGACACATCTATATATAGACAGACAGATCTATTAACATATGCTCACCCAAATCCTAATTTTCCTCCAAGCTTTGATGGGGGACATCTCTGCTACAACTGCGCTTTAGAGGTATTCTGAGCAATCTCGTCCTAAGGTTGGAGTTGGGATGTGTGTGTCATTCTCCAGCAGTGTTCTCAGGGACCAGGATTCTAGTCCAGAGAAGTCTAAGCCTCCTTCCCAAAATTCTTACCAAGGTGACCTGGAATGATGGGGCCGAGGCAGCAGTGTCTGAAAATAAGCCAAGGGAAAGCAGGTAAAGGTAAAGGACCCCTGGATGGTTAAAAGGTGACTATGGGGTTGTGGCACTCATCTCACTTCAGGCCAAGGGAGATGGTGTTTGTCCACAGACAGCTTTCTGGGTCATGTGACCAACATGACTAAACAGCTTCTGGCACAGCAGAACACCATGATGGAAGACAGAGCGCATGGAAACACTATTTACTTTCCTGCCACAGTGGTACCTACTTATCTACTTGAACTGGCATGCTTTCGAACTGCTAGGTTGGCAGGAGCTGGGACAGAGCAATGGGAACTCACCCTATCACAGGGATTTGAACCGCCAACCTTCTGATCAGCAAGCCCAAGAGGCTCAGTGATTTAGACCACAGCACCACCCGTGTCTCTACTAAGGGCAAGCATATGGTATTTTGTGTGTGTGTGTGTACGTGCACTATTTTTATAGAAATCTTTCATTCTAAAAAAATCTTGCTGAATATATATATATATATATATATATATATATATATGCATGACAGAAAATTGAGTGAGAGCAATGGGAATGTATCTGGAATGAGTTTGCTTTTACATTTCCCCCAAATTTATAAGATGGAGTATAAGACAGATTTTTTTTTCCTATTTCAAATCTCCTACCCACCCACCCTGGTTTGTTCAATTAATTGTAAACATTTCCCCATTGCCTTCCTCTAGCTTCTCTGGAGCTCCCTCAAAATATTTATGGATATTTGGTTCTCTTTACCCACCCCTGAATATAATTGCCTTTGCCTCCATTCCTTTGAAAAGCTTGGTTTCTCAAGTACAATTTGTGAATATTTTCCCCTGACTGTGCCTAAGCTTTTGAATCAATTGTTATGAGGTGTTTTTAAAAGAAATAATTATCTTATGTTTGCCCTGAGCTTTTTATTTGGCCAGGCTTTCCAGGAAGTCAACTCGCTGGTTTAAAATCAGGTTATTTGATTGCTCTTGCTGATTTGCTACACTGCTGTGCTTGATAACTTTGTATTTCAGCACAGATAGTTTCTAGGTCCAGTTCATAATTCTGGTTGTGACCTAGAAAGGCTTGGAACCAAGTGATCTGAAAGACTGCATTTTCCCATATGAGTTTGCCTGGGATACATGATGCTTAGGAGAAGCCCTTGTGTCTGGTCCACCAGCAGCTGAAGCACATGTAGGCAGAATGTATAGCAGGGTTTTCCCAATGGCTGCTTCTAGGCTCTGGAGCTCTTTACCAAAGGGGGACTCAGCTAGCCCAGTCCAGAATGACTTTTCTGCCATCAGGCAAAAGCATTTTTACTTAGGCAGATTGGTAGCCTCTAACCTGACTTCTAAATATGTTGTAATTAGTTTTAACTGTTTGGTTTATTGCATTGTTTTTAGGCCTTTTACTTCGAACTTCATCATTTATAGCCTATTTAATTTAATTTCTATAAGGCATTTGTATACCAGTGGTGTAGCTAGCCACTCGGGTGCTGGGGGCGGCCCGCACGCCCTGTAGCTGGATGCAGGGCGAGCCGCCCATGGGGGCGGGGCGTGCTGTGTGGAGCCTCTCCACCACCTCCCCCTCAGCTGTAGGGTAGCTGAGGGAGAGGCAGAGGGCAGACCCAAGTCCCATGCTGCTGTTTTAGGCAGTGCGGAGCCTGCAGGTGCCCAAGCCACCATGTCACTCCCAGGATGGACGCATGACTTGGGCACACTGCAGGCCCAACAGTAAGTGCCAGCCCCCGAGGTGTAGCGCCCATTGCCAGCCATGTTTCATTACATTTGTTGACTGAACTAAAAAGTTTTGTGAGACCAGTTTTTTAAAAAACAACAACCAAAAACTCATATTTTTGTCATTTTGTCACTCCCCTCAGTGATGACACCTGGAGCAGCCCTCACTCCCCGCACCCCCTTCCTCCACCACTGTTGTACACTGCTTAATTGTTAGAATTTCTAAAGTAGTTTTGCGCTTACATTATTTATCCCTCTTTGTCCACCTTTCCCCACCTCCTGTGCAGGCAGGAGTGATCTTAGGATGGCTTAGGGGATGCAATCCTTGGCATGTTGATCTGGATGTAAGTTGCCCCACAGTAAAATTGAAGCCATTCTTCATTGTCTCGGAGGAGACGGAGGTTCCCAACATTAGTCACGGAAGGGAATGTGGTGGAAGAGTCTCTTTTACAGGCTTTATTCTCAACTTTAATAGCATCTGAAGCCCTAAAGTGCATGCTACCATCTCTCATCCATGGCTGGTTGAGTTAAACCTCAGGACTCTTTTGTCCTTCCTGTCCTTAGCTAATTCCTCACTGTCACTCCCCAGATTTATTTACTTTAAATCACTTCTTGCAACAGTGAATTTTTCATTGAAATTGAAACTTTTGTTCTTATTTTTGGCTAGGAAAGTTTTGGGGAAATGCATCCTTGTGAACCAAATACACAATCCCGGTCCCCAGATGTGTTCACAGTTCACTATTAATGTTGTTGACTTGGCTACAACTAGGGATGCACTGGAGCAAGCAGTTCCATATCAAAACAATCCCCTCAAAATTCTTGAGATTGTCTTGCCTAAGGAGGAGCCTCCCAATTTGCTATAAGCCAGTGCTCAAAGTAGGGTGAGGTAGCTGGGGTTGGGATTTCATGTGGCTTCATATAGAGCTAAACCAGCCCCACTTCATTTCAGTCAACACCACTGAATCAGACCTAATTTGAAACAAAAGCACCTCACGTGTTTTTCTTCGTCTTCCACTTGGAACACTAAGCAGAATTCCGGCAGCTTCTACAACCGCTGTCATCTGTGGGATCAACTGCATCGCCAATCATCTGCTTATTGACATGGAGACTTTACCTCAGAAGCCTTATGTCAATGGGAAAGGAAGAAATCAAAGTGTTATAAGAGCCATGGAGAGTAAATTCATACAAATTCACGTTTGAAAAAACCATGCATTGACTCAGATTATTGTAACTGGAAGGCCGCAATCCTAACTCCATTTGCTTGGGAGCAAGGCTGATTAAGTTCGATAGGAATTAATTCTCAGCAGACATTACTAGGATTGTGCTGTAAGATTCCACTGAAATAAAAGAATGGGAATGAGTCATCATTATGCTTTGTTGCAACCTGATTCTCACGCAGTACCTAAAAGAACCTTCTTTCAATGTCTGCTACTTCCTTCCGTGTCCTGTTTTAAGATTCTGAAATATCTCCTTCCCCAGCCCCTCACTTTGTTTACGATCTAGCCTGATGAAGAATTCTGCAAAACCCAAAAGCTGCACATTTATTTTTGATACTTTGGTTGGCCTATTACAAAAATTGCCCCAATATGGATCATCACCTTTACGAATCTATTTGCCGTGTTTTAGCAACAAATCTATCAGTGTTACATGTATGTTCAATTTTCCTTTCTATTTCTTCGTTTTCCAAATAGAGAACAATCCCACTTACTTGGATTTGGCAATGCCGAGATTTCCTTGAGCCACCATTGCTTATATAAATATCTCTTCATTTGGTTTCCATAAAACAGATCTGGAAATTCAAGTTGTCCATATTCTTTACTTCTTGTGCATTTTGTATATTGTTAGTGTTTCAAAGATATTTGTTGCTACCTGCTAGAAGTATAAGTGATAGGGAGCAGCATCCTGATAGGCAGGGGCTTAACTCAATTGTTACCCCTCTTGATTCTATGGACTCACTGAGCTCGTGGATTTTGGTGTCTTTTTGATTTTTGTTTAATGACAAGCACTTTTAAAATTCTTAGATTTTTTTTTAAATTTTATTTTTTTACTGCAAAGGAAGGTCCAGACATCTAATTACAAAGCAGTCACGAGTAAAGAACTGTGATCTTTTTCTGGCTCTGCTTCCAGACAGTGACTCAGCTTGCACAAGTTCCCTGTTGGATCAGGCCAAAGGCCAATCTAGCCCCCACAGTGGCCAACCAAATGCCCATAGGAAGCCCAAAAGCAGAACCAAAAGCAGGTCCTAATTTAGCACTCTAACCACCACACCACCCTGTCTCTCACACCACCCAACTGAGACTGAATAAAACTCCTAGTATTTAGTGTAATCCTCTAAGCACACTCATAATAATTACCTCGATTTTCTTGATATATGCAGACAGCACACAGGAAGGATGATCTGCATGAAACCATGTACATGACTCCATTGTACAACATTTGTCCATATGTTTAAGACCAGCTGCTAGCACTTTATTGTCTATTTCAATCAAAGAACATGGTGTGGAATTATATTAAAGCAGATTAGTTCTATGGATTACTACATCAAGATTAGACCTCAGTTTTTGCCTATCTGCAGCTTGTAAAAGGCACTAGACGCTAGTGAGTAGTCTTTAAATGGAAAGAAAATTAAGTAATTCAACTGTAGAAGGCGTTAATGGGATTTGTTTTTAAAGAAATATATATGAAATAAATGTAACTAAAGGTCAGATAGATAGATAGATATCTGAAAAAAATATTCTGTTCCTGCTAGGCTTGGATTGAAAATCATGAGTTATGAAAAAATAAAATTATTTTCTAGAAAAGGTTACTTTTTTCCCAGGCATTTCTAAATGCTAGAATTTTCTAGCTGTATTTTTGATTGAACTGAACAGTATAATACTGCAAGGACTGCACAGGGATTTATGTTTTTCTATCATTTCATAGGTCAGTCCCAAACTGCAGTAATTCTCAAATGTCACCTGACTAGTGATGAATGCAAGTGCCCCTGCGTTAACTTTAATAAATGTCCACTGAATTCCAAGAACTGCTATACTGTTGGGTTGTTCAGGCAGAAGCAGAGCCTGAAGTAATAGGAAAGTAGTTAACAGACAAATAGATTCAGTCGCTAGTCCTTCTAAGGCACATAATTTCTGCCATTATTTTCAGATGTTCATTCTCTATGGCTACCAGAGCCTTTCAGAGTCCCTGAAATGCTGGTTTGCTCTATGATTTATTTATTATTACATTTACACCATTCATTATTATTTATCATTTATTACATTATTATTATACCACCCCTCTACAGAACTCACAACAGTGCTGGATTAAACCCTGTGGAGGCCCCTAGGCAGTTGAAATCTCAGCCAGGGGGTGGGGAGGCTTGCAAATTATATCCTAATATGTTTTTGTAATTTTATTTCAAGATCAAATCAATATTATTTTGATCCGTTGTTATGGAGCTCCTAAAAGGCGTGAGGGCCCCTAGGCCAGTGCTTACTCTGCCTATTTGATAATTCGGCACTGGTTCAAGATGGTGTACACAGTAGTCCCTCTCCTTATTTTATCCTCACAGAAATCTTGTGAGGAAAATTAGGTTGAGAGACTGTGACTGGCCCAAGGTCACCTAATGAGCTTCATGGCTGAGTGGGGATTTGAACTCTGATTTCCCAGAGCCTAGTCCAACACTGTAACCACTATGCTACAATGACTCTTTACTGAGTAATGTGGGCTATAACTGGGGGACACACATACACGATTTTGGAAGCTCACCTCTGGCTACAAAGTCCAGGCTGAGAATCACTCGTCTAAACCAGCCTTCCACAACCATGATTCCCCTGAAGTTGCTGGACTGAAACCCTGAAGGCTGGGGAAGGAGGCAAATGGTGGAATGGTACCAGGTCACTAGCAGCTGACCAACCCTTCTGCTTGAGACCACTGGGCTTGGCGCTGTCAATGCCAGGAGCGCCATCCAGGGCCTGGGAATAAGCCCCCAAAGCCCCTGATGTTGAGAAAGATTGAGGGCACAAGGAGAAGGGGACGAGAGAGGATGAGATGGTTGGACAGTGTTCTCGAAGCTACTAACATGAGTTTGACCAAACTGCGGGAGGCAGTGGAAGACAGGAGTGCCTGGTGTGCTCTGATCTATGGGGTCATTAAGAGTCGGACATGACTAAATGACTAAACAACAATAAAAGCCCCCATGAAATCTCTAATGACAGTGGCAATCATATTCTGGCGGTGGGGGGGGGGCAAAAGTGTAGACCCTGTTCACTGGGAATGTTTCTGCAGCTGAAGCCTATCCATGTCAGCCAGCATGCACACCTTCAACCAATGAGGGGAGACTGTGCAGGTAGACAGGTCAGTACCTCTGTCTTAATAGGAACCAACAGAAGCATATCTACAAGCCTTTATACTGATGCTTCCTGAGGTTTACAGTATCTATAAATCCATTGCACTGCACAGCCAGCCAAGGGCTGCAATTAGTCTGGTCTTATAAATCTCTACCCGCCTGTCAACTGTCAGAACCTGCTGAGATTCTAAAGAGAGACCAAGCATGCATGTACTTATGGTTTGAGGACATCAGAGCTTTTCTATTCTTCACAATCCCAAAGACGTATTTTTCAGATCAACTCCATAGAAGCATACTTTATATGTACTATGATCATTTTCTATTTTTATGGGGCACTTACTGTGCAAAGAGGTTTATAATCACACTGTGGTGTGCCCTGTCCATTACCTCAAATGGGGGAAAAGATGCATGTCCCCCCACAGAGCAATCCAGTCACCACTCTTGCAGCCCACAGGCTATTCATGCTCCAAGCAGGACACTATGGGTGCACAGCAGAGGCGCCATGTGCCACTGAAGGAAATGTGCCTGGCCCTGTCATTCGAGGCAATGGCTGGGTGGGTTGCAATATGCTCCATGCTATGGATGGCTACAGTATTCAGCTCAGGGCTAGGGAGGTGTGAAACTGCTCCATTTAGATTCACCAATATTTCTTTCTTATTGATGTATTTTGAGGCTGTTAAGCAGAAAAGCAGCTGTTTACCTAATTCTTAATTGGCCATCACCTTCAATTGCCATTTTATTACCTCGTAACAGCATCTTTTGTCCATCCTAGTTGCATTTTGCCAACAAACATAAGGCAGCTCAGCTGGGAGCCCAATGGAGACTTCGTTAACCCTTCATGGCCCAAATTCATCCACAGGTGCATTGGCATTCCACATTTCCTTCCATTCTGACAGTAACTAACCAAGAAATTACTTCCTGTTCCCAAATACATTGGTCTTCAACTAGTGAGGCATGACTCACTGCTGCATCACAGCCTATCCAAGGTGGGCCGTAACAGCAGCTCTACCACCACCAAAATATGTGGTAAAAAGATGAAGAAGAATTGGGTCCCATGTCTAAAAAGGTTGAAAACTACTGCCTTCATTGATAAGGTAATGAGTGGAATATATGAGGGGAGTTTCCTTTCTAGTCTACTTCACCCTGATTCCAGAGCAGTTGCCTCAGATCAAAACCCATTGGGCGGTGGGTTGGGGGCAATAGGCGATTGTGTGCTAGCTGGGTGTCCATGCAATAGTTTGAACCTCAACAAACTAAATCTCCTTAAAACTTCAGGACAAGTCATATAATTTTATCTCAACTGTTGCTTTTCAAATCAAAAAGGAGAAAGTATCACCCCAAGGAAATTTCCACAGCCCAACTTAATAGGCATCTTAATTCCACACATCATTGGCGTTTTTTATGGTAATAGCCCAGCATCAGACACTGGGGGCTGGGAGCAGGGAAGCTTTGCCGGGTTTGATATTTTTTTACTGAACAACAATTTTTCTTAGAAGATCAGGTAAGAAATTAAAAAAACCTTACATTTTCACGATAGTAAAAATCAACCAACCCAGGCCTCTAAAGTTCCAAATTTAACGGAATGGGAGTGACAGCCTTCACCCTTCTCTCCAGCTTTTCAACATACAGCAGCATAGTTCTCACTGAATTAATTTTAATTTGGTTTTAAGTGTCTAACCAGATTAGCCTTCTGTATTCTGCTAATGAGCTGACAGGTCAAAAGGAGGTGCTTAGCTTTGTGCTAGTTCATCTGGGAATTCTATCAGAGTTTTGCCCAAGGCTGTAGTAATCACTTCTTGTGGGTCTACAAGACAACCAACCACTCAGACTCATGAGGAGGTTTAAAAGTACTCTTGCAGAAATGCTGCTTTGTTTTGCAAAATACCCTCTTCTCTAATATGGGAGAGGCATGAGAGAAAGATGGAGGGTACCAGTTTGCCCTCTGTGTGTGAAGGGGAGGAGGGGGTGAGGGAATGGAATACATCATCATTTTCTAATTACTAAGCACAGTAAATATTATTAATATGCATAATTTTGGGTGGGAACCCTCTGATGTTTTCAAAATCTTGATGAAAGGAACAGGGCTATCACAGGAACCAAAGAATTGACATGATTAATCACCGGTAGTCTTTTTAAAAAAATATTTTCAATATGGAAAAAGCAATTTTTAAAGATGGCTAGCATGAAAACTCCCCATCTGAAATTTGGCAGGAGCTACCATGTCTACAGATTTCATGCTTTTATGTGGGAAAAAACCTTAATCGTTACATCTATTTTAATTTCCAAACACTTTAAACTTTAAAGGTGGCTAGTGTGAAAACTGCTGTGTCTACCCATCTGGAACTTGTCGGGGTAAAGCCATTCTCTAGAGCCTCCCATATCTCCAAATTTCACACTCCTTTGATTAAAAATAAAACACCCCAATAATGCTATGGCCATTTGGCTGTGTAATGAAACTGAATTCGATTTTTGGAGATTTGTAATGTTCATCTCACAATCCAGATTCAGATCCAGAGTGGGTCAGTACAGTTCTGAATCAGTCCAGACAAGGTCGGATTCAATCTGTATTTACAAACTAGGGACACAAATCAGACCTAGCCTGAGATTGAGCTAAATTCTTTATAAGCATGCAGTTAAAATTTACCTGACATTCTGTGTTTCTTTTCATCCACGTTAAGAGAGAGAAGAAAGTCAGCAAGGCTCCCGAGCAACTGCTGTTGCTGTGCGAAGTGAAGAAGAAGAAGAAGAAGAGTTTGGATTTGATATCCCGCCTTTCACTCCCCTTCAGGAGTCTCAAAGCGGCTAACATTCTCCTTTCCCTTCCTCCCCCACAACAAACACTCTGTGAGGTGAGTGGGGCTGAGAGACTTCAAAGAAGTGTGACTGGCCCAAGGTCACCCAGCAGCTGCATGTGGAGGAGCAGGGAAGCAAACCCGGTTCCCCAGATTACAAGACTACCGCTCTTAACCACTACACCACACTGGCTCTCAAAAGTGCCACAAAAGAGTCCAGATTTTTGCAGAGCAGCAACAGGTGCTGGCTTCCTTCTTTCATTTTTGCTGCAGAGTGGTCTCTACCCCACCATGAGGGAGTCCCAGCAGCCATGGCAAGGCATTTTGACAGGTGGCCCAAGGGCCCTCAGAAACCCGGAGCCAACACTGCCTCTCCTCCCTCAAGCAGACATTGTTCCGCACCCACTCCGAAGCAGCTAGTCAGGATATGTAACAGTGCCACTACTTTTCAAGGCTCCTGTGTCTTTAATCAAAAGATTCCTGTGTGCATGTTCAGCCTGTTTTATTAGTGAGGAATTACCCCCAGGGTAGCTTCCCTTAATTACCCTCAATGCCAATTTCTATTCCTGCAGGAGTTTAATTACTAATTTCTTCTCACTATTATTTTCCCCTTTCCCTTTTCAAAATAGTGGAATGGTGCCATTTTGGTACGTGGAAAGAAAAAACCAGTAATTAACCTTTCTTCCCACCTATCCCCAACAACGTGGGCAGAATGTGCAAATACAAAGAAAGTTGTTAATTAACGCTGGAAACGTTCACGAGGGCGCTGTAGGATAAAATAGCACTGTGTTAAGGCTAATAGTGTGCAGAACCTCCAGTTTAAATCTCCTTCCAGATAACCTACATTAAAGAAACTCCTCAGCAGGCTAAAGGGCTTTGGTGTGGAAACAACCCATGTCTGGCTCCTCTTCCTCCCCTGCCCCCCCATCTATCTGCCAACTCATTGCACGTTGCATTGATCTTGTGCTGATGGATCTGGTGAGACTATGTCTCAACAGCGTAGTCGGGCACACTCTGCTAGCTCATGCAGGAAAGGCCTCAGCTGAACCTGTTTAACAGAGTTCTCTTGTGAGACTAAAGGGGATGGGGATTTTAAATGCCAGAGCAGATAAATAATGAAGCAGCTGTTCGTAGTACAATAACTTTATTTATTTATTTTCCTGCTGCTCTAAAACATTAGCTCGGAATATAAGTTAAGCACATTATGGGGAACGTTCGCCTGCCCTGCCCTATAATTAGAAAGAAAAGCACAAGCCTCTAGCTAGCAGCAAGCTGAGTGGCACCTAGGGAGGCAATTTACCTTTGCTTCAGCAGTCCTCTGTTAAAAAAAAAAGATAAGAGGCCTCTTAATAAGAATGTTTTCTTTTAGAAACAGAGGCTTATAAGTGGCTTTTCAACTCAGTCATTGTGTTCAAGGGAAGAATTTATAGCACGATGGCACATTCTTTGATGGCAGGGGGTCCCAGGTTCACTCTCTGGTATCCCTAGGTTTGTTTGTTTGTTTGTTTTGTTTTTTTAAAGAAAAACAGATTAGTAACAGGTGATGGGGAAAACCTTTCTCTGCTGGAAGTCCTAGAGAGATGCTGCCAGTCAGAGTAGGCACTGTTAGAATTCCTGCTCCATGATTTCAGTCATAGGATTGCTGTTTTTCACATGATGGTATATGTTTTGACTCCACAGAGTAGGAAGTGACGGAGACAGGATGTTTGTGTTACTGTGTTCTGTGAAGTGGGACTATTGTCCTTTGTTCCTTTTCTCTTTGCTGTCTGATGCTAGAGAGAGAGGGAGCCATGTTGCAGTGCTCCGTGTGTTTTTATATGTAAATAAAGTAGATTAGCCAAAATGCTGAGTTGCTGGGGTTCTGTCACACATGAGGCGCAAACTCTGCGGATCCCTAAGTATGCTGGTGTCGGTTGGCATTGGTCGCTGTGATGTTTGGGCAGAAGAAAGCTTTTGAAGCTCCCGAACGAAAGACCAGGAGGAAGAGAACATGCCAGTCGGGCATGTGTCTCTGCCAGAGTCCTACTCAAATGTAGGCTGAACTCCTGACAGGCACTATTGAGCTAGAAGCCGCAGACGCATACTCTGACTGCCACTTCCTATGTGCTTAATCTTGGGCGTGGGGGGTGGAAGAGACTAACGCTCATGTAATCCTATAAAGCTAACACAGCCTTCTCCGATGTAGTACCCTCCAAGAGTTTTGGACTACAATTCTCATCAGCCCCAGAAATGGGGAAAGGAAGGGATTTTCACAGTCAACAAAGAAGCAGGTTTAAACAGCAAGGTGGGCATTATCAACTTGTACCTCCCTTCCCCATATCTCAGTGGACATATATAGTTGAAAAAGAACATGGCATGAGACCATTGCATCATTGTTCCCCTACACTTTCTACTTCATGAGTTGCCACATTTGGTGATGCAGTGAAAGGTCATCACAGCTATGATGCACAACATTTTTTTTCTTCTAAACTACATATGACGGTGGAGGTATTGGATGAAGGGTGTGGACAGCAGTCCCAGTTAACAGTAGTTTTGGTTGAAGGCAGGGCAGTGGTGACTTGCTCCAGTCTCCTCGCATTGCCTCTCTTACCTTAACATAACATGCATGAGATAATAAATGGGCCAGTGATAATGCATCAAGCATGAGATAATAAAGTGCAATGTGATGAATTCAAATGAGCTATTTAACATTACATAGTGACACCCTGAGTCTGAGTTTTGCTTCTGTGGCACCAAGATAAATTGCATTTGTGTGGAACTTTGCTGTAACTGCAACTCCTGATAACAGAACCCAGAGACCCAATGTCCACAGATAAGCAAAATTAAAACAAAAACAACTCCTCTGTTGTCTTCGCTTTTTCATACCATGGGAATCTATGACTTTGTTTTGCTTGACTTTAAAATTCTACATCAAAACATTGTATGCTATTAGAACAGCCATTTCAGTTATGTTCTCATTGTGACTAGGAAAGTAAACATTGTCTCATTGCTCTGAAGGATGGATAACTTCTTACCGCTGCATGAGCTCTGCTAGAAATGCACAATATTCTATTGACAGTGTACACCTGGTCCATGTGTTAACAAAATGATGTGGTTGCTTTGTCATTCATATCCACTTAGCACCAAGAAATAAGTGTGACACAGCTAACCAAGTTTATCTCTTTTCATGTTTCAAGAGTTTTCATGGGCAGGGTCTTCAAGCAACATAGCTCTGAAAATGATATGGACTTGCTCCTGGGATCCAAGCCAGCAGGACCACTAGCCCTAGATGATGCCCTCTGAACTCCAGAGAATTTGTTAAATTTATTATTATGAAATAATAAATCAATCAAACTCTGAGGAGTGGGTCTTGGGTTCCTCTGAAGACCAGGAAAGCCTTGAGAAGCGTTCCCTACCAAAGTCACAACTCTCCAAATCTTGCGACCTAGAACAAACAAACAACTGCATTAAAAGGCACCAACTCTTTCAGATATCCAGATATAGCATTTGCGAGGGGGGAGAGGTCAGAGCTTTCACGCTGGCTCTGTTGGTCAAACTATAAAAACCTGGCTGTTGCTCCAGGCCACTGCTAAAATCTTCTTGCCTTAGCTATAGGATTGCTATCTGTGGTCCTGAAATTTAGCTGCTGGCCTCTGTCCATGGTCCTGTGGCGATTCCAGCCTATGCTGCCTACCCTCAAACAAGTAACATGCATGACAAAAGAAGTACAGTGGTACCTCGGGTTACAGACACTTCAGGTTACAGACGCTTCAGGTTACAGACTCTGCTAACCCAGAAATAGTACTTCGGGTTAAGAACTTTGCTTCAGGATAAGAACAGAAATTGCACGGTGGAGGTTCAGCAGCAGCAGGAGACCCATTAGCTAAAGTGGTACCTCAGGTTAAGAACAGTTTCAGGTTAAGAACAGACCTCCAGAATGAAATAAGTTCTTAACAAGAGGTACCACTGTAAGCGTTTTAAATTATGATGCTGTAGAATTCGATACGACCTGCCCTGTAAGACTCCAAAGAAACTGTATTAAAACTGTTGCATGTATGAGCATTGGGGAACATGGTGAGGTGGAGCTGTGCTGCTTACCTAGACAGAGATGGGGCATAGGGCACCAAGGTCAGAGATGCACAGGTGTGCTAGTGAGAGCAGCAGGTTGATGCTAGTAGTCCCACCAGTGCAAGTTGGTGACCCTAGCGTCCATGTTGCCCCAGCCCAGTCCTTTCCAGGTAAGCAGCAGTGACACCAGTGTTGAGAAGGAGGCTCCACAGCTCTGCTCCACAACATGGGCCATTATGCTATAAGCCAGCTTTTAAAACCATCCGGCAGAGATCTCTCTTTCTTTCTTTTTCATATAGGGCCCTTTTGATAACCAGCTGAGTATGTTTGGTTTGAAAATATTGTGCAAAATTGCTACTAATTAATTGACTGTAAAGATGTACCCTCAAGACAAATTCCAGGTCATTAACTTCCGAGTCAAAACACTTCCCTCTCCTCAATAGCTTATTTCCAAACAAGTTTCCACTCAAGCAAATTTTCACCAAACAGCTTCAAACAAGATATTTGAATAAGGCATTTTTATGGCAAACTGCATAAGCAGAAAAATGCTAATGTGCCATACAGAAAGGTCAAACGAATAAACCTGATATGAATGCATGAGATAAGGGATTCCCCAAAAGAGCAGTTAACTGAACAAAGTAGCTTTACTCTGCTAAAATGCTGGCAATTATTTCAATAAAAATAAATAAACAGTCAAGGAAATATGGAATCAGCTGCTGAGTCTAGTGCTGTTTGCTTTCTAAATGGGTATGCTTGCTTTGAGAACAAGGGGAAACAATAGCTGCGCTTATTTTATAGAATTACAGATTTACAGATGGTGACTGATGGTTTGCTCATGCTTCTGCATCATTCCATCTGTTGTGAGAGGCAACTGTGGTGGTGGGAACAACTGATGGTCTTGTAGCTTATTTGGAAGGGGGGCAGTATCCACCATGACCACTGCTATGGATCTGCAGCTAGTGAGGTACCAAGACCAGCAAGAAGGACAAGACACAACATTGTCACCCTGATGTCTCTAACAACCAATGCTTTCAGCTTCCTTTATGTACTGGTAGCCACTGGTGTTATGTGATTTTAGCAGCCAGAGTTATGGAAGCAGGGACTGCTGGTGGACTGGGGAAACACATAAATTTCCCAGGAGTCCTTGTGTCTGACATGCAGCCAGAATTCTGTACCAGGCAACAGGGCAGAGAGTGCAAAAGAGACTTCACTCCTTCCTCCTCCTCCTCCTCCTCCTTCTTCTTCTGCTGCTGCTGTTGTTAGATCAGCAACAAAGAGAAATATGTGGAGGGAGGGACATGTGAGAGAAGCAAGCAGGTGGGTTGGTGAATGAGTGTTAGATGTTTATCAGATGTCCAGGGAAGGGATCAGACCCTGTCATGTTCCCAATGACGTCACTGAGAGTGGAACATACTCTAAACTAGGTGTGTACCTGATTTGAAAAGTCCTTAGAGATGGGGCAGAGAGAGTTTACTTCCCCCCAAGCCTAGTTCTTAACTTGGGAGGAACCATCGTACCATCTCCCTTACACACGCACACATACACCAGCATAGTTTCATTGCCAGGAAATGATGGGCCAACCTCTGCATTTCCTTCTCACTCACCTCCTCGTTTTAGTTGTTCAGGGATAAAAGAAGTGTCAGGTTAGTGAACATGTGGCAAAGAGCTTATTTTACTGGGTGGTGAACATGCACAATGCAAGTTATCCAGCTATTCCATTTAATGCATGCTGACATCATTTTACAGCTTGAAATAGAAGAGGGAGGGAGGTAAGAAGGACAGCAGGGGAGTGAATGGAAAGGGTAGGTGGAATCAGAGTGAGTGACAGGCAGAGTGTGTCAGTCAGAAATGACAATTAGAGGAGTCAGTTGAAGAGTGTCAGGTGAAAAGACTAGTGGGTGGAAAGGTCAGATATGTTGGGTCAGTTTATTAAGCAGGGACATTATTTCCCATTCTTTATCAAACAGCTCCATCTTCCTGGCTTTGTTCCCTAAATAAATAAATAAAAATCAAAGAGTCTTGTGGCGCCTTAAAGACTAACATTTATTATGGCATAAGCTTTCATGGATGCAAGGCCACTTCATCAGACCCATTGATGCACTCTCATCTGATTAGTTTCCTCACATTCTTCCTCACAAAAGTTCCACACAAACCGGGATTAGCCCAACAGGCAGGAATCATTCCCCTACAACCTTCCCTATTAAAGGCATATTTTCATAGTGAATGGGAAGGCTGTCCACAGGGGAAGCGTACAGCCACTTCTGGCCAGCCCTAAGTACTTCAATGCCCTACAAGAGAAGTAACCAATATGGTACCCTCCAGGTGGTATTGGACTACAACTCCCATCAAGCAGCATTTCCAATAGCCCCTGTCCTAAGAGGAACCCGTACAACAAATCCATTTTGATGTTTTAACAAATTACACTAAGTTCCTGGGACATTACCCAATTACTCTCATGCAGTGTGGTTATTGACTGCTAATCATAAGTACAGCGGTCTTCAATTAAATGTTGGGCTTATGTCTCCTAAAGTAGTTGATGCAGTGTTCCAACAGAAGAGGTAAAACTAGAAGTGGGAATATAAGTAAGGGAGGAAGTAAATATTTGGTACATACTTAGAATGATGTAAATTCATCTTACTCCATACCTTCCATGAGAAGTGCACTGATAAGGAATGGTGGGATACTGTTCCTCTTAAATAAGTTTTCAGAGGAAATGGAAAGCAACTGAAATTCAGAAGCAATGCAACATCACCACCAGTAGATGTGAATGGGAGAGGGCACAAAATAAATAAGAGTAAACCAGTCTGCACTCAGTCATCTTCTGATCATGATTCTCTCTGTCTTTGTAGCAATGACAGCTACCTGGACTATAGTACATGGAACTTTCTTCATTTCCATTTTTCAAAAAGGTAAAGGACCCCTGACAGTTAAGTCCAGTCGTGAACGACTCTGGGGTTATGGCGCTCATCTTGCTTTACTGGCCGAGGGAGCCGACGTTTGTCTGCAGACAGTTTTTCTGGGTCATGTGGCCAGCATGACTAAGCTGCTTCTGGCAAAATCAGAGCAGCGCACGGAAACGCCGTTTACCTTCCTGCCAAAGCGGTACCTATTTATCTACTTGAACTTCATGCTTTCGAACTACTAGGTTGGCAGGAGCAGGGACCAAGCAACGGGAGCTCACCCTGTCGCGGGGATTCGAACCACCGACCTTCCGATCGGCAAACCCAGGGCTTGGGTGGACATCCTTTCAAAGCAGAGCTGAATGTGCCAAACTTTGTTTAAAATTCAGTAGTGGGGATTTCCATTCTGTATTCTCTTTATGGGAGCCTTTTAGATTACTCCCCTTGACTTCCAGTTCTGTATTATACTTTGACCTTCCATTTGCGGCACTGGAGGAAACGTTGCTACCTTCACTTGTAAGGATGCTTTTATACTCAGTAATGCTGCCATGCACTCCAACAGAATGACTTTTGCTCCAAACCTACTGTAAAACTACCCATTTCATTCAGCATTTATCCATAAAACATGCATTGAAAAGCAATGTATATTTTCTACTTTTTGAGCAGTTTCACCAATATTTGCCTGTAGAGAAAGCCAGAAGCAATCACAGCTGCCTCTGGGTGTTCCCTTTAAGGATCCTGCTTTGAAATTTCCCCAGCTTTCTTTCCTTGTGGTCAAATTTTACTGCCCAGAAGCGTTTCCTTGACTGCACTCGCCAATGGCCCATTTCCAACCACTGCAGATTTTTAGATTGTTCAAGAACACAAAGAGTTATTAGCTAAAGAAAACAGTATATTATATATAGTACGCTGCGTGCAGCACATATATTTAGTTGAGGCTGGTCCACTAGTGCTGCTGTGACACAGCCCTCCCAATGAGAATGTCAAGCAATTGAAAAAACAATATCCTCCCATTGTTTGAAATCTGTGTTTGGCTACACACACACACACAGCCACCAAACTTTGATGGTAGTGGGTTTTTGTGGAAAAACCATCCAAGGGGGCAGGAATAAGCAAGGGGATATTTAAGCCCACTCTGCCCCTCCTTTGGCCTCCTCAGTTCTTCACACAGTGCTTGCATAATTTGATGGCTTTGGATTTTTGCTGACAAGCTGAAGAGGAGGAAGACATCCCATATTATGGGAAGGATAAGCCATTTCTAATTATCAGGTTCCAAAATCAGAAGATCGTATTCAAGGATAGGGAAAGTATCAAGCACTCCATTTTTAGGTGCTCGGGTTTCTTCCAGCTCCGTTCATAAAGATGAATCCTAATTAGAAAGCTTCCCAGATACTTATCTGAAATAATAGGAGGTAACAAAATGTAATCGACAAAAAAGTCCTCTCTGTATTTTCCCCAAGAACAAAACTTTCACCCCATAGTGTTCATGTCCTGCTTGTGGACTTCCAGTAGGGAACAGAATGCCAGACTTATCAACTTACAACAGAAATGTAATAATAGTCCAGAAGCAATAGCAAAAGTATTACTGCAGAAGCTTTCATGGATTACCAAGAATGATGCATCTGGAGAAGCAGACTCTAGCTCAAGAAATCTTATGCCATAATAAATTTGTTAGCCTTTAACATGTTAGTGCTGTTCTTCTTGTTTTGTTTGCACGATGATCTACTTGGTAGGGTTGTTGTGATGATAAAAAGACTATAAAATACTCTGACAACTTTAAAATACAATTGCAAAAGGTAGGCTGGTTGAAAGCATGCTTAAGATGAGAACTTTATGTGGTACTGGACCATAGATTGTACTCTGCCTGCACATCCCACCCAGCAGACAACCATATATGGCACTCATAGGTCTCCTTTTCCCTCATGTTATGCCCACAATAACCATGTGAGATAGGTTTGGCTGAGAGACAGTGAGTGCCCAAAGTCATAGTCATTGGCAATTTATTTATATGCTCTATTTTCCACAAGAAAATCTGTGCTCATAGCGGCTCGCACAAAAATCAAAGCCTAAATATAGTAATACAATAACATATTGTACAATACCTATAACTGCAACATAACAATACAAATGAATAATCAACAGTTCATTTAATATAATTGTTTCAATATGCATATAGATTACCAACAGGCCAAGCCAAAGTATCCATTAAGCAACTCTTTATGAAGGCTCCTGGGGCTGAAGGCAGGACAAGGTTAGTAAAAAAATCCCACCCACCCCCTGCCTGAGTCAACTTCATTGCTAAGTGGTAATTCTGACCTTGTACTCCAAGATCCTAGTACATTCAATATCCCTCACCTTATTCCACATTATGGGGAAAAGATGTAGCAGTGAATAAACTGTAGCCCTGAAAATTTCTGTGTGGTATTTTTCAAACTAACCAATTCAGACTGATGTCCTGTACCTATTTATCAGGGAGCAATCCACATGGAATCCAGTGGGATTTACTTCTGAGTAATGTACAGTCAGTGCTTTTTTCCCTAGAAAAATAAGTTGTTACAGCAAGTGCCACACTTTTAAACAACAAGTGTGCACTGCATACCCTTGACTACCCCCTGGAAAAAAGCACTGTGTACAGTTATTATGGGACACAGGGGGCGCTGTGGATTAAACCACAGAACCTAGGACTTGCTGATCAGAAGGTCGGCAGTTCGAATCCCCGCAACGGGGTAAGCTCCCGTTGCTCGGTCCCTGCTCCTGCCAACCTAGCAGTTCGAAAGCACGTCAAAGTGCAAGTAGATAAATAGGTACCGCTCCAGCAGGGAGGTAAACGGCATTTCTGTGTGCTGCTCTGATTCACCAGAAGCCAATAAAGCGAGATGAGCGCTGCAACCCCAGAGCCGGCCATGACTGGACCTAATGGTCAGGGGTCCCTTTACTTTTACCTTTACAGTTATTATGGCATGACCCAGAGGTGGATTTAGGGGAGCGTGACTGGTTTGGTTGCACTGGGGGAACCACAACTATGATGGAGTATGGAAGGTGAGAGGTGAGAGGGAGTCGGATTTTGGCACCACACAGGGTGCCACTGAAATCTGAGACCCCAAGTTCTGCCTCTGCATGACCCCAGGCTAGAAATTGTGACACTTAGGTGCTAGGTATTTGTAAACCTGCGAGTCCCCAGTATCTTTGCAAGGGAGGATTATGGGGCACAAACCAGATCTACTTGCCTACACACTATGACCTCACTGATCATGCCCCATGATCACATAGGGTCACATAGTGCATGAGGACAAATTTGCACAGTGAACAGAAAATGACAGCATCAGTTGCGTCTACTATTTGACACAAAGTGTTTCCATGTTACAAATTACATTAATCATAGTCACATAAATTTGTTTCTCTTTTCGAACATGTTACACACAGCCGAGCAAAACGTGTGAAAGCAACATTAGGCTTTACAGGTAGTCAGACAAGTATCTATTTTATATTAAAAAAGAAAGAAAGACAACGCAAATACTCCTTTGTGAATGCAAACCTCTTCTCAATTAAAAGTTCTTGATAAAAATGAAATCTGCTTCCAAAGATGTTAACATTGACTGTCATATTATCTTGTTTTAAACTCCTAGTAAACAGCGCGTGACTTCCGTATGCAGCCTCCACAACTAACCAAAGAAAATAGATGAAAGCATCTGAACTCTCCAAGGTACTAAGGCTCATTATTTTTCTCTTTAAAGAAACATTATTCCCATGGCTCAACTGGAATACAAGGCAAGTGATAGGAGACCTATTAGAGTGCTAATTCTACACAGGAACTCTAACAACTCTAGAGCCCCCATAATCATACCGGCTCATTAATTCATACACATACATTATATACTCATTAGAATGGGAAGCTGGAGTGAAGAGTATGGTGCTAGCAGAGGAAACAAAACAGATTTGTTGAGAAAGGCTTAAATCAGAAGTAACCCCAGTTAGAGTGCCAGATACAGCCAAGAGGAACAGAATCAGGCCCCTGCCTTTTCCTCGTATCACATTAGTACTCCTAATTGCTAATGCAGCATAATCCACTAATCCTACTTTGTAGATTTATCGAAAGCTGCTTCTGATATTTTTAGAACCTTTTTAATGAGTGGGGTCAGATACTCAATAAAGGAAGCATCAATACAATAGACAAGATTACCTAAGAAGAGAAATTTCTGGGAACACTGTTGAGAATGTTTGACGGGATGTGTGCGTGAATATTTACAGCACAGAAATGGGGTTGGGGGACTAATAAATTTCCCCAGACTCCCCCCCTCAAAGAAACTTACCATTTCATGCAGATTCACTGCAAAGCCATCATTTAAAAAAAAAAAAAATCACCCATTTTATCCTAGTAACAATGACTTCATCATGCAACACTATATGCTCCTTTGAGACATAGTCAAAGGCAGGTTATATATTTCTTAAATAAATAAACTTTTAAAAATACATACACTATCAGCACTTAAAGGAGAGAATGGCAGGGGAACAAATGAACAAAGCAGATTGTGGAAAATCATTAACTTCTCTGCATGGGGCTATCAGACATTTTCATTTGATATTACTATGTTGATCATGCTTCTAAGTTTATCAACTATATTTTTCTCAGTAACTGTATTCCTGGGTCATGCAAGGATGATACGTGGAAGATAAGCAGGTCTAGGTCTGGTCAGTTCCTGGATGAGAGGACATCTGGAAGCATTATTTAAGCTGCCTTGAAACTGAGATTCATGAAAGAAAGGTAGAAAATAGATGTAACAAATAAACATATCTATATTTTTACCTTTATATACTTGGTGTTTCTGCTGGTCTTGGGGAAACTTCATTGCAGAGCTAGAGAAACACAATTGTAATTGGTATTGAAACAGAATTAAAACCTTTGCATAAAGTTACCACAATGTTTTTCACTGCATCCAGGGAATTAGTTCAGCATTAATAATATGCAATGCCCTTCAGACATCCAGTACAATCTCATTTGAATTATTTTTCTCTAACATAAATAAGTTGATAGTCAACTCCATTCCACTGCCAAACTCATTTTATTGAATTAACAATCAGGTCACATTTATACTTAATTGCAGCAACATTTTGTTTTCGCTTTTTTTTTAAAAAAAAAAACACCTAGGAAAACAAAATACATTCAGAAAACAGAAGTTCCTTCATGGTGACATTGGAAGTGCAAACTTTCTTAGGTTTCTGTCTTCAGCATGACCCTGACCTATTAGGGATCATGTCAAAGGCCTGGAAGAAGTTACCAGCTAGGGACTCCCTTGACAGTTCTGTTACCTCAACAGTGGTATACAATCCAGATTTAGAATCATTAACATGTTTTCACATATCACACTGTAGATTCTAATAATACTATAAAGTCTTTTAAATCTCTGGCATCTCTCCCCATCCCTCATTTTTTGCTCTGAACAACTGAGGCATCTGGGAAGGTGGTAACCGCTTCTCTCCACATGCCATAGGTGTTCAGTGCAAATTACCAGCATTTGGGGAAGGTCAGCTGCTTTATATGCAGAAGGTTCCAGGTTCAATTGCTGGTATCTCCAGGCAGAGCTAGTATACATAACATAAACTCAGAGAACACTGCACGTGAATAACTATGTTACTCTGTTCCTAATCCCAAGGGTTGTGGTGGTGATTTTTTTGTATAAAAGATTAAAACTGATTGGTTGGTTTTAGAAAACAAACTCTACAGTAATTTTAAACTTCTTAAACACACCTTTAGGTATCTCCTTGTTCACTGTATCCTTAACATTTCCTTTATGAAACAAAAAATATGCCAATCATTTAATTCCTGGTGTTCATGCTAAATTTTCTGTTAACTTGACCTTCACATAGCCAACTCCCGAGAGACTGTGATCTACTTTCAAAATTAAAATCTGGCAGTGATCTACCCCAGTTTTTTTAGGGGTTCAGGTCAAAATTGTTCAGCTTTTTGGGGGAGGAAGGGGAAATGCCACATTTTGGGGAGGGTACGGACTTTTTTGCAGCTCTTCTGAGGGAGGAACAGAAGCAGCCACTAACCTTACCATTGCTGGCCAGATAATAGCCTCCATTTCTAATCTCCGGCTTCCCTTCTGTAACAATAGAGGCCAGCGCAGGGAGAGGGGGTAGGGCCGGAAGGGCACCAGCGATCGACTGCGATCTACCAAAACCTCACAGGGATCGACCAGTAGATCACGATCAACGTGTTGGACATCCCTGACATAGCCCATTCTGTAAGTGAGCATGGAGAAAGACGGCCCTCGCATGCTCTCCAATGATGAGGCAGTGGGAACTGGCTGGTGCTATGTGCCTTCCATGCCCTCAGATGCCGCACTTATAAATGTGGTTCTAGGTTCCCAAAGGTGGCAGCCATTTTAGAACTGTAGAAGCTGTAAAATGAGAGAAGGAACTGTCAGGCAACTGAAATATGGCTGTTAAAGATTTTGGTGTAGGGGCTATTCTGTAAAGATCAATCTATACAGTCCAGAATGAGATATACGACAAATCAAATATAGTAAATGTTATAATTTTATCTGGTTACTGATTTGTAAATAGTAATTCAAGAGACACTGGTAACAGGGAAAAGAAGACATGGCTGGAAAATATGAAAACTATGTTTGCTGTATGTCCTCTTAAGGGGTTTTTCACAGCCTTCTGGCACACAGGGGTGGCAGAGACATTAAATTGGCTCTCTACTCTAAATCAAATTACTTCAAAAAGTACATAGTGCTGGCCCACATTTCCACTGTTAGCTTTTCTAGAGCTCACTGAACTTAGCACAGATACTATTAAACAAGATGCTGAAATGAAACGTGAAGCCAATGGCTGAATGCTAGCAATGGAATTAAAAGGAGGGCTTCAGAGCCGACATACTAATCACATTCTGCTTTTTCAGAACTGCAGAGAAAACAGTTAGCAGTGCATGACGATGACTGAGGAAAGAGGACCACAGAGCATTTTTCTTCCCAAGTAAATCCACTACTGAAGATAACATTGCAAGTGAGAAAACTTTGGAATTTTCCTTATGAGTCTGAGTGAGGCAAAGTAGCCTTGAATGATGAAGTTCAAGTGCATGCCTCAGACAGTAAAACATACAAAGATTATGTGAATACCAAGAAATCATATTCATGTGATCAAGAAAGGGAGACGTTGAACTTACAGACTGGTAGTCAGAGAAGTTTAACTCGGAATAAATTATTGTAATTAATAAACATGACTGTGTTAGGCCCATTAATTTTAATCGGTCTGAGTCAAACTGAGTGGAATACCTTTCAATAAGTTCATCTGTTCCTTTTATCTCAAACTCACCACCATCAGAGGTACAACTAGCTGTGGCTTGGGACATGGGCTTTTCAGTTGTGGTGCCCAGAACTCCCTGTTAGCAAAGTCACTTTCATAATGCCGAGGGAAAGAAAAGATATCCTGATAACATTTTGCTGAGTAAAGTGAACAAGAACAGTGCATAATCTGAGGAGAAACAAACAGAGAGGCTTTTTTTAAAAAAAAAGGGGGGGGGGCTAGGCCTTGTACAAAACAGGGAGAAATTAAACTAACCACCCAGAGGAAAGCCTGATAGTTTCCCCATTAATCTCTGTGCAGGAATTTAGGTTGCAATCCTTAAACTAATCAGGGGCAAAATTCACCAGTGATTTTGGTCCGTTTCGCCTTGATATATTGAGGACATGCAATTTGTTTGACTTCATGTATCAAAGGTTATATTTAATAAGATTGATCCTGCGCAGTTTGTGACCTGCCAAGCCAAATGCAGCACAAGGAACTCAGTAAGCATTGTGCATACATTTAATCATAAATTTGGCTGTCAATCGCAAGACTGTTCAGCATGACCAATAAAGCAAAGCGTAGCTCACCGCCATATATGGTAACCTGAGAGATGCTTGATAAGCCTCTTGCGTTTACACTCCCAAGAGGGTATTCTATGAAGTCTCTGACAGGCAATCACACAAGGCTGGTTGGCAGCATGCAACTTGGTAGGTCATGTTTTCAGGCCTACAATTCCTAAATTATGAGAGAGACGGAGGGAGGTTCAAGTGGAACCAGATGCTTTCTGCTGTTGAAACATTATACAGGAACAGAACTTTCTTGAAGCATTCATTTTATAGTACCTCCTTGTCCTCAGCTCTCCTCCTCCTCATCTGTTCTGGAGCTTGTAATACAATTTGTTAGCCACATGGTCGTACAGCCCCATAGGGAAAGATTCAAATGCAACAGCTATGTGTACACAGGAACTTGCATTCCTACCCCTCTCCCCACTTTTCAACACATATCATTAAAGTCTACATGGATTTACTAGCATTCATGAGCTGAGAATAATCAAGTGTGTGCCTATATTTATCCTATGATGAGAAGGAGCCAAATGTAGCTGGGAGGGAGCAGAGTCCAAAACAAATATGTTTTCTGAGGTGAGGGGAGTGGAAATGCAGGTCTGAGCAATTTCAAAAATGTATGGTGTTCCGCTGAGAAGGGAAACTCACTGTTTCTGCTTACAATGGTCTTGCTCTGAGATAACACTAAAACATGGTATAGCATTATGAGAATAAGCACCAGTAAGCCTCAGGATGATGCACTGCTGCTCCTCTTCCAGCATGGATATGAGGACGTCTTCAGAAGTTTCTGCTTGCTTGGTTTAACTGCAGCTTGTTGTGTCATCCAAACCCATTAAAAGTGTGATTAATTTCAACTATGGTTTGCTGAAACTATAGGTGGCTTGCTTCAATCACGCCCATGAGGCAGATAGCTCAGTCAGCAGAGCATGAGACTTTTAATCCTCAGGGTTGTGGGTTTGAGCCCCATGTTGGGCAAAAAGATTCCTGCATTGCAAGGGGTTGGACTAGAGGACCCTCCAACTCTACAATTTTATGAGTCTATGTTAGTTAAAATTAATCACACTTTAGGGTTCGAACAATATGGCTGAACTGAGATTAATCAAACAGAAGTTTCTGAATTACAGCCATACCAGAGGAGGAGAGTGGGGAGCACTCAGGTCCTATATCAGGGATTATCATTATGTCTGAATTCAACCATTGACTCTCTATAAAGTGAGGCAAAATTTGCTTTACTCAAGCGCAAAATTTGTAGAAATTTTATCCTTAAGAAGTACCTTTGAAAAATGTGGGTTTGTGATCTAGAGAAGCTATTTAATTCCATTCTGTTCAGAAACGTTAAAGCAGCTCTTCAAAAATATACAGACATAGGAATTATTATAATATTTTAAAGGGAGAAAACCAGAGCTCTATCCATCAAATTACTAAGCGTCAACACACTATTCATTAGTACCACAGCACTGGATATCCATCTCCCATACAACAAATAGGCATCTCTCCACCACAAACTTAAACTGGATTAGTAGCAATTCCTCTCCTCAGGAAAGTTAGGGATTTCAGGCAGTAGTCTCTTATGAAACTGCTGCTCTTTGGGAGAATCCATGAGAGTTATACATACTGTCACAAGACCAACATAGGTGTCTAGTTTTCATATCTTCTTGGAGTACTTTCATAAGATTCCCACAATTAATTCAAAGATTGAACCTGGATTAAAATAATTGGACCAGTACATTTAGTCTCACAAGGGTTATTATACGAACAGTAGAGATTGCAGAAGAAAGACCTACATCACTACAACTTGTAGGAGCAATTTTCATAGTTTGACTATGCACTGTGTGGAAAAGTACTTCCTTTTGTTCCTCTATAAATTTCCAACATTCCGCTTCATTGGGTGTCCCTGAGTTTTAGTATGATGAAAGAGGGAGGAAAACTATCCTCTATCCGCTTTCTCAACACCATCCATAATTTTATTCCAGTAGATGGGTTGTATCAAGCAAAAGAAGCAGAGAAGGAAAGGGGACTTGTGGATAGGACACTTCTTGGGACATGTCTAAACAACAGAAAAGTAAAATAAAAAAGACAGTGCTAGATATTAGGGGAAATGTGTGATACTGCTAGAAAATGCAATTTTACCCATGTTTATTCCACAGTGAGAGTTTACTGCAAGCTGCAACCTTGCTTGATACTTAGCCTGATGAGTTTCTCTACAGCGCAATATATTTTTGTTCTTCAATATCGGAAAGTCTCAAATGCCAACTTGAGAAACCATGCGGATCCAATTGTATAGCAAAATGAATATCTTGGAAGGAAAAGCTGAACTACCAAAAATTTGCCAATCACAAACATGAACTGAAACACACTAAAACGTGTGCATTTTAGAGATGAACGTCCACCTTGGTTGGAGAAATAGAAGTGAGCTATAATATTTTTAATATTTTTGTCATTTAGCAATAGGTCACCAAGGCCAAATAGTGGAAGAGAAGACATTCTGACACATGTCAGAAGCATTCTTTCAAGTTCAAAGGAAATCAGTTTTCATAGGAAAGTTTTCATAGGAAAGCAAAAGAAAGAAAAATACCTTTTATGAACAATGCTAGAAACAGAGATGGCCCAAGTGATTTTTTCTGCTTGAGGCTGAATAGCAAATGGTGTCCCCTCAAGTCCAGATGCAAATCCAGACCCAAGACTTGCCAAGCTATTTTGGCACCTAAAGCAGAAATACCACAGCCCCCCCCTTCATACTATTGCTGTTGCTGCTGCAACAGCTGCTGCTACGACGAATAATCTAACAACTTTCATGACCTCTAAAATCAGTTCCAGAAGATTAGCACCTCACAAGAACTTGAAGGGGAGGCACATGGGTCATTTCCATTCATAGGAGCTAGGGGCTGAGGTCCCTTTGCCACCCCACCATAAAATATTTAAGGAAGCCGCTCTCCCCCAAAGTTGATGGGCATTGTCACTCAAATGGTGTTTGTGTGTGTGCGCTACTGTATGTCTTGGGATTGATTATACAAGAAGGGGCTTACCTCCCCCCAAATAATTTTTTTTATTGAAATTGACATCTCTGTTTCCATTGAATTTTGCCACCTATATTTCTACTCCAACATAAGGGTTCATAGAATCATAGGGTCATCTAGTTCAACCTCCTGGAATGCAGCAATTGGTTGCAATGCAGGTTATTGTCTGAACCAAAAGTTGCAATGCAGGTTATTGGTGAACCCAAAGTTTATAGCTGGGGACTGAAAAAGCAGCAGAAACAATTAAAAAATGATCCACTTTCTGCTTAAAGCAGGGAAGAATGTGGAAGCTGTGGTCCTCCAGATGGTGTTAGATGACAACTCCCACCATCCTGACTATTGGTCATGCTGGCTGGGGTAGATAGAATCCCAGAATTTATTTATTTGCTAGCATTCTGAAGTACTGTACTTTTCCATGTATAAGACTAGGGTTTTTTTTACTCTAAAATAACCTTCAAAACCATGGTTCGTCTTATACACGGAGTCATCTCCCCCCCATTTTCTTAAATTGGAGTCCCCCAGAATAGGGGGTGTCTTATACATGGGGGCGTCTTATAGACGGAAAAATGGGGTACAATTTAAAAATTGATTTTAATATGTCACATTCTGTTCTAAATTGGCCATGCTGGCTGGGCAGATGGGTGTTAGTCTTGTTACGATATAGAACCAATGCAGCTGCGAGCTGCTAGCTTGAAAACATCACATGATGGAATGTTAGGACTGTTCCGTGGGAAACAGAGGGACAGTCAATTCACAGGGCAATGCACCGGAATTAGCTCAGAGTGTAATATGAGCTCTTCCTTTTGCTCTTGTACAGGAAGTACAGGAAGTGTTTCTCTCTCGACTGCTGGAGCTTGAAGAGAGCAGTCATGCCTTTGTAATGCTGCAAAGACAGAAATAAAGGAATGTAAATACGTTTCTGTCTATCTCTTTCCCCTGCCGGGGGGGCAACAAAGAGGGGGGGTGTTCTTTTCACGCTGAGAAGGATCGCCTATCGCGACCTCTGCCTGGATCTTGCTGAGGAATGCAGACAGGGAGGTCAACAGGAGATCAAGCCGGGTGCCTGGGAGAGTTGCCAGTTTCTCCTGATAAAGGCTTGATTTCCAACAAGTCTAACCACCTTTATTTATTTATTTATTTATTTATTTATCTATCTATCTATCTATCTATCTATCTATCTAGTGCAAATTGTTTTAACTGATTTTAATATTTAATAGTCTGCTGTACATTGCTTTCACTGGTTTTAATATTGTTTCATTGTTATAGTGTTGTAAGGCCACCAGCCACCCCACCCCTTCTGGTAAAGGGCAGATAAGGAATCCTATAAATACATACATAAAATGTCATTCATAGAAGATTGCAAACACTTTGACAACAGTTTTCCAACAGTACAATGTGCACAGCCTGTTTCCTCTTCTCAGAAAGATGGTGGTCTTTCCACTGCTTCACAAATCTTGCTCTTCATGTCTTCGTGCTTCCCTTATTTGCAGTAATTCTAAAACAGGGATTTACTGTGGATACCTTCTGAGAATGGATGATATCGAGCTTCCCCGTAGGGGGAAAATGTCTCTTATCGAACCACCTTTCCCTCTGTAGCCCTAAGGACATGAATTATGACCTTCAATTTAAGCCTGGATAAGTAGATAAAATTATATTTACATATACAGTTATTCATAGAAGATGAAGAATTTCTCCTTGCAGTGTGTTTCATGTCGACAAAGTATATTTCTATTCTAAACATGTAAGACACAGAATTGCAACATAATAGTAAGACTAATATGGAGGATGACATATAAAAAAATACAACTTTTTGTGAACATTTTTGGAATGGAACTGCAGAGCACTTTTGAGTTAAGTAGACCTGACATATCAAAGAAAAGCACAGTAATAGAAGTAAATTATGTTGAGTAAATCATATGCTATTTCCACTGACAGACTGAGGTCTCGAATAAATGTCTGCCTTAAAAATATCCCAGGGCAACCAAGCAGAATCAATATTTCAACTACTTTGCAAAGTCAATAAGGGCATAAAATCTCACCCCGTCCAGCCATCAAATGTGGAACAGGTGCATACATATGCCCTTGAAAAATTTGACCATTAGGTGTGCCTAGGGTCAACCTATTTATTGTTGTGGAATCTGTATACTTTATAGTTAATAAGACGGAGACAAAACTCATCTGGAAGAGAGGTAGTTGGTTGATGGCATTTTCAACTATACCACCGTGATTAAATAGAAAACTAAATTGTAAGATCATTCAGTGTTTGTGGGAATCATCTCCCAGATAGACGAGCATGTGTCATAATAATGTGTAATGAACAGCTTTCCCCCCAAAGAATTCTGAGATCTGTAGTTTATTAAGGATGCTGAGAGCTGAATCCTGTTCCCAGAGCTCTCAGAGCAACCATTCCCATAGTGGTTTAACAGTCAACCCCTTTTCACAGGGAATTCTGGGAATGGTAGCTGTGGGAGAGGAATAGGAGTCTCTTAATTCACAGCATCCTAAATAATCCCATAAGTACAATTAACACATAACCAGTGACTATTTGTTATTCTGGGCAAATTGATGTGGATTAAAAGAGTGATGTCTTTTGTTTGTGCCTTAAGAAACAACTGAACAAATGGACAGCAAGTGATATACGTGGCATTATTAATCTGCTGCTCTCAAGTCTGCCTAGGTAGTTTTGAAATTTGTAATCAAGCTCCTCCACACTGAAAACATTTTCCTTGAAAATGTCATTCATTGCATTACTTAACCTAATGGCTCTGATTCTGCATTTTAAGTGTTCAGCACTCCGTGTGGTTCAAAGGTGTTCAATAGTTCATCTGGTAAATTGCCAATTACCATTTGGCTTGGGTCTCAGCAAAAGGTTTTCCCCTCACTCTGTTGGGTAGGCCCTGCATTGCACAGTGTCCTTGGGGAAGCACTTAACACTTTTCTTGGTACTTAAATAGATGCCTGAGTACTGGTAAACGGCAAATCAATATATGCACCATGTATCGTGCTTAGTGCTAAACATTTAAACAACCCCTCCCTCACAATTTCCCCTCTATATGTCTTGTAAGTGGAGAGAAGTACATGGCATTCAGAATTAATGGATTTTTTTCAGCTTTTATTGTTTGATTTACTCAGATTTTCCTTTCAAAATACTCTAGTTTGTGTGGGTGGTGTAGTTTGCTTCCCCTTATGGCAGGTTTGGGGAACCCTTGGCCATCCAGATGTTCCTGGACTACAAATCCCATCATCCATTGCCACTGGCCGTGCCTGTTGGTGGGGATGAGAGTAGCAGTTCAGCAACATCTGGAGGGCCAAAGGTACACCATCCCTGCCTCACACCATTTAATGTGTACATTGTGGTGGTGTGGTTGTTGCTCTCCCATTGTCAGTTCCCAGGACACCACATTGTTGAATCAAAACAGGGTCTGGTTCTGGCCAGTGTCTGGGTGGAAGACCATCCACATGTACACAATAATGGGGGGAAAAATGGGAGACAAACGTATGTGTCAGAGTTGCTTCCAGATCCTAGCTCACAGAGGATCACGCTAGCCAGCGATCATTAAATAAAAGTCTTTATTGAGTTACAGTTTCCATTCTCAAGCTGCTGCGTGCAACCCTACGTCTAATGGTTAGATCGGCGAAGCTCCATCTGAGTCTCCGCCCCTTGTACACCAACTTAATATCCTAGCCTTGCTCCACCTTTTCCGCCTGACTGTTCTTCTCTGGGTCCCTCTGCCCCCCGGGGTCTCTTCCTTCCGGGATTCCTCTGACGCTGACGCTGACCCCCCTGACTCTTCTCCCTCCTTTCGGCGGGCTTTAGGACCTGGCTCCCTTTCCGGGCTGCCTACTGCGCCACCTTCCTGTGCATTTGAACTTGTCGCGCGCGCCCAACCTTCCACCTTCCGTCTGACCGTTTCTTCGCTCCCCGATGGAGGTGTGGCCACTCCTGACTCGTGCCCTCCCCCCTGTTGTGAGCTGCCAGCGCTTGATCCCTGGCGCCCTTCCTCTTCCCTGCTCTCTGGCGGTGACGCTGGTCCCGATTTCCAACTGCTCCCCTCTGAGTCCCCTCTGGCTCTATCTTCCTGGGGTGTCCCCCTAGGCTTCCCCCTTGCCCTGGCCACTGGTGCTCCTTTCTGTGAATCTTCTGATTCACTGGAAAGACTCGGAGATCTCGGGTCGTCGTCATCACTCATCTTTTCTTCTGCCTCCTCCCCCTCGCTCTCTGTTTCCTCCCTTGCCCTTGCCTCTGCTCCTGAACCCCTGACAGTATGGAAAGTAATTCAATTAATTCGTTGATGTAATCTGACGTTCCAGGTCATGTAACTCACACAGATGAAGTTGCTATTTCCCATGCTAGGGCTACTTATCCCTGGGCATGTGTGGTACCCATATAATCCTTGTGAGGTGCATGGCACACACAATATCAGACACTACCAATGTGGTCATAGAGGAGTACAGAGGAATGGCAGAAACATCACAGAGGTAACATGAAAAAAATTACCCCAGGATAGTTCTAGAGACTCCTATAGAATACATGGTTCTCTTTCTCCTCATTTTGCTCTCACAACAACCCTGTGAAGTAGATTAAGCTAAGGGGCATTGGCTGGCCCAAAGTCACTCAGTGAGCTTTCTGGCTGAGTGGGGATTTGAACCATGGTCTCCCAGGTCATAGTCCAACAGTCTAACCCCTACACCAAACTGGCTCTCTTTCCTGTAGCCCTGATTAAACACTCCTATCTCCGTGGCTCTCAAAATCTGCATTTGCCATGCTGAAAAGCAAAGCACTAACTGACTGTTTTCATTCCTCCCTGAAATTTAGATGCAATTAAAAAAAAAAAAATATCACAATATAAAGCTTCATCTTCTGGCAATGGGGACACAGTGGAATGACTGCTTTTCCAAACAAAGCAATCATCCACCAGATAATGTGCAAGCATTTTTTGTGGGGCAAAAAGTGGGGAAAGCTAGAAAGCAAAACTACTTCATATCAGGAACCACTGGCACTGGTTTCTTTGGGGAGTCCAATGTATGAAATAAAATACCTCCCTGTTCCTTTATCTCTCATCCTCTTGTAAAGAAAATTAATTGTTTAGCAAGGATATTATCTCTCTTCACTGGAACGGCAGAGGGAAGGTGCTATACTCAATACCAGGGCAATCTTCTTTCTGTCTATAATGCAATAACTGCAGAAAACAAAATGGCATTTGATCAATTCCACATTATCAGAGGAGCTTCTCTAGATCGAGGGCACACAGCCCTATTGATTTTGTTGGAAGCAGGAGAATCCAGAAGGCCACTATAAAAAATAAAATAAAAGAAAGGCTATGAAGCCTGCTTGCACAGTTGGCTTGGTAGAATTGATGGCATCCTTGTATGCAATATGGCAGAGAAGGACGAGTGATAGGTTAAATTCGAATGGATCCATCACCACTAGTGATGAGTAATGTTCCCCTCGCTCAATAATAATAATAATAATAATAATAATAATAATAATTTATTTATACCCTGCCCATCTGGTTGGGTTTCCCCAGCCTCTCTGTGCGGCTCTCAACAGAATATTGAAAACACAAGAAAACATCAAACATTAATAACTTCCCTAAACAGGGGAATGAATGAATGAATGAATGAATGAATGAATAGGGATGAAAAATTATGAGCAACCTGGGAGAGCACTCAGGGGATCCCATGTCTGAAAATCTGAATAGTCATTGGCCTATCACCATAGGCAATACTAAGCTAGATGAACCAACACCCTGACTCAGTAAAAGGCAGCTCCCTGTGTTCCTATGTACCAGTGCCTGGGGCGGCGCGTGCGCCCTGCAGCCGGGGTCAGAGCAAACCGCTCATGGGGGTGGGGCAAGCTGCCCATGGGGGCAGGGCAAGCCAAGGCAGGGCGTGCTGTGTGGAGCCTCTCCGCAGCCTCCCCCTCAGCTGTATGGCAGTTGAGGTGGTGGGCAGGCGCAAGCCCCACGCTGCTCGAAAAAGCAGTGGGGAGCTTCCAGGCAGTCCACCCGCCGCCTCCCCTTCAGGAGAGATGCATGGCTCAGGCACACTGCAAGCTCCACAGTGTGGCGCCCAGTGCCCCCCCCAGCTCACCTAGATACACCTCTGGATTAGGCAGATTCATGGAGGAGAGGGCTGTCAAAGGCTACTAGCCATAAAGGCTATGCTTTGCCTGCAAAGTTGGAGGCAGGAATGCTTCTGTTTTCTGGAAATCACTCAAGGGGAGAGTGCTCCTGCAGTGGCATAGAAAGGGGGAGCAGTGGGTGCAGGAGTTATTTTTTAAAAAACACATATTTTTGCCATTTTGTCACCCCCCCTCAGTGATGACACCTGTGGAGGCCCGCACCCACCGCAACCCCCTTACTATGCCACTGCCATGCCCCAAACAGTTATAAAAAGTTTGAAAAGGAAATACAGTGGTACCTCGGGTTACAGACGCTTCAGGTTACAGACTCTGCTAACCCGGAAGTAGTACCTCGGGTTAAGAACTTTGCTTCGGGATGAGAACAGAAATTGTGCAGCGGGAGGCCCCATTAGCTAAACTGGTACCTCAGGTTAAGAACAGTTTCAGGTTAAGAATGGACCTCCAGAACAAATTAAGTTCTTAACCCAAAGTACCACTGTAAGGCAAAAAGCCACCCCTGGACTACTTAGGAATATGCTTTCTTTCCGCAGAATCACGTGGATTTCATAGGAGCCTTGTTTTTAAAAAAGCATGTAAACATGGCAACACAGACCCATGACTGTGTGTGGATGAAACCTGGGCCACAAGACGAAAATAGCTCTGGCAGTAGGGATGAGCAGATCAGCCTAACAGCAACTTTTGGGTGGCAGAGTTGGGGAGTGAAGAAAAGCCTCCCAGTGTAGCACAGTCCTGATTTCAACCCCTGGCAGTTGCTATAGGAATTTTTAAAAGCAGATGCATGAAATGCACGTGCACGTTTAATGCACCACCCTCAGATCTTGGGGAAAGAGAAGGAATGTGTAAATCTGGCGCTGCTTTATTGTAAAGAGGGGAGGGAGGGCGGGAGGGAGAGTTTGCGGTAATTTTCTAGTCATGTTTGTTGAAGAAACATGGCTAGGATGAGGAAGGTGAGCAGAGAGAAAAGGCCTTAAGTGCTCCTGAATGGCATTGTTTGTTTCTATTGAGCAACACATTATGGCACTTCGTGGTGAACGATGGATATTCCTTTGCAAGCAATATAAGAAAGTGCAACAGCTTCTATTACGAGAAAATTTATGTTGAATTAATTCAGCCAACATATGTTTGTGAAAGCCATAATTAGATGTTGAAGTATTTGACAATTCTTTGTAAGCATGAACACACAGTTGAATACATTTGGAGCAGAAACGTAAACTGTAATTTCATGGAGTTACTATATAGCAAGCAGCCTGCCTAGGCAAGGAAGTGTTTTGCTACCCACACATTTCATACAATTTGCCTAAAGCTCAAATCCCTTCCAGAAGGTAATATGCATCCAAGACAGTGGATTTGTGTGTGTGTGTTTCTTTCTGTTTTCTGAAAGAAGCAGATTCTAGTCTGAAAATTTCCTGTCTTCATGAAGTCTGATTTTTATGTAAAAGTTCTAACAGAAAAGGCTTCAGAGAGCTGTTTGAAGCTGTTTTTCTTGCAGTGGATAATTTTGTTCCTATTGATTCACTGTATTAAACAACAACTTTTAAAGAATGACACTTCAATAATCTTGAACACTTTTATAATATGCCAAGGAAAGGAGATAATCTGCAAGAGTCTTATAGTATTAAACTCACAATGGTTCCACTGGTATAATAATTATCATTAAGTAGATACAAAAATACCTCAAGTGTAAGCAAAATGTGCTAATTCGGTAGCAATTGTAATGCACTCTGGTAGATGATATATGGTTTTAAACTGGTTTTTTAACCGACATGCACATGCCACCTGAATGAAGCTTGTGGAACACAGTTTGGGCTCTCATACCATAATGCAATCAGCTAGAAATATTAAAAAATAAATAATTATATCCTGCCTCTCCATCCATCAGAATCCACAAGGCAATTGTTTTAAAGCAACAATCTGTATCTGTAGATCTTCTTTTGCTTTTGCTTTTAAATTACTCTTTATTGGAACATTATTTTTTTTCAAATACAGTGACTTAAAAAGATGTGTGAAATGAGCAATGTGTAAGGTCAAAAACGGTCTGTTTCTGATATGTATTCATCATATGAGGTGACACATGCACACACACACCAACAGCAACCGTACAAACTACAAACAAATGCTCTTTCATTTGTAGCTGTCTCATCTTTAAAACACACCAAATGAGGTTCTAATTTCAGGAAATGTGTGTAGTCTTTTAAAGCTTTCAGCGTTTGACAAAACCAGCCTCAATCTGTTAGTTATTCTCACTGCTGAGTTGGGAGGTTTCAAAGCATCGATCCACAATACATATTCCATTTCCTGACACAGCAGAAGATGAGGGAGCCTGCCTGAGGGGTGCCATGCCTGCAGTTTTGCCACAGATCTCAGGGTTGCAACCTGACAGTTCTAAGGGTGTATTCAGTATGGGGGTGGCGGTATTGCATTAGTTTTCCTGGATATAATGCCAGCGCTTCTGTCTCGGTTTCCAATGTTCCTTTTATGCTGCATTACCTGTTAGGTTGTGGCTTTTTGATCATCATACAACCATATCACACTTAATTTCATTCACACCAGTGGCCACGGTTTGACACAACAGTGGATGTCATAGAGCGTATCACCACCCTTTATGCATATGTGTGCTTCTGTCCCCCCCCCCCCCCATGATTCACCCATGAAACAGAAGGAAAGAAACATACGCTGGAACACCACTCCAAATTTTATCACATGCTGTGGCCCTTGCAAATGGCGGGAAAATTACAGTGCAGAACTCCCACGATTATTCTGAGTTAATGGGGTTGCAAACGGGGGTTTTTTTTCCTGGAGGAAACGAACATGGAAATTAGTGTTAAACTTTTGCAAGATTCTGCAAGTTTTCCAGAAGTAGCTTCTCCTTTGCGTGAAAAATCACATAAAATGCAGATATTATCAGGTAACGTAACACTGATATAATGCAACAAAGTGCTGTCTGAACGCAACCTAACAGATGAGCATTATTCTAGGGAGTAGCCACAGCTCAGCAGAAATACATGTTTTTTTTATTGCTGTAGGTCCCTCGTTCAATCCCTGATTCCCCCCACCCCTGTTAAAAGGATCCCAGGAAACAGGGAGGGGCTGTGGGGAGGTCCTTCTCTGAGATAGCTGGATGAACCAATAATCTGACATACGGTAAGCCATCTATATCTGTCTAATGCTAGGACTGGTCCAAAATATATCTTTAAAAGCATTACTAACCTCCGTAAAGGCACAGAAGGAACACACACACACATTATGCAGGAGTTGTGGAGCACCACATGCATTTCATGCAAGCTCTCCCCTTCAGTGCTGAACTAAAAATAAACCAATGATGCTTAAAGTGCTGTGGTGATTGAATGAGGGAAAAGAGGCTCTTTGTGTGCTGTTGAGAGGAGAAGTCTGCAACCCCAGGCAAAATTAAGCTTTCGCCTCTTGTTATTTGATATAGTAATATAAAAACCATAGGTCTCTGATTCTGTAACTAAATTGACTATTACCATTTCATAGAGAGCTATAGTAAATAATGGTAATAAATATCACCATCTTACTTCCAAATAGTTCAAGTGAGAGAGAAAGTATTGTCACAATACTTGAAATAACTAAGGCTGTGCTGGAGCTTCTCCTTCTGAGCCAACTTGGAACGTTCTATTGCTACAAAATCAGCCAGTAAGGATAGCAAAATATTTTAACACTGACCTTTCCTTTCTCCTAACACTTTACCAAAAACACAAGATAAATTTTATATCTCCATCCTTATCAAAAATTGGAGAGGGGGTCATATTTATAGCTTCACAGTTGGAAGACACCAAAGAGTTATTCTATCTAGTCCAACTATTCTCACATAAAGCCTGAGCAATAACCCACCAGGCCTCAATAGCTTAAGTCACACAATCCAGATCATCATAGAATCACAGAGTTGGCAGGGACCACAAGGATCACCTAGTCCAACTCCCTGCACTGCAGGAATCTTTCACCCATCGTGGGGCTCGAATCCACAACCCTGAGATTAAGAGTCTCATGTTCTATCAACTGAGCTATGTGGAAGTGTCTGACCTAAAGTGATTTGGTTGCGGTACAGCAGCACAAACTGATACTGCCAACAGAAAAAGCATCCAGCCCTGACTGAAATGCTAAGTAGCTTAAATGTGTGTTATAATGTGATTGGTGTGTGTATAATAATTTATTTAGTAAATTTTTGAAAAATTTAGATAATAAACAAATTAAAAGTTTTGTTGGTAATTATATATTCCTCATGGAACACTAAGTCTTGAGTCTTAAAGCAACTGAATCATGTGCTTACCACAAGCTGATAATTAAAATTGTGTTCACATAGCAATGCTCCAAATAAACATTTATTGTTTCTAAATTAATCCCCTTGAATCAAACCTTGTGTAAGCTTCTAGTAACAGCCCCCAGATTTTCAATATGTATTTTGAGGCATTACACTACTATGAGATTTGAAATACAAATAATTGGTGCGTGCATGTCAACTTGTTGTTCTCCTTTCTGAGCTTCTTTGGGGTTCCTTGCCTCTTAGTTTTCCAGGCTACGCCCTGCTTTAACCCTGCTACTATCCCGATCCAAAGGGAATTATCTGCTGCCATGCCACTGCAATGCACATAAGTGGAAGACCAAGGCTGAGGAAGTGAGCTCTTCACATTATGGATGACCAAGGTACATCAGAGGAGGGATGTACTACAGAGTTGTAACTGCACTATCTGAGATCCATGGAGACTGCAGATCAGTCCAATGAGTTTGGAGAGCTGCTGTCAACAAGTATTTGACAGACTACCAGAAATGCCTCTTTAGAGTCGGTAAAAAAAATAAAAATCCAGCCAACTACAAAACATTTTTGGCCGAATTGAATAGATTGTTACTATTATTGGGTTATTATCGGATTGTTGTTGGGTGAAATAAGGTGAGTGTAGGTCTGGTCTCACCCACTCATCTGGCCGTTATTACAGCAGTGAGCCAAATGGTAGCACAAACCGGTATAGTCGTCATGATGAGGCCTAAATGCTCAATTATTTGTTACATTTTATACAGACACAGATTTGAGTTCCAGCCTAGTGTTGGCTTATTTATGCAGAAGCAATATGTTTGTCAAGACATGAAAGCTTTATAATTTCTATGGAATTCGTTTTTTCTTTCTTACATCATTATTTTACCTGACCTTGAAAATAAAGTCTGAGACTTTGGGACGGAAAAACAATTTTCTCACTTGAACAGCAACATAAACCATCATACTACAGCTTAGGCATAATTATGGCCTAAACAGAACCCTATCAAGCAGAAAATAGCCACAGCAATCTGTGATACTCGAGCTCCCGTTAATATTTCTCCCTTCCCTGACAATCTTCCCCTTGTCTAAAGCTCAGAAGGCCAATCACAATGATAATTCTCTCTACTCGTTTCCATGATCAAACTGGAAATATTTCAATAGTAGAAGAGAAACCACTTTTGCTTCATTTCATACCTTTGATTATTGCTTTATAATTTGGCTTAGCTGTTTGTTTACGTCAAGGTTATAGATGCTGGCAACCCGCCCAAAGTCATGAGAATTGCTGCAATCTCCTATTATGTGTGCATGTGCGCACGCACATGGCAATCTCCACACAGCTATGTGATTGAACCTGAAGTCCCACTCGTGGGACAGTTCTGCTGATGAGAGGGAGGGGAGAACTAAGGCAAATACTAGTGAGGAAGTTGGTCTCATTGGCAAATTAAAAATTAACAAATTGCCAAGTCCAGATGGCATCTGACTGAGAGCTTTTAAAAACCCAAATGTGAAATTGCTGACCCTCTCTACTTCCTGGTAACCAGTAGTCACGTGACCAACCAGAGGGCAGGTGAGCAGAGGCACACCATCATGCTGTCTACTACTGGGAGGGATTGATAATGTGGAGTGGATGACAAAGAAATAATCGATGCCACGTAGTTGTACTAGCACTTGTTCCTGTTTTAATTTTCAGCAACACCCATTTGCATGCTTTTACCCTCTGAATTCCAATCATGAACAAAGTAAGATTAGACATAAGCTCAGTTTTCAGAGTCCCGTGCTTCTTTTCTGCCAGCAAATTTATCTGACACACTTTTTTAAAATGGAAGAGGAAAGGGAATTGCTGGCTTTTTCTTTATTAATAGCTGAAAGCTAAAGAAGTATTATGGTTTGTGAAGAAAAAAAATTACTTGGACTGGATGAGGCTCTAAGGTTTAGTCAAGTACCGTACATTGCTTCAATCTTAACCCCCGTGTGTAAGTATTCTGACAGGCAATCTAAGCAGAACAGGGGGGAACACCTTTGTGACGCATTCAGAATACAAATGAATTAGAAAGCAACCAGAGAAATGAACACAAAGCCAAAAAGAAATGGAAAGCAATTGTGTTTCTTTGGGCTCTGGCATAGACAGACATGCACCGTCACCACACAGCTCTAATATTCAGGTTTTGGGGGACTAATGGTTTCAGGATGAATGGTTTGTTCCAATGCA
The DNA here is from genome assembly GCF_964106645.2 of Podarcis pityusensis. Classification (NCBI taxonomy): domain Eukaryota; kingdom Metazoa; phylum Chordata; class Lepidosauria; order Squamata; family Lacertidae; genus Podarcis; species Podarcis pityusensis. The sequence goes on along the minus strand of NC_138026.1, from coordinate 39,110,558 downwards.
TATTTCCTTGCAAAAAATTCCCACCGTATAAGGGTTGTTTTGAAGTAAGCGTATATAGCAATGCAGCCTAATTCTGCCCCAGAAGGGGGGAATAAATGTTTTTAAAAGCTTAACAAGTCAAAGAAAACCTGTTTCCATCCAGATAAAGGTAGGCTACTTCTTGCCTTTGGGGCGCATGGTCCTTAGCCTAATTTCATGTTGGTGGCAAGGAAAGGGAAGAGTTGAGATAATCGCCACCCCATCCTCACTACCTCTCTTTTATTACATGTTATTTCTCCCTCTCTTAAGAGTCGGGATGGTGGTTCCTGGCCCTGCTCTGCACTAACTCTGGCCCCAGCCAATACCGGGAATGCAGCCTTCCATGGTAAAAGGTTGCCCACTCAGTGTAGACAATGCTCACTGGGAATATTATGAATAGTTATTTTGATCAGAGAACGATATCTCCCAAACTTTATGGGAGATCAACAGGAGATCCATCCTATTATGAAACACTGTCTAAGAAGACACTGTTGTCTGATGTAAATATAAAAAATAAAGTAAAAGGAGAGATGCAGAATTTTGAAAGGAAAGCATGTTTATCTGAATTCAGAGAAGGCCAAAGTGAAAACTTGGTGCCCCCCAGATGTCCTTGGACTACAAGTCCCATCATCCCTGACTATAGCCATGCTGGCTGCAGCTGGTGGGTGTTGGAGACATCTGGAGAGGTTCTATAGGTTCCCCATTCCAGAAATAACATATCAGCTCTAAAATATCTTTGCACATTGTTGTGGTGCACTAAAACATCTGTATAGGATTGGGGTAGAATTTCTTCTGAGACAAACATTTTATTAGAACTTGAAAATTTATCTAATTTTACACTTTGAAGCAAAACCACAAAAAGAAGTGGTAATCTCATATTGTACGTAGAATTAAGGATTAATACGTAAAATGAATCTGTTGTGAGATTAAGATAATTGCTTTCTCTACTGCACAAGATAATGAAGACATATCTTTATTCAATTTCCCAAATCTATCTATAATATAATTACATCCATGCTGAGGTATACAAATCAGTCTGAGTATGAAAGGTTTTCTGACTGAAAAAATTCAGAGCGAACAGAAGAAAGGGGAAAAAATAAAAGCAGTGGCACAGCAGGGTGTTGGATTTGATGGACAAAAATTAGTTCTCACCCCAGATTTAATTAAAAGCACTTTAAGTGTGTCTTCTTTTTGTGAGGCAGTTTACAATGCTAAATGAAGACCTTTAAATGCACTAGATACAGTTGACTTTAAAAGCCTGTGAGCAGATACGGTGGTGTTTTGGGTTTTTTATCTTAGAGGAGAAGAATGAATTGATCTACCAGTTGTATATTTTGTGAGATTCTCCAAGCCACTGCAGGAGTTACTGAGAGCAACTCCTAAAATTCTAAACAATCCAGTTATTTATATTTTTATTTATTCTCAGATAATATATTTAAAGGGTGCCAAAATGTATCATTCTGCCCCATTAAGAATACAGCCAATCTCCCCAACTAGTTTAAGGCTATACAGTGGTACCTTGGTTTACGAACTTAATCCATTCCAGAAGTCCGTTCTTAAACCGAGGCATGCTTTCCCTAATGAGGCCTTCTACCGCCAGTGCCCTTCCACCGTTTGGATTCCGTTCTTAGACCAAGGTAAAGTTCGCTAACCAGAACACTACTTCCGGTTTTGTGGAGTTCGTAAACCGAATAATTCGTAAACAGGGCTGTTCTTAAACAGTACTCAGTTTCCCTAGTTCTCGGGTGGCCTCAAGACTAGATTACATTGGATTTCCCCACAAAGAGATACAGTTCTTCTGATGTCCTTTACATGTGCCAGCTTGGGTCAAGGGTACATGCAGAAAGGATCTAGGGGTCTAAAGACAATCACAAGCTGAACATGGTCAGCTTGAACAAAAGCTATGAAAGGCAATGAGCAAACAGAAAAACATTCTGTTGAGCAGATTGTGATCAACCTAACTTGCACTGGCTCTGACGGGTAAGGTTTAGTGATTACTGGTATCAATTTTTAAAAGAGCCTAAATTCTCATTTTAGGAACCTTTGCTTTGAAGGAAATGCCTAAGTCCTAGGCAAACTACTTCATCTTTAATTCATCCCTACATGGACCATAAAGAAGGCTGATCACCGAAAAATTAATGCTTTTGAATTATGGTGCTGGAGGAGACTCTTGAGAGCCCCATGGACTGCAAGAAGATCAAACCTATCCATTCTTAAGGAAATCAGCCCTGAGTGCTCACTGGAAGGACAGATCCTGAAGCTGAGACTCCAATACTTTGGCTACATCATGAGAAGAGAAGACTCCTTGGAAAAGACCCTGATGTTGGGAAAGATGGAGGGCACAAGGAGAAAGGGACGACAGAGGACGAGATGGTTGGACAGTGTTCTCGAAGCTACCAGCATGAGTTTGACCAAACTGTGGGAGGCAGTGGAAGACAGGAGTGCCTGGCGTGCTCTGGTCCATGGGGTCACGAAGAGTCGGACACGACTAAACGACTAAACAACAACAACATGGTAATTCCAATCAACCTTCATTAGCACAGGGAATTTTATTTATTTAAGAAATGTTATAAACCACTTAATCAAAAATATAAGGGGGTGGAACCAGCAGAATTTAAAAACAAATGTACATAGTTCATCTATATGCATGGGTAGGCTTGCTTGCTTGCTAAAAAAAGGGGGGTATTTGGAAATAGAAAGTTGATATTAGCATAACTTTTCCCTGATTAACTTTTACTAGTCTTGCTTCTGGTAATGTTTCTCTGATGTAAGATTTCGATTGATTTATTAGCAAGACTGAGTTAACTCTCTTTGCTCAATCCTCAGGAGTTTGGTTTCAAAAAGGAAAAGCTTGTGTCCCAAGAGCAGGTGATGTGACCTGGCAGTGCCTGGGACACCCTCCCAACAACAGTATCGTTGTAATTTACCTGGATGGGATGAAGGCAAGGCAGGGTGGCAGGAGGCTGGGATTGCACAGGAACACCAGAGGGAGAGCTGGGTAAGTTCTGCAGGACTGACCTTGCCACCCTCATCCATTCCAGATGGATGTCTTCCTTTCCTGCCTTCAACACTATGCTACTATCTTAACAAGTGCTTCCTATAGATGTCTGAGCAGGCATGCATAGAATTGCACAGTCAAGAGTAAACCCCGTTGAATTTGATAGGGCTTGCTAAGGATACATAAGATTGCACTCTGAAGCATGTGTACCCTTTACACCATTGCAGAAGAAAAAAAGGTTGATTCTTAGCCTCGTTTAGAACCAAATCGTTTCTTTTTATGTCTTGAATTCCAGGGTGTGTCATTCTTAAGAATAAGCCTATTTTACTAAAATGCCCACGAATTCCTCTGGAGCCAGCTATGCTGTATTGCTCTGTTCTGCTGTATGCGATTGGTAAATGGATATTCTAATTTTAAATGAGAAAATAAGACATCTCTATGCCAAGAGGGCGGAAAGCAATTAATTTATTATGGAATATTAATTATTAAGTGCCCAATTGGAGTGGTGTCAAATGACACTTTCCATTCTTGTGGTTTTCAGAAGTAAGAAGCCAGTCTTCAGCAAAGATCAATTACCAATAGTGTTGGACTCGACACCGATCTCTGAGCAGTAAGAGATTCCAGTGGTGACAAATGTTTGTCCAGGGTTTGTGTTTCCTTTTGAAGATGAGGAGACTGTGGTATCTTTATGAGATATGGTCTATTTACACATATACACAACCTGATGAAGAGGGTCACAACACTGACACTCCAAGAAGACTCTGCTTTTCCCATAGTCACAGCCTTGAGTTTAAATCTGCATATAATTTTGAACAGTTATTGCTTCACAGATTATAGAGTGACAGAAAGACTCAGCTCTTATTTCTGTTTTAGGGTCTCACTCCTTTTGTGATAGTTGAGAACAAAAGGAATGCGCAGTGTTATCCTTAATAAAAAAAAACAACAAGCTCTCTCTCTTTTCCAGATTACATTATAGAACCATATTTATGAGCACATTTGTATTGTTGTTTTGTCTCTGCTGATTGCAATTAATATTTTCCAGAGGCAGTGCAAATTATATCATTGTATGTTATGAATTGACAAAATAGTCTCTTGCCTTTAAAGCTGTTTTGAAAAACATAGCTGCTCCCTGCAACCTTTGGATCCTACTTTTTCCTATTTGAGATCCCACTTGTTGGAAAAAGTAAGATGTGGGGAAATGCTTTCAGTTGTAAAATGCTTGGGCTTTCTTTCCATCCGTCAAGGATCCTGGGGCAGTTCACTGAAACATGTAGGATATTTTAGAATATTGTTAATCTCTATTGAATTAAAACATAGTGAACTTAAACTCAGCAACAAAAGAACTGCTTCAAAAGTATACAATCTCTTCACCAGTTTCCTTAAAGCAGCCTTTCTCAACCTGTGGGTCCCCAGATGTTGTTGAACTACAACTCCCATCACCCCTAGCTAACAAGGCCAGAGCTCAGGGATGATGGGAGTTGTAGTCCAACAACATCTGGGGACCCACAGGTTGAGAAAGGCTGCCTTAAAGCCTCAGCAACACTGAAATGCCTTGACCAGTTTGTAAATGATAGGCTCAGTTCAGATGTAAAGGGAAACTGGTATTCTACTCTGAGAACAAACCACATTATTTGGAAAACTGCAGTGCCTCCATGTTCACTATATCTTTGCAAGGGAAGAAGAAAGGGAAAAAACCAGTAAAACCTGGTCACAATCAATGGACCTCCTTGCAGCCCCACAAGGTCTAGTTGGCAACAACCACCACTGCTTGGACTTGTGTGCTCCTCTTTTCTCTACCTCTTTTGTACCTGGTGAAAGGAGACAATTTCAGTTTTAAACAAACCACAGTTCCTTACAAATCCAAACTCAGAACTGTGATTTGCTATCTATAGTCTGAGAATAAGCCAGGATCTGAAACCACAGCTTGTTCCTGGTTTGTTTTTACTAGCTATGGTTAAAACAAACCACAGTTCCATGCCACAGGGAATGGTGGTTAGTTAGAAATTGAAAGTTTTTGATCTTCCACACACAGGGACAAGAGATGGGGAATGTGTGAGCCCAGTACTCATTGTGATTAAGTCTTATCATGTGAAACTATGGTTTCCTATTATTCCTAAACCAAGACTAGCAGAGGAACAAAGGACATTTCAGTCCCAAAACTGGACTTGAAGCAGACTAATAAGAAAGAAAGCTTCCCTGCTAACCTTCTTACTCCTTTCCAGTGTTACAAACTACAAAGTTGGTATATCCCTCAATTTGTACACACTCCAATTTACTGGGGGACACATTTGACAGCTATTGAGCAAAAGACAGTTTGTTTCACACCCTTCATCTCTTTTGGGACACCCAACTAAAACATGTCCGTTGCAAACATTTTTATACCTTTGGAATATAAAATAAAAGTTTTCATTCTCTATCCTCACATAAGTTTTGTTAGCATGCCCTTTTTAATACCCTGATTGTGGGGACTGATTGTGAGGTTTCTGTCCTTTGTTCCTTCTCACTGCACCAGGTCAATGATAGATATCTCAAATTAGATTGTGCTGTCGTCACGTGGCCTCCTTCTGGTTTTCCAGCGGCTGTCCCTTCTATGGATATATGAGCTTTCCATTGCTTACCCCCAAAAGGGAAGTTGATCCTTTGTGATGGATCAAATCAAATGCTCATAAAAAGCCTGCAAGTGTCAGGACCCTCCACCCTGAGCAGCAGCCTGGGCTATGACTCAGTTGAGGAGGAAGAAACCAGATTCAGCAGACCAATAGCATGGGTGGCAGACATGCTAGAAACTGGCAAAAGTCTTAGCATAAAAACTGGGCCTGAGTTAAAGTCTGAGCCAATCAATTTAGAGTTACTGGAACCCCTGCCAGAACCATCGTGCTCCACTCTAGAGACCCAGTGCTCCCCCATGTTGGTCCATCAACCCAGGCAGCAAGCTGGGAGGGAATTGTCTGAGAGGAGGAGCCAGGCATCTGCCCCTTTAAGACTTTCCGCTCTTCAGGGAAGAGGCGGAGCCTAGGTGGAGGTTGTGGAGCAATAAAAGCTTCAGACCCATCCTACACTATTTGCGAAGATGTTGCGCACTTGGAGCTGTCCAGGGTGCTGGAACTATTAGACTGCCATTGTTACCTTATTCCCTTTGTGCCTCATGGGCTTTTGTCAAGGACAGGACAGGGCAGAAGGGTGTTCGCAAACCAAGTATTGTCTGCTGTACTTCAGGGCGGCCTGCACCAAGAACCCAGTATTTTACCTTGAGCAAGGAGGGGCAAGGGAGAGGAAGTTAGAGGCAGCAGGTATTCCCCTGGGGGAACATCTTTCCCCTCCATAGATGCAAGCAGAACTGGAGATACTAGCTCCAGAAACTCCAACAGCAAATTTACACAGTAAAGTGTAAAGCACATCATTTCCCAAGTGCAATAAGTGTGATGCATGCCTAGCATCAAATCCCACTGGGGATTCTGGGACTAGTAGTGCTATCCCTAGGGGGAGAGATGATCCTTCAAAGCCTGGAAGTATCTGTCATTGCTGCTTGCATCTCTCCTGTGCCCCAATAGGGCTTCTTGGAGCAGGAGGCAACATTTGCAGGATTAAGGCAAGCAAGTGTCTGCTCTCCTCAGTTCTGCCTGTGCATTTAAACAGGGCAAGTACCCCCATTCAGATGATAATTACATCTCTAGTCCCTTTCTTTCCAGCAGTCTTATTCTATTCCCTTTAATTCTAAGCACTCTATTCATCCTTCTATTAGCCCATAGGTCAGAAAGAAATTTTTTTTTTAAAAAAGTGATATGTTGCATATCACTTATGTTTGAAACACTTGTGACAGCAACAACTACGGTGCAAGAAAGCGATGCTTGGGCTGACTAAATGCTGAAAGTCTATCATGGTGTTTACCTCTATGAAGGCTACATCCTGCTTTTACACATAATCCACCAAGCTTCCAATGGGAATGGGTGGAACACAAAGTCTGGAGAGTGGCACCTGCACCAGAGGCACATGAACAACAATTCCCATAAGCAGTGTGTCACAACTTGCTAGCCGTTTCTAGGCCAAGACCTTTGTGGATGGGAAGGTTCATACAATTTATCACAGTGCTGGGGATGCTTGGGCTCAGGAGCCAGTCGTGGCCCTCTGAGCCTTTCTATCAGGCCCTCATGACTCTTCCCCTCAGACCATAGCTCTCAATGGCCCTACTTCACATTGTCCTTTAGTACTTTTGCATAGCTGGAGTGTGCCCTTAAATTCTGGATGGAGGACAGAGAGAGGTGTGCAGAGGCAAAGGTGGGTAGTAGGCTAGTTTCTGCGCACATTTGCACACCTCTCTATGTCCTCCATCCATTACTAGCAGCAAATATTTCCCTCCTAGGAAAGTATACCTTTGCCCAGGGATAGGGAACTTGTGGCTCTCCAAATATGATGGACTCCAACTCCTATCAGAATAAGCAATGATCGGAGATGGTAGGGGTTACAGTCCAACAACATCTGGAGAGCCACAGATTTCCCCCATTGTATCTTAGCCAGTAAAATCCTGAAAAACATCTTGTAAACATTGCCCAGTCAGCCCCATTTTGTAGGAGGAGTGAGATGAGTGGTATTTTTTGTTAATAAAAAATAAATGCACTCCTGGAAAAATGTTAATGATACAATAAAACACTTAGAATTCATAAACACCACTGAAGTATGGGGATTGCTGTCTACAAAAGAGAAGGTAGGAGGCTCTAGCTACTCCAGTCAATCATTTTTTCTTCAGAAGATACAGTACAATCAACCGTGCATGGCTGCATTGAAGGGTTGCTCATTAGAAGCTAGTTATTAGTCACACTGTCATTCTACACAAGTAGCCTAGAGAAGAGTCGCCACATGCAAATTAAGCAAGGGAAGAACACACCAGTAGCATTAATCTGGGGAGGCCAGAAGATCTGGGGCTATTAGGAAACCTGTCTGTGGCTGATAAGCACAAGGGGTTTGGCCTTGGTTGCAATCCTTTCAGTTCAAGTAACATTTGCAATGGGAGAAACTGCATATATAAGAAACTCTCGGATGGTATTGTGTTGCCAGGATTCTAAGGGAGAATGTGCAGGCACTAATAGGCACAGCAGTCAGTGCTATTAGAGATCTTTCAAGATAGCCAACAGCAATGATACCCAACCATCTATTCTAGAGAGAGATAACAGCCCAGCAGCAGTCATTTCTGTCAATATGGGGCCCATGTGATATGGTGGAGGAGGCATCCACATGGATTCCACATTTCCTGCCAGTTGTTGCATTGAAAGTAGAGAGGTTTCTGTAGGAGAGCTCCCCCTGGGGCGTCACAAGACACTTTCACAGGTGTACAGTATAAAATTGGTGTGATTACTGCAATTACAAAAGAAACAATAAATGAACCGGCAACAAGATGCCGCACTGTAGAAGTCTGGATGAAGATGGCAAATGAAATATTCAAAGAACCCCTCAGGCAACCATTTAGTTTGGAATCAAGGTAGAAGGGAAAAAACAAGCAATTCACCTTGTTTCCCAGTGCGGTACAAAAGAGTGCCAGCAGGGTAGAAGGAGACTACAGAAGGAGTCTGCTGGCAATCCTTTTGCTCCGATCATCCTGTGAACATTGTCCAATGATCTAGGAAGATGACGGAGGATCAAACAAATTCATAGCAAACGAAACTTCCTGTAGCCTTTACAGCCCCCCGGAAACTTTTGCAAAGTGAAGCCATGGTGCTCCAGAATACTTCAGGTGGAACTGATATGTCAGTCATTGGCCTCTGTATATCTGTTTGGAAAAGCATCATTATTAGTGTGCATGGATGCTAAAAGGCAAAGATGCTACGTTTTGAATAAGTTATACTCTATACACAGTTTTCCCCATATCAACTGGTGGTGAAAGACAATGACATTGAAATTATATGCACACATTTCACAATTACTTAATTGTTCATAAAAGAGAAAATGTTATATTGCAATTAACCTTGCAGAGAAAGATTTTAATTTAAAGCATTTCTATTTAGCATTTGAGCATTACACATTTATTATGGGGAATTTTTTTGCTACTAAGCCTTCTGTGCTGCTGCTCAATTCCCTTCTGAAACAGTGAAGTGAACTGTTCTTTTCTTATGAATATATTGCAGTTTTATAAATGGATCAGAGCACAGATAACTCACCTTCCAGCAATCACTATTCATTATAACAGTTTATGGCTCCATGATTTTAATGCTACTTGTTTTGGTTCATTGACAATAACATCCATAAATATTACATATAATTTTGAGTTTAATGAACTCATTAGATGTCACCCTATTAGGGAGGCAATTTTGAACTATTGCATTCAGGGTTATATTATTCAAACAGAAGACACCCTTCCAATATAATTCCACAAGTTAAAAAGGAAACAAAAGGCAAATTGCTGTCTTCTCCAAGTATTTTGCAGTATGCTAGTTGCTGTGAAAATGATTTCCCTTGATAGGTATTTTTGTTTTGTTTTGTTTTCTAGCAATGAATGTTGAATTGTGATTTTAAATGCCCTTAGTTCCCTGGTGTATATTGGGCATTAGACATGGGCCTTCTGGAGAGTTGTCTGAAGTTCTAACAACTTAGCAATAATAAAGATTGTAGAGTTCTTGCTGAAAATCTTATAAATAAAGGATTTGTAAAGAAGGCAAGTTTCACTGTGCATCCAACTTTGTTATCCAAGTTACAGTGGGTGCCTGGAATTTTATCAGTATCGTTAATATTTCACATGCTGAATGTTGACGTTCCTCCCCAACACCCCTGAAAAAATATGCAATGTCTGAAATCCCAAAGATACACCAGAAATTATCATGGTCTCCATTTGTATTTGTATTTCTGAATTTAAATTTCAGTGATAAAATCTAATTGGGTTGGGTGCCAGCAGTAGTACAATTCTTTCATTTGGTTGCAAACAAATCCCACAAAGAGAGATGTTTGTGCTAAGCTGATCTGCAAAAAATTATGGGCATAATGCAGCTGCTTGTAAACGCATGTATTCCCCACTTATTCCAAAGGGGTAAAAATAAACACCTGCTTTACAGTTGCTTTTGACATCAGCAGGACTTTAAAAATCATTGACCAGATCTTGTCTTTGGTCTATAAAGATCATGTTTATTAGTCTGTTCAAGGGGTTGAGCTGCAGCCACAAGAAACCACTGTTTCTATCATGGCTCCTTTGTGTCCAATAAGAAAATGTACAAAACATATTTGGTGTAGTTAATTTTTCCATATAAATCTTGACAGTCTTTCCACTGCCACCTTGGTCTCCTTTGGGAGGAAGGGTGGAATATATATTGAATAAATAAATAAATGTGGCAAAGATCTGTTTTTCTTACAGGATAGTGCCTGTCTCCCAAGCAAGCTCTCAGTCTCAGCCTCAGTCTCAGGAGAAATCACAATCTTGGCTTGCCTTATAGTGTTATTGTGTGTATTGCAACCAGGTAATCATAGCATTGTAGAGTTGAAAGGGACCGTGAGGGCCATCTAGCCTGATTCCCTGCAATGCAAGAATCTTTTGCCCAGCATAGGGCTTGAACCCACAACTCTGAGATTAAGAGTCTCATGTTCTACCAACACGACTGTTGGCTACATTCCTCTTAGGAGTTGTCTCTTTACCTTCGGTCACTCCCTCACCATACATTTAAAGCACATTGTGTTCCTCAAAGGATCATGGGAACTGCAGTTTGTTAAGGGTGCTTGGAATGGTAGCTCTGCAAGGGTGAAACAAGACGCCCCAGGATCCTTTGGTGGAAGCCATGTGCTTTAAATGTATGGTGAGGATATGAGCTTAGTCCTGTTGCAATTAGATCAATGCAGAATTCCCTCTTCATTATCCCAATGTCAAGTTAGGACACAGAGCTTACAGAAGAGCTCTTAAAATCTGTCTGTGACCTTTGAACTTTTTCAGCCTAGGACATAGTAAGTCTAAGCTAAGTGCTTTCGAAGTTGTGCAAGACCTCTTTCTTATTTAGGAAGTCATGCCCCATGATAATGTAGGAACGAGTCCTAATCTAATTTCATTTAACAGGAGAATCAGAACAAAACTACAGTGATTATCAATAAATCACTAAACTGAAGTGGCTGTTATGGTAGTCTGTATTAGACGATCAAATACAATGCAAATTACAGTACCTAGCAGTATGATTACTTTGCAAGAGCGCAATACTATGATAAAAATTCTCTGTGCAAATTGGAAGAGAATTGTGATTAATTTATTATAGTAGTAATTCACTTTAACCAGGTAGGAGGGTGAATTCTAGTATGAGAGATTGAAAATATAATACAAAGTGAGAGTGTTTTCATTTCAGAAGGTACTGTACTTGAACTCTGAAATGGCAGTGAGGTTATAGCAATTAAGCTGTTAACTCCAGCTGGGGTTACACACATGACCCAGTACTGCAGCAGATGCGAGCAAAAGTTAAAACTCCTTTATGCTAGGTGGGAGAGAGCTACATTACCAGTAAACAGTAAGAGAATAGCACCATAAGCCACATCTCTATGATTTAATACAAGCCAGAAATAGCTCTCTGCCTTGAATGCTCTACATGTCCACTCTACACATGGGAGGAAGCTGGATGGACTTGGCCTTTAGATGTGGTTGTGAAGGTGGCATTTGGACTTCTTCTACATGTAGAGTGTGGCACATATGTAGATCCTTCCATGTGATCAGGAACGCTGGGCAAACAGGGTTCCCAGTCACGTAGAGGAGCTACAGTATGTGTGCACCACTGTATTTTCACCCTTATCTCAGTGTGTAAAGTGGGACGAGTCAAGATGCCTGTATCCTGCATCTCTTTGAGTCAAGATGCCTATATCTTGCATCTCTTTGAAGTTCCTAAAATATCAGATGCCTGCTCCACAGTAACTCAAAGAAGGGCTTTCAGTGTGGCTGCCCCCATTCTACAGAACAACATCTCTGTTGAGATATGGCTGGCACCTGCTATTTGTACTTTGTGGATACAGTTGAAGACTTTTTGTTTTGACAAGACTTTTCTGCTGAATGAAAAGGTCCCTGCCTTAGGTGTTTATTCTGCATTGTTTCTAAAGCCTCTCTTTAGTTGTCATGTTTTGTGCTGTTTCTAAAGCTACATTTAGTTGATTTCATGTCAGTTGCCTTGAGACTTGTGCGAAGCAGGTGATTCATAAAACAGAAAATCATAAAATGACACAGCAAAGGTGGGGAACCATTCTCAGTCCAAAGGCCAGGTGCAAAAGTGGGTGAGGAAACAGATGGGGTTCTTACCTTTGTACAGCCTTCAGTTCCCACAGTGACTGTCCAGAGTCCATGCAGATTGCATTACATCCATTCTGTCATGGATGCTTTAGCTTAGATTCTTGCATTGCTGGAAGTTGGACTAGATGACTCTTGGGTTCCGTTTGAACTCTACCATTCACAAACTGACAACAAGCTCTGCAAACCAGGACTTGTGATCTGTTATCTGGGTTTGGAGACCTCACTCTGAGAAAAAGAGGACTCATCTCCAATCCTCCAAACCAGAATCATGCATGCAGTTATGGTGCAGTGTAGTCTTCTGCAAACTGGCTGTTGTTGGGCTCCAGTTTCCATCATCCCAGACCATTGGCCATCCTGGCTGCAGTGATAGGAGTTGTAGAGCAAAACATCTGGAGTGCACCAGTTTTGGGGAAAGCTGATGCAGTGAGTGGGTTGTTAGCCTTAAACTAGGTCACCTGGGTTCAAATCTTGGGACAGTAACAAAAATGAGCAGACCACCCGTGCTAACTTTTTCTATATTAAGAGAGAGAGAGAGAGAGAGAGAGAGAGAGAGAGAGAATTTGACATAGGCTTCATTTTTTTTGCTGACTCCCTTCTCCCAGTCTTATTAATTTAGTCAATTTGTTCCCTACAATGGTGATCACAAGCAGGGCCAGTCAGCTTCAGTTAATTAATAGTTTCTGCTCGTTGTTAAAACCAAGCAAGATACTAATTATTCCTGTTCAAATAATAAAATGTCTGAAGTGGGGGTACATGGGTGACCAAAAGGCCCACAGTGTGAGATTTTTTTTTTTCTCCTGCCCTAACTCCCACATGCAAAAACCTTGGAAATAATCTCTTCTGCTTTCCCCAACCAGTTTAATATTGTATTAAATGTTTTCCGGGAAAGGATGCTTACATAAATAGTGCTTGTTCCAGGCTGAGCTTCTGTAATATTAAACTTCTAATAAGACGACTGGCAAGTGCTTGGGGGCACTGGTGGTCGTATTTTGATCTGTCAAAGCTATACTACTATTTCCAGCTGTTAAACTCACAGAAATGAGAATAAGTCCCCTGTTGCCACCTGATTACTGTGGTTCCCTTTAGAACATACATATTTTGTGTTTTAGAACAGCTATATTGATTGCCAGTTTGTTTCCGGCCCCAATTCAATGTGCTCACATTAGTCTTTAAAGCCCTAAATGACTTAGGCCACAAATATCCTTTCCTACAGACCCTCTTGGGTGTTAGCAGAGGAGAGCCTCTTGGCAATTCCACCACCCTCAGAAGTTCAGGGGTTGGTGGCCCCAGAGAGGGCATTCTCTTTGGCAGCCTCTGAGTTGTGGGGTTCACTTTCCACAGAGGTGCACATGACACTTTCATTATATAGATTCCACTGTTCTCTGAAGGTGAACCTCTTTAAAACCTGAGATGTATATTTTATGACCCACCCTATTCTTTTTTACTACTATGTATTTTAACCATTTTCAATACAATATTTTAACATTGTTGTAACTTGCCCTGGGACCTCAAGGTGAAAGGCTGAGAAAAACAATATTGTTGTTGTTTTGTTGTTGTTATCATCTGCAATGAAGCACAGTACAGTTTACCAGGCACCGTGAGAGGGGGCACTGGGTGCAAATGAAGGTGGGAATTGGTGTCTAAATGGTTCAGCAAGACTTTTTAGTCTGCTCCTAATGCAGATTGCACAAAACATCTTGGGCTGGCACTATTGACATATCTTAACTCTCTGGGGAGCTGGAGCAGGAATTGTAATCAGAGCGAAAAACAGTTCTTGGCAGGCAAGTAAAGAAGATAAAGCTATATCTTGAATTTACATTGACTGATGTGTCAGGGGCAGGAAGAGTCCATTCAAGGTTGAATGGCCAGTGATGGCAACAGTGGAGAAGACATCTACGCAGGGTCAGCTTGATTATCTGAGTTGTAAAGCTAAGCTGGTGAAACAGCAGACATTTCCCAGAATTGCCATGCAAACAGGATACAACCTTTGCATTCCTTTAATTTCATGTGTACCTACCGTAAGTAGAAATGAAAAATTGCCTCACAGCACACAATGTGAAGATTGAATAGTGAGAGGAGAACAGTTTCTACATATTGGTTACTTTATGGTGTGGATGCCATGCTATGTTTCACACAGTACTTTGAGGTCCTCAAGAGTCTAATATAAGCCCTTGAAGGCATTTCATGAAATATTGAAATCGTATGAGGCTTACAATTATATTTATGAAATACTGAAATTACAGCTGATAGTCATAAGCCTCAGAGGCCCTGTTAAAGGTATAGAAACTAGGGCTAGGAATTGGGTAGGGATTTGTTTGGTCCACGTTCTGAACTGTTATTGTGCATTGAAAAGTATTTATTTTATGTAAAAAGAGTGTCTAAAAATGCCAACAGAATGCAGACAATGGGCTAGAACAGCACACAATGGGTTCAAAATTGTGGGGAGGATTGTAAGCCTGTTCATTGTGGGGAGGGAAGGGTGTAGAGGGCAGGATCAAATTGCATGGACCTATGCCTCTCCCTGATACAAATTCTGAACAGCTGAAGAGGTCCAGACTTAGGTTCAAATCCTCTGAACACTTACTTAGGGAGTTGTCCCATTTAATCACTGAGGCATATTTTTTAACTAAGCATTCATAGGATGGCATTGTTACTCCGTATTTTGCAATGCAGTTCTCCAGCTAAGATGTACAAAAATGTATATACTAGGTAAGGTAAAGTTAAATGACCCCTGGACGGTTTTGAGTCCAATCAAAGGCGACTATGGGATTGGAAGACACAAGATTTGCCCACCCGGGAAGAATGGCAGATGAAGTTGATGGACTACATGGAACTGGCGGAAATGGCTGGCAGAATCCGAGACCAGGGAGAGGAGTTGGTGGAAGAAGATTGGAAAAAGTTTAAAGACTATCTACAGAAATATTGTAAAATTAATGAATGTTAGAAAAATGTTGAAATGAAGTTATATGGCTTTAGTAGAAATATTATAAGGAATTAAGTACAGATAGGTTAATAGAGTATTAAAGGAAAAAATAAGGTTAGAATGAGTTAAGATAATTATAGGATAGAAAACAGAGGAAGATGGAAAGGAATTGCTGAAATAATAAACAGAAGTGGAATACGAAAAGGGAGGTGTGAGGAGGTCGTGGAAATAAGTGAATGAAAGATGGGATAATGAAATTGTTTGATTTATTTTATTGTCTTTGTCTTGTTTTGTTAATTTGATGTGTTGTGTTGTATTGTTTTTCTTTTTTCTTCTTCTTTTTTTAGTGTTTTTGGAAAAATAATAAATATTATTTAAAAAAACAAAAAAAAAGGCGACTATGGGATGCAGCGCTCATCCCGCATAAATATGTACATAAATTACTGAAAAAAACAAGATGCATGTAGTCATGGAAGGTTGCCCGCAAGAGAATGAGGCCTTTAAATTGTTGGTTTTCTTAAAGAAGAAGATCCCCTACTCCTGCTTTAAATACTCAAAAAGATGAGGAAGTTGCACCTCAGAGAGGTGATGTAGGTAGCTGATTTGAAAATACAATATACAGTCGTACCTTGGAAGTCGAACAGAATCCATTCCAGAAGTACGTTCGACTTCCAAAATGTTTGAAAACCAAAGCATGCCTTCTGATTGGCTGCAGGAAACTCTTGCAGCCCATCGAAAGCCGGAGAAGCCCCATCGGATGTTCAGCTTCCAAAAATAGTTTGCAAACCGGCAGTGGCAGAGCAAGCCAATCATTCGCCTGGGGCGGCGTGCAAGTCCTGCACCTTTGGGGGCACAGCCAGCCACCGGTGGGGCAGGATGCTCCACTGGGCCTCTGAGGAGTCTGTCTGCCTCCTCCCACTCAGCCACCTTACAGCTGGGGGGGAGGTAGCAGGCAGACCATTTGGTGCAGTGTGGAGCCTGCGGGCACCCAAGCCACCACATCACTCACAGGAGAGACGTGTTGCTGCAGGCCCCACAGGGAGTGCCACCTGGCATTTTGTCACACCCCTCAGTGGTGGCACCCGGGGCAACCTGCCTCCAACGCACCCCCTTCCTCTGCCCCTGCAAACTGGAACAGTCACTTCTGGGTTTGCAGTGTTCAGAAGCCAAAACGTTCAAGAACTAAGCTGTTCGAAAACCAAGGTACAACTGTAATGGGTTTCTTGTCCCCATCTCACCGCCGTAAGTAATTGCCTGTCCCAGCTCAGAACTGAAGGGGGAATAGCTGGTCCCCAGACCAAAACCAATACTTCTCTACTGATAAACAGAGATAAGAATACAGTGGGGCAAGTGAGGAAGAAGGCAATAACTCCTGTTCCACACAGCCACATATGGAAGAACTTGCAGTATGACAGAACTTCTGCACAGTCACTCTTTGTTCACAGAACCAGAGTGGCTATGTATATTTATACATATATATATATATATATATATATATATATATATAAATGTTAACAGGGTGACTAATCTAGCAGACCTAATTATAACTGGAAAAGCAAGAACAACTTTTTCCCTCAGCAAAGCCTTTCTGTGAAATGTTGGGTGAGGGCATTTTGTCCTTACTTTTTCAGTTCTTCTCAGCTGCTGCAAGCAATTGTTTAGATTTAAAACAGAAGGAACAATGGAAGGCTTGATAGTTTTGTCATTCCTAATGGCATTTGTCCACCCACCAACAACGATGGCACAGATTAGATGGTACACATTCCTTAGAATTGCTTCTAAAGTATAGAAGACGGTTGGAGAAGAGTAATAGAGGTTAAACCTATCAGGACCTTGTTTCTATGGAGTTCACCACCGAGTTAATTAAGCTGTCAGCCTCACAGTCTGGCCATTTTGATGGTGCAGATCCCATTGACTTCAATACAGCTTGTATCAGAAGACTTCTCTGTGGATGGGACTTCCATTATTTAATTTACAGCAGTTAACCCAAATTGAACCTCAGAGGAGGATGCGATTCTGGATCAAGGGTGAAGTTCTCAAAATTAAATTTAATGGTGTTAGGCAAATAGGTTGCACTAAGGTTAGAGAAGGCAATGCACAGTATCTCTATTCCATGTTAATCAATTTGCAGAGATAGCCGCTTTTTAGAAAAAGAGGGGGGAACCATGCTGAATACTCTGCCCTTCTGTAAACATCAAAGGTATGGGAAGCCATTTTCAACTTGAGGGCCACATTCTCTTATGGGAAACTGTGTGAAGGTCACTGGTAAGGAGGAACAGAGGCAAAAGAGGGTGGAGAAACCAATGTAAATTTTACAGTAGGCAAGTTTCCATGCACAGTAGCCGATTCCTCTCTATTCTTCATTCAAACAAGCAAGAGGCATTATCAGAGTTCAATGTACCTTCCCTGGCATCCACAGGGCATCTACCCCACCTCACCCCTTGCTGAAATTAAGTCTGAAATAAGCTTTCTGTTTCAGCTCATAGCATAGGTTGGTCGTGGTGTGTGAATGTGGTGATCCGGCAGTTTCTCTAATCTGCCAATCTGCCCATGGGCTCGAAACAGGTTGGTGACCCCTGAGGTAAAGTAACATCAGAGGTGACCCTGAAAGTTGAAAAGTTTGAAGTTTGCAGAAACTTCTGAAGAGTGAAACAATATAATTGAAGCTGCAAATATACTGAGATCTTCACTTTGAAAGTATGCCACAAGACTTTGGCTTCCTTCCACTGAGGAGAGGAGGACAAAAATGCTTTCCTATTAGCATGACGGCTGCATGTCTTACATTTCTGCTTGCTATACAACTGTGTGAGGGAGACTCAGGCAGGCATTATCGGAATAGTAATTTGATGTCAGAAAGCTTCTGAATTCTTACATTGAAAGGGAAGCCAATTGGTTGCTAGGCAACTCATGACCGCCCAGATGAAGGGCCACTTTGTATCTTTAAAAACACTCATTTATACATTTTTCCACGCTGTCTGTGGAAATGTGCCATATTATTGAGGACGAAATGCCCCCTCTTAAAATACTCACAGCAACAGAAAGCTCTGTAACATCCTGTGTAAAAGAGGCATCGCTAAACGTTTGGTGTAAGGGTAGCAAGCAACCTGCAATAGCCTTTTGTTATTATGGCCACATATCATGCCAAAACCTACAAATCAAAAGAAAAGGGCTGAAGCAGTTAGAGTGGATTTATCAACAGTTCATTCATTCATTCATTCATTCATTTTATTTGTATGCCACTTTTCCACACACAAAGAAAAATCGTGCTCAAAGCAGCTTACAACAAAGAAACAGGGATGCCTTTCAAACAAACACTACAAAAGCAATTTCATAATAACAGAGCAGAACAAAAATATAAGAACATACAAAAAAACCCAGTTAGCATCAAAGACTTAGAAGACTCCTTAAAAACAGCCCAAGTTACACCCATCCTACATTTCTAGAATCTAGCTACTATTTGTGCTGGCCCAAAGTATTTGTTGGGGGCGGGGCGGTGATGGGTGAAATCACCCCCAAAGAGAAGAATGGTCTTCAGGGGTGTACCAAAATCATAATAAACTTTTGGGGGGAGTTCCTTATTGATGAGGCAACAGATGTTATGTTTCTCTCTCGACCCAAAGAATCATTTGCTGCCAATATGAGCACCATTGGGGATGTTCAGACAGCCTGGTTGTGGCTTAAGCCACATAAATTCAGAGCATATTTGTTTCCCACCCCCAAAAAAATTATTCATTTTATAACACAAATAAAAAACACAGACAGAAAAGACAAACAATACGAACAAATTCTTGTCATACCCTTATTTTCCTAAACATTGTTAAGTTGGCTTCCCCAAGTCCCACCTATCTGATTTTCATTTTACTTCCTCTTTAGCAGTTTACATATATCATAATTTCTAACCATCTTTTTTTTTTAATCATACTTAAATAAACTTCACATTTTATCACTTACAAATAATACTATTTTAAAATACCCTATCTTCTACTTCTAACCCTACAGCCTATATCCACTTCCAAAGCTATTCTAGGATTTAAACATTAACATATTTTTTTCAAATATTCCTTAAACTTCTTCCAATCTTCCAATCTTCTTCCACCGTCTCTTCTCTCTGGTCTTGGAGTCTCCCGGTCAGTTCTGCAAGTTCCATCATCTTCATCTGCCATTCTTTGATAGTTGGTAAATCTTGTTTCTTCCAATTCTTCGCTAACAATATTCTCGCAGCTGTTGTGGCATACTGGAAAAAAGTAACATCCTTTTTGGGGATTTCACCGCCCACTATACCAAGTAAAACAGCTTCTGGTATTTTAGTAAATGTGTTTTTCAACACTTTTTTCAATTCATTATAAATCCTTTCCCAGAAGTTTTTTACCTTGGGGCACGTCCACCACTCAGAGCATATCTGAAGTGCATTCCTTTCCCCACTCCAAAAAATCCTGGGAGCTGTAGTTTGTTAAGGGTGCTGGGAATTGTAGCTCTGTGAGGGGTAAGCTTATGTTTCCAGGATTGTTTTTTGGGGAGTGCTTTAAATGTACAGTGTTTATGCAACCCTGCTCTTCATTTTCCAACAGAACCCAATAGGAATGTCTATGTTGTGAAGAAAGAACCATCTCTCCTCCCACAACAGTGCCCCAAAGAATGGCATGGGATCATGACTCAGTCTCATCTACACTGGGCATCTACTGAAAAATAAAGACAGGAACAACAACAGCCTCCCTGACCAACCTTACGGTTGATGGGAATTTATTTTATTTGGAATTGAAAGGTCCAAAAAGGTACATAAAGAAAACCACAAAACACTCCTGATCAAGATGATGCTTTGTCCTACAGAGTTCCAGATCAAAGTGTTTACTCACACAGTTTTTGTGACTGTGTGAAGCTGTTTGCAATTTAACAACAACAACAACAAAAACACCATTCAATACTCAATAATTCATCTGAGTTGACTAGAAGCTGTCCACAACAGCACAGTATGTTTTATTATATTGACTAGTAGCCAAGAAAACAAGGTCAGTTACATTTACACTTGATTGTTCCACTGTGAAAAGAAGCTATTCAAATATCTACAAGACAGCTAAGAGCACTGGGCATGCTATTCTGTTTCAAGATCATTCCAATACAATATAGTTTTCAGATCCATTCAATGGCTTCTTTTTATTTTTTTATTTTTTGCTGAGGCAACATTATCCTCTGTTTTATGTTAACAACTTAAAATACAGCTTGTGGAGCAGAAGAGGTTTCAGCTGTTAGCAGGAGAATAATGGGATTAAGTACAGCCATGCTTTCAAAAAACTGAGTACTGCGTTACTAGTGGAAAGCTGTAAAATTATTAGCATGCAGAAATGCTGAGGATGTGCCCTTGCCCTTGATTTCCACACATTTCACTCATCAAAGCTATAATGCGCTACTCACATTGCATGCCTTCTGTGTATAATTTCTAAACCAAGTCTGGTCTACTGTTTTTTTCTAAACTGCCTAAACTTCCATTCTCAAAATGGGCACCTATACAAAATTATGTCTGTCAAATGCTCTGCCCAATTTGGTGTTTCTGAGATGGATCCAGATGGTGTTTGTGTAAGGTAAAGGTAAAAGGTAAAGGACCCCTGGACGGTTATGTCCAGCCAAAGGCGACTATGGGGTTGCAGCACTCATCTTGCTTTCAGGCTGAGGGAGCCGATGTTTGTCCACAGACAGCTTTCTGGGTCATGTGGCCAGCATGACTAAACCACTTCTGGTGCAATGGAACACCATGACGGAAGCCAGAGCACACAGAAACACTGTTTACCTTTCCACCGCAGCGGTACCTATTTATCTACTTGCACTGGCATGCTTTCGGACTGCTAGGTTGTCAGGAGCTGGGACAGAGCAATGGGAGCTTACCCTGTCGCGCGGATTCAAACTGCCGATCTTCTGATCAGCAAGCCCAAGAGGCTCAGTGGTTTAGACCACAGCGCCACCTGCATCCCTGGTGTTTGTGTAGTAGTGTGGCGCTACCATACACCAAGAGTGGGGAACCTTTTTCAGCCTGAGGGATACCTCCCCTTCAGAGGAGCCTTCTGTGAGTCCATAATAAATAAATAAAGAAATAAATTACTATTGTTGTTGTTATATTTGTACCCTGCCCATCCAACTAGGCTGACCTAACCATGCCATTGATAGGCAGAGGTAGAGAAAATGTGGGCAGAGCAACAAATGTAAGTGTTTTGATTTGTACAGCAGGCTAGATTCTTTTATGCAAGCATCTTCTCATTCACTAAGCAACGTCAGAGGCGTTCCAACGAGGCAAAAACTCTCAAGGAAGGTGCAAAGCAGGGCTGTTGAGTGGTGTGGCTCAAGAAGGTTGTGGACTGGGGGAGAGTCCCGGGGGCCAGACAGAGAAGACTGAAGGCTTGGTCCTCAGGCTTGAGGTTCCTCACCCTGCCATGCACAATAAAGTCTGGTTACTGTTCCAGACTAATGTTTTGCCAGTTTTTAAAAACTTATTTTTCAAATGTACAGTTGGGAAGCCATCTCAAAGTACTTTCTCCTATCATATATATGATGTGTGAGTTACCAAGTGTGCCCAAGAACCAAGTGCTTCAGGGTATTAAAGGCAAAAAGATCCTAAAGCTTTATCGACTGCTTCCTGACACACTCTCATTCTACTGCAGTGTCCCCGACACATTGCCCAAGTATGTCCAAGAGGAGCTCCAAATGTTATTGGGCTCATGGAGTATAAGACCATCTGGCTCCTAGCCACAGTGACTATGTTCTACCTCCAGCTGCTAAGAATCACAAGTGAGGAGGCCACTAATGCACTTAGGTCCTGGTTGATGGTTTCACATAAGCATCCATTTGGTCACTGCAAGAACAGGATGCTGGACTAGATGGGTCCTTAGTCCAAGCCAGCAGAGCTCTCCTTATATGCTTATGACTCCAACTCCTTATCAGCCATAGCAAGCATGACCAATATTTAGGGAAGATGGGATTTGTAGTCCAACAACATCTGGAACATCCACAGATTCCCCATCCCCTTGTTCAGGGCTCTGGTCTAACCAAGAGGCCTTCTTAAGTTGGAGCAGGGCCTACCAGCACTCTGATTTATTTTCTAGGCTGGACTCGACTACTGAAAAATTTTGTGCAGTTTAGTCCCACATCATGCAGTGCTCTTCTGAAAGTACCATCCATGCCACCCACTGCTTCATGCAAACATTTTTATTATTAATGTCCCACTCCAGGCCTTTCTTTCTAATTTTATGCCAAATTCCGTGCCAAACTCATTCTATCTTTCTCTCTGAATAAAACAGAAGGTGGAGAAAAGAAGCCATTTGGGGGGGTGTTACATTAGGGTGGTAAATATGTTCACATTTGATTCAGCCTCACCATCATGGAATTACGGAGGGTCCGTGAAGGCTTACAAATAGCACACATAAATACATTTAAATTTAAGATTATAGGTTGGGTGGCACCTTGGCTATACAGCCAGCCATTATGCAAAAAAATAGGCTTTGCTTCTTTTTAAGCACACAGTCCCCCCCCCCCCAATTCATTTATGTCTGGATGAAACTGCGCACATGTCTTAATCGATGAAGCATGCCATTATCATGGCTTTCATTCCAGCGTGAGCTTGATGGACACATGCACCATTTCCCCAGACTCTACTATCTTTATGGATTTTCTTTTGCCTCTTGAGATTTCAATATTAATACTGCTGTGACTGACAAAGTTATAAATATCTTTTTTAATACTCATCAGACTGCATCCACACAGATAAAGTTGATGGAAAGAAGCCTCTCCAAAGACAGCACAGAGGAAAAGCTATTTATGAGCATGTTTACTTAAATTCAGCGGATCTGCTTAGGTAAAGAGATTTAAGCTACTTTTTGAAAGCTTGTCAGTAGCTCTTTCATGTACAGCATGAATTAACACCAAGTAAGCTGAGGTTAGCAGTGAACAAGAGGGATGAGTAGCATGTATGGAAACAAAAACTAAATCTTGTCTTTTCACTTAAAAACTGAGAGCATAAGCATGTCAAATTCTTCTCTACATTACTTTTAGGAAATCATCTGAGCAACTGGACTATACTGTATATAATAATACAATTCAATGAAAAAGCTATGTTATCAAAAAATTTCATGGAGTTAACTGCAGATTGTATCTCTCTGTGTGTGAATTGGACTTTCAAGCAAGAGTTAATTCGGTGTTTGAGTATAAACATTCAAATCGGGGGGAAGACAGTCACATCTGTGCAGTTTTCAAAGTGTACTACCATTCCCCAAATACTTTTCCAAATCGTCTACTAGTATTGTAGCTTAATTTTATCATTGGCATGGGATGCCGAACATTTGGTACTCGCTGCTATCTAGTTAATTGGGTTTCATTGAGGACGGACTTAGTTTAAACCTCTGGACATTGATTTCTTTAGTGGAAAAGAAAACCACAATGGATTTATTTATTTTGCCCTTAAATGTATTGTTAGTGTAAGGGAGCATGAGTGGAGAGGCAGTTCAGAGTGGAAGAGGAAAAGGAGAAGATGGTGTGAGGGAAGACAGAAGAAAAGGATCAATGGGTGTGCAGCCCATATCTTATTCCTTTAATTGTTCTTTTGTTGGCTTTTGAGAATGGTGATCAGGGGAAAGAATCATGTCCTCCCTAAAAGAGGGCACGTGTTGCAGTGAGACCTGGAGACTGACTTCCTGTGTTGTGGGTGGGTAAGATTGGACAGCCACAACACCCGATTGGTAGGTCCCTCTATGTTGGCTTCAATCTGGCCAATGGGCCACAGTTCAAGAGGATTGAGGGACCCATGCACAGGACCCAGAGCTTCCTCTTTCAGTGCGTGCATCGGAACACCCACCCACCTCTCCCTACTTTTAGGGCATTTTGCGATTGACCTTGCTATGCCGTCGTGTGTCGTCTGTTGTTGGGACCGGGGCACGGCAAGAATTTTCCCACCTGGCTGATTGGCTGTTGCCATCTGGGTTTCGCCTGCCACATAGCAAATCATCACAACTTGTAAGGTTGCGGATAGGCACTGGTTCAGGTGATAGGGATGGGAGAATGGTCTCACCATCCCTATGTGGAGGGTATTATGTTAAAGGAATCCAAAGACTCAACTGGTTTGGTCAACCCCCGAGAGGGGGTTGTGCCTGTGCCTGAGTCCAGGGGGGCATCTGGGTGGTGAACATAGTCTGTTCCCAGCTTTTTGCCTACCCAGGTGTTCACCCTTGTCTGACCTATGCTGGTGCCCTCGGTCAGTGCTGCCTGCAAGGGTGCAGGGAGCTAGTTGAACCAGAGCCTATGCAACCACTCACCTTCAGTAATCAATAAAGCTGTGAGTCGAGTGTGTCTTTATTGGGGGGGGGAGGTCTCTGGGTCTGAACATGCTGAACATGCAACTACAGTACTTAATCAGCTCAGTCTGAACTTGCGTTCACTGCCTTCCTTGTCAAGCAGAGAGTAGCATTGTTTGGGTCCATTTAAATTAAGTGTCATTTTTTAAAAGGGAAGGGAAGGGAAGGGAAGCAGAAGGTGTAACACCATACAAGAATTGACCCTATTGCTATTAGTGAACATGGAGGAAAGATGTGATCTGTGTGGTGCCAGTATGGTGTAGTGGTTAAGAGCGGTGGACTCGTAATCTGGTGAACCAGGTTCGCGTCCCCACTCCTCCACATGCAGCTGCTGGGTGACCTTGGGCTAGTCACACTTCTCTGAAGTCTCTCAGCCTCACTCGTCTCACAGAGTGTTTGTTGTGGGGGAGGAAGGGAAAGGAGAATGTTAGCCTCTTTGAGACTCTTTCGGGTAGTGATAAAGTGGGATATCAAATCCAAACTCCTCCTCTTCTTCTTCTTCTTCTTCTTCTTCTTCTTCTTCTGGAGCCAGCCTCCCACCAGCAGCATTAGTGGAGTTTATGCAGGCAGGACTGGGGTTGGACAGGGTGGTGGGGAGATTGGGATTACATAAAAGCAGCAGTGGTGTCAACCTGGTGCTCTGTACAAGTGTCTATTCAACCTGTGCCTCCACAGCATGGAGACCACCCTGCCCCATCCCCACCCGGGGAAGCTGTAGCAATGTTGGTGTTGAGAAGGCAGCTTTGCAGCATTGCCCCACCACACAGACTACTACTGGTGAAGTATGAAGTGGTTCAGTTTTCCTATTTAAAAAACCCCCCAAAAGACAAATATTTTAAATAGCTGCTGGGGTCCACAGCAAGCCCATTAATGTAGGAGATTTATAACAAGAACAACAGGCAAACATTTGCATATCTCAGCAGCAGAAGGGGGGAAGCATTCTTTTTAAAAAAGCGACTTTACTTTTCTTCTTGCCACCAGGTGCCTGAAATACCATTTCATTTAAAGCCAGCGTTAAATCACGAGCCTTAAGATCAGATAGGTTTTCAGGAATCTGCTGTTGTCATGATAGAAGATAAGAGTTTGCACACACTGGGTTATCGCACTACATTTCAAATTAAGCTTTGCATCTGAATAACAAAGTATTAAAAAGGGAGGGGGCGCGAGGGGAGAATGTTTGATATTATAAATTGTTAAAACTCTATTAAAATTTAAATAAAAAGGAGAAGATTGGTTTTGCTGTGCTACAATGATTTGAACAGAAGGAGAGCAACCCTGAAGATCCTTCTGTGTGAAGCTACAAAGAGACTGGTATTAAAAGGCAAAGCACCAGGGGGAGGCAGCAGGGATGAGATATAATCCGGACAGCAGAGTCTTCTGGCTCTGCCTTTATAATATTAAATCAAACCCTGTGGCACTTCGACAGAGTGAAAACCATTGTTCAGGAGGCGTTTTCCGATACACAAATCTCACAGCATGCTCGTTTTTTCCCCTTCAGACATATAGCAAACTGCTGTCTACAACTTCAACACCTGACATATTTCTATGTATGCTATTCAAGGCATTGTTAGCACTAGTATCATCCAGGTTACAAACCAAGTCGCACATTAAGGTCAAGAGGAAATCACGACAGAGAAAAGTGTACTTGGGCTCTTGCTGCCAAAGATCATCCACTAACTCAGGGAAAGATCATTAGAACTGTGTTTGGGGCAGAGGTGTCCATCTCTTTTGCTCTTCCTCTCTTGCGTGATTATTTATCACAAGCCTGAAAAGCACTCTCCGTTGCACACATTTATTGAAGGTAGTGTATGAGTTAGAGGTTTACAAACACATCTTCTAAGTCCATTCCCCATACTTTCTCTCACTCTAATCAGACATGGCTGTATCTTTTTAATAGCTACCAACCTTTTTCTACACACTGTGTACAGTTCCAGGTTTGTGCCAGTACTAGTACCCAGGACCAGAGGATTCCTGCAGACTACCCACCCATCATCCTGGTTTTCCCCACATAAAAACAGGATCCAATAGCTTTGGTGACATTAAGCAAAATGTTCTGAATTCCTAAGCTGTATATTGTGGTCGTGGTGTCCTGCGAGATAAATCATTCAAGTATGCAAATATTTTTGCAGCTAATGTTTCAAAAATCCTTTGGTGGGGTCATAACCTGGAATTTAATGGCTATGGTGAGTTTATCGCTGATGGTTTACTAACCATGACAAAGTGGGCTTATGGTTTTCCTTTGATATGTGTTGAAGAATATAAAGAAGGATTGCATGGTAGTTTGATTACAGCAAATGTGTTAACATAGAAATATTACTTTGATGAAATCCACTGGGGATTCCAACATGGGCACAATGGCATCCTTCTAGACTTCCCATGGTGCCCGTGAAGCCTCTGAGGCTCCCACTTCATTTACTGACTCCTTCATCAACAGCTGGTAAGGGTGGGTACCATTCCCCCCTCCCTGGAAAAAAGTACTCAGAGCTATTAGTAGCAGTAGCAGTATTTATGAAATTTGTATACCGCCCTTCATCCAAACAGCACAAGATAAAAATACAAAATGAGAACACAAAACACATCATAAAAGGGAGAAGGTGGAAGAGTGCTGTGTCGTCGTCGTCCCATCCCCCCACTTCCTCTTTCAACTCTATGAGTAGGAGGGAAAGGGGGGCCTTGGTAGAGGGGGAGAAAAACAAAGTGGCCAGAGGGAGACAGGAGGAAGAATATGGAGTTCGTTTTAAGTTGGCTGGGAAGGAGGGGAAGGAGAGGGAGAGGGAAAAAAGCAGGGAGAGTATGTGCACATGCACAAGTCAGATCAAAATGGCATAATATTTTTATTATTGATCCAACCTGGTAATCCCACTATCAAATCACAGATCACATATGCCTCCATTGACTGAACCATAAAAAAATCACAGAACTTGAACTTTCCAGTGCTCCCACGGTGCAAAAACATGGATCTGAGGCATTGTTTGTTATGGATCCCCATAATTTTTACAAGGGATCCCCATCACAGAATCATCAAACTACAGGTCAGCTTTGTATCCAGAGATATGTTCTGTGATTTGTTGGTGGATTTTCTTTTAGTCCTGTGCAAAAATCATGAAGATCCACACACTTTGCATTGGTGTTTCTGTGGTGTTGGTAAGTACTGGATCTGTGATATTATGCAGTAAAATGTAAACTTTGATTTGATAACAGTCTTTTTTTTGGGGGGGGGGGGACTCCTGTGTAAAATCATGCTAATTCAAGAGGATCAGTTTTAATTCTACTGGATTTGACTTAAAAAACAAACAAACCATGGAAAGATAAAGGTCAATTTAATTATTTTGAAGCAATTGGTCTTAAAGAAGTGCACTTTGCTTGAAATACGCTGGGAACTTTCAGTACAAAACACTGGGCTTTCATAGCAGCATATCGCCGCTAGTAATAGCAATATACAATAATAACAGACCATTTAAGAAGGAGGAAAGAGTTTTCTGCACTTCACAGCCTTGTCTTTGTGTGGACCTATCTCCTGTGAAAATATTATTTTTCTACATTTGACTGACTTGATGAGCTGTTGTCATAGAAATTACTAACAAAAGAGCAAGATCAATACCTCACAGCATGAAGAAGAAACAGCCTATTTGTAATGTTTTCTGCACTCCTCGGTTTTACTTCCACATTATCCTTTGGCACACTCAGGCAAGAAAATCAAATATGCTTAAAAGCAAAAGGATAACATGGTTACTTTTGCCTCACTTCTGACTACAGTCATTTTACAAAGTGCTGTTTTTTCAGAAGGTCCTCACAGCTACATAGAAACAAGGAAAAGGGCAGGTTGTGCTGTCCTCTCATTGTCAACAGTCCAACAGATACTACCCCTTAGAAGCTTTATATTGCAATTCTGACTTATAACCTCCACACTACTTAAATCAAACAACCCAGGAACTGATATTAAGATTTCTGTTTCCCAGCGCTTGCTTTACAGAGGAAGCTGCCCTGTGCAGAGTCAGGCAACTGGGTTATAGTCCACTGATGGAAGGCTATTTTATCTAGCGGACCAGAGATAGCCGGAACTGTCTAGAACTCAGTTCCCACACCTTTCAGGTGGGCGCCATTGCCATTCAAAGAGAATGAAAGAGGTGTTCATGGTGAGTTCCGGCACCTCTTTTTCTAGAAAAAAATAGCACTGGATTCCCCCAAACTCACCCTTTCTCCTGCAGTCCCCTACACTATCTCCTATCTCTCTCAACCCTCTGGAGCAGATTTCACGGTGGGCACAGGGGCTGGAGAAGGAAGAGGGAATCCTTGAAAACTGGCCCCCTGCTTTCCACTTACAGAAAACCTCTGCTGGCTCAAATAGTCTTTTGTCAGCAGAAGGCCACACTTGCATCCAATCCATTAGTCAATCCAGCTCAGTGCTGTCTGTACCTACTGTCAAGAGCTCGTCCTACACTCAAGTAGGACCCTGGCAGAGACACATGCCCAACTGGCATGTTCTCTCCCTCCTGGTCGATCATTCGGGAGCTTCGGGAGCTTTCTTCTGCCAGAACAACACAGTGACCGACGGCAACAGACATTGGCACACTTAGGGATCCACAGAGTTTGCGCAGCTTGCGTAACAGACCTCAGCAACTCAGCATTTTGGCTAATCTACTTTATTTACATATAAACACACCCAGAGCACTGCAACATGGCTCCCTCTTTCTCTAGCATCAGATAGCAAAGAGAAAAAGGACAAAGGACGATAGTCCCACTTCACGGAACACAGTAACACAAACATCCTGTCTCCGTCACTTCCCACTCTGTGGAGTCAAAACATATACCGTCATGTGATAGACAAAAATCCCATGACTGCAATCATGGAGCAGGAATTCTAACACCTACTTGGAGGCAGCTCTCCAGGACTGAGGGCATGTTCCGCCCCGCCCCACATCCCCAAACTCTACTTGAGACCTTTTGTATGGAGAGATGTGTGCTATCACTAAGTGGCAGGCTCTCCTTTCATTTGTTTATTTTAAGAAATGCTGTGAAGGAGCAAACAGTAATGTGCAGTAAACACATTAAAATATGCCATAGAATGGAGCACTGTGACCAAGAAGCACAAACAACTGACATATCAAAGCAGTTCATGTTGCTATTATTTTTCTTTCTCCTATAATGGATCAGAGCTATAGCCACTTCAGATCGCTAGAACAGCTGTTTCCAACTGTTCCTATTTCAGCACACTGTAGAAGATTTCACACCTATCCCAGAGGAGAGACTACAGTTCAGTATGGCGGCTGCTAATGAATATGATGTCGTTCAGGCAATGCAAATAAATCAGAGGCACAATATGATATGTATGTGTACATGTATATGTATGAGTGCACACACACAATGTATATGTGTGAGAGAGAGAGGGAGCCATGCTCTTAAATACAAGACGGGAAGCTTGACAAACTGCCCATGATCCCTGATGTATTCTAGAGGTGCACCACAAACATGGTGCTAAGCATATTCACATCCATCATTCAGGCAGAAGCAAAATGCACATGCTCCCTCAGGTGAAGTTGCTAATATGAGCTGAGACTTTCAGACGGCTGTCGAATGCGTAAGGCTTTTCAGAATCAGGATTTTAAAAAATAATTTAAAAAGTACTTCTGCCATGTATGCTTTCTATCTCTTCCAGTCACAGTTAGAATCTCGGTACAAATTTCCAGATTAAAACAGAAACAAAAACATTTTACCAGTTAATGTGATCCCGACCTGCATGATTCATTTGGGCAGAAGCTAGTCAGAATGAATTTCTCAGGTTATGTAAGCAAAATAAAGATCTGTACTGCATAGCAGTTCTAGGAGGAGACTTACATTTTTAGGTGTGAGGAAGAGCTATTCCAGCATACCCTTCAACATTTCTCAGATGAAAAAAGGGACATTCTTAACAACAACAACAACAACAACAACAACAACAACAACAACAATTTTATTATTTATACCCCACCCATCTGACTGGGCTGCCCCACCCACTCTGGGTGGCTTACGACATATATAAAAACATAATAAAACATTAAACTTTTTTTTAAAAAAAACCCTTCAC
The DNA here is from genome assembly GCF_964106645.2 of Podarcis pityusensis. Lineage (NCBI taxonomy): Eukaryota > Metazoa > Chordata > Lepidosauria > Squamata > Lacertidae > Podarcis > Podarcis pityusensis. Next base: position 39,079,997 of record NC_138026.1, on the reverse strand, counting down.
TATACAGGGCTGCCTCCAGTTGTCTTCTAAAAGTTGTACAGTTACTTTTCTCCTTGGCTTGCAGGGTCACATAACTCCATACCCTCCAAAAATATGGATGTCTTAAGGGAAAGCGGAACATTCCGGGATCAAATAAAAAACCGGGGTGGCTTCTGTAAATCCAGGAGTGTCCCTGGAAAACAGGGCCTGTCTCAGTAACTCACTCCTAAGGAATACAGAGAGATAAACCACAAACTAAACAACTCTGAATATAGTTTACTAAAACTCATTAACTATAATGTACAGAATTTCAACACTTTTTGTTACATGAAATATTAAACAATATATGCAATGCCACAATGATGACTTCCTCAATTCATTATCTCAAAGCCAAGCTGTCCAAATATTTCTGAAATAAGTCCATGAGTGAAATTCTCTGGTGTGGTCCCAATGGAACTCTGACAATGAGATATCTGGACTTCTGGATCTCTGTTTCGTGAATCTTCTGTTCGGACTGAAAAGAAACTCTACATTATATATAAAACATGCTTATAAGAACCTCATTCAATGCAAGCCTTATACAATGATGAAAATTATTAGCATAATAAAAACTCGGTGCATCACGTTTACATACACTTGTCAGGGACTGGGCAGAGGAGGAATGGGGGAGACCGCCTTCCGATCTTGACCCTTCCTGGGTGGAGGAAGACAGTTCAGAATTACAACAGGGGGTGGAGGGAGGTCATAACTCAGAGGCAGATGAGGGGGAAGTTGGGAAATCATGGGAGAGCCAGAGCAAGACCTGGCTGACACGTTGTCATTAGAAAGCATTCCAGACCCTCCATCTCCCAGAACCCAACAAGCCTGAAAAGTAGGAGAGCAAAGAGCTAAAAGACAGAGGGCACCTAGCAGCACCCATAGAGAAAGTGGTGATGACGAATGAGGAAGTGGGAGAGATTCACTCAGGACAATGCCATTTTCCAAAAGTCTGGGTTCTGTAGCCTCTCTCTGTAAAGACTGAAATAAAAAAGGACTTAAGAAACTTTTCCTTGTCTTTATTTCCTGGGCAACCAACCGGGAGCCACTGACAGCATCCTGACAACACTGGGGTCTGCCCCATACACTCACCAAAGACCAATAAACATGTGGGTGAAAATGCAACTAACCTGGCCTGCCAGCACATGGCTCCCTCTAGCACCACAGATCTTTCTGTCTAGAATGTCAAGTGCTAAGGGCACTCTGCCAATACCTGCCATTGCCTATGGCTTGGCAGGTGCTCTTGTTATGTATGGCATGTGCATTTTGCTGAATGCTGAACCGTGGGGCTGGGGTGCACATGTTAGGTACACATACTCAAAGCTCCCTTAGCGCAAATGGATTCTTTTTTTCACTCTCCTTTGTTTTGGAGCCAGGACTGCTGTTTTAAGCAGGCATAGGCAAACCCAGCCCTCCAGATGCTTTGGGACTACAATTCCCATCATCCCTGACCACTGGTCCTGTTAGCTAGGAATCATGGGAGTTGTAGTCCCAAAACATCTAGAGGGCCAAGTTTGCCTATGCCTGGTTTTAAGCATAGCCAGGACATTACAGGGATGTTCCCCTACCAGACTGATCCGATTTCACCTTCCTGAATTTTGCTGAAGGGTTTGCATATCTTCTGTTTGTTATATTAATAAATACAATCATTTATTTCCAGTGCTGTGTCTCTCAAGTCTTCTTTAAGGGTGTGTGGGCCAAGACTTTCTCACTACATATTTTTTCTGCAGATCTGGGACATACTTTTTGTTTATTCAGACAGAATGCAGAGCGTGATGATTATCTGTGGTATATAATATATGTATCACAAACAATATTTGCCTCGCTTCCTGCAAGCAAAGCACCTTTCTAGTTCTACATGCCAAAGTTCATTGCAAAAGGTGACAATCAAAACCAGCTTCAAGTTTTAAACAAGAACTGTGGTTTCAAAATCAATTATCATTATTTTGCAATGCTTTTGATCATATCTCCACCTTGTGAATTCTTTCCCTTTTGATCTCTGTATATGCTAAATGATTCTTCCCTGGCTAGACCAAGAGGCCCACAACAGTTGCACTTTCTTTCTGTGCTGGGCCTTTTGACTGAACAAATGTTGTTTTTCCCTTTAGCATTCACTTTCCACCTACCTATTGAAATTAACTCTTTGAATACAGAAGGTTTAAGGTACTTTCTGCCCACAGCCTGATGGAGACAGGCTTGCCGAGGTAGAACCCAGCTGCTGGATATCATAACGCTCCTCAGCAATGGAAAGGGATACAATATTGTAAATATCTGATGCCCACAAGTGGTCCATAGAGGCTGATTCAGCCTAGAAGTCCACATTGCCAGCAGGCACAAGAGTGGCTCTACATCCTTATGCCTGGACTGGTTCTATATCCAATTATTGATTATGCCTGGATAGCTCAGTTGGTTAGAGCATGGTGCTGATAATGCCAAGGTTGCAGGTTCGATGCCCGTATGGAACACTGTATATTTCTGCATTGCAGGAGGTTGAGACTGGGTGATCCTAAGGGTCCCTTCCAACTCTATAATTCTATGCTTCTATGATCCTGTGCCTCTACACATTCTCCTTACCACCAGATTTACCAATTTACCATTGTTCATTAGTTCCAGATCTTTTTGTATTAATCTAAGTATTATAAGAATATCCAGCCATTATCAAGTTAGGCTACCATTGCTGTGGGGATGTAACCTGGCTTAAAGAAAGAAAGAAAGAAAGAAAGAAAGAAAGAAAGAAAGAAAGAAGAAACGAAGGAAGGAAGGAAGGAAGGAAGGAAGGAAGGAAGGAAGGAAGGAAGGGAAAGGTGGACAAACATTTTCAATTCAACTGATCAATTAAATACATTTGTCTGCTATCAAAGCCTAAACAAAAGTGTTTTTCTGAAATGCTGAATGAAGTATGAAATAGTGTTCTTTTTAATAAACAAGATGTGTCACTTGTTATTAGGAGGAAAAGCAATTTCCAGTGTTTTCTTATTCATTCCTCGTTGCACGTCAAAACTGGAAACTGTGTCAAAAGCTATATTAAAAATGCAGCTTTCAGACACATCAATTAAAACTTGTCCTAAATTGTTCAAATTGTCCACATACACGCCCAGTTGATCAATTATGGCTGTAATCCTATACACACTTACCTGGGAGCAAGCCCAGGTCTCACTGAACACAGTGGGAATTGCATATCTTTATTTCATTATTATTATTTTTGATTAAAAGCTTGAAGTCTTCTAGCACAACCCTAACCATATCTGCCCTCACCAGAAATGTCCTATGGTGATTGCAGCTGAAATCGCTAGTCTCAAAATCTATCCATTCAGCTCACTAGTGTTGTGCACTGAGCAACAAATAACTCACGTGGAAGAACAGACTATTGTGTTTTCTCTATCTACACATTTTTGCTCTTCCTCTGATGTTTCTAATCTTGAAGCCAATTTCAATGCTGATTTAACTCCTTATATAATCTTACTGCTGTCGGTTTTGAGTTTTACCCTGAATTTTTAATGCTATGTGTTCTGCTTTCAAATACATTCCATTACTTTGTGTATCTTTCATACAGTGCTGCATAAGCAATGCCGATAAAAGGTAGGAAAACATAATTCTCAGCTCTCAGAATCTTACAAGAGATGTGACCAGGTTTAACTAGTGGGTGGGGAAAATAAGGATGATCACTTAAAATTTAAGTCTGAAATAACACCTACATAGAGTCATGGAATTGTAGAATTGGAAAGGACCCAAGGGGTAATCTAGTCCAAGCCCTGCAATGCGGGAATCACAGCTTTGATGTTTTCATCCCCAAAAAGTTTTTGATTTGAGTTTCTACTGAAATGAGGCTGCATTTTAATGTTGTATTTTAAACTTGTTTTTAAGTTGTATTTTAATCAATTGTTTTTATACCTGGTGTTAGCCGCCCTGAGCCCGGTCTTGGCTGGGGAGGGTGGGGTAGAAATAAAATTTATTATTATTATTATTAAAGAATCCCTGGCAGATGGTCAGCCAACCTCTCTGTTTAAAGACCTCCAATGAAAGAGAGTCCACCGCCTTCCAAGGCAGTCCATTCTATGGCCGAACAGCTCTTATTGGCAGAAAATTCTTCCTAATGGTTGGTCAGAATCTCCTTTCTTGTCACTTGAATCCATTGGAATGGGTCCTGCCCTCTGAGGCAGCACAAACTTACTTCATGATCCTTGTGACAGCCCTTCATATATTTGAAGATAACTAGCATATCACCTCTCAGTCGTCTCTTCTCAACCTTTCCTGGTATCAACGTCAGAATTCTGAATGCTGCTCTTGCTTCCTTTTTAGCTTTTTGAAAGTGCCAATGTTGTTCTAGGGACTGTTCAGAACTCTGAAAGTACATCTCTCCTTCCCAGAATGCTTATGATCTTTTTGTCTTTTCTTTTCTTTTAAAAAGGACAAGATAAACTGAGTAGGGGCATGAGAAGGGTGTTGTTGTTTAGTTGTTTAGTCATGTCCGACTCTTTGTGACCCCATGGACCAGAGCACCCCAGGCACTTCTGTCTTCCACTGCCTCTTGCAGTTTGGTCAAACTCATGCTGGTAGCTTCGAGAACACTGTCCAACCATCTCGTCCTCTGTCGTCCCCTTCTCCTTGTGCCCTCCATCTTTCCCAACATCAGGGTCTTTTCCAGGGAGTCTTCTCTTCTCATGAGGTGGCCAAAGTATTGGAGTCTCAGCTTCACTATCTGTCCTTCCAGTGAGCACTCAGGGCTGATTTCCTTAAGAATGGATAGGCTTGATCTTCTTGCAGTCCATGTGACTCTCAAGAGTCTCCTCCAGCACCATAATTCAAAAGCATCAATTCTTCGGCGATCAGCCTTCTTTATGGTCCAGAGAAGGGTGTTAGTGAGTTGATTATGCCAAATCAGAAAAAGGTTTTGTTTACAAGGTTCTGTGTCTTGAGGATGAGATCTATAAAGGGAAAGTTGCTCAAAACATGAGGGAACAAGAGTAGAGGAAAAGACAAAGGGACAGAAGTTGGTTGTGCTGAGTAGAAGTAACAGAAGGTAAGATATACACCCAATTTAAATGTGCAAGATCCTTCCTGGGTTATATGACTTCTGAACATAGGTGGGGAATCACACATTCACTCTTCCATTTGTTTTAAAGCACCTTGTAACACTAGCATATCAGGAAAAGGAGGTTTAGCCCAGCCTTCTCCCTGATGTACAAGCTTCCTGGTGCATTTTTTTTACATGGGAAACATTCAAATGCTCAGTCCTTCATTTTAATTCACAACTGTTATAGCCTGTAGGTCATGTTGTTTCTGCACATTTGAATCATCTTAATGTTCTGGGCAAGGGCACAAGGAGAAGGGGATGACAGAGGACGAGATGGTTGGACAGTGTTCTCGAAGCTACCAGCATGAGTTTGACCAAACTGAGGGAGGAGTGCCTGGTGTGCTCTGGTCCATGGGGTCACGAAGAGTCAGACACGACTAAACGACTAAACAACAACAAATGTTCTGGGCAGAGAAACAGGGTGTGGAATCCACACAGACACACATGGAATAGGGTCATTTTCAAATAAGATGAAAAAGCATCCCTGCATTCTGAAATTGGCACTTCTGAATCAGTCCCCAAAGCAGAGAGACAAAGCCTCATTTTGGGTCTCTCAAGCACACAGTTGATTTGCGGGAAATACATAGAAGACAGGTTATGACCAATAACATATGTTATGACCAATATATTTTGTAAGCTGCCCAGAGTGGCAGGAGTGCTCTCTCCCTTGGTTCCTACAGGAGTGCTCTCTCCCTTGGCTTTCAGCAAGTCCTTTCAAGTCACACAGCGGCTTTTGCAGTCAACAGCTGTTTGTGACTTCATCTTAAGATAAAAAACAACAATAATGTGTATAAAGCCCAATAGGACCACTGCTTAGTCAGGGAGACACCAAAGCCAGTGTTAGACTGAAGGAGTAGAAGGATGTGCTGCTTTTCTGGCAACTCAAAGGACTGTAAGATCTGTGCTTTTATTATTATTATTATTTGCTTTGCGTCCTTGTTTAGCAAATAAACCCTGTTCAAGTAGCAGTGTGGTGTTTCTTTTGATTTTCCTTCAAGGCTTCGCTTTTCTTATCTGACGAGTTCTAAGCCAGGAATCAAAAGGTTGTGCTAGGCATACACAAGCACAAGTGTGCGCACAGCAGACTATTTCACTCCCTACCCATTTTGCCATATCACCTTTGAACACCATCCTCAGTTTCCAAAGACATTTCCCTCTTTGCACAGGAGGCTGCTGTTTGAGAAGCACAAGTGCACAGAGCTACAAATCATCCCTTGAATATACTATTTCTGATCGTTTCACAGATTTTGCTATACTCTGATTTTAAAAGGCATCTATATTGGGAGAGTGGGTGTTTTCTTCCTGTGGCTGTCTTGATAGTCCTTTACTGTATTTTATGTCTATGGTAGAGGATGGCGCTGTGGGTTAAACCACAGAGCCTAGGACTTGCCAATCAGAAGGCCGGCGGTTCGAATCCCCGCGACGGGGTGAGCTCCCCTTGCTCAGTCCCTGCTCCTGCCAACCAAGAAGTTTGAAAGCACGTCAAAGTGCAAGTAGATAAATAGGTACCGCTCCGGCGGGAAGGTAAGTGGCATTTCCATGCGCTGCTCTGGTTCGCCAGAAGTGGCTTAGTCATGCTGGCCACATGACCCGGAAGCTGTACGCCGGCTCCCTCGGCCAATAAAGCCAGATGAGCGCCGCAACCCCAGAGTTGGTCACAACTGGATCTAATGGTCAGGGGTCCCCTTTATCTTTACCTTTTTATGTCTATGGTATGTAGTATGTAGACCGAATAAGCTGAAATGGAATTTTTCTTCCTTAAATCCTGGCCACAACCTTTTGGGATTTTTTTTTAATCATTGTCATTAAACAGAGCAAGCAAAATCTAACATTCTTTGTGAATAGTGAGTCTCACAGGTTACAGCTATATTTGTTGGGTTAGTTAGCAAGGTGACACTGAACATGAAAGCAAGCCCCTAAGTCAGGCCTGATAAAAGCCTTCTCCATATCCTCCACATATACATCTCTGCTCTGTTAGTTTGACACAACTCTCACAATGGTCAACCGCAGAGGAAAATTTAACATTAAGGTTGTTCACCCCAAATGCATATTACCTGAAAGCAGCCAAACATTCCACCAGATACTTAAACACACACATAATGGTGGGAAGTTATCTTACCTCTTCAATCAGGTTTCCTCTTATTTTAAAGCAATTTCAAAAGGATGCTTAAAGCTCAAGTGGTCTAAATTCTCTTGAGAGATTTAAATTGCCTTGAGAAGGAAGATTTATCAGGTTGACGATGGATGGGTGAAATAAGTCCCAGAGGATTTCTGGAGTGTGAAATATTTGGTCTCTGAATGCAGTAGGTGGCAATGTATCAGATGCATCAACCTGCAAGCCATACTAAAGGGAATGTCTTAGAAAATGTAATTGAAATTATGTATCCCATACATCAGAGGGCTGACATAATATAATGATTCAAACTAGTGTACAGTGCGAGAGGCTGATAAAAATAGACCAGTTTTTGGTGTGTTTTTTAAAAAGGAAATGTGAGCCATCTGCTAGACTGATTTTCACACCATGGGAAGTCCTAAAATGTTTGCTAATAGCAAGCTTTCACCATGTGTTACTGGAACAGTAAATAGAATGCAGTTTGAACAACGTTTTTCTCCCATGAAACAATAAATGTGATACCATTCTGCCTGCCACTGTCATTCATTCCCCTCTTTTCTGGCAGTTTTACCCCAGAGCTACCCATGAAACACCTGCTAGATTTTGAATGCAAGGACTAGGTCTCCAAAGAACCCTGGGAACTGTAGTTGGTTAAAGGTGCTGAGAGTTGCTAGGCGTGCCCTATTCCCCTTGCAGACCTACAGCTCCCAGAGTTCCCAGAGACTGGCTGTTAAACCATTCATGAGATTTGTAGCTCCACAATTATGCAAAGGCCTCTCCTCTGAGACCTGGCTGGCGTCTACAGCAGCTCCAATTCATCACCAGGTTAAAAACTGGCTGCTCACTCAGGCATTTGGGTCTGGTTGATTACAGCTTCGTATTGGGATTTGCCTAGTGCTTGATAGATGTTTCTGAGAAATTATGGTTTAATGGTTTTCATGTATTGAATTATTATATTATTTTAAACATACCCTTCCCTGAGATCAAAATTGATAGGAGGGAAGGTTACAAATATGTTAATCCTTCTACAATAATCAATTTCTAAATTATTTGCTGCTCTGGCCTCCTTTGACAGGAAGAGTGGGGAAAAACATCTTATGAATAATAATAAATAAGAAAACAGACTGCTCTACCAATATGCAACAGCGATGTGTCATTCTATTGACACAGATAAAGTCTGGTTTCCTTCTACTAAATTCATATTCAAGATTTCTTCCTAGGAACTGTGCTTAGGCTTGCAAACTTCAGTCTGGCTTAGGGACAGAAATCCCAGACAAGCTGAATATGTTTAATATAGTTCTCAGGGTGTGGAGGATGTTAAGGGCAGGGTAGTACCTTCAGTGGGGGACATGTCATGCTCCTTTTGGAAGCACTCTGCTCTCACCTGTGGTTCCTAGAAGCTGTCAGCATGCAACAGCGGCCACACGCTAGGAATGGCTTCGATTGGCCGGCTAAGCCAGGTGAGGGTAGCCAATGGGTCTCAAACCCTCAGTGAGTTAGAGACTTCTCCTACATGGAAGTTAGGCTCCAGTGGATTGAGCAGATGAGACCAATAGTGGGTCCAACAGACAAGCAGGTGGTTTGTGTACATACTGTAGAGGGAAGTGAGGGGCAGATAGGGCTCATCAACTGGGGAAGATAGTCCATCTACCAGAAGGAAAACTCTGGTCCTAAATGTGTGCTGTCTTGCATCATATCTTTGGGAGGAAAAAGGCTAAGGAGTAAAGCCAACGCAAATCTGAAGTGGAGTCCCTACGATAGTTGGATGGTGCCTTGAGTCTGCATACTCACTAATTCCTTTTCTAAACACTATAACCATACATGATACTAACCACACATGACAGGCTAATGTACTTATCTTAGGGAGGAAAGGAACGACTGGTCTGTGTTGATAAAGTTGCTATAATTATGATGAGATACTAAGAAGTAACATTAGAAATGATGTTAAAAATACAATGGGTTGCCACTCAGCCAGCCAGCCTTCAATTAAATATGGAATGCATCCAAAAGTGAACCATTAAACCTCAACTGAGTTCCCCCATGGTCCTCATGATTCCACCAAATTGTCTTAACTGAGAAAAATAAAGAGAACGTTTTGCTAGTGGTGACCAATTGGTTTTGGATGGGCTTCTATTAAAAGGGAAGTTCTGGTTCCAGAATCCCAACACCAAGAAATCTCCAACTGAACTTTGAGCCAATCGGTGTGGCTGGATGTCTATATAAGACATTGGAAAGCTTACCAATCTTCTCAGGTGCTGAATAAGTTAAAGAGTTTTGGACCAAATGCTTCCTACCTCAGAATCGGACTGAACTTGTCCTGTGGTGTTCCTCAATATACAGATTTAACTTTGCTTTGCTGAGTATTCTTTCCTGACTATGGACACCAAGGCTTTAGTATTCAAGACACAGCAGCATCAAACACTGCAAGCAACTGCTCCAAGGTCAGCTTTCAAGCAGTATGATGTACAGTTCAGGGTGTTGCTCCACTGAACTCAAATGGTCCTCAGCCCCACCTGCCTCAAGCTATTATCTTCTGTCTCCTAGAAATTGATTATTGTAGAAGGATGGCTTATTATGCAACCCAAGTGCAGCACATACTTCACCTCCTGATTGCTTGCTGACTGCGTATGTCTAACACAGAACAGTGTTAGCCATACACATTTTTGCTGAACTACATATGGTATTTGCTGCCATTAGTAATAATTCATTCGGGGTAGTTATGAGCCAATTGGAGCATGCAGCGTGGTTAGCTTCACCGCAGGATTCTCTACCCAAGAGCTCGTGTTAATACTGTTTGTTCATTGGATTCCCTTTATTTCTGATGTTTTGGTGGTGAGAATCAATGTTTATGAATCCAAAACAAACACCTTACACAAGAGGGTGTTTTCAGGGAGCTTGCGGAAGCTGCTTTTATACAAGTATGAAAATAATTAGAAAAGAAATGCTGGGGGGGGGGGAATTCCCCCCCCCCAAAAAAAGACCCCAGAGGGTCAAGCATTTTCAGTGGCAGTGGAATGCTGATTGACCATTGGAGGGGAGAAATGGAAAATGAGGGGAGGGGAATGGAATGGAGCAACTGGAATCCTGAACACTGCAGCATTTTGTGGATTCTCCCACCAGTCAGAATAGTACAGTGGTACCTCAGGTTACATACGCTTCAGGTTACAAACTCCGCGAACCCAGAAATATTACCTCAGGCTAAGGACTTTGTTTCAGGATGAGAACAGAAATCTTGCTCCGGCGGCGCGGCGGCAGCAGGAGGCCCCATTAGCTAAAGTGGTGCTTCAGGTTAAGAACAGTTTCAGGTTAAGAACGGACCTCCGGAACGAATTAAGTACTTAACCCGAGGTACCACTGTACCTGTAATGTGCTAATTCAGGAGTCGCTAACCTGTGTGCTTCTATATGTTGGTGGACTACAACTCCCATCATCCCTGACTATCAGATGAGGCTCGCTGGGTTGTGAGGAGCCATGACACTAGCTTCGCACTAGGGAGAGGAGGAGGGGTGAGATGGCAGGGAACTTGCCATGATGCAAAAGCAGTGGTGGAGCCAACCCAGCACACCTGTCAGCGCTTTGTGTGTGTGTGGTAGAAGCCCTGAAGTGTGGAAAGTCAATTGAAATTCTGCCTGCAGCATATGATGGAAACTCAATGATTGGGTTGTGTTTGGAGGTGTCAGCCTGGAATCTACAGTACCACTTCTACACAAGTTGTGCACTGTCCTTGAGAGAGCTCTCAAACTCCCATATACTGAGTCAGCTAACATATTTTACCATTTGTAACATGTACTTTGTCACTGCTTCTGAGTGCTTTTCACTTGACTTTAAAACAAACAAACCAAAATGGCATGTCAGAAGAGTATTGCGTCTGTTCACCCTGGAGGATTATCCTACAGAAGTTCAGCGTGTTCCTTCAAGTGGCAACATAGCTGTCTCCACAGGGACTTTTCTCTACAAACTAAAAACAAAACAAAACCAGACCACTCTACAGTCCAGCACACAAAAATTCACATCACTAAGACAATATCCCAAGATGTGCACACGGTTAATGGCCTCTTTCCAGAGACCTTTGAGTGCTGTGCAATGGAAGGTGTACATAAGTGGCTCCTCTTGAGTATTGCTCCTTGACTCAAAGACACTTCCATGAATGATCTTATCTTGTCAAGAAATGCCCTGGATAAAATGTAAAGGACAGATATGGAGGATACTAAATTTCTTCACTTGACTAGATGTGGGCTGTACTCGCCTGGTCAGGTACTGAACTGGGTTTGGAGAACTGAACTATCCCACTGCCACTTGGAAACTTGGAAAATGTGTATTCATATTTCATATTAGACCCTGATATGCCCCTAACGATGGGATCCAATCCTTCATCCAGCAGTCCTCCTCCCCCTTTCAGCCCCTTTCAGACTTGCTTCTGCCCCTCTTCCTCCCTCTGGTGCCTGGCATATAGTAAGGCAGAAAGTAAGGCACCAGGAGCACTGGGGAACACTGCTGAATCTTTTAGCAGCACTAGGAAGTATTTTCCCAGTCTACTAAAAGATTCAGTAGTGTTGGAAGCCTACAATGCCCTATGCCAGGCACCAGAGGGAGGAGAGAGAAATACCTTCTTTCCTTTTTCTACCACCACAGAAACAGTAAGAAAGGTATTGCAAGTGAGAGGAAAGCAGGAAAGAAGGACTTCACATTTAGTTTGCATTAAAACTTGACTGAGCAGAAGTCGTTTGAGGATGCAATGCTAAACTCCTCTTTGAAACAAGCATTATGAGCCAATAAGATTTATATTTCTAGCCAAGAAGTACAAAATTTTAAACCTTACTATTCTTGACGATGACAACTAGAAGTGGCACATGCTTCAGTGTCATGCAACAAATTATAATAATGGTACCCAAATGAAGGTAAAGGACCCCTGGATGGTTAAGTCCAGTCAAAGGCGACTATGGGGTTGTGGCGCTCATCTCACTTTCAGGCCAAGGCAGCCGGCGTTTGTCCACAGACAGCTTTCAGGGTCATGTGGCCAGCATGACTAAACCACTTCTGGTGCAATGGAACACCGTGATGAGTGCCAGAGTGCATGGAAACACCTTTTACCTTCCCACTGCAGCAGTACCTATTTATCTACTTGCCCTGGTATGCTTTCAAAATGCTAGGTTGGCAGCAGCTGGGACCGAGCAACGGGAGCTCACCCCGTCACAGGGATTCAAACCACCAACCGCCTGATCGGCAAGCCCAAGAGTCTCAGTGGTTTAGACCACAGCACCACCTGCGCCCCATTACTAGGTGAAGACAAGTAAATTAGCCCAATATCTTAGATATCTTAGCTTGCGCTCAAGCATTCCAAACAATCAGCATTTATGTGACATGAGGTGAGATTTCTTCATACTAGGGAGATTGGAGTTTTTAATTTTTTAAAAAAATTTTCAAACTTTCTGAACTTTGTTCAGAAATAATAGTTCTGACTGTGTGTGTGTGTGTGTGTGTGTGTGTAGTAAAACAACCTTCTATGAAAATAAGATTGTCATTGTATCTCATTAACATAAACACAGTCATAAGGCAATAACTTTTGACAATGAAATTGGTACAATATATCCATCAATCATACAGGTTTAGGGAAAATGAAAAGAAGAAACTCAAATACATAAATGCAAATCCATTTTTCTTCTTTCTCCTCTTTCTAGGCTGTTAGTTGTAGTTGATAACTATAGAATTTCCCCCCAGCTAATTACTGCTGAACCATCTCTTGCCCGCCCACCCCCCTTCTCAGTGCTGTTGGCTCTGCCACTTAGAGCAAGCCAGGGTGCATGTATGTATGTATGTATGTGTATGCATACATACACAGAGCCATAACTGGTAACTGCAGCTGCATGTTTCCCCCGGGATGCTCCTAGCTTTGCCCTGCTCATCCTGGCCATCTGTGCTGCTATCTCAGCATCTGCCACATCCTTCCATGCCACCATGAAAGTGAGAGGAGGGTTAGAATGGAAAGACTGCGGCAAACCACAGGGGTTGTGTTGTGTCTTTGTACAACTGGAGAGACCCACTGATAGTCAGGACGCACTGTTACATGAAATATAATCTTCAAAACAAGTTGGCTTGTCTTTCATTGTTTTGAACAAGGTCTCTGGTTTAAGATCATTAAGGCATATAATTTTTCTTTACTAAAAAAAAATAATAACTTGAAGTTTTTCGTAAGCCTCTATGCCATTGATGTTGCTCTTGAGAGCCTAAGACCTGTTAGCTGCACTGCTTCTAAACCGCACGACCAGGCGATTTTTGTTCTGTTTTCATAAACAGCTTAGCCACTGATCTTTCGGGAGAAAATGCACAGTTGCAAACAGCATGTGGGTTACTTGGGTTTAACCGCAAATGTCAAGTTTAATTTGGAGCTAGCAAAATGAAGGGGCTCCTGACATAAAGTTGGACAGCTCAGCTCTGCATGTCAGTTGGCAGAGTGTGTGGGGATGACCTCTACAGGCTAATGTCGTCATCTGCTAATGGCTATTGGAGTCCAAGGAAGTAAGGAGAAAACTTTGCTTTGCTTGGGCATTTTTTATTGCACCCAAAGTATTACAGAGGAGACTTTTATGACATATTGCATGCCTTTGTGAGGTTCGTAAGAGCCAATTCATGTCACAATTTGTGTAGTTGTTTCCTCCCAGTGGCAAGTGGGATTCCATTCTGTGCCAATCATAGCTGTCAGAGAAACCATGGCGTGAGTCAAGACTCCTTCCCACAGTGATATAATCAGCTCTTATCCTGAGCTCCCTATGCCAAACAAATGACCTTCACCCATTGGTTCCTCCGCTACAACCGTTAGGCTCATCTGAAAACAATCTCTTACCTTAGAAAGCCAGTATATGTCAGGTTAGGATTGTGGTAGGGATGACGAAGATATTTTGATTTAGTACATACTGGAAGACAGACTTACTAAATGCACACTTTCAAAAACAACACCAAAAATGGAAAGGTAGCCACACTTTGAATATTGCAGTGCAGTTCCCCAGCCAACTAATGTGTACAAAAAGCCACATACTGGGGTAAAGTATGCATTAAAAATGCATAGGTTGATGAAAATGACATACAAAAATGTATTATATCGGGGAAAATGCTTTGCAAGAATATGTATATCAGGAAAAATTGCATGCAGAAATGTGTGCCGGGGGGGGGGGGAGGATGCAGTTAACTGCTAACTGATATTCATGATGATTTTAAAATAATAATCACAAATTGCTGCAGAAATGTGGAATACTGGGGGGGGATGAAACCAGATTGACAGATCCATCCATCCACCCCAATTGGTGCTGGCATGCAAAGATGGATTCCTGGTGACTGCTCCTGAACTTTGGAATTATTTTCTCCTGGAGAGTCATATTATATTTGATGTCAAAGGCCTATGGAACCTTCTGACTTGACTGACCTGTGCCTGACCTGAAAAGCTGGCAAAAGCTTGTCAGAAACGGCTTACAGGATGCTCAAGCTACAGTTTCCATCAAGCACAGCAAATCCTATTGTCTCTGTAATCAAAGTTTACTTTTCTTGAGGACACTGTTTGCTGAATAGAGATTATTCTAGCTGTTCTTGCAGAAGCTATTGTGCTGAAGAAACCAAAAGTTTGAGCATGAAACTAGACCATCACACCTAAAACTAACATTTCTACTAGTTGGTTTTTCTCAAGTTAACACACAGAAATGCTGGTCAGCAGAAAGCAGGATTCAGGCAGTTGGCTCAAGGGCATGTGTCTGAGCTGTTTGCAAATTATTGTTCTCCAAGTTTGTTTCTGCAAGCTTGTGTTTGTAATTTTTACATGTAAGCTGAAAGTGGACTAGTGTACTTTTGTGACATCTTGTTGCAAGTAATGGCGAATACAGTATCTATGCAGTCTTCATTCCCTGAATGAATTAATCAAGTCTATTTGTCCAGTCTAAAGTCTGCCTGCCTACCTGCCTGTCTTCCCTTTTCAAGGACTTTTGTGGTTGTAAGTTGGGCATGGTAAGTGTGTGTAGTTCTTTTCTGACACGTTAAAACCTGGGAATATGCATCAAGCAGAAATAATGTTAGCTGCTGTTTTTTCACACTCACTTTGTGTGCCCCCCAAGACAAGACTTCTAATCCTTGGACTGGTCAGGTTATCCAAACAATCCTCTCTCCCCTTCATTGGTAAGGATGGATGAATCTGTCCATTTGGGTTAGTTGGCTTTTTTAATTCTTATGAAAATTTATCCACAGTTTATTGTACATTTTACAATTCAGTGTTGGTGCTGACCTTTAAAGCATTAAGCAGCCTCAGCCCAGTATAACTGAAGGAGCATCTCCAGCCCCATCGCTCAGCCCAGACACCAAGGTCCTCCTCCAGGGGTCTTCTGCTGGTTCCCTCACTGCAAAAAGGGAGGTCACAGGGAACCAGGCAGAGGGCCTTCTCAGTGGTGGCGCCCTCCCATCAGATGTCAAGGAAATAAAAAACTATCTGACTTTTAGAAGACATCTGAAAGCAGTCCTGTTTAGGGAAGTTTTTAAGGATTGGTGTTTTTATTATGTTTTTAGATGTGTTGTAAGCCATCCAGACTGGCTGGGTGGGAAACCCAGCCAGATGGGCGGGGTATAAACAATGAAATTATTATTATTATTATTATTATTATTATTATTATTATTATTATTATTACATTTCTCCTAACATATAATTTCTGAAAGCATTCTCCTCCAAGTCATTTTTAAAATGGTGTTTTCATTTTTGTACAGATTACTTGGTTTGCATTGCAAAATTCAGAGACCTGCTGCGAAAGGATAGCTGTGTTTCAGCTCATGTATTATTTTGGGAAATTAAGTAGGTTGACACTAAAAATGCAAACTGAATTTCTCCCACAGCCCCACTTCCTGGCAGTAAAGAAATGAATAAATAGAAGTGGAACTGGAAGAGGAATGTTTGCCTTTACTTTTTAGCACCTTTAAGAGGATGGTAGAGGTGTGAGAGTTGCTAGCCAGCATCATGCAAGCGCATGGGTGCTGGTGTGGGTGTGGGTTGCATGATGCTGTCTTCTGACACAGCAGTATTTGCACAGAGCTGGCAGCAGCACTCTGCACCCTTGGGACCAAGCAAACTACTGTACAGGTTACTGTTGGGCAGGGAAGAATAATGATAGTTACTTGCACATGTTCTCAAGAAAGAGCAGGCTCTAAGTCAAATTACATACATAAATGAACTTTCTTATTTATTTTTATTATTGAATTTATATACCACCCTATACCCGAAGTTTCAGGGCAGTTCACAAGACAAAATACATTATTCCAAAATACATTATTCCAATGTATGTTGCCAGTGAAATGGCTGCGCTGCTCTGGTAAGATGTGAATGGGGATCACTATTTCTTCCAAGAGTTATTAAATGTGTGAAGAAGCCCAAAGTGATTCAGTGGTGCATGGAAACAGAATGGCGTGAGAGAGAGAGAGAGAGAGAGAGAGAGAGAGAGAGAGATTGAGATTGAGATTTTACAGAATATGTCTTTGTTTTACATGCAGTTAATGACACCCAGGTGAGAGGTGATAACCTTCTTAAAGAAACAAAAATTAGCACTGTGCTGCAGATTCAATTAATTTCATGGGGTATTTTTTGCCCCATGTTGGACATTGAATATCCATTGACGTAAAAGAACATTTAAATCTGACTCATGGCTTTGAAAAGCACAACTTATTTCATCTCTCATTAATGTGATTTTCATTTCATATTTTAATGATCTAGTTATTTGTACAGCCTAGGAGAAAAAGATGTCATGATTAAAATGTGGAATGGGGGAAGTCTCGTCAGAGGAACAGGCAACTTGTGGTGAGAATGCTAATCAAAGTCCCAAACAGGGACTGTTTGGTTCATGTTTTTCAAAGAGACAATGTGGATTTCAAGGAAACATATGTACTGATTCTCCTGCCTCCCGCAGGAACAAAGACCAGGCAAACACCACACTCTTGATGGATGACTGAATCAATATGGTAAGCGTTGAGAAAATATAAAACCACAAAGGAGGACCAAGGAAACTAGAACATGAAAAACAATGGATACATCATAACTAAGAATTAATCTATCAAAAGGCTTACGCTACAAGGGCAGAAATCCAGAAATCCACTTCTACCACCCAGCAGTGAAATTGCTTTCAATCACGCGCAAGTAACAACCACAAGGCCCCCCATTTGCATTTGTTTAAGAAAAGTTTGGGATATTGTCCAATGCAATCACTAGTTCATCAGTTTTCTGAAGCGTTTTCAGAAGGCAGTAGCTATAATATGGATGTTCTGAGACAACTGGGAGTGTAACAGTGCTGAATGTTGTGTGACTAATAATTGAAATCCTAATGAAGAAAGAAAATACCATCCTTTCGTTTTGAAACTGGCTTTTCCATAGAGATCTTTTATTTGCACATTTGTTTTGGGGTTTTTTTTTGGGGGGGGGGAGTTTGAAAGCTGCAGATGCCCCAATTCATTAACAGAAAAAGAAAAGACAGTACTGTGGAATAACTGCAAAAACTGTTATGTCAGTTAAGGCTTAGAAGTGAGATGTCAAGAGTTTAGGAAATATCTTGAGCCCTAAAGATTAATCTCTTGCATACACAGAAAAGCAGAGGCTATGTTGAAACACCCCTTTTGAAAACACACCCAATAAAGTGATAAAATACAAAAGATGTTACAACCTGGCTGTGTTCCCGTATGTGATCTGGAAGAGATATTTTCAGCAGATTCAATATTTAAACAACTGTACCAGCCAAGGACCATATGCTGTTTTCCAACCAATATCTTAAGCTTATCGAAAAGTCTTTAGTTCCACAGAGGGAGAAATTAGGAAATTGACTGCTGTACTTTCTCTTTATGCCCGTGCTTCTTCATGGTTGCCCTGGATCACCGGGAGGACACCAGGGGGCTATTTCTAATGTCATGCTATGGATTTCCTATACATGGCTTCTGTGGGGAAGCCAGGAGGAAACCTATTTAGCCCAAAGGGATACTGTGCAAATAACACCAAAGTAATGAATTAGCAGGCTTCATCGTGGTGAGCCCAGCAAGTCAGAGTAGAGGGACAAAAAAGTATTAATTCCAGCAAAAAAGGTGTGGTGGGAGTATGTAATAATTCTAATGGCAAAACACTGGGTGATGTCCAACATTAGCCAGTAGACCCATTAAACTCAATGGTCTTAAATTCATTAATTTCAGTGGGTTTACTTTATGCCTTAGCTGAATATCACTCATTACTTTTGAGTGTGTGTGTGCTAGTTTTTGTGTTCAGCTTCAGGTACATTTTTGCTATGTTTTCAAACACATTTTTAATCACTGTCCAGAGTTCTATAGAAACTTTCCCCCAGGGTATCTCCAGTGTCCAGAACTGTGTAGCTGCTATACTCGTAGTCCTCCATTTTAGCCATCTCCACCTTAAATTTTCTTCTTCTCAGTTTTACTGCCTCTGAGGTTCATTAACATTCATTCAAAACGTTCATTTGCTGCTGCCTCTGTTTGCTTCTCCTCCTCCATGACTTTATATGCAGGCAGGGTCAAAGTCGACATCTTCAGTCTGCTCCTGTAGTCACACCATGACCCCTCTGGCCCTCCTTTGTTTACACCCAACTGTGTCAGGGCCAGTGAGGTGCGGCAGGCGAGACTGCTCCTGGCTACCTCCCAACTGTGGTCTATAAATAAATTGACTGTGACTATTTGTCTGTTAGGCTGATGACCTTATTGTTCATTTCTAGACCAACGCTTCTATGATACACAAATCAAGAGATATCACTTTCATAGGTACTATTGGGGCTCTGGCGTGGTGTCACGTAGACTTTTCTCCTGAGTCTTCACAACACTCTCCCTGTCTCAGAGAAACATCAAGTGGGATGCGGCAGGCTCATTAAATAATGCCTCAAATTTTCATTATGTACTGGATTACACCACAAAGGTACTGTCACACTTCAGTTACTCAAAGTAAAGTGCTTCTGAACCAAACATGTTCAGCCCCCTTTAAGCCTGAGGAGTCACTAGACAAACGCACAGCTCTCCAGAGAACGAATGCTTGGTTCAGCAGTTCCCAGTTCTGAAACACGGGAGACACTCTAAACATCTCTGATCTGTGTGCACAAGCATCAGAGTGAAAATGACAGGCAGAGCTGTGGAAAGAGACAGATCCTGTATTTGAGAAAGTAAAAAATAAAAAAACAGGTATAGGTCACTGAAAACTTTATGACAATCACTGGAATTATTTAGAGAGGGTGTTTCTGTTTCAAGCAAGGGTTTTTTCACCCTATACCACCAAAAATTGGGGAATACCACAGATTCAAGGCATAAGAAGAGACTTTCGAATAGATGCACACAAAAGTTTAATTAATCACAACACAGAACCCAGAATGCATTGAAAGAATATATTTCTTAGGTGTAATATTTTATTATTTCTCATATGCTTTCTTCAAAAAGAGCTAAAAAATAATATCCTAGCTCCTACAACTGCTTCTCCATGGAGAGATTCTAATCATTTCATTGAAACATGTTGAGATTGGAGCCGTAATTAAACTATTTCTTGCACCTTTTGAATTATGTCTCTTTGGTGCCTTTCCTTTTCCACACACCACTAGTCAGCCCCAAGAAAACAGCACAGGAAGTGGCACAATCCAGGAGAACTGTTCCTGGACTGTACTATTACAGATTGTAGATGAACATGGGCCCATTGGAGGGCAAAAAAATCCTGCCTGCAAATACAAAATTGCCATATTAGAGAGGCGCTAGGCTAAAATCATTTGATGTGCTTGTGACACACATATTAAACTATTAAACCCCCACTGTAGGAAACTTGGTCCTTTGTTTATGGTCCTATTGCTAGTAACACTTGGAGGCTGTGTTATGCAAAAATGGTGTAGAAATTATGCTCAGAACAATTTCCCTCACAGCGAAGTTTGTAAAATGCTATTTCTTCATGATACTTTTGGGAAATAAGGATCCCTTCATATCCTGGGTGAGGAAGGACCTGGAAAAGGAGCAAAAGTGACAGCTGGTTTAGTAGTCAGGGCCATAGAGAGGGATGCAGGCGAACCAATTGCTGGCGGCAAAACTGGAAGCTAAGGAATATATCCCCCATTATTATTCTCCTAGCCAGATAGTAGAAGTGCAGTTTGAAAAGCTGGGGTTCATCATCTTTTACTACTATTCACAGGAAGGGGAAGCTTAGTGAAAGATGATTCCAGATTTGGCTTCTTTAGTGCCTTGAATATAGGTAGCATATCAGACACAGAATATATTGTCAGGCATCGTGGTTGACTTTGTCAGGGTGTGGTCCCTGACTGACTCCAGCTACAAAAACTAACGCTGCTGAACATACTTGAGCTGGGGTTGGGGGGGGGTGTTGTTGCTGATATTGATGTTAATTTTTGTATCATTTTAGATATGTGTGACTTTTTTAATTTGATTGTGCACTTTTTGGTGTTTTAGTCATTGTTTATGACTACCTTTGTTATGTTTGTAATTCATAGCTGTCAACTTACAGATTTGAAAATAAGGGACCAGCAGCCCAAATAAGGGACCTGCAGCCTCACCTATTCCAGGCACTCCAGTCTTCCTGTCCTCCTGCAGTCTGGTCAAACTCATGCTGGTAGCTTCGAGAACACTGTCCAACCAACATTGTGACCAGAGGTTCAACTGAATAGAATCTGAATCACATGCACCACAAGGCCTATGCAGCCTCAACTTAAGATGGCTCCCCGGCCTGGCTTTGCACTGCAAAGTTTGCAGCAGCACGTGCAACAAAATGGCGTCCAGCATTCAAAACCCCCCTCAGCTTGCATTAACTAGCCACACACAAGACATGCAAGCTCCACCCCCCAGTCGTTCTTAGACTTCTTATTGGGTGAGCCACACAGCCAAGCAACACAGTTGGAGCCTCCCTCCTCCCTGGCCGGCAGGGAGGGAGGGAGAGGAGCTGCTTCCTTTGAAATTTAAGGGACATCATTTAAGGGACATCCATCAATAAGGGACAGCAGCGGGACATGGCGCTGGAATAAGGGACTGTCCCTTCAGATAAGGGACACTTGACAGCTATGTTGTAATTATGTATTTTTTCATGTTTTAAGATGCCGTGAATATGGTTTTAACTATGCAAATGCAGCCTACAGATAAAATGATATGTGCATGCATGTATGTATTTTGATTGACATTTCAGTGCTACTGTTTATGTTTGAAGCCAATAGCTTGACAGGTTGCCCTGAATAGGGAATACCCAATCAGGGAGCATTTGAAGATGGGGTGAAGGAAAATTCTAAAGTATTGTCAGGAACAGGAACTAGTGTGAGACTAGAGATAAGAAAAAAATGTAGATATTTATGTTTGCTGAGATATAAAAGTATAAGTATCAGCTAAGAAGAAAAGGTGGAGGAAGGGCAAGAAAATATAGATAGATACCAGAAACTAGGTACTGAGATAATGGAAACGAAAAATCATATTAAAAAAAGCATAGTGGATAATTGGAAAGCTGACATAAAGTGAAAAGGGTTGAGCGTAGCATAAGTCAACGTCACGCACAGAACAAAGGAAAGTTGCTGGATGAAGAGCTGAAGTTATTTAGCAGGAAGATTTAGAAGAAATTATAACTGCAAGAAAGGAAAATTGTCAGAGAAGATGTGCATAAAGGAAAAAATAGACCTTGAAAAATGAGGGGGGAAAGAGCAAAGAAATAAAACTGTGTGACAGGGTAACGGAGGAGCTGCGGTTTTTCAAACCTAAAAACCATGTGGGTGATATCAGGTACAGAAGAAGTGTCTGAATGTGCTTGCTCTGAAAATGTTTGAAATATAGGGGACCCAACAAAAGGGCAAGGAGCTACAACAAGGAAGAACATCTTCCAGCAAAATGTGTGGTATAAATAAGAGCCGAGTGATAAACTCCACCTGCAAAATAGCTTTTAAGTTACTATGTGCCACACTATTAATGTCATCGTATGTGCAAAAATGTGAATTGGACAACAATATGTAGGACCACTATTAACATAATTTACATTCCAAAAACCAAGTGCTTTGTAAATATGATCAGGTTCAATAGATTCTGAGATGGAGCTAAGTGCCAGAACGTTTTTTTTTCCAGCCATGAACAAGAACTTATATAGACATAGCAGTTACAGATAGGTAGCCGTGTTGGTCTGCCATAGTCAAAATAAAAAAAATCCTTCCAGTAGCACCTTTAAGACCAACTAAGTTAGTTCTTGGTATGAGCTTTCGTGTGCAAGCACACTTCTTCAGATACACAGATACATAGACATAGCAGTTTGCCAGAGGGTACAAGTCAATCAGTTCATAGCCGGTCTTTTAACTGCCTTGGTGTTTGTGCAAAATGTAGATGAGTTCAGCATTTTAAAGCATTTCAGAGGAGGGCCTGATATAGGCCACCTACTGTGCTTTGATATTTCACCTTCAGCCATGAATCCATATATTCTGAGGAATCCATCTATTCTGAGGTATGCCAGGTCAAGGCAAGATGGACTCCAACGTTTTCACTAAAACTACACAACGTTTTCAGCAGAGATGAATGGCCAATTTGCACTGTACATTTACAGCATTGCTATAGCATACCACTTCAAACAGTCATGCATTCCCCCAAAGAATCCTGGGAACTGTCGTTTGTTAAGGGGTCTCAGCACCCTTATTTCCCTCACAGAGCTACAACTCTCAGTGATTTAAGAGTCAACCCTCCCTTTCCACGGAACTCTGAAAATTCTTTGAAGGAAGCAGTGACTGTTTAAAGTAGTATAATACTGTTTTGAGTACATAGTGCAAATGGGGGGGCGGAGGGGGGGTGAGGTGTTGCTGTTACTTCCCATATAGTGACAATCCCGATCAACCACTCAACAGCATGACACAGTTCCCCTGGGGACTTGTGAATTTCTGCTTGAGAGACAGACAAAATACACATATGGTAGTGAAATGAAGGCTAGCATCTGGCTCTTCACTTTGCAGACATTAAAAACGGTAAAGATCACACCACGACCTGCTTGAATCAACAGTAGCAAAGCAGTTTTTATGTGGACTTAGTGCCACTTTTATTATGTACGGTATATATACATCAACCCGATCTAATAACGGCCAAAATTGGTTATTGGATATTTTAGATTTTGTCTTCTACATTTTTATTTTTGTACACTGCCTGGACAAGATGATAGATAGATAAACGATAGATAGATGATAGATAGATGATGATAATAGATAGATAGATAGATAGATAGATAGATAGATAGATAGATATCGATTCAAACGCCACTGTACAAAAGACAAAACCAGCAAAAGTCCTTCATCTCAGTCAAGAAAAGCTGATTCGGGACTGCTTCACTATGTGCAAAGATTGTGTTTCTGCAGTAAAACCATTGTTCTCCATAGTAAACATAGGTTTGAAGGAAAGATGCATGTTATTTCACATCACATGCACATGCCCTGGAGACTGAATCAAGCTGCCATTCCCTGCTGTGGTAGTTAGTACAAAGGTGTTTGGGACATGAATCTAGTCTTCACAGTTTAAATGTTTGCTATGGGAAACGCTACTGTTAAAGTCGCTGTGCTTGCAACTAGGGATGGGGTGGAATTTTGATTCAGTCCACATTGAAAGACAACCTTAGAGGAGTTACAATTTCCAACACAGTCATCCTTTGAAATCTGCTCTTCTCTGAATTTTGCAATGCAGCTCACCTGCCAAGTAAGCCATGTTGTTGGCATTCATCTGTCTCAAGAGACAATGAAGTGCGCCTCTGGGGGTGAAGTCAAACTGCTACATAAGCAGCACTGAAGTGACCTTGCTGGGATGCAGACCTGGGCAGTGTTTATGGAGGTTCTGGGCTGCCCAGACGACAAGACCCTCCTCTTGGCCTCATTGATGTGGTCCAAAGGAAATCTGAGCAATACATCTGACACCAGCTTGGCTATAGGAGTTGCTGGAAGGAGGCATACATGGTACATCCAATTCCAGATTTGTGTCAGATTTACTCCTTAGCCTTTTCTTCTCCTGAAGATGTCCCACAAGGCAGCAGGTACAGCTTTTTCCTTGGGGTTTACTCCTGAAGCCTTTCTCACAAATGAGTATTGCTGCAAGGCAGCAGAAATTTAGGATACTAGTTTTCTGTGTACAAAAATGCCATGTACAAAATACATATTCTAGGATAAAGTATGCATAAAAATGAATACAGCAGTGAGGGGGGGGGACCAAAAAATGCAAAGCATAATGGGAAAGGCTGTGCCCCAAAGTCCCACATTGTCCTGGTTCTGCCTGGAAGAATCTATTAATTTAATAATTTTGACAATTAATTACAATTGTCTCTAAGTGGTATACAAGCGACTCAATACAATAAAGATACAAATCTGTTAAAATTATGAAACTGGAATTCAGTTCATCTGGGAGGGAGCCTGTCTGACTTCAGCTGGAATGGAGTTCCCTAAAAATCAGAGAATTTTGTGAGAATATTTTTTTAAAAAACCCAGAGAAGGACTGATGAGGATATGCATACTGTAGCCTTCAGGGAAAACCATGATAGCACAGCACAGTCACCTATGAAAGGATTAATCCTCCCATCCTAATGAATAAAAGCAAAACAGTATTTTAGAAGCTACGTTTAATTAAAGCATGGAACACAACAGGAAGGAAAATTTTCACATTTCTGTGTGTAGGAGGAAATTGCTACAATTCAAATTTAAACAGAATAATAGTTAATAGCGAAGCTCTAAATTGTCACTAATTACAGCATATTAATCCTGTGGTTTCCTTAGGAACATCTGCATCTGCCTGTCACGACCTTTTAAGACAGGAGCGGGCAACCTTTTCCAAGTGTTTAACTAACAGGAGAGGCCCTTCTTCACACAATGTATTTCACTCCTGGTACCGTATGTCATCTTCAACATGAAGCTCCAGCTTCAATGTTGTAATTTAGAACAGGCATTTTCTTGTCAAGAAACACCCATATATGTTGAACATCCGTCAACTGAACTAAACCTTCTCTAACTGAACAAGGTACCTGACAGGCTTGCTCTCAAGAGTCTATTAACATTAAAGTTACAATGACATATCTTCGCAGGGGGGTGGAGAGGGGCTACAGAATAGGGGAAGGCATGGAAACTGGGGTGGGTGGGTGTGCAACGAAGAGTTGGAAAAGGGAAGGAAGAGAAGGGGAAAATGAGTCTCTAAGAGGCATGGGATTTGGGTGCAGCTGAAGATGAAGGTCTGAAAGGTGCTGCAGAATGGGAGGGGATTTTGGCTTCATAATTGGGTGGGAAGTGAACAAGGCACACTGTAATTGCAATGTATGGGAGGAGGAAGATGCTATGGGAGTGGTCTGTGTGTGTGCAAGCTGGGATTGCAAAGTGGCCAACCAGATGCCTACAGGAAATCCAATACAGTGGTACCTCGGGTTAAGAACTTAATTCGTTCTGGAGGTCCATTCTTAACCTGAAACTGTTCTTAACCTGAAGTACTACTTTAGCTAATGGGGCCTCCCACTGCTGCCACGCCGCCACCGCGCAATTTCTGTTCTCATCCTGAAGCAAAGTTCTTAACCCGAGGTACTATTTCTTGGTTAGCGGAGTCTGTAACCTGAAGCGTATGTAACTGGTACTCAGGTACCAGGACCTGAGTTCCACAGCACTCTAGCCTCCTGCAGTTTCCAGCAACTCAAATTCAGAAGCATTCCCTCCCCCTGACAGTGGCAGTAGAGCATATATCCATTGTGGCTCATAACCATGGGTGGCCTCATCGTCTATGAATGTGTCTGATCAAGTTGGTGGCCATCACTATTTGTGCGTGGAGCAGATTCCACAGTAGTTGAAGCGTGAGCTGTGTGAAGAAGTATTTTGCTCCGTCCTGGAATTACCCTCAACGCTGCAACCTTTCCTCTTAGAGAAGCTGTCCCTAGCCCTTGATCAATCTCTCTTTGGAGCAGTGTTCGAAACCAGGGAAGAAAAGCAAGGCGCTACATAGCTCTCGAAACCTGGGTTGTTGTGGGGCGCTGAAACACAATATCTAGTTGCATTTTGTGTCGCCCGACTGGTGCAGCACCGAAAGGGGCACGTCTAGGGCTGCTCTTGGCAGCGGAAGGGGGCAGCAGGATGCTCGGGGATGCAAAGTGCTGCTGCTCCAACTTCTTAAAACAGCTTCAGCACTTCAGCGGCAGCGTGGCTGCGAAACCATCCCGAGACCCTCTCGATTCCCAAGGCAGCAGCAGCAGCAGCAGCAACGATCCTGCTGCCACCATCTTCTCCCTCCCTCTGTTCAGGCGAAGCCTCCCGTTCTTCTTCCCCTTCGCTGGGGTGAGAGGGGCGATGCTTCGCTTTCCCGTCCGGCCACGTAGAGGGAGGAGGCAGAATAGGAGGAGCAGGAGAAGAAAGCAGGAGGAGCAGGAGCAGGAGGAGCAGGAGAAGAAAGCGGCAGCCTTGTGGAAGGAGAGGGTTATTTGGAGCTACAAGCAGCCGCGCATTTGCAGCCCCAAACGGCATCTCGGCAGCATCCACAACGGCTTAGGGTCTGCGGGGGGGGGGGGGCTGTTCTGCAGCCTCACAGCTCTTCCCCATCCCACCCCACCCTCTCCTTACAGCCGGATCTGCAAAGCTCTCTTTGAAGTCCCGCTTCAGCTCCAGCGATCTCTTTCACGTAGGGCTGGCGGGGAGGAATGTCTACACGCGCGCCAGCAGTGGCAATTGAAATGTTCGGCGCTGTGTACAGAAAATGCTCACAGTGATCAAATTCTCTATCGCAGAATACGCCCATTGCTATGCGAGTTCTAAACACTGCTTTGAAGGCGAGGCGACCAGAGGCACACGATATTGCAAATGTATGCAAACAAACAACGTTCCATGTAGCCAATGTGCAGTGGCATAGCATGGGGGGCACAGGGGCAATCGCGCCACAGATTTGTATAATGGCACGATACTGGCAGTTTTATTTCCAATTTCTTTCCTAATGGTCCCTGGCATGGAACTCGCCTTTCCCACAGCCCCGTAAGGGACTTCCAGGTCAGGGCCTTAAGGCACTTGAGGCGACTACCTTGAAGAAGCTAAGCAAGTCTGGCTCTGGTAAGTGCCTTGATGGGTGACTAACTGGCACCTGCATTGTATGCTGCCTAGAAGAAAACCAGGCGCAAATGTATGCAAAGAACGTTCCATGTAGCCAGTGTGCAGTGGCATAGCATGGGGGGGGCAAAGGGGCAGTTGCCCCGGGTGCAAAATTGTTAGGGGGTGCAAAATTTCAACACCTTTTGCTACCTCAATACAGCTGTGTCCTTCCGTCGCTGGGCTCCATTCAAAACGGTTTCTCCATGCAAACCAGGAAATGACGTCTCCAGACAACAGGTCTCTTCTTATCTCTGCAGCTTTGATCTCCTGAGTGATGCAGACGCCATTAGGCAGTTGAATGCACATGCATGCTCCATCCATTTTCCTCCTTTTCACACACACTCCAGGCACTGGCAAGCCACGCTATGCCACTTCCAATGTGTCCCCCCCTCCAGATGTTGCAACTACCACTCCTATCATCCTGGACTGCTGGCTATGCTGACTAGGGCTGATAAGAGTCCAGGTTCTACAGCATCCAAAGAGTACCACCACATTGGTCACCGCTGCACTACAAGATGAAGTGCTTTTCTTTGTCTGCCTTGTACCTTCTGCCAGTGCAGTGGATGGCCCTGTGTTCTATTATGAGCAAAGAGGGAAATTTTTGTTCCACTTTCTTTCCACACCTTAAGCACTCCACTGCTGCCTCTGCCAAGGGTAGCGATGTCAGGCCATGCTCTCCATTTATTTATCTATCTAGTTAGCCGCTTTATAACCCATCGTAGCTCTCAGGATCAAAGCACTTACCAGCATATTTGAAAGATAAAAAAGCATATCAGAAGGAACCAAAAAGCTAAACTAACGTCACAAATATCCCTGATCCTGCACAGCAGATACTTGGTTGGGAGGCCTAAAGGCTTTAAAGTTCACTCGCCTGTGAAAAGTAAAGTTAATAGAAAGCTCTCACAAGGACACCTAACTGCAGAAGTGTCACCAGCACAATGAAGCAGGGGCATAAATAAAAACCAGATTGTTCATGGACATGTGAGGTTAAAAAAAGGGGGGGAGAAGAGGTGGTGACTGAAGCTGGTTGGCATTTTAAAGAGCTGCCAGTAACCATGACATACAATACGGATTAGCACGGCAGCAAATTCCTGAACATTATGGAACTCTTGAAGTAGATAAAAGCTCCATGAAAAAATACTAAGCTTCAAACTAAAAAGCCCGGAAATTGGGAGAATTCTGTGCTAATCTCAATTCAGCAACATGGAAAGCAGCCTTGTAACAAGTCAGACCTGTTGGTCCACCTAGCTCAGTATTCATACTGGCTGACAGTGGCTCACCAGGGTTTCATAGAGGGGGAGCTTCAAGTCCTGCCTAGAGACGCCAGGGAATTTTAAGACTGGGCAAAAATAGTCTCCTTATTTCTCATCTACAGTGGTACCTTGGGTTACATACGCTTCAGGTTACAGCTGCTTCAGGTTACAGACTCCGCTAACCCAGAAATGGTACCTCAAGTTAAGAACTTTACCTCAGGATGAGAACAGAAATTGGGCTCCGGTGGCATGGCAGCACCCATTAGCTAAAGTGGTGCTTCAGGTTAAGAACAGTTTCAGGTTAAGAACGGACCTCCAGAACGAATTAAGTTCTTAACCCAAGGTACCACTGTATTTTCAGGGAGTGAATTTGGGTCGGGGTGAAGAAATTTCAGCAAATATTGTAGGGTTGGGTGCATTTTTCACACAAAATTCTCATCTGAGAAATTAGATTATATATTTCCCCTTCTAAGCCCCACAACCATATAATATATACTGCTTTTCTGCTTCCAGTGACAGAGGGAGGACAGAATGAGTTTGAAATGAGACTTTGAGCATCAGATCAGGATGGCTGCATGTTGGGCCCCCATAAATTAAAAAATAAATAAACACAGCTTGATTCAACTTGGGTGGGCAGACTTATCAACAGACTGATGCGATGAAGAAATGAAGGGAGCATCAGGGAGATCCAAGCCATGTGGAATTTGGGTGCCCATGTTTATCATACATCATTTTAATGTACGCCACCTTTCCATAGTTAAAACTTACAACTTACAAAGTGGCTTACAACATGAAACAAAATCACACAATTACAAATATAACAGAATGGTCATAAACAATAAATAAAACAAATCAAAATGTATGCAATCAAATCAAACAATGGCCACATTAAATCATAAGAAGATCTAAAAATAAAGACACAAAAGAATAATATCACCAGCACACCTAAACAATTTTGTAGCTGGAGTCAGTCAGGGCTACGCTCTCCCAGGCCAGGTGGGAAAAGGCCTGCAAGGCAGGGAGTAGGTCTTCCAGGACTCGCAGCCAAGATAGTTGTGAATATGAATGGTTTGTGTGGGTGGATGTGAGTGGTGGCTCTTCTCACTCTGTGCATCTGATCCCACCCAGCACTGCCAATGTGGCCCCTGGAATGTTAATTATGAGATAATACGGCTCTCAGGCTGGGATAAGTTTCTTCACCCCTGCTTTAGAATGGGGGCAGGAACAAATTGCATTCCAACATTAAGCTATTTGTTTAGGGTTATTAGTTATACAATTATATAAGATAACTAATTTCTAAAATTACAAAGGTAAATTTGTGATGCATGAATGTAATTATTTAATTCATACGTGCATTCTTTTCTCAGTTCAGCTGAAAGTATTATAATTAATGCTATTTTAAGAAAAAATGACTGTTAAATTGCTGATGGCTTAGAAGGAAGGGAAACTTTGTTTAAGGAGGAGGTGGTAATTGAAATAATTGAACTTCACGTCGTAGTTCAATTTGCGTTCTGCCTCTTCCTTTTAGCAGTCACGATACAATATGGAATAAATTACTTTAAACTTAAGGCAGCAGTTGTTTAATTTCACTCTTCCTGTGGCAAAGATGGAAAAAAGGGCTTATGTCTGTGGCTTTACACTCAGTGGCTATTAGTAGACTGTTCTTCTGAAGGAATATCCTATATAGAGATAGAGAAAGAACCAGGTGAGGAACAGGAACCTTTTTTTGTTGTTTTTTACCCCAGGAGGAAAATTACTGAGAAATGAGGCCTAGACAATGAAGAAGCAACAGACAGAGTCATTTTAGGCACGTTGCTGAGCACCACCTGTAATTTAAAGTGCACTTTCCTAGTCTGAAGGTAATTTGAGTATAGCATTCTGAAAGAATGGGTTAACCACAGGTGCTCCACTAAGTACTTCTGCCTCCAAAGATATCCACTTCTCTTCCCTTGGACGATGAGAAATTCTGCTTCAGGTCTGTGTTTCAGAGCCCTGCCAGCAAGCTGAATATAACCCTATTTAATAAACATTTTATATTACCAATACTTGTGTGGAGCATGAGACAGTTACCAGAGAAAACTTTCCTGAAGATGCCTCTGTCTTGCTTTGTTATCACAGAAATATTTTTAGATCATTTGTAATTGTTTCCTTAATTTTTTTTCCCAAGCTCTGTTTTAATATTTTGATGTTTGCCACCGACGGCTCCTTAAAAAATAAAATAACAAATTATAGAATCCCCACTTCTAGATCTAACGCATCAGTTTCATTAATGCAATCCAAGGCAGAATAATAGAATCATAGAAACATAGAATTGTAGAGTTGGAAGGGACCCTGAGGAGAATCTCATCCAACCAGAATATGCAGCTGTCCCATATGGGGATTGAACCTGCAGACTTGGTGTTATCAGCACCACGCTCTAACCAGCTGAGCTATAGTAAAATGGATGACTGTCGATGCATTGTGCCTCTATAAAATTACATGAATAGTAAATACCTAAAGTATTCTAGTTTACGTTTTGTAAAAGGAAGAACAAAGGGGGACTTGAAGTGTGTTTCACGTCTTCCACACATTACAAATCAAGGAATTCTAGAGCAAAAAAAAATGTACATCTTTTAAGAGAAACATTTGGTGACTGTCAATGCCTGTGACTAGGGAAGAAATGACTTCAACCAGCTGGTCTATCTTTGTGTTCAACTTCCTTTAATTGGGGCAGAGGATGGAGAATGCAGAACCTTGGGGAGTTGCTGTAGGAATGTTTTCTAATTATTACCATGCTGTGGAAAGAAATGTAAAGGCCGGGGGTGGGGTGGTAGCAAAGGAATCGGTTCACTCGTAAAAGTGATGAATGATATAAAGCAGTGGGTAGAGAGAAGGAAGGAAGGAAGGAACTATTGCTATAAATGCTCATCCACAAGAGCCATAATTAAAAGCCGCTAAGAATCAGTCATTAAATTATTTCACTTAGGAAGTACAGAAGCCTAGCATGCTCATCTACACATATTAGCAATTAGCACTGATAACATTGAGACTTAACATATCATACCCCACTCATTAAAGTGCATTCAGTATTGAAGGCCCAATCTTGTGGGATTTTTTTTTCCAGACAATGAAACTCTCTCCCGGCTGAATTTCAGGTGCTTGGCCTGACTTCCCTATTTCAGAAGGCATTTTAAGGTAGCTTCTGTTTCTATGGTGAATTCTAATTGTTCTTATTCTCTGCATGTTGTCAGCAGTTTTTGCACACTTAAATTTTTGATATTAAGCAATACAAAAAGAAAAAGGGGGAAATGCATAAAAAGCAACGTAGTCTTGCCACCATAATTGAATTTTGGATTTGCAGAAGTCCTGTACATAGTGGCCAGGAACTCAGACATGCATGCAGAGTTTTGTGCTCACAGGGTTTTCCCTTTTAAAATGGTGTTGAATAGTGGGTAGACATAGCAGACGATTTCTCCAAAGCAGCTCTTTATTTGTAAGCTGGAACAGAACTGAACAGCAAACAGCTCAGCCGGCCTGCTTTTATAGGCAGCCGGCTGTCAACATTGTAGCAACAACAACCCAGAGTTTACCGCCTAAAGTAACTGACGTGGACCTGAGTGAAAACTATATACATCATACTCCTGGTGGCCAGGGTGAGAACTTCAATACATAACAAAAGTTGAATTGTCTCTTTAAATTTGAAGGTTCATTATTGTTCCACAAGATGTGTGTCTTTAAGGGCTGGAGCAAATAACGTGACCCAGTTTTACAGCTGTGAAACAGTATAGCAGGTGCTGCTAAGTTGTGTTAATTAAGCTGTGTCAGCAGTTGGGTATAGTATATAAAGAGCAGCACCTAGCTCTCTCAGTACCCTGGGGGATGGGTTGGTGGTTGGGTCATGCTTGTTGATATATTTAGTGTAAAAGGAGTTTTTGTTATTAAAACTGTGTTAAAGTTATTTTTGAGTTCCTTGTAATGCGTGGTCTCCCCAGCAAGCTTTCTGCAGCGCAACTAAACTGGAAATGGCCAACAATGGGATCTATTTTAGGGGACAAGGAATGTATGCTTTAAGCCACATGGACTATTATTTTACAAATAAAGACTGGAGAGAGTGTGTAGAGACCAGTGTATAAATCTCGATTAGTCATGCTGTGACAGTAAGTAAGTGTTATAAACAGGTTTATGAACCGCTGGGAAAATCTGCAGGGCAATGACAACAATGACAGCAAATTATGGGGGAGGGGAGTTAACTGCAGATGGTATTCAGCTGAGGTTGGATCTGCACTATATGTTTCATTATCATCATCATTTTATTTGTATGCTGCCTTTCCATAGCTAAAACAATGCTCAAGGCGGTTTACAACATGACAAGATTTGCATAACAAAAGTCAAACAATAAATAAAATGCATCAAAAGTACACAACCAAATGGAAAACAATCTCCACAAAAATCATAAAATCTAAAACTAAGAATACAGCATTAATATCACAATTTTAAATGACATTGATAAAAAATAAAAGCAATTAAAACCAAAACAAAAAACAGCCCTCTCTGCCCAGCAGCAGTGGTATTAGTCCTTTATGGAGCCTGTCAGGCCCTGCCCCAAGCCAGGTGGAGAGAGGCAGAGCAGGGCCCTTCAGGCTCAATACCATAGCCAGCCATGGCTCAGATCAATACCATAGCCAGCCATGGCTCTCCCCACCCCAATAATCTTGGGAATTGTTAATAAGGGTGCTGAGAGTTGTTAAGAGACCCCTTAACAGGGCTACAATTCCCAGAGTGCCTGGGAAAGAAGGATTGACTGTGAAATCACTCTAGGGATTAGGGGACTCTGATGGGAATAGGAGTCTCCTAACTCTCAGCTCACTTAAACTACAGTTCCCAAGATTCTTTGGGGGATGCCATAACTGTTTAAAGTGGTATGATACTGTTATAAATATATAGTGCATGTGGGTTCATCGCTCTGAAATTAATGGGTCTAACTTAGTTATGCTCATTAATTTCATGAGTAAAACTCCTAGTAAAACTTAGTTGAATACCACCATATATGTCTTTCACACCTGGTTGCAACCATAGCTGTCAATGTTTCCCTTTTTAAAAGGGAAATTCCCTTATTCTGAACAGGATTCCTCGCAAGAAAAGGGAAAAGTTGACAGCTATGGTTGCAACTAATGGGCCCTGAATCTCTCATTTTTTATTTTTTATTTTAAAAAGGTGAATCCTAAAATTCAAATTTCTGCCTCCCCTTAATATACAGCAGCTGACTTTTTAAGTAGTTCCAGGAAGTGCCTACCAGAAAAGGAGAAAGTGCTGTGCAGATGGTCAAGAATGAGGGCTTGTTGCAGGTAATTATTTTAGCAAAGTAAAAACCTATTGGCTTTATTTAGTCATGATGCTAAGACAATGGTTTATCAAGCTTGTGCCCTCCCCGTCCACTCCCCACGAGGAAGGAGATCAAATACTTTTATGTCCATTTTCAATTAACTACAGTTTAGCATTATCTCCGAACCATAAATTGTGCTTAGCCTTAACTACGATACTTGAACAAGTTCATAAACTGAGGTTTGAAGCTAGCTTGTTTCGGTAACTATAATGAAGACTAATGCTAAATTGTGGTTAGATAAACATAGATGCTGAAAGCTGCTATCTCTTCCCCACACCAGAGGTTAACCACTGCGGATGGGTGGGGAACATGCCAGAGTAATTCATAATATGTTAATAGTTTATTCTTATGCCCAAATGCAGCCATTAAAGGCAAAGTGAAATTTCTTTGTGCATCTGTCTCTCTCGTATACATGTTATTAAATGATAAAAGCTTTGGATAGTTATACCTTCATGTTTAGTTCCTTAAAAGCATCCTTACGTTTTTTGCAACAAAAAATAAAAGTGGGACAGGCAGCCTTTTAAAAAGTTACTAAGGTAATGAAGAAAAGATCTCATCCATAATGCATAATGATACAATGGAAGATAACAAAAAAGTCAATGTTAATCCAAAAACATTTATCTAAAATACAAATCTGACTCCCACCCCATCTTCCAAACACAAGATTTCAATTCTTCAAATTAAGCATCAATATAAGTTCATCGCCAGGGCCTTATTAAAGAATTTGTCTTCACACAACCGAGAGGTTCTTCCTCAGTGTGCTGGGAGCTCAGCATCTTTATATTCTATCAAAAATGTTTAAAAGGTGAGTGAAATCCAGCAATCTATTTAGTGTCAGCTGCCATAAGAAAGACTTTCAGTCTGGTACAATAGATCAAGATTTGAGTAGCATGAATAAGCCATGTGCTAGTCTATGGTGGTCAAAAAGATAAAGATTCCTTTCCTGAGAAAGTCACATTCCCCTGATAACTACTTTAAGTTATGCTCATTACAACTGCTCTTTCGGACTACAAATTCCCATCAGAATTTGTGCGGAGGGAATGCTTTTCTAGAGCATGTTTCCTAATGCTTCAAATGTTTCCCAATAAAGGTTCTGTTCCAAAAAGTTTTCAGTACAAGCAACGTACTTTGAAATACATATTCCCAGTCAATTGCAATTCACACCAGTTGATGCAGTATTTAAGATGTATTTATTTCAAATACTTTTTTTCTGTCGCTTAATGCGGGTTTTATCTTTTTTTAGATAAAGAAGAAGCAGGGATGAGAAACATGTGGCCCTCCAAATGTTGCCAGACTCCAATTCCTATGAGCCCCAGCCAGCACAGCCAATGGTCAGGGATGATGGGAGTTGTAGTTCAAGAACATCTGGAGAACAACTGGCTTGTCATCCTGTTATACAACTGACTTAAGCTGTGTTACAAGGTGCATTTCTGAACCCACAGAGGGTTCAAACCACATGCATGGACCTCACGTACATTCCTGAGAGGAATTGAACCTTTGGTGTGGAGTCAAGAACTAAACAACCATTGAAAATCTGGGGTTGAAGTACACTTTGACTTTAGCCAACTTCCATAGAGAGAAGAGCGGTTCCTTTGTGAATCAATAACATAACAACACCTAAGTTCATTGAACTGCTGTTTGTTCCTTCTAGTGTACGATTGTGTTTTGTGATATAAGTTTGAAGTGGGGAGGACACAACCTTAATTTTGGGGATACCACATCTTTATCTTTACAGCTCCCAAATCATAAATAGATTTCCATTGTCTATGTGAAGTCTGTTTCTTGCTTACAGGAGGGTGTTAATTAAATCTCCTAGCAAATAAAAAGATTAGTAAGGTGATCCTTTCTGCAGCTATTATTATTACACACCAGAAGATTGAAAGCCAGGATGTTAATTATTATTTCAAGGTCACATCTGAGATAGGAGCTTGTACCAGGGTCACAAATAGTTCGTGAGGAGTATCTTTTACATTAAACTTAGTCAGCTGCACTGATGCCATGATCTGCAGAAATAAACTGATTACACAATTACCCACTTGAGAGCAAGCTCACAATAGGACTGCAATACACATCTCACTGAAAGCAGCATACTTACCAGCCTGAGCACCAGTCAACCCACTTCTCACATGCTTGTCATGGAAGCATCCCCAGAGCGCCACAAGTTGTTTAGAGTATGTGCAATGTGTTATTATTCACAGTATGCTGAGATCTTTTGTTTACTTTGCTGTGTGAATGGAGTCACTTTGCAAAATGGCTGGCAGGCCTGCATTAAAAAAAATTGGCTGCTTTCATATATCGCTTGTTGGAGAAATGTATTAAACATTTTAGTGCTGTTTTACTGCCTAATGCTTGAAAATGCAGTAAAGATTAAAAGCAGATAAATGTTCCCTGCAACGTGTTTCATCCTTTTTCTGACTTGTTGTGTGTACATTAGGCTGTGTACACATTACCGTTTATTTCAGCTCCAGTTCACTACCACTGCTAGTGTTTGAAGCCGTTTACATATAACCACAGCCCATGTTTTCTGAGATGTACACACACCTAGATTAGAAAATTCCCAAGGATTACTGTGTCTAACATCCAGTATATGCCTCTTAGTACATTTGAACTCTGTTGTTTGTTTTGACTTTACTGTTGAATTAATAGTGATTGCTGGCTAAGAGACCAACCTTTCTCAGTTTCATGAGGTATTGCAGTCTGAATGCACTTTGCATTCTCCAGAGTCTTCCTAAAGTAACTTGCACACTCTCTCTGTGAAAGAACTTCATTAAATTTGTATTACACGTTCAAAATGATGAAATAACTTTGAATTCTGACATACTGACGGGTTTGGTACTTAGCAAAATGCTATCACAACAGCAAAGCACCACTTCCCGCAAATATACATTTAAACAAAATATTTCTTTTTTTATATTAAAAAAACCACACCCTACTAACAGAGCTGCTTCTTTTTCAGCCGGAGCTCAGATCTGGCACCTCTCAGGTGGGCACCATTAGCATTCTAAGAGAACAAGGGAGACATTTATGGTGAGCTCCAGCACCTCTTTCTAGAAAAATAGGGCTGCCTACTAGTATAGGTATTTTTTATATTACATGTCCTTATCTAAATACAAATCCTGAATTTGGTCCCAAAGCCTATTTATCTGGACTATCTGATGTGTGCTAATTTGTTGAGCAACTGATGTTTTAGCGCTGTGCAGACTTTTCAACACATGGAGTATCATTTACCCTGCTTCCTGTATCATTGTGCTCAGTTGAAGGCATCTGCAGAATTGATGTGCTTACAATTTTACATGATAAGGCTCCCTCTGTACAAACGGGAACCCTGAAAAAGTAGGTTTCCTGATTGCATGGAAAACTCCTAAGTGGCAGGGGTCACACAGTTTCCATTTTATATGTTTTTGGGAATGAGAGGTTGCATTGACATATCGTAGAAGACCATTGTTATCTCAAGGAGATCAGGGTAGTGCCCAGCAATTGCTCCTCTCATGATTCTACAATGTCTAGAATTCCTGTGGGCCTGTGAATTTTAGTAATTACTTCTGTTCATTTTTAAAGTTTTAGTTTCTTGTAGTCAGTTGATTGCTGAGATGGCTCTGTGTGATAATGTTTATCTTTCAGATTAGGCCTTGGCTGGCACCTGGAGTAAGAAACATAAGCTTGCCTTGGGAGATGTCTATGTTTACTCCTTGCCAAGTATTAGTCAATCTTTCACACAGGTGGGAAACTGATATGTCACCCAAACACCAGTTGCGACTTATGTATCCCAACTATCACATTGCTGGGAATGGGTCACGCAAATATGCAACTGGAAGGGTACTGCATTCCAAATTTGAAATGAACCATTGACCCTTTGATGATACAGAGGTTTTTACTTTGAATACATACTCATAGCCAGCCTGCCCTCAATTACATTTTCACTCTCAGGACTCGGAGCTAGCTACTTCTGTTTCCCATGGCAAACCCTTCTCAGATCAGTTAATCACAAGGTCTTTTGAAAAAAGAAGTCCAAGCCTTCCATAATGGATGTTAAGGTGTGTGTTTTTTCCCTAAACGCCAGGCCTCTCCGTGTCTCTTTGCATTGTTTCAGTCTGCTTTAGCTTCTGAGCAATCTAGGTCAGCATCCATATCTAACTTTTTACTTGTACAACTCCTAAAGTACACTGTTGGCATTTGGTAAATAAATAATAACAGCAAGAAAACGTTACAAATTCAAGGTTGAATATTCAAGACGCTGAAGCTTGTACGCTGGGGTAGCTAGGAGAGCCAGAAATTCTGAGCCATCTGTGTATTCTTTTCATTTTCCATTATACACAATTTCCATTCTACAATCCCTGGTGAACACAAGCAAATCACTTCTGCAGCCTACAGACAAGAAGAACTGACACCCCACACCCACATTTCCCTTAACGTCTTTCTGTGTGATGCGTTCATCAAGTTTAAATAATTATAGAGTGTTTGTTACACCCTGCCGCATGACAGACATGGAGTGGCCACTGCCAGAATCCTCCTATTTCACAGTTTTTCCCCCTAGCATGCTGGATGGATGCCATATATACATACACATACATCCCTTTGGACATGCTTAGCAGCTCCCTCCAAACAAGTGTATGGGGGGACACTGGCTGAAAACATCTTGCTCAGTGCAATCAGCTATACATTCAAATAGCTATCCGCAAAACATGTGAACTCAGCAGGGAGGAAGATAGGGTCAAAAACAAAATTAGTTGGAACTGCTTGTCATTGGCTCTGGCGCCACCTACTGTTGACCTCCCTGCCTTCTGCCCTAGTAGTTCCAATGGATATGCAGTCCCTGCATATGTACAAATCTTGACTCACACACAATGCTTGCAAGAAAATGAACTAAAATTATTTAAATTGCAGTACCTGCAAGGCATTATAAACTTACAAGTAAGATCTGATCCCCCTAATAGAATTTTTCAAGTTTGTTCCATATGAAAGGTTGCCATTCACCTATAATGACTACAAAATATCTAATATAAGGAAATCAGCAGAGCAGCTGAGATTGTTTCCCACTCGTTGCCAAAATCCCAGTAAGAAGTAGAATTGCATTCGCTTTTACTGGAAGATCAAGATTTGCATAATGAATTTTCTACCTATGGTTGAAAAGCAGTGGATGACATGTGTAATCTGGTTGCATAATATAGGAAGCTTTAATTATATGGGGGGATACATTTCTCAGTTTCTACAGATGAAATGTTTATTCCAACACGTGGAGTTAAATTACTTCCAAAACAAATGATTGCTTGGACATACAAGCAGTTCAGTCCGAATGCTTCCTTAGTAGGCAACAAGCAATCCAACCACGAAGAGTGCTGAAGTGGGATTTTGCAGAGATGGGTACTGTTTTCTGTAATTAGATGCCAGCTGTACTAGACTGAAAAACTTATAATTTCCTCAAAGTGGAAATTCCTCCAAGTTCCCAAAGTGGCTTGCCCTTTGGGTTGAGGTATTTAAAAACACAAGATAGGGTGGAAGTGACATTGCATTTTTTGGCATTTTTCTTAAAAAAGAACAAAACGAAAAAACTCAACATTGGAGGTGTCTGGATTTTTACTTCTTGAAATGTTGCAACCCTACACAAGACCATAGGCACAAATACCGTATTTTTCGCTCCATAGGACGCACTTTTCCCCCTCCAAAAATGAAGGGGAAATGTGTGTGCGTCCTATGGGGCGAATGCAGGCTTTCGCTGAAGCCTGGAGAGCGAGAGGCATCGGTGCGCACCGACCCCTCTCGCTCTCCAGGCTTCAGGAAGCTATCCGCAAGCCTTGCAAGCCCGGTGGGAGTTCCCGCGGGCTCACAAGGCTTGCAGGCAGCAGCCTGCAGCCCCGGCGAGTGTCCGCAAGCCTTGCGCGCCCGGCAGGAGGTCCCGCCGAGAGCGCGAGGCTTGGGGCGGCAGCTTGTCGCCCGAAGCACGGGGAGCCCTCCGGAGGGCTCCCTGTGCTTCGGGCGAGTGTCTGCAAGCCTTGCGCGCCCGGCAGGAGGTCCCGCCGAGCGCGCGAGGCTTGGGGCGGCAGCCTGTCGCCCGAAGCACGGGGAGCCCTCCGGAGGGTGCCCCGTGCTTCTTGCAGGTGTGCACAAGGCTTGGGGCGGCAGCCGCGGCGGGGGGGGGATAATTTTTTTTATTCATTTCCCCCCCCAAAAAACGAGGTGCGTCCTATGGGCCGGTGCGCCCTATAGAACGAAAAATACGGTACCTACCTACAGGAGCAATGTGGAATGTGACCATCCTGGTGTTGCTGGACTACAACTCCCATCATCCCTGCCCATTGGTCATGCTGACTGGGGATGATAATACTTGAAGTCTATCAACATCTGGATGACCACATCCCGGACCTACAGTGCTGTTTTCTTTGTTGAACATCATCTAGCTAAGCAGGCACAACCTCAGTACTGAAATATAAAGTAAAACAGCATTTCTCCACCACTACCCAATACATGAATCTTTTCATTCACAGAAAATATGACTGGAATAGAGTTGGTTTAGAAGCAAAATAAGAATCCTCTGAATGTACTTCATGCTAGCTCAGTTTCCTGCAGCCATATATTCACTCTCAATGGGCTTCAATGCCTTGAAAGGATTCCACATTCAGTAAACTCAAAGCTGCTAATGCAGTCTTACATCCTTCCATGTTGCATGTGAGTTACATGACAATATGCTCATATTAGGCCAGTTTGGGTGTAATCCTAACCATAATTTACAAGGATTACCCTAGTACTCCGCCTCCCTGAGTCATTCTTCCACCTTCAGTAGCTGAGAAGTTTACACATTCGTCTTTTAAAACTGCTATGTCATCCTAACCCGGACAAACTGTGGTTAATCTTAACTATGGCTAGTGGAAACTAACCAATTTCAAAATGCGGGTTATGTTGACGCAAGGAAAAAATGTGGTTATAAAAAGGAGAATTGCTGGATACCAAGATCCAAGTTTGGGGCAAGTACTCTTAAGTGAGAGAACCCCAGGAGAGATTTAACATTGCAAAAATGCAGCAAAGCATGGAAATATAGACCTTTCAAATATGTCCTAGCACATTTTAATAAATGAAGAAAATCAAGTCTTCCCCTTGGAGAGCCAGTGTGGAGTAGTGGTTAAGAGCGGTAGTCTTGTAATCTGGGGAACCGGGTTCGCTTCCCCGCTTCTCCACATGCAGCTGCTGGGTGACCTTGGGCTAGTCACACTTCTCTGAAGTCTCTCAGCCCCACTCACCTCACAGAATGTTTGTTGTGGGGGAGGAAGGGGAAGGAGAATGTTAGCCGCTTTGAGACTCCTGAAGGGGAGTGAAAGGCAGGATATCAAATCCAAATTCCTCTTCTTCTTCTTCTTCTTCCCTAAATTTGCATGTAGCATTAAATTAAGGGTGGTGAAAGCAGTAGCATGAGCCAGCTCCGGTGGGCATAAAAGCAAAGAGAGCACTTAAATGCTGTTTAAGGAATTAAACAGTTGGCTAAATGGACACTTAATAAAATACGAAAGGAAAGGTTTATTAGGTCATTCATCTAAAAGCAATAACAGGGGTATCTAAAATGACTAAATAGCAGCTGGAGTCCAGAAACAAAGGCTATTTTGCTATGCTTTAGCTAGTGATGGAGAAGGGCAAGTATGTGTTGATAATTATAGGTGATACACACATCTTTTTGATTAGTTTTTTCCCCTTCACTGTGGAAATTTTGTAGCTGCTCATTTTGCAAAATTCTGGCCATATTCACCACCTTTAATGTTCCACCGCTGCAAAATATTGAAGACTATGCTCACCTTGAGTTTATCCAGTACACTCCTGCCCTAATAATAGCTTTTGCAAAATGGTGGAAATGACTGACAGTAGGTATACTTGAAGACTTTGTCAGTGTATGCCAATTTGTGAGATGCTATTATCTTTCTATAATAAAACTGATAGTTCTGCCCTCAAGGGTTCTTTGTTGAAATTCCATACTGATGCATGAAGATGAGAGATCGTATCGATGACAGCTCTTCCAATTGGCTCCAAGTACCTTCCAACCATAAGGTATTTGTTGCAATCCTTCCCCCCCCCCCCTTTTCTCTCCTTGCCTATTAAAGGAGATTTACAAGATGGAAAGCCTTTCCAGTTGACACTTGATAAGGATGGAGCAGACTTCTTCCTTATATGTCTATGTCACTGTTCAGGATATAAGAAGAATCCATCAAAAATAGACCATCATGGCAACCAAGAATAAATTTAAGAGCAAGGTGTGCTGTGGCAGTAATCCCCTGGTTGTGTAAACATGGTGCCTGCATATCCTAAGTGCTCTGGCATCTCCATCAGAACAAAAAAGCCTATTCTGCTTTTGATCTGATTTGTTATAAGTAAACTAGCAAATATCCTTCAATAGAAACTGGGGGAGAGTAATGGCTGCAGTTTTCCTTTCCCCCTTCTGATGCACATTTAAAAGAAAAAGGGGGAAATGAACCATACCCTCCATTTCATCTATGGACTGTGCATAAAATGTTGGATGGAATCATTAAAAGATTGCTCTTACAACAACTATTTCAAACTGTGATGGCTCTGTGATAATCTAAGTTATTCAAGAGATGGATATCTTGCTGGTCAATTAAGTCACTGCCTGTGATAGCAATGCATTACTTTTGCTAAGAAGTTCAAAATTACATCAGGTATAGGCATAATATTAGCAACAGGGTGAAATAATCTTTCTCCCTAAGTTGCCCATTAATAGGTATGGGAAAACAAAAGTAATTTGTAATGTTATATGAGCTAATTGAACATCGGCTATTAGATGCCTACCGTTTCTGCATGAATTTTAAATGAATATAATTAGAGGCAAATGTAATATGTTAAGATTTCTACAGGTGCTATCACAAAACATCCAGAAAGAACACTGGTGGGGTTTTTTTTTAAAAAAAGCAGTATTTAAGAACATGCTGACATTCAATATCAAAATTCATAACTTAATCCAGCATCCAGGTTCATGTGGTTTGGCATAAAGAAGCAACTTGCAATCCTTTCACATTGTGAGTGATTTTCAATTTGGAATAAACTCATCTACAGTATTATAAACATTAGCAGAATCCCCAGGGAATTTGGATCTACATTTATTTGAACTTTAAGAAAAGACTTGGAGCTATTTTGGTGCATAGTCATGTACTGTTTACATCCAAAGTTTTTCAAGAGCCCAATTAACCTGACCTGGCTTCTTTAAAGAACAAATATGAACCAAAACAGACACTTGTTCGGGTCTTACTTGGCCTGCAGGATTCTACCTGGAGTGAGATCAGGCTTGTACACCTCCTCCTCCCTTCTTCCTTCACTACAGGAAGTAGACAGCAAACACATAGGGATCTTTCAAGCTGTTTGACTGCAGAATTTCCTCTAAATAGTGAGAAAGGCATGAGAGATTATGTGTGCCTACAGCCTACTACCAATTATACTTCTACTGGAGAACATAAGTAATGACTGATCAATTCCTATGCATGCATTTATCTGTCCTCAGATTGAGCTTAATCTGAGTTTGAGTCAGTCCCTGGCACACCCACCCACCCCAGAATGGGAGTTCAAAAGAATTAGTAGATAGTTCCTTACCTGAGAGATCTTGTCACCTGTTCTGGGTCAAAGGCTTATCTAGCTTCCAAGACTTTGGGTCCCAACAGAGGACTTGAAAACTGGTGGCCTCTAGTTGTTTCTAAATGTTGTTTTCCCAATATACCATCATGTTGCTGGCATCCATCTGTCTCGAGACAATGGATAAATACACCTCTGGAGGTGAAGTCAAACTGTTGGAAGGTTACAGTGCACAGTCTAACTGTAGAGACCAATGTGGAAGAGACATGTTTTGTTGCATATGGGGCAGGTTGTGCTGCTGCAGATGCACCGTGGTGTTTCTTCTTCTGCACTCCGCCCAGTGGTCATTCCTACTCTGGTCAGTGCTATGGATGCATAACCTGACTGTCTCCAGGCACTGCAATCATCTGCAGGGGTTTCCCACAGGGCAGAGTTGATGTTGCCAGCCTTCATGTCACATTTGCAGACATATTTGCAATACTTGGTCTGCCAATGAGCCTGAAGCCAAAGTTCCCTGTAGAGCACCTTCTTGGGGATCCTGGCATCTTCCATTCTGTGTACATGACCTATCCAGGGTAGATGCTGTTGAGACAGGAGTGAGAATATAGTGGGAATGTTGGCTTGGGAGAGCACATCTTTGAGACTCTGTCCAGCTGTGCAATACTGAACCCCTTCCTGATGCAGTTCATGTGGAAGGCATTGAGGAATTGCTCCTGGTGGTTATAAGTTGCCCATGACTCACTTCCATAAAGCAGCATGCTCAACACCCAAGCCTGGTAGACCTGCATCTTAGTATTGGTCATTCGAATCCCATTCTCCCATACCCTTTTGGAGAGGCAAGCCGTAGCCATAGCTACCTTGCCAATACGCTTGTCCAGCTCAGCGTCAATTGAAAGGTTGCTGGTTGTGGAGCCCAGATAGA
The DNA here is from genome assembly GCF_964106645.2 of Podarcis pityusensis. Taxonomy (NCBI): domain Eukaryota; kingdom Metazoa; phylum Chordata; class Lepidosauria; order Squamata; family Lacertidae; genus Podarcis; species Podarcis pityusensis. Next base: position 39,035,619 of record NC_138026.1, on the reverse strand, counting down.
CAAAATGGTCTACCACATCAAGTGTGTGGTCACCACTGCCGCGCATGTTGGTCTTGTTAGGCTGATGGTAAGGCTGGACTCCATGCAGGCTTGGGCAAAATAGTTGATGTGCTTGAGTAGAGCTTTCTTGGAACGTGTAGTCAAGGCTGTGTCATCTTGCAAAAAACATAACTCAGAAAAGGACCCGCTGCACTTTTGTTTGGGCACAGAAACATGCCAGGTTGAACAGACCCCCATCCCTTCTCAAATGAAAGTACATACCGTCTTCTCTTGAGCTAAAGGCATATGAAAGCACCAGGGAGATGAATACGCCCAAGAGTTGGGGCAAGAACACAGCCCTGTTTCACACTGCTCTTTACAGGGATGTCATCCAAGGATGAGCCATCATACTTGTCCTGAACCCCTGGCTTAAAAGGTAAAGGTAAAGGGACCCCTGACCATTAGGTCCAGTCACGGACGACTCTGGGGTTGCGGCGCTCATCTCGCTTTATTGGTCGAGGGAATTGGCGTACAGCTTCTGGGTCATGTGGCCAGCATGACTAAGCCATTTCTAGCGAACCAGAGCAGCACACGGAAACGCCCTTTACCTTCCCGCCGGAGTGGTACCTATTTATCTACTTGCACTTTGACGTGCTTTCAAACTGCTAGGATGGCAGGAACAGGGACCAAGCAACTGGAGCTCACCCCATCGCGAGGATTCGAACCGCCGACCTTCTGATCAGCAAGCCCTAGGCTCTGTGGTTTAACCCACAGCTCCACCTGTGTCCTGGCTTACCTGGCAGAAAATCAGTAAGTCGTCCAAAGTCCAAGTCTGGGGTCAAGCCATGCAAGCAGAAAGCAAAATCCAGGAAACACCACCCAGGGTCAATCCAAGTAGCCGTCTGAAGTCACACAGTCAGAATACAGTCCAGAGTCAAACCCAAAGCCCAGTCCTGTAGAGGTCCAGGAGCATCCAAGCCAAGGTCCCTTGACATGGGCAGCTGAGCAGACACAGCACCTCAGCTCTGCTGCCATTTTATACTTTGCATGCTGATTGCAGCATCTGGGCTTGATGAGCCATGTGACCCTCACCTGTTCTGAGCCTACTCCAGCTGAGGAATCACACCCCTCCTCCTAGAGCTAGTGAGTCCCATTTGGCCAGCTAATGAGCTGGGCTGTGGGCCCTTGCCTGCCTCAGCTTCCTAGAGTGCCTCTCCCACCACTCCCTACAGCTCAGAGCCTGCCATGTTCATGGGGACAGGGGCCCCTCTGGCTCTGGAGATGGATTCTGTTCCTCTAGTTCTTGGGCATTGACCTCCATCCCCTTGCCATTCTCTGTCACCCTATAAGAACTTCCTTCCCCGTCCCCTGCTTGCCCCGGAGTGTCCCTACACCCATCACCAGGATCTTCTTCACCCTCTTCCTCCTCCCCATCATTCTGCCAGTTCATGACAATACTGGACGGTGCCTCACATGTTCTCAGGGAAGGACACAATCACTGACAGTCTATCCTGAGTCACAATGTGGCTTTAGTGCTCAGACATCAACAATCAACACTGTTTTCTCACTGTGCCAGCTGCAGGAGAAATGTCTAGAGCAGAGGTGCCTCTTGCACATCACCTTCAAAGACCTGACAACGGCCTTAAACTTTGACAGCTGAAAAGGACTTTTTACACTGCTCATCAAGAAGGATGCCCACATAAGCTTCGCAAGATGATTGTGTCCTTCCACGAGAACATGCATGGTATACCATCTATGGCTCCATAAAAACTGGCATTTGTCTTTGATACCTAAACATACTGAATTTATGCTGTTGCACAATGTCAGGAAGCAACAAGAAATGTTTGAAAAATCATGATTTCACATATGACTCGTTGTTTTGATATGGATGTCAATAGATACAAAGCCTTCTCGCTGCTGGCATAATTAGTGCAGACGTTTGATTGAGAGTGGATTATGTGATAGACCGTTCATTGAAAATTGTGACTGTTCATTGTAAAATTGTTCATTTTGCAATTTATGAAATTATGGTGTGCAGTGATTGTAACGAAATATAAAAGAAAGGAAAATGACAGACTCTGACAGGGAAGATAGTTTGAACTTTGATCTTTCAGAATAACTGTTCTCTTTGAAAGATCCTTTACAATCTCCCACCACTGCTACGTGTTTATATGCTTGCTAATCTCAGATTGCATTGCATTCATCTGATGAAGCTGACTGCAATTGCAAAAGCTTATGCCAAATGATGGTTAGTCTGTAATATGCTGCAGGATTCTGGATTGTTTTTGCTACTGGAAAATGCAGGCCTTCATAATTTTGATTAATGACTTTTTGTATACATTGAATCAAAGTATTTGCTAAAATGTTTTGTTTCTTTTTTTAAAAAAATCCATTAATTTAGTTCTGCTTAGCTTTTCTTTGTTTGCATCTTGGTTGTTCTAACTCAAGATATTGGCAACCATCAAACTGCACCACATGATATATTTTTGCAAAGTAGAGATACATGGTGGACTGGAAAGCCACAAGAGTTAAACAAGATACATTTGTATAGCCCTGCATCAAGTGAATTCCTGACTTTTGCACTGCCCCAGCCAACATATGCTGACTATCAGATATGGGGTCCAGGATGAAATTTATTTGCCTCAGTTGAATATATGTGAACAGGCTTAGGAACCCTGCCTTGTAATGGGGAGTTCTATCATTTGAACAATAAAAATGCTCAATAGGGGAATATATTTCCGTGCATTTTTTGAAAGAGAAGAAATAATAGCAGAAGGTGACAAATGCAATTATATTTTCATTTCCTTGCAGAGAAGTCTGAGAAAGCACGTGTTACAAGGGAAAGAAAAATACACATCAAATAGCATATTATATTAATATTTTAAAAGTAAGTAAATCAATGGCAGGGTGTTGATGTGTAGCAAGAGATCGCTGGAGACAGATTTCATTTCTAACACAGCTTTGAGGGAAATGCTGTATGTGGCCAACGGGAGTCGTATAAGTCCTGGGAAATATATTAAAAGTAAGCAGGTAAAGCAAAGTAGTTTTTCTTGCATTGTAACACCAGCTTTCCATGAAATTCATTACAATTCCCATTGACAGCCTAGCTATTCCGCATGGAGGGTGGAACTGACCAGCTGTAAATTGTTCTGATGCTGGTGCTGTTCTGCTCAGCAGACCTGGAGCTTAGGGTTTTAAACTGACATTTCTGATTCTTTGTAAATGAAAGCCTCAAGGAACCTTCTCCTTTGCTCACAGAAGCAGATGTTACAAACTCGCTAATCCACAGTTTGAACTGATTACGGTGCCAAATGAGATTATCCATTGGGAATGAAAACAAACTTGTTCGGCTAAAGAAAGCAGGGGTTTGCATTCAGAACCACCACCTCTTAGTAATTGTATGGTGTTATTCTTCACCTATATCAATTCAGTTATTGTTAGAGAAAATTTGTCAAATAAACCCTTGTCATCATGTGCATATTATGGATAGGGGGTGGGGCTGAAGTTGAGAGAGAGACTTCTGTGAAGGTCCACTGTGAGCTCATGAGACTGATTTCCAGCTCATGGTCTCAATAGCCAGTATACCAATGCCACAGATGGATGCTTCTTTGTGTGTGGATGTGTTCTGTAACACGTATTAGACGCATTTGTGGTGGGTTTATACAGACCTTCAGATATAACAGGGGTGGGAAACCTTTTCAGCCCAGGGAGCCTGGTTGCCATCTTTTCCCTACCGCATGGCCGAATCTGACAGTGGGCTGGGCAACCCAATCACCTAACATCATTATTACATCAGAAGATGGGCAGGTGGGTTGTTTCACACACACCCCTGTTGCATTCCCTTGCTCAGCATTTGAGATATGCCTGACAGCCAGCTGGTTGTCAGGTGCTTGGGTGCCTCAGCTCAAGCTTCTCTGCCAACCCAGGCAAAAAGCACCAGGCAAAACAATCAAATTCCTCTTGGGGATGAGCAGTGAGTTCAAACTTGCTTTCTGTTGTGATTGGCTGTGAAATTGAGTTCCTCATTATGTCAGGTGTTGGGCAGGTGGACATGGGATGGGGAAAACATCTTTTTGGGGCCATTTGGGTCTGTGAGACAGAGGTTCTCTACTTCTGAAAGAGAGGGTTGTCTTCTGTAAAACAGCAAACATGGCCACTATAGTTTGACCATCTCTCTCTTTCTTTTTCTCTATCCCCCCCCCCCCCATTTTAACAGGGAATTATATTCTGGGGAGGAACAGCAGGCAGGCTTTGTGTCTAAATAATAAGGAAGCCTCTATGCACAAGCAATTTTAGATGTCTACCTGAAACACATTTGTTAGAAAAGCTGAATATCGGTGTCTGAAATGTAAAGCACACACTCTGAAAGACTGCAAATCTAATCACTTAAAAGAGATATAGGCACAGACAATGCAAATAGAAAGCAGCTATCAAAATTACCTAGGAGGAGTGAGCTTCTATATTATCAACCAAGTTTTTCAGGCTTTCAGAAGAAGAAGAAAAATATCTGGTTTCCAGCACTTATGCACCAAAATGAATTAATTCCCATGTGGGATTATCAAAAAAGCTACTCATTTTTTTAAAAAAAAGGACCAGCAAACTAAACTGATAGCCATATGTGCCTGGAATTATCCACAGGCCTCATTTGATCGTGCATGAGGCAATAAAACTGAAGATAATTTGCTGCCACAGGCGCATGATGTCTACAGCTGGTGTGGGGAAGACTGAGGATATGAATACAGGAGATTGGCACTGGGTTGAACTAGGCCAGGTAAGTATAGGTTTGGCTAAGGCGTTGGGCATGTATCCAGCATCAGATAGATAACCCCAACATAGGCCGGGTGCCACAACCCCACATAGGCTGTCATTGGGAGAGGTGTATTGGCCTGTGTGGACTCCCAGACAGAGCCACCCCTCCTGAAGTCCTTTGACAGGGTACCGCTGTGGCTAAGGATCTAGCCAAATACCTTATCCATCATAAGACAGTTGCTATGAGATCCCTGGTCCCAAATATGGTGACTGAGTAAACCAGGCATAGGCAAACTCCAGCCCTCCAGATGTTTGGGACTACAATTCTCATCATCCCTAGCTAACAAGACCAGTGGTCAGAGATGATGGGAATTGTAGTCCCAAACATCTGGAGGGCTGGAGTTTGCCTATGCCTGGAGTAAACCATAGCAAGATCCTACACCTACACACACACACACACACACACACACATCCAGGCAAGCAAGGGGCATTATCACACTTCAAGGGTGCTTCACCAGAGACTCACTTCACCGGCCACCATATTCTCTCATGCAGAAGAAACCTGAGTAATGTTTACTACTTTTTTCATGTGAGTGTTTTTTTAATCTGAGATGAAACACAGCAAGGTAAACTGTAACTGTAATTAGGGCTGCAGTTCCATGCGGTTACTTACCTGGAAGAAAGTTCAGTCAAACTCAGTGAGGCTTACTTCTGAGTAGACGTGTATAGGACTACCAGCAAACGTGTGCTACATGTCCAGTGCATTTCTCAAACCCTGTAATAGGGTCTGAGGCTCTTCTGAAACAGAAAACAGCAGGCATACTCAACAGGAAAGGACATAGCAGTCTTCTGTAACTTCAAGGCATATTGGTGAGTTTTCTGGAAGGAGGGAGTACGTGGGTACTGACCTGTTGCTGTTGTTGTTTGTGCTCTGTGCTCGAATTCTGCTTGAGAGTTTCCCATAGGCATCTGTTTAATCACTGTGAGAACAGGCAGGATGTGGGACCAGATGAACCATTGGCCTGATTCGACAGGTGGTTCCCGAGGTGTTTTATTCTTACATATTGATCCAAGTGGCACAATGTTAATTTGTTCATTCCTTGCTATACTGTTGCTCCTGATGTTGTTTGTAATAAAGTGAAGTACAGTTTTTTTAAAAAAGTGAACATTTTAATACAAAAATATTACCATTTCATTTCCACTCATTTTGTTGCTGAGTTTGCTTAGCTAGTTGTTGGTTTTCTGTTGTGAGATGCTGTTTGGGGAATCCTGAGAAACTGGAGATGTTTTCTCACATTATAGAAATCTCTGAATTGGTTAGGAAGAAATCATTTCACCATTAAGAGGTAGGTTTTTGTTACTGTGTTAGCAAGAACGAATGTTGATATAAAGCTATTATGAAGAATGAAAATTTGATCAGGCAGTCATGTAGCAGTAGAGACGTGTAAATTCAATTAATGTTAGCTCATTTTCATACCGCAGTGGGTGTGTGGGGTGTGCATTTTGTGCTGGCTGTGGCTGTTGGGATCTTTATTTTTTATTTTGTTTGTTTCATTTCATCTCTTTTGGAAAGTTTTCTGAGCTATTAGGGCTGGACAGCTGGTGCAATTAAAACATGGGATGTGAAGCATTCACACCAAGCATTTTCCAACTTTTTATTCCCTAGAGGCCACTTGAAAATTGCTAGGGGTCTCAATGGACCATTTAGGAAACCTTTTGTTCTACAAATCAGAGCACATATTTCTTATTTTAATAACTTCAGCCTTTCCTCTTCAGTGCAGTGGATTTTCCTGTTTTGGTGAGCAAAAATGTCCTTTGCCAGGGAGGAATCAAATACGGGGAAAAGCACAGAGCTTCATCACTGTTCAGCAAATGTTCCATAGGCCATCTGAATGGAACTTGCAGAGAACAGTTTGAGAACTTCTGAACACAATGACAATATGCTGAAGGTCATCTTTCTAAAGATTTCCTCTAATGCCTGGCACTTCATGTGCCATCACTATAAGTACTCAACAGATCAGTTATAGTTCTTGTTTGCCTTAATCATTCAGCTATTGTCCCTGTTTTCCCCATTCATTAAATTGAAGCCCTTGTTGCCTCAGTCATTCAGTTACTGCCCTTGTTAATGCCATTCATTAAATTATCCTATGTCCTATTCATTCAGCCTCCCTGGGCACTCAATAGTTCCCCAGGAGGACCAAACAACTGGGACAAGGATAAGTAAAAATCAATGTGTTTTTAAGAAAAATAAAAAATGGATCTGCATTTAAATAACACTTTTTTATTTTATAATAGCTCAGACAAAGCCAAGTATATGATCCCAAGGTGTTTATGACTTGGACAACAATACACTTTAAGTTAAATAGCATTGTCTGTGCATCTGCAGGACCTTTTCTACAGCCCAGTCTATAGAGGAATTTTGTACTGCATCTGAGCAAGATAAGTTTCAGCAGCGGCCCTACTGTTAGACAGTAGGGAGTGACTTCCTGATGCAACTGATTCTGGGCTTCATGAAAGGGCATCAGATTGTTTCTTGTTGCTTAATTTTTACTGCCATGGAGAGGGAGAGGGCACTTGTGGGGTTTTCTGCTTCAGCTGCTAAAATAAAATGACAGGCTTTGGGTACTACGCATCTTGATTTCTTGACTTGACGTTCAGTGCAGTGGAAGACTAAAGAAGGGCTCCTGGCTATTCCTGATCCGCTGTTTGGTGTAATTGGCCTTGTGAGGAACAAGGAGGTTGCAGAAAGGAGAGGGACAATCATTGGCCCAGGAATGCAGAGCTAGGGCTCCAATATGACTGTGAGGTCACCAACTGTGTACTCACATCAGCACAGGTAAGGCTGCATCTTATACTGGAGCTGATTCTGAGGCCTTTTAAAATGCTTGTGCCGATATATACTTCTAAGATGCACTCTGTTTACATGTTATTTTATACTCTCAATACGCATAGCATTTTTCAGTGTGCAAAGTGATTTACAGTTTGTTTATTACAGATCCATACGTATTTGAAAAAGAGAGAGTGAGCAGGCACACACTCATCCGAATTGCCCCTCTTACTGGAATACAGTGCGGCAATGCCTCACAATGAACAGCAGATGGTGCCCAAGAACAATGTCCAACCTTGACTGGCATGCAAGAGAGGTTGGAAGACGGGGAGCAAGGACTCCAGTTTTTGTGGCATTTGGGAAAAAAGTAAGTGTTAGATGGCCATGCTCGTGTGAGGGACTCCTGGAACCGATATTGAAAAGGCCAAAAGGTTGACATGTGCATTCCTGTGTACAAAAAAAGAGAGGTAAGGGTAGGGCTGTACTGAAGAGGATACTTTGGAATAGCAACTGTCAGGGCTTTTTTCCTGGGGGGACGCATGGGGATGCATACCCCTAAACAATTGTGAATCTAAGTTTTGCCTCATTCAGGGGCAGTATTTCAATATGAGAAGGAAAATGAGAGTACAGTGGTACCTTGGGTTAAGAACTTAATTTGTTCTGGAGGTTCGTTCTTAACCTGAAACTGTTCTTAACCTGAGGTACCACGTTAGCTAATGGGGCCTCTGCCATGCCACTGCCGCATGATTTCTGTTCTCATCCTGAGGTAAAGTTCTTAACCTGAGGTACTATTTCTGGGTTAGCGGAGTCTGTAACCTCAAGCGTCTGTAACCTGAAGCGTCTGTAACCCGAGGTACCACTGTACCCCTAAACATTCTTGTAGGGGGGGGGGAATCACTGGCAACTGTCATTGCTCTTTATTAATTGGTCTGAGGTGTTTTGCCAATTTTTGCTGCCTGGAGAGGCTCCCTTGAGCTCTAGCATGACCAAAAAATAAACTGGACTGCTTGCAGTATAGAAAGTTACAGGTATTGATCAAGAAGTCACAGGACATGCACTGACTAGAAATGAAACAGTTTGTCTATGCCAAAACCTTTTGCAGGTGCAGTTTTTAAAGCAGGATCATGTGCTGTATAATGACTCCCATCATGAGTACAAATCGCTGTGAGTACAAATCATCATGGAAGCGCAAGAAAAAGGGCATCTGGAGGACACCCTGATAGGAACATCAGAAGGGGCTGCTGGATCAGACCAATGGCCCTTCTAGTCCAGCATCTTGTTCTCACAGTGGACAACCAGATTCCTATAGGAAATCTGCAAGCAGAAGCTGTGCACACAAGCCTTTGCTCTCCTGTCATTTCCAGCAACTGGTATTCAGAAGAATCACTTCCTCTGACTGTGTCACTTCCTCTGACTGTGGAAGCAGGCTGTAGCCAAAATGGCTTGCAGCCATGGACAGCTTTATCCATGAATTCGTCTAATCTTCTCTTAAAGCCATCCAAGTTGATGGCCATCGCAGCTTTCTGTGGGAATGAGTTCCACAGTTTAACTGTGTGGTGCATGAACAAATGGACCCCCATGCTTCTGTAAAACAACCAGAGGGACAGAACTGAAACAGCAACTTAACTCTCACAGTCTGCTTGGTCTTACTACATCATTCTTTTTTGTTTACGTTCTCTCCACAGCGTCATCTTCTTCTCGATCACAAATTTCCTGTTACCTCCTGGAGCCTTTGGCAGTTTCTGTGGACATGTGTATGTTTCACCTCACATAAATTGAGCTCAGTAATCCAAGCTGTGCCTTCTCAACACCATATCAAGGAAGATAATGCTCAGCAGAGAAAGAGGATTTGAAGACAATAGTCTGGCAGGTCTTATGTTTGGCTTTGTAGCCATCATCTTCTTACCTTCCTCTAGAATCTGGAACACTGATAATGTAGCAACCATAATCCAACTTCTTTTTTATCTTGAAGGCAACAAAGATAAACTTGTCTTAGTATTTATTAGTGGCATTTTAATAAAGATGAAAAATATCATATTCTATCAGGCAAATATAGAAAATCATTATCCTTAATCAGTGCAATGGCACCCACCTGTGAGATGCCAGAACTGAGCCCTGCTGGAAAAAAGCCCTATCCTTAAGATAGAAACAGGATGTACAAGCAAGCCATACTACTACTACTACTACTACTACTACTACTACTACTACTATTAATTACATTTGTATATTGCCCATATCAGAAACACATGCCCCATAGCAGAGGTATGCAAGATTCATTTTCAAATGCATAAAAAAGGACATACAGCTGTCTTTGATGCCCTCTGTTAAGTGTTTGTTTGTTAAAATCATCATCATCATTATCATTATTATTATTTTTTATTATTTATACACCCACCCATCTGGCTGGGTTTCCCCAGCCACTCTGGGTGGCTTCCAACAGAATATTAAGATACAATAGTTCAAATACAAAATAAAAAAGTTCAAAGCTGCCCCTAAAGTTGCAACCTAAAAACTAACGGGGAAGAGGAAGGTTTTCCTAAAGCTGTTGCATAAGGACTATACAGTGGTACCTCGGTTTACGAACTCAATCCATTCCAGAAGTCTGTTCTTAAACCAAAGCTGTTCTTAAACCGAGGCGCGCTTTCCCGCCACCGGTGCCCTTCCACCATTCAGCTTCTGTTCATAGACCGAGGTAAAGTTCGCTAACCAGAACACTACTTCCAGTTTTGTGGAGTTCGTATACCAAATAGTTCGTAAACAGGGCTGTTTTTAAACCAAGGTACCACTGTAGAACCAAAGGGAGGCATACTCTGGCCTCTGTCACTGGCTAAGGGCCACCTGCTGGCTGTACTCCCTGCCTCCCAGGAAGAAGATCTTGGGAAGGAGAAGACCAACCTGACTCCACCCATCAGCCAGTGATGGAGCAGCTGCTTCAATGCAGCTTTAGTCTTCCCTCCCCATTCCCTTTCCTTTTATATCGTTTCCATTTAGCTGTCTTGTATGTAGGCAGGGACAGTCTTTATACATATAGCACTAAGAAGACAGTAGTCAGTTTCTCAATATTAGAGAATAGCATTCTTGTTCCACGTTAGACGTGAATACCAATCTATTTTGAAGAGTTGAAGAAGGGGATATGCAAATGGATTTGTGTTGTTCCAGGTTTTGGGTACAAGTTAACTAGGCTAAGCTAATTAAGAACATGTTAGCAATGGTGCATTGATGACGCTGAATGTGAAATGTCAGCATCGTTCTTTAGATGCAATATTTATTTATTGACAGCATTTATATTCTGGCCCATAACCAGAGTTCTCTGGGTGGCTTAGAATAAAGATGTTTAAATACCCTGCCAGCCACAAAATGCAAATACAGCACCAATTTCAGTAGCTGATAAATCAAGGCATAACATAAATTGAAGACAGGAGGATTTTCAAGCAGCACGAGCGGATCTTAAAAGCGTCAGAATTCCAAATCCTGCAAAAACCCTTACAGGCCTTTAAGCCTTTAAAAAGCCCTTTAAGAACCTTTTTTTAAAAATCCCTGGGGAATAAAAAGAAAGTCTTCCTCTCACACCCAAAAGAATGGGTACCACTCTGGAGACAAGCCGAAAGTATGTTAAAAATAGTGAGGGGGCAGGGACAACATAGGAGGCAATGAAATATTTTTTTAAAAATTGAATCATGTGCTGAAATTTTTTATTATTATTATTATTATTATTATTATTATTATTATTATTATTATTAAAGTTTCTGTACCATCCATCATTTGAAGATTTCAGGGCGGTTCACAAACAAAGGCAAAACAATAACCCCCCTCCCCCCAAAAAAACCACTTAAAAGGCCATGGAATATTAATTAGCCAAAGGCCTGGTTGAAGTGGAATGTTTTCGCCTGGTGCCTAAGGATGTATAATGAAGGCACCAGATTCAAGTGGTGATCACAGAGTCTGGGTCAATTTATATGGGGAGAGGCAGAGTGTAGTGGGGAGTTAAAGAATGCTTTTTCACAGGTATGGACTATGCACGTGTCATAAAAAAATCATGAAAGGTAGAAAGTGACACAGAAGTTGATATTGGTACTAAGTGAATATACACTCAGCCTACATTCTGAATCTTGGTCAGTGTTCCAGTCATGAGATGGGGGGGAAAACACCGGAATAACATTAATAGGATTTATGATATAAATATATCTCTGCCACTGCTTGGTGTGCCCGTGAACATGAATAATGTTGGTCCAGCTAAACTAGAACAACACACACATCAGCGCCAAAATCTTAGATAAAACAAATTTAATGAATTGAGTTATATTTGAGTTCTGGGGGACCAACCAGGCATTTGAATCATAGTAACGCAATCCAAAAGAAAGCAGTGAAGCTGAGTAATGGCAGCCACATAATCTCAGGGTTCAAAACAACTCCTTTTCTATAAAGGACCCCCCCAAGAGCAACAGGAATGGGAGGAAATAACTATAGGCTTGCAGAGATATGCAGGCTACTGTCTGTAAAAGTAAAAAAATGGTCACAGCCAATTCTGTGAGTTGAAACTTTAAAAAATGATAGAAATCAAATGCTATTTGACATGAAAAGGGAGCATTCTCAACAGGCAGAAGCTGCAATGTTAAAATGGTTCCCAAAATTTTTGACAGTTGAACAGGGCAATCACATACATGTTGACTCAGATGTAAGTCCAATTGTTTTCAATGAGGCTTTCTCCCAGGCCAGCTAAATGCTTAGCATAATTTCATCAAGTGCATGAGGACATAAAAGGAACTGTAATGAAGAGATGACATTTAATATACAGCAAATGAATATAAATACTTTCAACATTCACTCCCCCCCCCCCGAATGCTATTCTCTTTGTTGTCACACATTCTTTTCTTTTTCTGTCTTCACACTCAGATTTCCACTTTTACTGGCATGACTTCTGTTCTTTTAACAGCTGCAAAACAAAAATGCAACAAGTGACTTTTCCCAAACATGATAGAAAAAGCATCACCCATTGAATTCCTGCAACTTGACTTCACACAGGATAGTTTTCTCCAGTTGCTTCAGCTGTTGACAAGTTATGATAGCGGAGGTGCATTGTTGTAATAACTCAAAAAAGAAAGAAAGGTAAGAGTGTTAAAATCTTGAAATATATAGTTCAAGCTCCGGTTGTCAGCCTGACTCAGTGTGTTGATAAGGAGAAATAACAATTAATACGAAGGCATGTTAATGAATAGGAGATAGCTTATAGGTGTGCCAGTTCACTTCCTTGTATTTTGTCACAGCTCATAAAGATAAACAATATTAGGAATTCAGTTGCTAAATGTTCAGTAGTAAGTAACCTTTCCCTGGCATCCTGTCAACTTCAGATAACATTTGTGCTGCTAAGGGAAACTTAGGGAGGTATTTAACTATGTTTTACTTAGAGTAGACCCATTGAAATTAATAAGCTTGACTAAGTTGTCCTCATTAATTTCAGCAGATTTATTCGGAGTAAAACATAGTTGAATACCACACTTAATCGTCATCCAGTTCATGTTGCAGATGTGTATATGAGCTTCACTAACTTTCCACATTGAAAAATATTTTTCAGATGCACCTATCTTGCAGAACAGGTGATAAATAGCACCATTAGATGTCCAGATGGTTTTAATTAAATGTATTTAACTATTGTTTGTCTCTGCATAATGAGGAAAATGGCCCTTACATTAGTCTCTCCCTCCCTCCTTCCCTTCCTCTCTCTCTGATTCAGTTCTCCGTGTAGTAACTTGGGAACCACAGGTGTGACTTCAGAAGTAAGGAAGAAACACAATGAAAGAGCAGGAGTTCTTAGAAGCAAAATGAAAAGAAGCTTCTACATACAATATTGTTCTTTTCAGAAAACACACACAGAAGTGCTGCAGGGTGTTTTTGTCATGCTGCTGCTTTATACATCAGGAATCAGTGGACACGAAGCCTGTCAAACTTTCCTAGCACAATCTTCTGAAAAAACAAGAAACTTCTTGCTTCCTGTGAAGGAAACAAGGAAGTAGTAGAGCACATGTAAAGTCCTTAATCCTCAGCATCTCCAAGTGGACCTGGGAGAGATAGGCCTGAGACCCCACAGAGTCACCACCAATCAGTGCCAACATTACTGAGCTAAAAGGACCAATGGTCTGAGTCAGTATAATGTGGCTTCCTGTGTTCTTTTGTTCTTTTGGTGAAGAACTGAGTCAGCAACTCCTTGGGTCAGGCAGTCTCTGATATGCAAGCAATAGCTCAAACCTTTTTATTTATTTAGGAGTTCAACTTGGTTCAGCCCTGAGCATGATCCAAAGCTCTGCAATGTGCATACTGAACTTCCTGCAGACGGGAGATGCTCATGTCTTTTCTGTAGTGAGGTAATAGTAAAGGTAAAGGGACCCCTGACCATTATTTCCAGTCGTGACCGACTCTGGGGTTGCAGCGCTCATCTCGCTTTATTGGCTGAGGGAGCCGGCGTACAGCTTCTGGGTCATGTGGCCAGCATGACTAAGCCGCTTCTGGCGAACCAGAGCAGCACACGGAAACGCTGTTTACCTTCCCGCCGGAGCAGTACCTATTTATCTACTTGCACTTTGATGTGCTTTCAAACTGCTAGGTTGGCAGGAGCAGGGACCAAGCAACGGGAGCTCACCCCGTCGCGGGGATTTGAACTGCTGACCTTCCGATCGGCAAGTCCTAGGCTCTGTGGTTTAACCCACAGCGCCACCTGCGTCCCTAGTGAGGTAATACTCTGTACTAAATAGCCATTCCCATTACCACATGACGGGAGGATAAAAGTTCATATTCAGTCAATTCTGATAGCTTGTCCAGCACAAGGATCCTGCTTTGTATAGCCAAATAATTTTCATGTGTGGGATGGGTCAGAAATGAGAGCAGCAACTACACTGCCGCCTACATGTGTGAGATGGGAGTAATGGCAGCATATTGGATATGGGTCGAAGAAATGTTGGTCTAGGAATATGATTTGACACAGAAAGTCTTTGCCCCTGCTTTGCACATGTCAAAATCTCTACAGTGGTACCTCAGGTTACATATGCTTCAGGTTACAGACTCTGCTAACCCAGAAATAGTACCTCAGGTTAAGAACTTTGCTTCAGGATGAGAACAGAAATCATGCTCTGGCGGCACGGCGGCAGCAGGAGGCCCCATTAGCTAAAGTGGTGCTTCAGGTTAAGAACAGTTTCAGGTTAAGTACGGACCTCCGGAACGAATTAAGTAAACCTGAGGTACCACTGTATTACCCTACAGATACAACAGATATGATTACGTCTCCACTCTAGGGCAGTCCCTGTGCATTTCAAATGCTCTCAGGCACAGGGTCCCAGTTGTCCCTCTCTTCCCATTTTTCCATTCATCCCATTACATCCCATACATCCCACATCAAAAGGATATTGGGGTCTCTCCTGTATCTTTCTACAATTGGTTGAAAGAGAGTCTCTTTGTGGGTGCAAAGTTTGATCACATAAAAGCTGCACCTACAGCAATTCCCTTTTGCTATGGGGGCCTACTGGGAAGAAAAAACAACAATAGCTGACCCCCCATCTTGAGAATTGCACAAACCAGCTGTTAATTAGGAATCAACGAAGCAGTCCACTCTGGTTCCTTTGTTTTACCAGTCTTAAGTTCAGTTTGCCACATTTCCACATCAAATTTTGCAATTTTTTATTTTAAAAAAGTCCTAATGAAAATCCACCAGCATTTTAGTGAAAATGTCTCATGTTAGACACCTTTTTGCAAGACTCTTTCCCTACTATTATGCATTTGAATGTTCTTTTTCACTATTATATGCATTTTTATGAACATTTCTCCCTAATAATACACATATCTGTACACATTTTTGTTGGGACCACTGCATCACAAAATTCAGAAAAGTGCAAATGTAAATTATACTCATGCCTCAGTTCTTGGATGCAAATTAGGTAGATTTGCATTAAGATAGGAACAAAACCAAATTTCTCCTCCATCCCTAGCTATTACCCACATGTTCCGTGATAGGTGGAGAACAGATGGTGACAAATGAAGTCTTCTGGCATTCATCTGTGTTTGCTTCTCTTGGCTGAATGAATGCTTCAGCTTCAAGCACTACCCAGCTATGCTTCACTTGTATGTTTATAATGTCCCATTGAAATACAGCCATTAAAAAAAAAAAGCTTTGCCTCTTTAAGAATGTATAATTATTTATGACAGCAAACCGGCTAGAAGAAGCACTTCTAGATTAATTAACAGTGACCCATAATTAAACACAGCAGTACTTTAGAGAAGCAACAGTCCCTTGATAGCATTGCTTTTGCTATAATGAGTGTTTATCATCCTTGTTTGCTTTCACAGTGGTAGTTATCAAGTTTAGTTACCAGGTTTTTTTAATTGTGGAAATATGGATAAGGTACTGTAAAAATACCCAGGATTTACAGATAGCTCTCAGTGTATCAATTCCATCAGAGAAACATTCATGCGGCCCATTCCTGTCTTTATTTGCAAGTAAATAATTCCCACTAAATTCAGTTGAGTTTATTCCCATATGAGATGGTGTTGTTCATATCAATGTGCTGCCAAAACTTCCAGTGGCTGTCATGGGAAGTTGTTTTGTGTGTGTATATACATTTTAATGAAGTGTAGGTGTTTTGTATGGGCTTTTCTAATGGTATGATGTGTTTATGTTTATGTTTTAAAATGTGCTGTTAAGTCTATTGTGAAAAAGAAGATTAGCAGTCTTTTCAGAAAGTTGCTGTATATCTTAAGTTTATTAAAGTTAGCAATATGGAAATTTTGCAAAATATGTTATCAGTTTTTGGTCAATTTTAATGCACTTACAATCTCATTGGCAAAGTTTGATGAGAGAGTGCTGGTGCGAAGTAATTTTGTGCAAACACACATTAATTTAGTAATATGCTAAGTAGTAGATTATTCTGTTCTGAATATGTACTGGGTAACTAATAATCAAATCTTGTTTCTGCCAGGTGGTATTTCAGTATTGGGCTCAATGCTTTTAAGCATTCTTCAAAAACTTTGATTCCATTTCTCTGCCTTTCCTAGTGACCATGATTATGTTTATCTATTTTGTTAATTATCCTTTAATAATGGGTATCTTGGCTACAGAGCAAGTACAAGGCTTTCAGAGAACATTCAGTCCTCCTCGAAAATCCATTCATTGTCGTTGCAGAGGTGATGTTGCATTGAGAATTCCTGCAGTGTGTAAAAGAACAGAATCTCCTAAAGAACAGAAAACTTAGTCTTTTCATCCTCTCATGTTGTGATTTTTACATGGCTTAATTATGGTTGGAGTTGCACGTTGTTCCCAGTATTTATGAAAGAAGAAATATCACCATAGCTATAGTGCTGTTGGTATTCTCATGTGTAGCTCAGAGTAAATCCAGAATTCCATTGTTCAAGATGGCTAATTTCCTGGCACAAATTTCTCTCTTTATTTCCAGCAGGCTGGAAGAAATATTTGTTCAGAAAACATAAATCTATATTCCTAAAGACTGTAAAGAAATAAAAATAAAAAACAGGCAGCAGGGTAGGTCAATTTGGGGTCCCAACAGCAGCGGCTTTGTAATCCTTGCCACAAGTAGATCAAAGAGGGCGATCTTTGTTTTTTTCTGCCATTGTTTAAATCCCAAGTAAAAATAGAACTCTGACCAGGTTCAAATGAAGGTTGTTCTGAGAGCAACTTGTTCCTGCAGCGCTAGGAAAGTTTCTTGCCGCCAGTGAATCTCACAGTGTGAAGCCTAACCAGGGCAAACAAAGATATGCAAGAGAATGAAAAGACCAATCCCATCATTATCCCTGCTTTTCTGGAAGACGTGTAACCTCTTTTTAACCAAATAAAGATAACCGTACCCTGGCACAAATATAGGATAGGTAAATGTTACAATAGGTCCAACTATCATTATGGAATGGAATGCTGAAGTGTAGAAGAAAATACTTAGCATTAACAGTATTGCAAATTTTGTTCAGCTTCAGGCTGCAGAATGCATTCCTCTTACTTTCCTGTCTCTGCCCATGAAACCTTCTTTTCCCTCCCCACCCCCTCCTAATCTAATTTGGAATTGGATGCTCCAAGTTGTGACAGCTACAGAACTTTCCTGCTGAGTCATGACATTGCTTGCTCAGACATTGCTAAAGCAGCCTTTTCATGGTTTGGTTTGTTTGTTTTTAAGGGAAAGGCTCCGCACCGTCAGCTTGCTGAAAGGATGTTCGCTAGCTATGATTGCACCTCACCAAAGTAATGGGCTCTCCTACTGCCGTCATTTGCCGATGCTTCTTGATGTGACATAGGCCACATGACTGGGATGTCCAAATGGCAAGTGTTGACAGGTAATGGTCACTAGAAGAAGGCTTCCGTTGTTTATCATGGTGCTACTGAAAGTCTACTGGGAGCTGACAGATGCCACTCCAGAAGGTTAATAAGATGAAGGCAGCTCCTCCAGCTGGACCATAAGAGGGATTATGTCTGAGCAGCAGATAAACAGCTTATTCCAGAAACAGACACTGCTTTTTTTTCTTCTTGTTTAAACTTCGTCACTCTTCTCCGAATTCTCACTCCAGTTCTACTTTCATTCTCTCTGGGTTACAGGGGTGAGCTTGAGAATTTGCTCAGGTTTTCTGCATCCACACCTGTTATTACACATCAGGCCAGAGAGCATTCTAAACGACTTGGGGTTTGGCAACCCCTTTCGGGGGGTGGGGGGTGGGAAACGCAGCTAGTAGGAAGTTTTGTTCCTAAAGTCAGTCCAACGTAAATTCTGTTTCCTGAATAACCAGCCTTGAACATTGTGAATGATAAAAAAGCAGCATGCATCTGAAAAGTGGATTAATATTTCTTATAATTTGGCTCGCGCTCCAAGTTCAAGGAAGCAAAGGTGAGTATATCTTAAAGTATCTTGATGCTTCAGTTGGGGGTGGGGAGGCAGGGGGTTTAGCTGAGAGGAACAATTGCCAAATTTACTGTGCGAATGTGTTTTTCACTCCAGATTTGGGCATGCTTTCATTGAAGAGTAATTTTTGCTATAGGATTTGTTATTCCTATTCACTACCGCTGTATTGCAGAAACATTTTGTGCTACCCTTCATAAAAATTCCTAGTATGCCTGATTCAGTCAAATTAGCCTCTGTCGATGATGCACTTCGCTTTAGACCTTTTAGCAAGACACATATAATCTCAAAACCAAAAAAGGCAATAAGTGTGAAGAGGTAAGTATGGATTTCTGCTGAAAATGTTTAATCCAGCTAAAGTTGGTCATTTAAGTTAGTTGCAAATTCACTACCAACTTTTCCTTTTAGTTTCAGTGAGGCTAAATTATAAATAACTTTTGGGTGAATAATGTGATTCCATTTCATTTTAAGAGAAACTGCTATAGTTCAAATTGCAGATGTACTTGCCATCAAGGTGTTTATGTGTTAATGATAATGCTGTACAGGGATTAAAAACATTATTTAAGTGTTTGCTGAGAAAGGCATGAACTAACAATGATAATAAAATGGTACATACTACTTTTGCAGTGAATTAATTTTAAAAAACAAACAAATAAAGTCTCACTTTGTTTTAGAATGGAGTCCTAATATAAGCAAAGGCATTTAGTCTACATCAGAACTGGGCTATCTTCCTTCTGAATCCTTCCTTCACTTCCTTCTGAAGTGAAAAGTTCACATGCTTTGAATTTTGTGTAACAGAAACAGCATTGTCACTGTTACGTTTCCCTTTTTCTTTCTAGACAGAAAACAGCAATTGGATGGGGGATTTTGTTATTATTTAGTAGTTCATTTGGTGTACTGATTTTCTTTCATTTTTAATAAATAGATAAATTCACATTGCTATGATTGGATTTTTTTTAAATGCAAGGATTCAGTCCACGTTCCAACTCTGGGTTTGTCCAACATATTTCCATGAAAAGTGAAGTACAAAAAATGAGTGGATTTTAGACTGCCTCACTCATTATTGAATAACTTCATACATATACCAGACATCTCCATTGTGCAGGGAAACGTCAAACAGGATTCAGGATCAAATCTATTTTTATTGGATTGTCAAAATGAGTAGGGATAGATTAATGACAGTGTGTTCCCAATACTGTTTTGAAATAATGTCTCTAGATGAAACAATGCAGTCATTTTTCTGCTATTTTTCTTAAGCTGCCTGATAATAGGAAGTATAATCATTCACTAACGTACTCAAATAGCTGTAGCAAACACTGATCAGAATCAACATTGAGAATATTTGTCTAGAGAAAAATATAATTTAGCTAAGTAGTAGTACCACTTACAGTTGTCTTTTGAAACCATTGTTTGTTATTCCATCTTTCATTTTCACAATCCAGTTAATATAATCCTTTAATACTGTTTTAAAAATTGGGACACCTGGATGCTAGAGAAAAGTGAATGTTTATCTGCAGCAAGAGCTATAAGCAAAATGTGGACAGAGATTCACTGCTCTTGCATTGAATGAACCTTTTAAAGCAATTAAAACAAACTTATTTGACAGATTGTCAATTAACAAGGGTATGAATCTTGTAGCCTTTTTTAAAAAAAAGAAATTTATTATACGGAAATATATGTTTGTTCTTATATAATTCTTGAGGATTTCAACCCGTCTGAAATTAGGAGTTACTGGATGACATTATAGGAAAAAGAAAGTGACTATCTGAAACTTCCTGATAGAGATTATGAATTATTTCCCCAAGAAGTCGTCATTTGGAGGATAAGGCACAAGGCAACTACTGGGTCAGGAGGGGACAGGAAAAGGATTAAATAATAAAATCTCTTTTTTCTTATACTTTGAACCTGCACCAGACAGCTTAACTCAAGATTATTTCTGTGCATAGGGGCTATGACAGATCAGAAGATTTATCTTAAACAGTGCTGGTATTTGTCAGTTTGTGTTATAGTCTTCCCAATGTGATTTCCCCCTCCCCATTTTTCATTTTTGGAAGTATGGCATGAAAATGCATGCACATATTTTGATACCCCTACCCTACCCGCTTGATACTAGAGTCTTGTGGCACCTCAAAGACTAACAAATTTATCATAGCATAAACTTTCATGTCCACAAAGCAGTCCACAAAGGCTTGTATCATAATGAATTTGTTAAATGGCAATCCTAATTCCACAGACCCAGGGAGTAAGCCTCGTTGAATTCAATAGGACTTATTTCTGAGTCGAAATGGTTAGGACCACACTGTTAGGCTTTGTTGTTTTGGGTGCAGCAGGCTAACATGGCTAGCCTCTAGAAATTTGGGCAGATATATATTTTATTTAAATGTACTGCCAGAAAGTTGTCATTATACCTGGACAGAGATTAACACTATGAGAGTTGCATTAGGAAACTTCAATTATTTGTTCGGATGAAAGGACCGCTTTGATACTGGGCTCATCATTTTCTTGCTTGAGTAAAGACAGGGACAGCAATTATGCAGCTGCCCCAGAGCACATTGTGATGTAGGTTCTCCTCATCCAACTATCTTTTGGAAACTTTCCACAACAGTAATGTCATCTTCCAGGAAGGTCTGTCATGTTAGATTCTACACTGGAATGTGGACAGTCATGGCATAGCAGCTTACTGTGATGGTGTGTATACGGGCCTACTCTTGACATAGCAATCTAAGCCACATCCTAGAATTCAGTTTCTAATCTTGGCTCTACCTCTGTTTTTCAGCAACTATTAGCTTTGATAATGGGTCTCAGACACGAAACACCATTTCAGAATGAATCCGATACCCAAATGAAAGGCAGATGCAAGACATTCTGTCATACATGGACAAAGTGCTACAAAAGCATTAATTTGACTTATATAATGACTTCCTACTTATATTTAAATAACTTTATTATCCTTGCAACAAAATTCCCCCATGACACAATTGAAATAGTATATCTTCATGGTTTGAAGGTGCAACTTCAAGAACATTCCAAATATCAATGCACAGGTATAAAGAACAAACTATAATAATAATAATCGTAAGTCTTCTTGTTAGAGAATTAGAGGGAAATACACCCAATGTTAGGAGGAGACTTCCAGATGATTTGACCCACATCAGGAATATAGGAAGCTGCTGATTACCAAGCCCAAATCCATTGCTCCATCTAGCTTAGTTTTGTCCTTACAGTGATTTGCATCAGTTCCCCAGAGCTTCAAGCAGAGCCCTTTCTCAACCTGCAGTTGCCAGAGATTGAACCTGGGTCTTTCTGCCTGCTAGCCACGTGCTGTGCCACTGACCTATGGTACTTCCTCATCCTTTCTTAGCACAGTAAAGCTATTTGGAATTTCCTCTTCGGGCTCCATGAATATTAGGCATAATTCCAATCGTTGTTCAGACATATTCTTAAGCTGGCAACACACATACATCCCTCCTTAGCAGAATTCTAGTCATTTTCCTTCCACACCCTGAACTACAAATACAAGATGCATGATCATTCTTGTCACAATATTATTGACTCCTTTTGTTGTACATGAAAATTATGTCATGGTGAAATGTTGCTGAAAGCATTAAAACAACCCTATATTGCATTTAATTGGGTCATCCACATGTGAATGTACTATCTCTTGATGGTGTTTCATCCCTTGGTGACTTATCACACACTGTGTTGCCTTTGCTGAAACAGTGCAATATTGTTGAATGGCATCAAAGCATAATTCACACATCCATGTTATCATCACATGATTCAGGAGTTACTCGGTGAGTCATATGAATGTGTGGACATGTTCTCTGTCTAAATTACTTACACATTGAGATCAAGTACCTCTACATTGTGTCCTTTCCTTTTCAGAAAAGAATACGAGGATCATGTGGTTCATGGAAGCCTAATGTGAGTTTTAGGTCAGAGATAAATATTCACCAGTTTATTCAGACAGGCGCACAAAAGCTTTCTATGTGCTTTGAGAAATCATTCTAATTACTTCTGGCTTTCCACTTCCCCTCCTGACGGCCTCAGCAGTGACTAGCAACTGTTAAAGATCTCTGTTTATATAACTGACCTCAAGAAGAAGGTTAAAAATATCTGTACCAAGAGGCCCTCATCACAATTTTTCTTTTGTTTATGCAAGGCTACAAGCTTTTGAGTGCTCAACGCCATTCCACAAGTTAAATTTTCTGTTCACAGTGGAAATGCTATAGGCAGTTGTATTGGTTGTATTAAACACATGCAACCTGTTCTCTAACACAAGACCTGGGAGTGACCTTTTTGCATTATTGAAGTATTACTTATAAATATGACATAGGGATAAACTAGTCATCATGATAGATATGCTTGTAATATTTATTGTATACCATCCATCTGTGTCCAAACTATTATGTTTTAAGATCAGGAGGGGGAAGCCTTTTGCCTACTTCTGAAAGAAGATATATACAATGAAGTGTTTGAATTGACTGTGTTGGTCAGTTAGATTAGATAGAGGCATTGCATGCTTGACTCTTGATAGCATGGTGACTAGTGTCTTATTCCTCTGAGACACGTAGACTTGATAATAACAGGGAAATTGGGGGGGAGAGAACTCTGGAGTGCGAGAACAAGGCAACTAATGCTAATAACAATAATGATCCAATACAATAATGTACAATAATGATCCAAATCAATAGGCCCAAATTAATATTGAGTAGTACTGTACTCTTGGCAGGAAGCTCACTCTATTGTAGTCTGTGGTCTGGTGTTTTCTTTTTAATTTCATAATTTTACTGTCACTTCAAACCGGTCAGAAGAGCATTGCAATCTGTATGCTGTTCAGTTGCCTGTGTGTTCATATGGATGCATTTGCATTTGTGTGCACTGGAGACAAGCTCCATCTACTCCCCCAGGATGGTCATGTGCCCATATTTACAGAGGACAATTCTAGCCCAAGCCTGGTTTAAAGACAAAGAACCATAAAGAGAGACATTGAAGTTTCTCATCAACAGATTGATGAGCTTACAGATCACCTGATCACAGTCTTCCCAATATGGTGTCATGTGCTGAGTTTCTATTTAGAACAATAATTTACAGGAATCATTTCTAAACTAATTTGTATCTATCCTTTTCAGTTAACACATGCAAATTTAATGTCTTTGCCTCCTCTTTTTTGGTGATGTGCAAGTGGCCAGCCTACAATCCCTATTCTGAGTCACTTCTGTAGACTCTGTGGCAGGGGTGAGTGAATCGATGGATTGGGGTTTATTTGTTTCTCTTTTTTCCCATTTTAAGTTTAGTTCTCCACATTTCCACATCCATTTGCAAATTCTTCTTTTTTAATTCCTCGTGAAAATTCATAAGCGTTTTAGTGTGAATTTCTCCTAATACACACAGTTCTATATGGAATTTTGCCTAACATTTTTATGCAAAGCAATAATACAGTTTTATGGTATCTTCATTAAGGTATGCAACCTTTTTGTGCAATCTTTGCCGTAGAGTATGCATTTTTGTAAGCATTACTTGACTGGAAAACTCACTCGCTTGCAAAATACAGAGAAGTGTAGATTTCTAAGGCTGTTTATCTTTCAGTTCCTGTATTGCACATTAGGTAGGTTCACCTTTAAATGCAAACTCAGTTGAATATCCCTCCCATCTCTACACTGAGGAAGGAGCTGGTCACTGAAGAATGGTACCCCTAGGAACTCAAGTGAGCAATTTATTAAGAAGGCATTTTGAAAAGGCACAGAAGGGGACCAAAAAGGCACCGCCATTTTTGAGGGGCAAGTACCAAAATGAAAACTGTTGTTGGTAGACAGTGTGTTTTAATGTCCCTTCAACTGCTGTTTTTTTTCTGAATTTTAAAGTATTTATTATTAAGAATAACTTATTATTTGTCCCACCTCTCTTAAAAGGTATTCCAAGTGGTTTAGTGCATGAGTCTGTGTTATGTTTTTCTTCAAAGAACCAGCCAGCTCTTTCCAACTCAGCTCCTTTCTTATTTTCCCTAGAGGACCAAATCCTACTTTGAACTAGTCTTCACACTCTTTCATAGTATAAGTTTGGAACTGCCTTATAAAGAGGCAAAATGTTAATGGTAAGGTCAAGGCATGTAATGGGGGTGATGGCATTTATATAGAGCCTGTATAGCTCTATACATTTGTTGCGCTTACTGTTGGTATTTTAAATAGTAAGATTCCCTAAGGGCCAGCTGCTTTAGTACATCCAGTTGAGAGCTGATGAATGGCTGCGAAACCAAACTTTTAGCAAGCAGTAGAAGGGAGCAGAATTAGTCCTACTCTAGCAGCTTCAAATACACAGCCAAAGCTCTACACAAGCAGGAGCTACCCTTTTAACTTGTATTATAAGGAAGGGAAAGTTCTGAACGTGAATATTCCTCCCCCTTTATTGAACTGAATGGGAAATTCTGCTACTGGAAAAATTTGCTCAAGTTGTATAGTATGTGAGTGATACGTCTTTCTTATTCAGCTGGCAGACTCAAGTATTATTTCTTTGTTCTGACTGTATTGCAATGTTCATTCTTGATTGGATTTGCCCATCTGCCACATTTAAATACTGATCTGTATTTAATTATTAAAGCTCCCTTTCCATCATTAGTTTTGCCTGGTAATTTAAATACAAGCAGTGCAGCAGCTGAAAATGTAATTCTTGTTCTTAGCTTGCTTAGCAGCATATATAAGAAAGCTAATAAAATTATCCACTTGATAATTTTTGGAAGGGGAAGTTGTCATCCAATACTGCTTTTGTCTCTGAATTTATGCAACTTTTCCCATTAGTAATTGGTCTACAGTGGTACCTCGGGTTAAGTACTTAATTCGTACCGGAGGTCCGTTCTTAAACTGAAACTGTTCTTAACCTGAAGCACCACTTTAGCTAATGGGGCCTCAGGCTGCCACCACACGATTTCTGTTCTCATCCTGAAGCAAAGTTCTTAACCCGAGGTACTATTTCTGGGTTTGCGGAGTCTGTAACCTGAAGCGTATGTAACCTGAAGCGTATGTAACCCAAGGTACCACTGTACTCTGAAGGCAGTATGCCTTGCTAATCAATCAGGCAGTCCTGCCTGCATTTTGAAAGTATCTTATGGGACAGAAATAATTTGCTTTTCATAGCTTTCCAGCATTGGGCTGACCTTCAGGATATTATTGCCCCTTCCTCCAAAATTATTCAAATTTCAGCAGGTTTGTTTTATGCGATCACCTACAGCTGTTTGGTCCACATTCTACATTTTGTTAGTCTTCTATTTTACATAACTATATTATTTATGCTTTTTGCTATGGGCAGCTGTGACAGTGCCCCTCAACTGAATCCACTATTTGTCAATCAATTTGTCATCAACCAATGAAATGATCTAGTGTTTGATGCTATCAAGTGCTGCCATGAATAGGGCACCAACATTGAGGGCTAGCTTGTTCCAGGAGGACTGTCAAAAGAATTTAGGTGGCATGGCAAGGGGAAAGAGTTGTTAATAGAAAGAATAGTGCCTCAAAGACGTACCAGTGAGTCAACATTTGCACAGATTTGTGAATAAGAAAAATGTTACATAAATGTTAAGTGATAATGAAAGGTCAGCGGTGTGTGAGACAGATGTCTGCCTATCTACAATTGAATTATAATTGGGGAGGGGGTAGAATATTTCCACAGCTGTCTTCACAGTACAGAAATCAGGAAATGCCTTTGCAAATAACCAGAACTAAGTAAAAGGGCAAAATTATCATGCTTAGCCAATATGTCACATGCAGATACAACGCTGATAATAGCATAAAATATTTGTTATATGTGGCAAATCTGAGGCTGGAGATTAGCTATCCATGCTTCTGAGGTTATTTGAAAATATATGTATTGACAAACTCATATATGTAGTGCTTCTAAAGAGCGAGAAGCTGGATGGAGCCCAAGACTGACAAGTCCTGCCATTAGCTGTGGTAGGACTGAAGTAGAACACAACATGGTTACTCAACAATGCAGGATACTCAAAAGCACTTCTTAAAACTGTTACTTTACATATTCTGAATTGGCCATAACATTAAAAATGGATTCTAGGGCCAAATCCTTTCACAAATTACTAAAGCATGCTTACACCCGGCACAATTGAACAGCAGCCTCTCTTACTGAGAGAGGGAACTAAGCTGTTCCACCAAGTGAATGTTTTAAAGTGAGTGGGTGGGGTGGAGGATAAATGGGAAATCCTTCTCAGACTTGGATTTTAATCCAAGATGGAGGATACTTTGGGGCTTATGATACCATGCACCAGCCAGTGTGGTGTAGTGGTTAAGAGCGGTGGACTCGTAATCTGGGGAACTGGGTTCGCATCTCCACTCCTCCACATGCAGCTGCTGGGTGACCTTGGGCCAGTCACACTTCTCTGAAGTCTCTCAGCCCCACTCACCTCACAGAGTGTTTGTTGTGGGGCAGGAAGGGAAAGGAGAATGTTAGCCGCTTTGAGACTCCTTCGGGTAGTGATAAAGCAGGATATCAAATCCAAACTCTTCTTTCCTGTTCTTTGAGCTGCCAACGTTTCCTTCTTGGGACAAGCTAGGTGAGCTCCATCAACACCCCTACATTCTTGCCCTGCTTGTGGACTTCCAAACAGTTGGCCACTCTCAGACATGAATCTATATGGTCCGATTCAGCAAGACAAATTCATATATCCTTGTCCTGAATTTTCACACGATGTATATATGTGCTCAGTGTGAACAGATTAGCTATTTAATCCTGGAATACTCCTCTTTGTCACAAGCAATTGAATGGGAGGTTGCTGGTCCAGCACTGTGTTTTACAGCAAGGCCCTTTGCTCCTTTCTGGTGTTTGAATTGTATTTCTTTAGTTGAATATAGAGAGCAGCCTTATGCAGAGTCAGGCCAGCTATGCACCTTGCCACAGTTCAGAGAATGGTTAAGAGTCAAGACACACGGTGAGTTCTGCTACTATGCATTTTGCCCTCCCCAGGGAGAAAGCAGAACTACACCTTTAAAAATGATTTGGTTGGCTGTGGTATCAGGTGCAAATGGGAATGGATCGTCAACACCCTACTAATCAACTTCTGTTGACTTTTTAAAAAAGAGAGAACAGGTATATCACAGTTCACCTGTCAAGGATTTAGAATTATGTGAAGCTAGGATGAGTCAAGCTTAATCGCCTACAGAAGGAAAGGAAGGGAATTCATAGTAGTACAAGTAATTTTCATGTCACAGGACTTCTTAAAGGATATATTGGTACTGAGCAGCTATAGAACTTGGCAAGTGAGATATTTTAAAAGGTGCTCAATGTGATGGCCTGCATTTTGTTGGTTTTGCTCTTTGGTGGAAAAAAAGGTATGTAATTACTAGTAACTATATCTATGTAAGTAAGATATAGGGGAGGAGCTGGTGAACAATGATCTTTCCAAGTGTGGAGAGCTTGAAGACACGGGATATTGGGTTTATCGATTTATAGTTTAGAAATGGATTACAGGGGAGATACAATTACCTCACAAAGCAGGCGAATGTGTTTTCGTCTTTCTATGAATCCTTTCTCTGGCTTACTTCCCCCTGGTCTGGGAGGGGAGGGCCTTGACTGTGCCTAGTGATGAAAAGTACATGAAAGATCATGTGAGAGCAAGTATGTGCGGTGTTCACAAAAGTGATGGGAAATGAAACCTCTGGATGCTTCCTTTTTGTCCTTAACAGCAAATATTTATGCCATCTGCAAGGGACTGTCTTTGTTTAGGCCAAAGTTTCCCAAACATAGGTCTCCAGCTGTTTTTGTACAGCACCTATCATCCCTAGCTAGCAGGACCAGTGGTCAGGAATGATGGGAAATGTAGTCCCAAAACAGCTGTAGACCCAAGTTTGGGAAACCCCGATTTAGGCATTTTTAAGGGGAACCAACCCCAAAGAGACTTGCATTTGCACCATTTAAAGGTGTCAAAATGTAAGCACCAGTTAGGAAGGTTGAGGCTCCTAATTATTCATTTGCAGTTGTGGCTTTACCTGCCCTACACCTAACATCATGTGGGCATGGCTGGCTAAAAACAGCTTTCTGAGCAAAAGTAGAACCCCTGATGGGCATAATTTAGCCTGCAGGCCAGAAATCCCTCACTCCTGCAGTGGAGTGTTTGATGGGGACTAGGAAGGCCTGAGTTCAAATTTCACAATGTGTTAGTGAAAAACAGATCTTGAATGAAAAATAATAGATTTGTTTACTGGGCCCAGGAAAAAACAACAACCCAGCATGTGAACTACATTGTGTTGTCACTTTAATGAGGCAATCTGAGACAGTTGTGTCAGGCACCAAGCACCATTCCTCCCACTTGCTTGCTTCACTGCCTGTACCAGCCATACTCTACCCATCTCTGTCCACCCACCTTGTGAGGCTTTCTGTCTCCCTGTCTCATTCTGAAGAAGGACCAGAGGTTTTACCATGATTGAGGAAGGGAGGAGAGAGGGGGGGACTGCCAGTACTGATGGCAAATTAGCAATACAGTGGTACCTCTGGTTACGAAATTAATTTGTTCCGGAGGTCCGCTCTTAACCTGAGATACCACTTTAGCTAATGGGGCTTCCCGCTGCCACCGCGCAATTTCTGTTCTCATCCTGAGGTAAATTTCTTAACCCAATGTACTCCTTCCCAGTTAGCAGAGTCTGTAACCCAAAGTGTTTGTAACCCGAGGTGTTTGTAATCCGAGGGGCAACTGTATAAGAAACCAGCAGTGCAGTGAGGTAATTTTAGATCCTGGACTTAATGGTTGTGTCCATGTGCAGTACACCAGTTGTAAAGCACATGTTTAAGACTTCTCATCTGCCACCCCGCACTTGACCCAGTCTATGATTGCAACAGCCTCTACGTTCCTGATAGATTCAAACCAAAACACCAACCAAAAATAGCATGGCAACTCTGTTTAAAAAAGAAATAATCTGAAAACGAACAATTTCTATACTTCACACTCACTTAAACCATAATGTCATCTCCACAACAGGAGTGAAATGGAGTTTGCTGTGTCTCAGGAAAAGAAGTAGGAGAAAAGTGCAATCCCTTATGCCAGCCCTACATGTTGCTGTGCCCATTCTGCATGCTGGATCGCAGAATGAACAAATAACAACTAACCAAATAAAAATAAGAACTTTTGTGAATCAATTTAGGCCAGTGCTGGCTGGGGCTGATAGGTTCAGTATATCTGTGGGGTTTCAGGTTGGGAAAGAATAGATAGAAGTTTACAGCAAAATCAAGGTTTTATTTTCCCCGCCCCTTCCTTAGAATTGTAGAGTTGAAAGGGTCGTCTTGTCCAACCCCCTGCAATGCAGGAATCATTTTGCCCAATATGGAACTCGAACCCAAGACTCTGAGATTAAGAGTCTCAGGCCAACTGAACTATCAAGAAGTTGTTCCATACATGCTTCACATTTGTGCCTTATGATTGAAAGTTTTTGTATAGTGCTGCTTTTCCACTTTGGCAGTGCCTTAGTTCATGCAAGGTTGTTTGTTGTTGTTATTGTTTACAAGCCCCTGTCAAAGCCTTCCCAATTATTGAATATCTCGTGTGGTTCTCCTTCTTAGGTGTGCTGTTTCGGCAAACTGTTTTATTTGTGTTTGATGCTCATTTTGCCTGGTCACAGGTTAGTGAAAAACAAATGATTGTTGATAGAAATGGAGCTGAGAAATATGGCAGAACCACATTGCTGTCTTCTCTTTCCTTGTTGTCAGTAAGATATTAGAAGCTCAGTGTGTGTGTGTGTGTGTGTGTGTGTGTGTGTGTGTGTGTGTGCGCGCGCGCCCTGCCCTTACAACCAACACTAAGATTTGCGCAAAAGAATAGTTCTGGACCAGACTCATATTATCCAGGTGTTTTACTCTCTGTGTGGAAGAGCACTTGTCTAAATGGTCTTAAAACGTACTGGAATAACTGTTCCCAGCTTGTGTGTTTTGAAAAAGACATCCATTGGAATGTTAATTAAGAAATTATGCAACAGTCCAATGCACAAAGGAAGCTACTTTTTCTCTGACATATTACCGGAAGTGTCACTCCCCCCAATTTTTTTCCTGTCAGTTCAGATTCAATTCATTCAATTCCAAATCATCACAATGAAGCATATATTCTCTCTTATTTTCTTTTCATCTATCTAACAACCACTGACATAATAATGAATGTTTACGGCTTTGCTTGAAGCTATATTCTTCATTTCAGAGAGTAAGAGAAAACTATAGACGTAGATCATTCCTGCTACGTGGAAACTTGTCATGCTCCACTAAATATTTAGCTCTTAGTTTTCCTAATATTCTTATTTTCTTGTAAGCTTGATTCTCTTGAAAGACATTTGATTCCTTTTCTCTGCCCCTTACTGAATTTGAACTATTTCCAAATGCAATTACCATCTACAGTCAATTCATTGGTATCTAAGTTAGCTACACACATATTGTTGGCCTCCTAGACAAATATTTTCTGCCTCAGAAAGTTTTCCAATTATCTACACATTTTACCATTTCCTTTTCATGGAAGGTCTTTAAACAAATATTGGGATGCTATTTACCTTTCCTTCTTTTAGGTTGCTTGTGCAATTAAAAGACAGAACTGCAAAAATGCTTCCAAAGCATCTTGAAAAGTTCATTTAAAATCAACATTATAATTTTTTTAAGCATCAGTGAATAAAATTGAAAATATAATTACTTCACTGACTGCTCCTTCATTATCTCCATGAAACTGATAATGCAGCTTTTTTTTTTTTTTAGCCATTGAAATTCAAAGCTCATAATTTCCTTACTGTTAACTTAAAAATTCACACGCACCTTGAATTAGTATGTCATGTATCAAGTTGTGTTAGGCATAATATCTAGACTAGCAAATACGCTGTACAAAGTTCTGCTCTCGTTTATTAAAGATTACTTTCCTGCATAATTTCCCACAAAAAGGTTAGTGACAACTTTCCCAGTGCTTTGGTATCTTTCATGAGCCAGAAGCAGATGCATCCTGGTGGGGCTGGGAGTGCCTGGAGTGCATGTGACTCAAAACAGCCAAGCATAAGCTGCTGAATGATGCAACAGGCAAACCCACTTTGACTTGAAAGAGAAGATAAATGTAGCACAGTGGACAGTAATGCATAGGTTAGACAGCAGATCTACACCCAGTTCCTTGTAACAGAGGCAAGTTATAATGAAACATTTGTCATGTTGTTGGTATTTTGAGGTAATAGTTTGTTTCCTTATTTTTCAGTAAATGGGGGTTGACTACCCACAACCATCTGTGTACTGTATAGCATTTTATTGATGTATTTTTTTTATCTTTGCTTTTCCTTTAACAGAAACCCCTAATAAAATGAATCGCGGTGAAGCAAAACATCTTGCAGATGCTTCAGGGTCTGAAAAGTCAGAAAGAACAACAAAGAGGTCTAAAGTATCCACCATCCGAAGGATATTTGATATGGCGAAACATCGAACAAAGAGGTCTTCTTTTTTCCCAACTGGAGTGAAGGTTTGCCCTCAAGAGTCAGTGAAACAAATTTTAGCAAGCCACCAAGCTTATTATAGGCTAAGAGGTGAGCATGCCACAATTTGACCTGCTTTCGATATACCACGCAATTATTTTTGTAACAAGTACCCATAACCTATTGGCCCATAACCTATTGGCCACATGTTTGCTTTTTCTTGCAAGAAAAGACTTTGAAAGTGACTCTGTAGGCAGTGTTATATCTTTCCTGATATAAGTGATGCAACACTGCCAGTATATTAAAAATGACCGTGTGGGGTCCCAGTGTTATACTTCAAAGTTTGGCTGTGGAGAAGTTGGTGTCAAAATTCTCCTCAGCCGTGAAGATCAGTGGATGACCTAAGGCAAGTCAATGAAAGTCAGCCTAGGCCAGCTCACAAGGTTGTCTGATGCTAAAATGAGATAATTTTTAATGTATTTTATGGTGCTCCAATCTCCTTGGGGAGAGGGTGAGGTATAAATGTGACAAACAGTCTATAAGCAACAATTTATACTGAATCAGACAAACAGTCAGCCTGGTCTTGTGCTGTCAGTTCTGCCTGCGTTTCATCTCTTCATAAGTAACCATGTAAACCCAGGGTAACCAAAATGGTGTCCTCAAAATGATGCTTGACTACAACTCCCAGAGGATTTCACAGAGGCAGGTAGTTGACTGCTGTGGGAAATGGGACTTGATGAGCCCTTAGTCTTCTGATCCATTAGGGTTCTTGTTGTTTGTTGTTTTATTAAATTGCAGCTTAATTCTAGAGATGTTGTGTTGAACCAACAGCATTCCAGAGGCAGCTTGCCCTCCACACACACTGAATCCTAGTACAGCCCAATGAGAGCTGTGTCACATGAATTTCTGGATGATGCATTTTCGTTCTAGGAAAAGTAGCACAAGGCAGAAGTAGGATTCTTTTATGCCCTCCTGCATCACTTAGAACTGTATCTAACCTATGGACATCTGGAGATTTGTGCTGCACCACGCCAAAAGAAGGGTGTTGGAGGAAGGTTTTCCAAGACACACAGGCTTTTGAGGGGCTGTTTATAATGATGTAGCTGCTTTGAATTAAAAGGATCCAGATAGCGTACACCTGCAGTCCAAGACAAATTTAATAGCTTAGTGAAGCTGTTTGAGTTTGTCTGCTAAATATGATAAATGCTGTCCCTCTTCTGGAGCATCAGCAAATGCAGAAAAATTGTCATGCAGTTCCACATATTTCTGCATCTCTCATATTTATGTTTTGTGAGTTAGAGTTAAGATGTTCCGCAAGAATGTTTGTAGAACGTATATAATACATTATCTTGAATAATTCATCAGCCGCGGTGCCATAGGTTTTGTCACACATGAGTTTTGCAAATGGGTTAAAAATGATTCATGTGTATCAGGAACTTGTGGTGTTTACAGAAAAACTGCAAGCAGATAAATTTTCTGCCATTTTATAGAATGGAATAAATCCAACCTAGAACTGTAAAAGTTGATGGCTTCCTATTTGCCCAGAATGGCACCTGTTTTCTTCAAGACCTAAATACCGCAAGAGGCAGCACTATTACTAGGATCACAGGGATAGGAGGAGTATGGTTAACCATTCCCTTTCCAGCAAGATCCTCTCCCTGCATAGTAATTATGCTTAGGAAGAAAACTGGTGCTGTGTGTGCTCCTCTTTTTATGCTATGATCCCAACAAAAATCCCATCAAAATCCCCACAAGATGTGGTGTGGGGCAAGGAGAAGGCATGGCTGGGTGTGGCCTGCAGATTGGTGTTCTCTGACTGCAGGATTGCATGCATGCTCTGAATGTTACTTGGTATCATTAAACAAATAGGGATTGAGCAGGAGATGTAGTTCATCTGCCAAGGAACAGTTAAAGCATCAAAGACTAGGGGGTGGGGCGGGTTAGCATGGTGTGCTGGCATATTCTGGGTATAGCTACTTCAATAGCCTCTGAGGTACTCCTTAGGTAGTGGTTTTACTCAGTGGTGTTTCTCTGTTTGTGGAACAGCCCCCTCAGTGTGATGTTTCTGTCTCCTTTGCTCTTAACATTCGGGAAGTTGAAATAAATTTAAAAATTAAAAAAATTGTCCAGTAGCACCTTAGAGACCAACTAAGTTTGTTCCGGGTATAAGCTTTTGTGTGTGTGCACACTTACACAAAAGCTTATACCCAGAACTAACTTAGTTGGTCTCTAAGGTGCTACTGGGCAATTTATTTTATTTTTTAATTTATTTTTACTACATCAGACCATCACGGCTACCTACCTGAATTCGGGATGTTGTTTTTTTATATCATTGTATTACCCTTACAAAAAAGTACCCTAAGCAGCTACCTAGAATGAACTAATAAGGATGGAAAAGAAAGTTGCACAGTGATTAACCCTTTTATTTCAGCAAGACTATGGCAGAGATGGTACTCTTGAGAATGCATTATTGAATTCACCAAGTCACAATGTTTGCTTCCTTGAAGTAACTGTTTTGGGCTTCCTTGGCAATTTCCCACTCAAATCTATGTTGAATTTGGTAGCACCATGGCAACTTTTAGCAATCAGTTCAACAACACTTAAATCTTGCATGTCACCAGGTCCTGTGCACCATTCAAGTTTCTGTCCATGGATGCCTCTCGTCTGGTTGGTTCCATGGCCAACTGTTTTAGGTTAGTCATTAAGGGCACCTAGAAATGTTACTTCTTTTTCATCACTGGAACATTGTAATCAAAGTTACTCATTATTACAATGTTTCTTCCTACGGCTTCCTCCTTTATTTCACTTTATATCTCAAAATCACTCCGGATGTTTTCAACAGGGGATGATGGTACCTTCCTAGTACTAAATTACTCTTAGGGCCTTGTA
Source organism: Podarcis pityusensis (assembly GCF_964106645.2). Taxonomy (NCBI): domain Eukaryota; kingdom Metazoa; phylum Chordata; class Lepidosauria; order Squamata; family Lacertidae; genus Podarcis; species Podarcis pityusensis. Next base: position 39,000,883 of record NC_138026.1, on the reverse strand, counting down.
TTGCCACCTAAGTGATTCTGTGGAGAAGTCCTTTTTGTATTTCTAGTTCATTCGATACTATAGTAAAGAATGTTGCGACTCCTAATATGCCCTTTTGGTTTGTATTTGTATCCAGAGATAGCCTTGTCCCACTGGCTTTCTCTCCACTTCACCATGTTTCTGTTTTGCCCATTATATTGATGCTCTCCTTTAAAATCAAACACTTCATTGGTTCACCCATCTTGGCTCAGAAGTTTCTAGCATATAAACACACGTACATGGTGCCTCTCTCCAAATTTCTCTGGCATGTGTGTTTTCCTCTATGGTGCTTTGGCCTTTGTGAATCCCTGTCATGCCCCTCTGCACTTTCATTGCCTAGTTACTCTAATCAAAAACATTTTCACCCTCATCCCTTAGGGATGATTCATCTGTAACTGCACGGCCCTCCCCTCCAATTGGCTTTTTCCTAGGGATCAGTTTAAAAGTTGCTCAGCCACCTTTTAAATTTAAGTGCAAGCACTCTGGTTGCACTCTGGTTCATGTGGAGCCTTTCTAGAGGTCTGGCTTGGCCCAAAATATTCTCCGGGGCCTAATAAATCTAAAACATCCATCTCATGCACACATTGAGACTCATCAGCTGTAGATGGCCTCACATGTGGAAGAGGTTGCATTTTAGAGAAATTACCTTGGAAGGTTCTGCTTTCTACCTAGCAACCTAAACTTTGCTGCCAAGATCACACAACTACTTTCCCTCATGTCATTGATACCAATACGTACCATGATCACGATCTCCTCCTGAGCTGTACAGGCTATCTAGATGACTTATGAGTTGTGATCTGCCATTTTGCACCAGGCAGGCAAGTCACCATGCGGTCTTGCGCACTCATCACAAACCCAGCTATGTTCTGATTTAATCACCCACTGCCAGGAGCCCCTGACCCACTGAAGGAAGTATTATCAACGCAAAGGTTATTTATTCATCCTCCAAGGAATGAGCCCATTCAAAGGGATCATTTCAAAAGAAGGAATATAGTCACATCTATCATATCACTTTAAACAGAAAGCAGTGGGGAGGGGGACATGGTTCTTATTTTGTGCACATACTTCTGTAATATTTCTTACCTGTTCCGTTATTTATAATTTACTGTAGTATTAAAGCTTCCGGTGGCAAAGGCTTCTTTTGTTAGGCAGTTGGATTAGTTGATGGCTCATCAATGGGTTATTTATTCACAGTATTTACCACTTTTCAGGCAGACCTCACAAAGCAGTTTACATAAGATTACTACAACAGTCAGCATTGCTTTTTCAGAAACTGTTGCAACAGAATGGATAAGGCAATTTGTCTGTTTGGAAGAAGCTGCTGCTTCTCCCCTCCCCTCTGGGCAAGGTGGTCCTTCAGAGCCCCCATCCCCTCCCCCCCATGGTGGCAGTTGGGCGGGAGGAGAGGCCACAGAGGGATATCAATGGTGACAGTTCCTCAAGTTTCTTTCTTCTCCCCTCCCCTCAGGAGAATACTTTATTTATGAATTGCTTCGCATGATACCTTCCAAAGTGATTCACAATATGATCAAAGTTATATATCTTAAAACGGTTAAAGCAATTGCATATATAAAAAAGCAATCATATACAGGCACACATACAACAACAGCAGATACATCAAATCAAATCCAGCATACCAACTTTTGCTACCAATTTAGATACCCAAATACTAATAATGGTGATGATAATAATAAAGGTGCATTGATTATTTAGTATGTAAACTAGTCTGTCTCCTAGTATTCAGCGATGGTAGTCTACTGTAAACTTTTGGGTTTATTTGCCTAAATTATGTATTATACTACTTTTCCTAACTATCCAATAGTAAGATACAGATTGCAGCTGCGTGAGCTTATTTCTGTAATCAGTCCCAAACCTGAGTTGAGCATCAAATTATGATGCCACCCTGGGCCTTCGTGCAGGGCAGCAACACCTATGACAGCACTTCATGTTGATTATACGAGATGCACAATAATGCTTCTATGTGTGGTTATTCACCACCATATGATTAAAGAACAGCAGTTGTTCTTCCCAATTATGAAGTGTGAGAATATCTGTCTTTATGAGGTTTGTGATAAAAGCTTACGGAATCTTTTTTTCGTTCTTTCGTTCATTCTTTCTTGCATTCATTCTTCCTTGCATTTTCTCTCTCTATGCAGTCCTTGCCTATATATTCTACAAATGGATTTTCAAAAACATTAGCAAAATTAAATTGCATAGCAATTCTTGATTTTAGACTGCAGTTCTCTTCATGCATATGGGATTGAGCTTTATTTTTCAGGGCTGTCTTTAAGGTATGGAGGTTTTGATGTCATGAGTTTCATTGCATCTGGAAACTATGCATTTCATATCCAGGTGAATATGGAAAGAACTCCCACAGGCACCTGTTATATTAGGGTTCAAAAAGTAAAATTCCTGACACCTACAAAGTTGTTGAGCCCCGAAAATAGTGATTTTAGGCTTTTAGGCTTTTAGCGGTTTCTGCTACTTTTTCCACCATATTGCCATACATCTGGGTTTTTCCTGGCACCAAGCACTTCCTGGCCAGCCCCAGAGGCACCATGCACCTCGGAAGCTTGTAGCCTGGGCTGCTGCAACAAACAGCTGTGCAAGCTTTTGGTAGGTAGAAATGTGAGAGGGCATCAGAGAAGGGAGAGAAGGAAAAAGGGACAGAGGCCAGTGTTGCCCATGGCACTCCTGACCATCATTCAAGGCATCACAGGGTGCCATGAAAAACCCTGTTCTGGGGAAAGGCCCTGGCTGCCAGTTTCCTCCTCTTCCTTAGTTTCCATGTTGCTTTTGTAGAGCTCAGCAGGAAGGATGGAGGCATTAGAAGTAGAATTAGTTGGCTCTGCCAGTCATTGGCTCTAGCGCCACCTGCTGTTGGCTCCCTCCTTTCTGCCCCACCAGTTCCAATGTATACCAGCCACTACTGCCATCTTCCTTTGCATCTATACCTTCCATCCATTGTTTGAGGACAGGATATTGTGCTAAAAGCATTGGATCAAGGCCACCATTGATATATCTCCCTCCCCATCAAAAAGGGGGGGGGGGAGAACCAATTGAAATTTGTTTTTGGCTTGTTTTTTCCTCTCAAAAACTTCCCTCAGACAACATACGTTTCAGCTCCCTTTTAAAGCTATTCAAGCTGGTTTGTACGATATGGCAAAAAAACAAATCCTTGTTGCTTTTCTTTGTTAGGAATTAATTAATGGGCTTGTGTAGTCTGACATGCACACATTCATTTATGAACAGCAGGTTGTTAAATATTTGTGTGCACGTTAGTCCTCCTTTTTGGAGCTTGTTGTATTAATTGCACTAGGCTGCTGACAGAGGCTGAGCAGAGGGGACTCTTGGAACTCTTCCTTGCAGCCATGAGATTTTACCCTACTGTGTGTTTGTTCTGAAGCGTCATCCCAGCCTTATTAGTTTTGTGCCTTTGCACATGCTTGCTTTTATTTCCCCAAATGATACAGAAGCCAGCAGTTGTTCCACAGCTGCGATGGCTGTTATTTTCCACCAGTAGCTACAGTTTTGGCATGCGGTTCGGTTAGTTATTCAGCATCGAGAGGGAGCACTTTAACTTTTAACAAATTAGAGCCAATGTACAAAAGAGGAGAGTTGTTTCCATGGGGACTATACATCAAAGCAGGTTTTCTTTTCTTTTTCCTGGAGGGTCATTTGAAACGACAACAAATGAAGCAGGAATATAGATGCATAGGACCACATAATTATACTTCAGACAGTATAACATTTATGAGTCAATAGATTCTGGGGGGGTGGGGATAAAATGTACACTAGAATTGGCATTATCTATGGCTAGATTATTTCCATCTGTGCCTAGGCAATTCTTTCTGTGGAATAATAGGAGAGTTTTTCCCTTTTACCACAGGATTCTGATCCCGCTTCAGTAGCTTGGTTACTGTTCAAATGTAATGAATGAGAGGGCATGCCCAGAGAAAAACACTTTTTTTCAGAAATACACCATTTCAAGAGCATTTTTGTATCATATTGGTAGTCCTACACTGTAAAAGGCTGCAGTAGGAGCCATGAGGATCAGCTGATAAATAACTATGCTTTCAGTAAAGTGTGGGTTTTAAAACCCTTTGAAAACCATTTCAGGAATTATCTGGGCATGAATGTGAGGAAAATACTTTACTTCCAATAGGAACCAGCCATAGTCACCTTTCGTTATTGCAGCAGCACTAGGAACTAGTTCTGGTGGCTAGCTTTAGATTTTATAGGGTACAGGTATAAAGCACTGTGAAATCCTGGGGTGGGGAATAGTTTTGCAAGGTCTAGAACAGGATATAAAAACTGGGTGGGTGTATGTACTCAAATGATGGTTCTGTAGTATTGCCACCAAATATCTAAAAAGCTATTACTTGGCCCATAGCTCGAATCTCTTGTTTATATGATTTGTTGTCACCAATTCGCCCCACCTCAATCAGTGCAGCTTTTTGCAAACAGCAGTTTCATCTATCCAAATCTCTGATTATTCAGATGCTAATACATGCGCAACTTGCACTTGCCCTTCAAAGCACTTTCTTTCCCTCAAAGAGTTCTGGGCACCATAGTTTACCCCTCACAGAGTTAGTTTCCAGCAACCCTTAACAAACTACAGTGCCCCGAATTCAAAGGTAGTTAATGTGCTTCAAATGTGCACTAAATATGTCTAGTGTGTACAGAGCCTTGGAGTAGTAGGGGTATAAAACATGCCTCACAGGGAGTTAGAGTTGACATATTTTATTGCAGCAGAAGCCTGTTTGATTGAGGTAGAAAATCAAGAGGAAAGGCATTTCTCATTATTGTACTTGCCAGGGTATTTCCACCTGTCAATGTAACTTTTAAAAGCCACTCTTTGGAGCCTGCTATTTTATTTACTACCATCATACTTAGAGCAATTTTCCTGCCATAGGCCTGGTTCTTCCAACCACACATTGCCGCTTGATCATAACCCCAGCTAAAGGAGCCAACATTTCAATAACCACCCCATACCCATGATTTTCACTATTGATTAATCTGAAGAAATTAGTGCTTCATGACTGAGTTAACATGTTCACCTCCTAATTACAGCTGAGCAAGCTGCTGTCCTTTCTCTATGTCTTCCCTTCGGCTGAGACCTCATGATTTTCTGAAACATTTTTTAAAAAATCATTTTGGGGAGAAGGCTGAATAGAACTATAACCATGTAGAATTACAGTCGCAAAAAGGCATATCACTGGGGAAACAAAGTCTATCGTTTGGAGTAAGTGGCTTTACTGTAAGCTTTATTGAACAAATAAATAATTACTTCTGAGTAACTCCCACTTAAGTGAAATGCCCTCCCAATGCATATTTATCAGGCTAATCTTTCTATGCACATCTGGCAAAAACACGACTGTTTTGGAAGACATTTGATTATTTTATTGGCTTTGTGGTTTTATTTCTGTTCCTCTATTACTGTTTTTTGATATATGAATGTTGTGTGTGTGTATGTCCATTTTTAGTAGGTATTTTATGGTATTGTGTGACGTTCTTATACTGTAAGCTGCTTTGAACAAATCTGTAAAAAAATGAACGATGAAATAAACATATGAAGACTAGTTCTGACTAAACATACTGATGAGCATACTGCACATTTCTTCCCAAAAGGAAAAGAATGGGTGTAGGGGGGTGGTTTTGCCCAGCTTTGAAGTTGCTAGACAATTCTAAAGAGAGAGGCCGCCAGTGGTCCTTTTGCTTCTCAAAAAAGTTAGAACTAGCAAGTGATTGAATGAGCTTCAGAGTTTGGGCAATTTGGGTATTTGTGGAGCAGAGTTCCTTGTAACCCAACATTTAGCTGCATGTGTGAGACAGACTGAAGCATTAGTAAGGGATCAAACACCTTTAAGTCTCTATACGGGTGCTGTTACTAAATTAAGATTAAAGTTTTTGCCCAGTAACGTGCAGGCATTCTTATTCTGTTTTCTCAGTCTGCCAAGAAGCTGTATGGGAAGCCTTCCGGATCTTTCTGGATCGGATTCCAGATGCATCAGAATACCAGAATTGGGTCACCGCCTGTCAACGAGACACTTTCTGCATATTTGACATTGGGAAAAATTTCAGTAATTCTCAGGAGCATCTGGAGATAATTCAACGGGTAAGACCTAAAGACTGTGTTTTCTCACACAGAAGAATGTCTCTTTTAAAAGACCAAGGCACATCAAAAAAAGATTTAAAGGGTCCACGGTGGAAAAGAAATGGCATTAGACTGAATCATGGAATAATGAAAGAAGAAACTTACAAGTAATCTGTTTTTCTCTTTTGAAATCTTTTTGCAGCGAGTAAAACACAGAACTTTCCAGGATAGGTAAGTAAACCAAAATAAGAGTTCTCTTCAGTTGATGTTCCTGCCTTCTGTAAACAAAAATGTAAAAGGTATGTAAGCCTTTTTAATGTTATGTAGCTTATGTGCATGACATACATTTATTACACCTGCTACAGTTAAGAAGCGTGTAAAAAATCCTCTGAGTCTGGTGTGTCCATGAGTGACTGCCTCTAAAGGGTGAGTGATTCAGAATCACACTCTGTTCATAAATAATTTGATCCACAATCCTATCCAGGAAGATTTGGGCATTAGCTATTGTAGGCTGAAGATCTTTCAATCTCCAAAACAATTTCTAAATAGACATAATGCAATATTCACAGGAGAACTGAGATGGATAATGTCAAGATTGAAGTCATATAAAGTTATTTACTTCTGACTGTATATTTGTTTGTTTAAAATTCCATGAATTTTTCAATAATGTGCCCTGTTACATATACCATTCTGTAATCTGGTTTTTATCAACATTTCCAAATTCAAGATGTCCAGTCCAAACCCTTTTTAAACAGTTCTTGTGATCTCATATGATTGGAGTAAAGTCTGGCTAGGAAACCTCACAAATTCCACTTTCAGCAGAGTGTGAAAGTTGATATATAAGTTTCCTTTTCATTGGTTCTCATGACTAACCACTTGTGTGAGCTGTTAAATGTACAAGAAAGCATTCCTGTGGCTTTAATCTGAGCTTTAGCAGCCACCAGATCAAGCAGAAAGAATTTTGAGAAGACCTTTTGTTTGGAAAGATGTTACTTTAGATACAAGTGTGTTCTTGATCTGGCCAGTTATAATCTGGGAGAGAGAGAAAAGAACATGGAGTCCTCTTCATTTGTTCATTCTTTCTGATTGCCAAACTCTTTTCTCCTTACAGTCCTCCCCTCCCCCTCACTCCAATCATTCCTCCTCTGGCAATGCCATAGTAATAAGAGGGCATGCTTTGGATGCATAATGTCCCAAAATAAGCCTCTGCATGGCACCTCTAGTTGAAAGTTACCAGATTGCAAAGGTAGAGGATTGAGAGAATTTGGCAAATGGATGTTTTAGAAAGGGTCGACACCCTAAATTAGAAGAAAGTTTAGCTTGTCACAATGTAAGACAAGACCCTCAAAGAAGGAGAACATATAGATTTCCTGACTTTCATCTGTTGTGTGGTAGCCACATGAGGTGCTGCGTCATGCAGAATATTGGAACAATTCATCAGAAAGGAAAGGAAATATTTTACCTCCGTGAAAATGACCCCTGTAGTTGTTTGTTGTGGCACTTATTCATTTTATTTACTATTGCTTCCACTACTACTCTTTTGAAATTGGAACAGTTTTGTAGAGGGCAAAAATTAAAGGAACAGCGTGAATGGAGAAAAATTGAGTTATAGGACCATTTCAAGCATCACTGTAGAAAGAAACAGAAGCAGTCTTTTACATTGCCTAAAAAATAACCCTGACAAGAGTTCATTACAAGTTTAAACTGAAGTGAGGCTACATTTGGTGCACTTGTATATGAATTGGTTTTCCCTTCTGAGGCCTTCACATCATTGCCTCACCTTACCTTTCTCTGCTTGTTTTCTGTTATACCCTTTTATGACCTTCGCTCCTCCAACTCTATTAGCCTCAGCTTTTTGCTCTCTTAGAAGCAGGCACAGCTGGCAATGATGAAGCTGGTTGTTATCCCTCACTGCCCCCTGTGTCTGAGCTCCTTTTCTGACTATGAGAGCAGAACCACCTTTTTATTTCAAATCCCTCCTCAGAACCCACTGGTTTCTTAAGGATTTTGGTATAACCCCTTAATTCTCATCCCCAGCTTTAAGCAAGTCCATGTAATATTAAAAACACGATAACATCAAACATTAAAAACTTTCCTAAACATGGCTGCCTTCAGAAGTTTTCTAAAAGTCAAATAGTTGTTTATTTCCTTGACATCTGATGGGAGGGCGTTCTACAGGGCTTTGGATTTCACACTTCTCTGAATTTTGCGCTGTAGCTCTTGGTTTTAAGGACATACACATTTTTAATGTATATTCTAGGATAAAATGGAAGGAACTTGATATCACAGTAAACATTGCCGGATGGAACAATCACCTGTTCTGGGGATTTCCCCCATCCCCACCTTGAGCCAATTTTGGGAGGGTGGGGGGTAGAGATGGGGGGAAAGCAAGTTGTGCAAGTCCTTTGTGTAGGACTTCCACTGATAGGACTCATTAGTTGAATCTCACCCAGTGTGTTTAGAAAATTTTACTTTGAGATAGAAAATGTATTTAAATAATTTGTGAAAAAACAAATATATAAATATAAATTTTTGTATGGATTTATTTATTTTTTAAAAAAAGAAACAGGATGGCATTGAATTAGGAATAAACAACTTGCAAAATGGACAGAGACCAGAAACAGACTGATTCATTCATGGATAGTGTTGTTGTTGTACTATTGACAGAAATGTTTTAATTATGGGGGGGGGGGTATTTAGAAGCATTTATTCCATTATTTGGGCTGTGTCTATAAAACTAAGGCACCTGCCCAGCCAACATAAGCAGTTTTAAGTTCCATTGATGTAAGTGCAAAGAGGAATGAAATAGAAGATTCATTATCCTATTGAGACCAATAGAACTTTAGAGAATACCTAGTTGAATCAAGGCCTTAATCTGTATGTCAAAAAGGAAAGAATTCCTGTTCCTTTCATCTTCGCTGCATAATTTAGTGTTCCTTATTTCTCTCTGATAGAAAAGAGGAAATTTCTACAGAGAAAACTAGTGGCAAAAAAATTGAAGAACCTTCTGTTGCTACAGGTAAATTAAAAGATGCCATGTGTTTCTATCCATTAACCCTGAGTATTATTGTTACTTGTTGTTCAGAACTCTGAAATATAATGGGTGTCGCAAGTGAAATATGCTAATGGCATATGTTTGGATTATAAGTCTCATATCTTTTCCGTAGCTTTCAGTGCTTAAACCAGAGCGTTTAACTGTGCGCTATTCATCTTGTTTCTGCTGTAAAATACTTCTCAGAAAAGCTGCTGCGGTTTGCTAAAAGAAATAATCAGGCAGGAAATTGGCAACACAGAATTTCATCTGGATGGGGTTTGATGGTATGTTGTTGAAGGTAATGCTGTTGTTCGTGCAACTGCATGAATGGCTTTCAAAAACTAAATGGCAGCATTGAAGGGGCCATTTTGGTGTGTGATCCTAGCAGGGATGTAGGAGGTTCAAAACCTTTGCCCCTGCTATGGTTCTAGTCTGTGTTGGGCCCCTCCCTCTGTACCTGCTATTTGCATTGAAATAAAACCTTCCACTTGCACCAAAAGTCTTTCTTCTAGTGCAAATAGTAGGTACAGGGCTCCTAATCTGGATTGGGGCTACAGCAGAGGAACAGAGGCTTAAAGCCCCTACAGTCCCACCCCAGTCAAGCTCCTGATCTGAATTGGGGCCCTTATGCCTACTATTTACTTCAAAACATTCTTTACGTAATTGTTAATTGCCTGAATGGTGGCACATGTTGTTTGGCCTTTAAAGTGAAGTTCTAACTCATGGTGAATTCAGTGAGTCTTACTCTTAAATTAGTGTGCATAACATTGTCACCCCAATCTGTGCCTTTGTTTCTCTTGAATTATATACATCACAAGAGGTAAATGTATATTTTAATTCATCGCTTAGGTTCCAATTGGTTCTGTTATTTTGCTAATTCACATTATTTGCTTCTTGGGCAAAGAAAGAACTCCCACACCTGTTTTTAACCCGCTCTCTACCTTTACTTCACACAGCAGCCCCTACAGGCCCCGTTGTCGACGACACCAAAGTTCCTGTGAAGGTGAGGGCACATTAACATTCCATATCGCTAGCCAATTGCTCTTGGTTTTCTGACTCAGTGACTTGTGTGCCATTAAAGAAAGCCATTAGGTTTTCTCTATATTCACTTCAGTTATGATGTAAATGTTGTATTAGCATCTCTCCTGTGAGCTAATTGTGAATGATGCTTCCTGCCCACGCTTGTGGAAAATAATGGTCATTTGAAATGGCTTTAAAGCAAAGGTTTCACCCACCAGTGTTAATCAAGGCTTTTTGTCCTTATTGCATAATCCATTCCCATTACACAAACAGAAGCCTATGCTTTGCTATGAAAGGGGTGGGAAAACAAATCAAAGTTTTCTTTTCTAGCTTCTGGGAATGAGGGAAAAGGCATTGAGGAAACATTGGTCGAGGGAAAAGCCCGCCAGGAATTCATGTAAGGAATACTTTGAAATACTGGCTGGTATACACAAAGTAACCACAAAGCCATGAGCTGGGCATACCTTGGTCCATTGTATGTTGCAGTCAGGACCATTCCAACTTGCCCATGCCATTCATGCAATCATTCTAGAAACCTATATGTTAGGGTCATTAGCAAAGCTGTGTGCATTTTGCGATGTGCTCCCCAATAGCCCTTTCATTGTCATAGAGGATTCTACAAATCTTCAGCTGTAGTCTTCAGACTCACCAGAGCATCCTCTGTGCCATTACAAGTTATCATGGGATGCACCTCTCAGTTTTTGCAGCATAGCTGGGCAGTGAGGGAATGAAGTATTGGGATAGATGTTATTTAAACTTACATATTTTTTACATCCTGTCAAATCATCACAGTAGCCCTACCCACCAACCCAAGGGAATCATAGAATCATAGAATCATAGAGTTGGAAGAGACCACAAGGGCCATCGAGTCCAACCCCCTGCCAAGCAGGAAACACCATCAGAGCACTCCTGACATATGGTTGTCAAGCCTCTGCTTAAAGACCTCCAAAGAAGGAGACTCCACCACACTCCTTGGCAGCAAATTCCACTGTCGAACAGCTCTTACTGTCAGGAAGTTCTTCCTAATGTTTAGGTGGAATCTTCTTAGATGGAAGACCCAAGCAAACTGGTGGCTGGCATCAGAACCACTAAGGGCACCCCACTTGACTTATTCTTGGAAAAGTCTCAGCTGAAAATAGCAGTAACTGGTACATCTCCTTGTTGTGATGCTGTTACTGATTGTATCAATCTACGACTGGGAGCTGTTGCTTCTACAGGGATTTCAGAACATGGGAAAATATAGACATTTTCATGCTGACAGTTTTCTAGGAAGTTGTAACTAATATGCATATTCATACACACATAAATATTCATGATTTTAGAGATTAGTGTTGTATTCAGCCTTTTAATACAAAATCAGTTGGTGTAGATTCTGTGCCCAGTTATTTTTAAATGATATGTGCATGCATCTTTAAGAAATATCACACAAAATTTATTTAAAATATAGAACTAAATAATTTAAAATATAGAACTAAATAATATTAGTGAGTTCTGCGACAAGGTGTTGTAGTGTGGAGTGCTGGCTTGAAGCACAAGCCAGCCAGTATTCCATTCCCCTTCTCTAGTTTTTTGTTTTCTTCTTCTTCTTCTTCTTCTTCTTCTTCTTCTTCTTCTTCTTCTCCCCAGAACCTTCAACTTTTTTCTCCTTTTACTTTGTCTCCTTTCCCAAAGTTTGTGTGTGCATGTGCATGCTTCTGCTAACCTCACAGGTTAATACCTCTGTCTTGTGTGTGGATGGTGCAGTTTTGATCGCATAAGATTAGCAGTCAGAGAATGAGTTCACTTTCAGTATACAGGATATTGGGTGTTGCCCAGGTAGGATGGCAACTCATTTCCTCTCCTGTTTTTCTCAGGAGCCAAAGCCAGAGGTCCCGAACATAGTCCCTGAACGTCCTGTGGAGCAGATGGTGGAGTTCAGCGTGACCCTCACTGACCAGGAGTATACTCCAGAACTGAGTGATCCTACATCTCCTCAGTACCAGAAACTAGCTGAAAAATTTCAGCTTCAAGTAAGAGCGCTCAGTTATTCAATGACAATACAACTTACGCTTGTTTGATTAGAGGGTTGGTTTGGTTTGGGTTTATTTAGTGGGACATTATAGACAGTGATAAATAAGAAATGTGTCTCTTGTCTGCTTTGCTGTGTGTTGATATAGAGTAGTGAAATTATTTAGACTGAAATCTGTGGGAAGTTGCTTAGGTTTGTGTTTCCCAAGTAGTTCAGATTTGCAAGGAAATAATGAAGAGCTCAATATAGGCAAATTAAGCGCTTTTAAACCTCATTGATTTGATACGGGAAGGTCTTGTTCTTTCAGCAAATGATAAGCAGTCCCATGTTTCAGTGGGGAAGATGCATCAGTCCATGCCAACTGTTCAGTCCACAGTTTTGTACATGTGCATGCCAGTGTCAAATCAATATCGAGATGCCAAGCTAAGTAAAGAGCTTTCTGCCATACAAACTAATTAAAAACACCAGTCCTTGGTTTTAGCAAGGTTTAAAGTACAGCGGGTGGTGCTGTGGGTTAAAGCCTCAGCGCCTAGGACTTGCCGATCGAAAGGTCGGCGGTTCGAATCCCCGTGGCGGGGTGCGCTCCCGTTGTTCGGTCCCAGCGCCTGCCAACCTAGCAGTTCGAAAGCACCTTTGGGTGCAAGTAGATAAATAGGGACCGCTTACCAGCGGGAAGGTAAACGGTGTTCCGTGTGCTGTGCTGGCTCGCCAGAGCAGCTTCGTCACGCTGACCACGTGACCCAGAAGTGTCTTTGGACGCCGCTGGCTCCCGGCCTATAGAGTGAGATGAGCGCACAACCCTAGAGTCTGGCAAGACTGGCCCGTACGGGCAGGGGTACCTTTACCTTAAAGTACATAGGCACTGTGTTCAAGAGCCAGTTTGCCTGATAACCCAGCACCAGAACCTGAACCCACATTTCACAGAAACCAGTTGACGCTCTACTACCCTGGACCACACTAGCTGTCAGGAAGTAGTAACAGTGACGACATTCTGGCCTTATGGTAATTGCTCTTTATATCAGTTGAAACCTCAGTTAGTTTAAAAATTCAGTCATTCAAAATAGAGAACACCGCTTGCTCCTAACTCTTACGTCCAACACTGCAAAGGTACCCTGCACAATTTGTGAGCCATTAAGCCAACAGCCATCCATGCAGGGGTGCCAACTTGAATAAAATATTGTGGGGGCCCAGGTAAGCCCTGCCCCGCATAATTGATCAAATGATGCAGTCCACACACACCATTTGAATGGGAATGCCCATTAACTTTGGAGGGGCAGCCCCCTCAAATACTTTCTAATGGGGGCTGAAGGTCCCATAGCCCCTAGATGTTGGCTCCTATGCATCTATGGTTGCCTAAAGATTCAGACTTCCTGTTTTGGTTGCCTACCTGAGACTGCAGGGTTGAAGGGGGAGGTGGTCAAGTACCTGCAGGTCCCACAATACGTGATTGGTTGGTTGTGTTCAGGGTTGAATACTTAGGTGTGCGCAAATTATATGAACTGTACATTCTCTCTTGATGTTTATAGATATGGTAGCAGGAGGAACAGTGAGGTGGTGATTATCTTGTGGGGTAGAAATGATGTGGCCCTGGAGAACCCTATGTTGACACACACATTTACTTCATCTTTAGATGTATCAGGGATATCACAAAAGTGATTGTGTCAAGCTGCTGCTTAAAACTCACCAGGGGAGAAGGGGGTTGAGCTGACCCACATTGTGAAAAGGATCAATTCTCATGGGGTGATTCTTCATTATCCCTTAGCTGATGCCTGTTCATGCATTTTGGGAAAATTTGGTTTGGAAGGAGACCTCTAAAAGCCTGTTTAGCCATTTAGATTATGCTGTGTGAACATGATGTGGTGTTTTCCATTGTGGAGCCCAGCCTTTGGAATTCCTTCTCCCTAAATATGACAGGTATTGACCTTACCTGTATTTTGACATCTGCTAAAGACATTTATTTCACCAAACATTTGCTGATCACACACAGACACACACACACACACACACACACACACACACACACACCAACCTTCATCTGAGGATCAAAGATGGTTTGCCATATAAAAACACAAAAATAATTAACATAGTTACAAACAAAACAATACCCTCCCAGTTTAAAAGGCCATAAAATATTTAATTTGCCAAAGGCCTGGGAGAGGTGGAATGTTTTCACCTGGCACCTAAAGGCATGCAATAAAGGCGCCAGACCAGTCTCCATGGGGAGAGCATTCCACAGGGAACCATTGCAGAAAAGGCCCGCTCTCATGTTGCCACCCTCTGGACCTCTTGTGAAGGGGGCACACGAAGAAGGGTCTTATGATGATCACAGGGTCTGGATTAGCTGCAGGAGATGTGGTCCTTGAGGTATGGCAATGCTGAGCCATCTTGAATTGGGCCCAGAAACTAATTGGCAGCCAGTGCAGTCTTGTCCCGGTGAGCAACTCAGCTGCTGAATTCTACACCTCCTGAAATTTATGAACTGTCTTCAGAGGCAGCCCCACATATAATGCATTGCAGTAATCTAACCTAGAGGTTACCAAAACATAGATGACAGGAGTTGGTTATCCCTGTCCAGATGGGGGGCAGCTGGGTCACCAGCAGAAGCTGATGGAAGGCACTCTGTGACACCAAGGCCACCTGAGCCTCAAGTGACAGCAATTGATCTAGAAGTACCCTAAAACTATGTGCCTTCTCCTTCAGAGAAAGTGTAGCCCCATCAACAACAGGCCACCTCTCATCCATCAAGTCTAGGAAACCACTTGGTGTCTCGGTCTTATCTGGATTGAGATTCAGTTTGTGGCTCTCATCCAGTTCGTTACTGAGGCAAGATAGTGTCCCGGCACACTCACAGTCCCCCTTGCAGATGTAGCCTTCAGTGATGTGTTTTCTATTTTTTCTGATGTGGATTGCTGTGTTTAATTTACTACTGTTTTAATATTTTCTGTAAACTGCCCTGAGATTTGATAATGAAAGGTGGCATATGAATATTTTAAATGTTGTTGTTTAGTCATTTAGTCATGTCCGACGCTTCGTGACCCCCTGGACCAGAGCACACCAGGCATTCCTGTCTTCCACTGCCTCCTGCAGTTTGGTCAAACTCATGTTGGTAGCTTCGAGAACACTGTCCAACCATCTCGTCCTCTGTCGTCCCCTTCTCCTTGTGCCCTCAATCTTTCCCAACATCAGGGTCTTTTCCAGGGAGTCTTCTCTTCCCATGATGTGACCAAAGTATTGGAGCCTCAGCTTCACGATCTGTCCTTCCAGTGAGCACTCAGGGCTGATTTCCTTCAGAATGGATAGGTTTTATCTTCTTGCAGTCCATGGGACTCTCAAGAGTCTCCTCCAGCACCATTATTTAATATTTTAAATAAATAGACAAAATAATAGAACTATGTGTGCTTGTAAAAAAAAACCAAAAAAAAAAAAAAACCACCTTAACAGGAAGACACTTCTAGCTCAAATCCTCTGGGCATGTTCCAAGATGGTACAGGCCTATGAGAGGCCTATACCACTGTGCTGCACTCCTTCTCCTCAGGTGGTTTAAGCATCTGTTCTCCCGTTGCCAGCATCCCCTCAGCAGCATAAGACATACTATAGAGTTACCCAGTCAGCAGAGAGCATTAGTCGTACTACACACCATTAGGAAAAGTCATTTGAGCCTCATCAGGAATTAATGGACGGTACTTTGTAGCGATTTCATTTCAACAATAAACCTAATGAGCAATCTAAATACGAATGTTGAATGAAATTAGCCACTGTTGTCTGAACTACTTTTCAAAGGAAGCTGCCAGGGGACCCAAAATCACACATTCTCCTCTATTCATTTGGGCATTATCCCATTTCCTCTGAGTTAGAGGAGAGATGGCATGTTTATATCATTACTAAGGCTAATTGCATGCTTCATTAGTTATTTAATAGCCAGCAATTAATGATCTGAAGGTTGCTTAGTTGAAAGTTAAGCAAAAGTCAGTATGGCAAGTGAGGAGGGAGGTATTGCAGGAATGCTGCTTTGGGGTATTCACTTTGCCTTTTGAATTCTTAAATCCTTTGCAAATGCAGTGCTTATTCAAAGTGCGTTGGAAAAAACTTCAAATAACCTCTTCCTAGAATGTAACACAAATTTTTATGCAAAGTTGTGGGTAAACATTCCACATTGTAAAACACCCTACTGAGATCTGAGAACTAATAAACTGACAGCCCAACAGCTTTTAAACAAGTTTTGAGAGAGGTGTATGAATAATAACGGGGAAAGTGTGTGTTTGCATGTATCTATCAATCTATAATTTCAGTCCAAATGTATATATATTGACTGAAATTGCCACTGACTGCTTTGAAGGGCCTGCAGCTTTGTTCTTGAGATGAAGTATTCATCAGTGAAATTGTTCACAGCTCTGTCTTTCATGCCTAGACTCATTGGCCTCCACCAGAAAGAAAATCTAAGAATGCAGTGGGCGATGCTAACCACATACAATGCTCTCAGTTCTCTAGCTTTTGATGCAAAATGGATAGCGACAGATCTCATTATTCGTGGCAAGGTCTGTAGCTACTCTGCCACCACTTCCATGACAAAGGGGAAAAAATTAACT
The DNA here is from genome assembly GCF_964106645.2 of Podarcis pityusensis. NCBI lineage: Eukaryota > Metazoa > Chordata > Lepidosauria > Squamata > Lacertidae > Podarcis > Podarcis pityusensis. The sequence goes on along the minus strand of NC_138026.1, from coordinate 38,984,120 downwards.
GACATGTTCGCTGCATTGCCATTGCAGCACATATTCCAAGAATAAGGGGGCACCTCTTTTGACTGTTGAACAAAACAATGGTTCTCCTGCCCACTTGGCAAATAGGCTGCTCCCTTTCCCCTGATCCAGCCCATCATGAGAAGGAAAGGAATGGCCATGCATGGACAGAACATCTAAGTACAACCACTGTGCTTAAGTCAAAATTGCACAGTTGGGTATTGTATTTTTCCAGGAGGTTGACCGAGTGTTTTTTGACCTTCATTTTTGGATTATATACACTTGGGCAGTATTGGGATGTGTGGGGTAACTGAAGGAGAGACAGGTGTGCCGGGTCAATGGGGAGTGCACTTGCTGTCCTCCATGTGATGGACCAGGTCAGGGAAGTGGTTTCATCCAATCCAGCTCAAAGGCAGCCAGCATTTCAAGTAGTTATAAGCACCTCTGGTAAGTTACCATTTGATCATTAGTCTGTGTTCCTGATGGTCAGTAATCCTGAAGGTCTATTCACTGAGCCTAGGACTTGCAGATCAGAAGGTTGGCAGTTCGAATCCCCGTGACGGGGTGAGCACCCGTTGCTCGGTCCCAGCTCCTGCCAACCATGCAGTTCGAAAGCACGTCAAAGTGCAAGTAGATAAATAGGTACCACTCTGGCAGGAAGGTAAACGGCGTTTCCGTGCGCTGCTCTGGTTCGCCAGAAGCGGCTTAGTCATGCTGGCCCCGGAAGCTGTACACCGGCTCCCTCAGCCAATAAAGCGAGAAGAGAGCCGCAACCCCAGAGTCGGCCACTACTGGACCTAAAGTTCAGGGGTCCCCTTACCTTTACCTTTCATAAATACAAAAAAGAAGATGATTGGGCATGTATAGTATATGTACCACAGTGTTTAACACAAAATATTAACCAAGAAATGGCAACCAAGAGAATGAGAATAAGAATAAGAATAAGAATAAGAATATTGGCCCGTAATCAATCTAAGCTTCCCATGGGAAAATGAAGCTTAGCAAATGTTTACTTTACTTGCTTCAGTATGGTAGGATTCTTTCGGCTAGCCATAAAGTTATAAACTTATACCCGAAAAGCCTTCTGTGATTTGTGTTTTCGAGATCCTGTAGTATGTTTGTAAAGAGCTGCCGCTGTAGTACTGGTTTTGCTTGGAAAGAGAAGCACTGTTTATATATTCTTTTTATTTCCACAATTTATATACACTGTAGTCTCTAGGTCGATAAAGATACAAAAAAGATATGTTAGATAAAATAGGTTACAATTCACCACAACATCAGAAAAGCTTACAGTTGTACCTCCGCTTACGTATCTCTCAGCTTATGTAAACTTCGGGATACGTAAGCCGCAAACCTAGAAGTATTTTTCAAGGTTTTTGCCACGCGCACATGCACAGAAGCGCTCTACCGTGTGTGCACAGAAGCAGTCCCTCCGGTTGCGGAAACCTCGGGATCCGACCAGAGTTCCGGAACGGATCCCGTCCGCAACCGGAGGTACCACTGTACTTTAAATACCTGCTGAAATAAAAAGGTCTTCTCCAAGTGCCAGAAGTTCAAAAGGGAGGAGACCTCTCTCAGCCAGGAGGTAGGTCCACAGAGTTTAGGTATTGAATGGGTACCTCAAGTTCAGGCATTCAAGATACCTAACTAAGAAGCTAGTGCCAACTTACCTGGAACGTAAATATGCAGTCACATGCGGGGTAAATAGAATAAAATAAATAAGGAAGGAGTATTGCAAAGCCAGCGTCATTGTCATCAAGCTCCTTCTGAGGTCCACACTGGAGCAGGGAGGTAACGGCCAGGCCTCAGAGCCCTGCTCCTCTTCTTTGATGTTCATGTTGGTCACTTGCCCTCACCTAGCACTCAAGCGCAAGAATATGGAAGAGGGCCCGCTGCATGCTTTGCCCTCTCTGCAGCAGTAGTGTACATTTGGCTCAGAAGGAGAGGGGAAGACAATGGGCTGCGTTGAACGTAGCAAGTAATCTGTCCGACTCAATAAGGGAGGGCACTGAGGGCATCTTCCACAAAAGAGTGATGTCAGAAAGGCAACGTAGCCATTCTCTGTCATTGTTCCATCCTCCCCATTACTGTCAGCACAGCTTTGACACAGCCTGGTCTACTGAAACAAAGCACCTAATAATTTTTCTGTCATTTGTCTTATGCACAGTATCATCCAAGGGCTAATTAGGTAGCAACAGCAATAGCCGCTTCCTGAGCAAGTGGGCTAGGATGGATCATTAGGCTGCATTATAAGTCGGTGGATTTAGGAGAAGGCCATTAGATTGGTTGGCTCACTTGGGTGGGCTTTTATCTCTCTGCTTCATCCATGTATGAGTTTCAGCCATTATCTTCTGCATCCCACTTTATAGTGTCTCCATATATACCCATCACTTAGTCACTGGAAATAAACTGCCTTATGTCATTTATCATGTGTAGGGATTGTTGTGTATCACAGTGGAAGCCTTTTCTAATGATTTGTGGATGTAGGAAGTTGGTCATTCATGAACTAAAGAAGTGTTTTGCTTCAAACCTGTGGTTAAATTCTTTTATGGGATTTAACTGCCACAAGTGCAGGGGGAGGTGGGACACAAGTATTATAAATGAATGCCAGGAAGGCACACCCACCCACTGCCTACTGTTAGGTGGTGTGAAACAACGACCCGAGTAAAAGATTCTTGGCACTGGAGGGGTGTTGGGAGGACCGAACAGTATGCGCATGTATCCTGCACACACACCCCGGCTAGCCTTTTGCTTCTCAGTGTTCTGCCAGCAGTGGTGAAATCAGATTTCATTGTCATTCCAGTAAATGGGGAGAGGACACCCTATTGCCCATTGCCTCTGGCAGCAAAATGCCGTGATCTTAGGTCTCAAAGCTTAGGTCATACAGTTTCCCAGCTTATATCACGACGTAGATTTATTACCAAGTGTACTCTAAACAGCTGTACCTAAACCAGGCTCCCTGATAAAGTGAGCCACCATGATGCATTTGTTTGCAAACACATGTTCCTACCTTGTTCACTTTATGTTTTAAGGATGCATCAAAAACCATAAAGTGACTGAAGAGGTTGATAGTGGAGTTTGGTGTTCTGCACATGCTGAGAGGAAGTCAAACTGTCATATTGCTTCATGTAAACTGGAGCGAATCCTGGCCCTGAAAACCAAGGCCCTGGGCTTAAACAATGCCCTCTGTAACCTTATTGCAAACACCAATACCAATAATGCATGCAGGCTCACTAGGTGAGAAAAGCTGCAACGTTGCAGGGCTTTGTCCATTAATCTAAACAGTATCTCAGCATGTCCAAGTTAAAATGCTTAATTAAGGTCTCCACTAACCATGCAACAAAAACAAATTCCCCAATGGTCTTTCTAAATTCCAAAGTTCTGTTTTACAAATGCTAGAATAGGCTCTGCTGGGAGTAAATGCTTATTTAGCTAACATCTGTTAGTTCCCCTGACAGAAGAATGAACATATAATTAACTTTTTCCCCTCTCTGTTTAATAGATGCAAAAGATATTTGAGAAACTTGCAGGATTCAAAGAAATCCGTGTATTAGGATTTAGGTAAGCGATAACGTTATTCACTTTCTAGTTAGGGGTAAGTATTCCCTTCTCACTAAGGAAGCAAATAAGGCATTTAATTCTAGGAAACATTTTGTTGTACGTTAGCATTTCAGAATCTTCTAATCAGTTTTCTCTGTGATCTGTAGCTTTGTTCTGTATTTATTTGGCTTTGGGGAATTTTTCTGAATGTTGCTGTGTGTCCTTTTATTATTCTCTGGGGACCAGATTCAATTCATCCATTCTGCTAGCAGAAGCCAGTGCAAGGACTCCTGCTAGCACAGTGGGACTCTCCCCCAGTTCCCTCCTCCATGCCTCTCCCTCTGGAGAAGCCCTGGGACAGCAGATGGGGGGGGGTGCGGAGAGAAGGGGAGATGGTTCTGATGGAGAGCAAAAATGCACTGATGGAACAATCTCCTTAGCAGTGTGTTGAACTCCACTCTATGTAATCAGTTTAGAGATTTCTTTTTTAAGTGGTATAATTTTTACTGATTTTCATCAGTTTTGAAAGCAGGTAGAGAGGTTAGTTTAGACAAAAGTATTTCTAAACTGGCACTTCAAGACAGTGTGAGACTGTGGACCCTGCCAATACCTCTTCCTCTGTCACCTCCACTCTCTCCTCTATCTGTTGCTCCACCTTCCCGAAAGCGATAGGCAGAAAGCTCCAAACTGTAGGTGCCACCATACTATAAGATCAAAGGGAACATGCAGTGTTGTCTTACATACAGCAGAAAAGAAAGTCCCTGGGGACATTAGGTTATTACTCACGTTCTTAACAACCCACATAAGTGGTCCCACAATTACAGGTTTGTTTGCAGCACACTGAAATTTTCAGGGATCCCAAGGGACAGCAAGGACTCATGTGGTGGTGGGGACAGTGATTCTACTTGGGTGGAGGCTGACATGTGAGGGAGCCTCAGCAGAACTAGGTCAACATCCCATTCATGCTCAAGTAATGCAGGAGATTGGTCTCTATTATTGTCTCCATCTTTATGCATTTAGGTTTTCAGGTTTTGTTTAAGACATCCTAGTTAATTCATGACTACGGTGAGATTTCAGTTGGGGACATCCCAGCTTGTGCTCTTCGCCACTACAGTACTGTCTACCTGTGATGCTGTAGGTGATGTTAGTTTACAGCTCCCATCAGTCCTGAGGATGCTGGGGCTCGTGAAGTCCAACAACTTTTGGGGGACTACAGGTTCCCCACCCCATTCTACCATAACATCCATCTAGACCAGTGGTTCTCAACCTGTGGGTCCCCAGATGTTATTGGACTACGACTCCCATCATCCTTGAGCTCTGACCTTCTAGCTAGGAATGATGGGAGTTGTAGTCCAACAAGATCTGGGGACCCACAGGTTGAGAACCGCTGATCTAGACCCTTTCCATGCCTTGAAGAAAGCTTTCTATCATCCCCCCCAGGTGCTGATGTTTTTATCAATGTGATACTAATGTGTTATCCGACACCTACATTTTGACCAGATGTGGGGAACCTCTGGCTTCAGATGTTGTTTAACAACAACTCCCTACACCCCTGGCTGTTAGTCATACTTGCTGGGGCTGATGGGAGTTGTAAATAATAATAATAATAATAATAATAATAATAATAATAATAATATTATACCCTGCCCATCTGGTTGGGTTTCCAGGAGAGCCAAATATTTCCAACACCCAGTTTTGACAAAACTTCGCAGCACATCACCACCAGAAATAAAGATCAGTTACACAAGGATTAAAGATATCCTGCTACATATAGAGAAGAAGCCTCCATATATATCATTCACTTACCTGGCAAATTTAATATATAAATGTTGGGAAGTAGCTAGTTTAGAACCTGGCCCTACAGAAAGATTCTTTCTATTTACCTCTGAACATTTAGCAGCACTAGAAATGGAGTCTTGACTTTCATGATTATCTTCGAGAGAAAAAGTAGTCTTTGTTTTGGTGCCTTCCCTTCTTGTACATCTCAAGCTAGGAGAAAGAAAGCTGTTCTGGGAGAGCCACATGGGTGTGCGGGGGCAGCTAAGGAGCTCCATATTTGGCATGGAAGATATGTCAGACAAACAAAGAGAGGACAGTATTACAAAGTGTCATGGCAGGACATGGCCTCAAGAAGTGTGCATAGTCAGAATGATAATTAGGTCAGGTTACTGAGGCCCGGATTTGGACAAGAGCCAAACAAAGTCAATCCCAGCTTCTTCGTTGCCACGGGAAAGGTACAGATTAGCACCCGATGAATTGCAATTAGTGACCTGGGGAGGGGAGGGGAAATGGATGGAAAGAGAGGGGAAAGCTGAAGAGCTTTCTTTTACTCCAGGAAGGGAAAGAGAAAAGGAGCACTCAGTTTTGTGAAGAAAGGAATTTTAATGATGGAAATCACTTGCCCTGGCAAATAACAAAGCGGAAAGATGCAGAGTATATTATCAACTGCAAGTTAATATGTTTGTATGCTTTAATGTTCTTCTTTCTTTTCCTTCGAAATACTTCCATCTGTCCTGCCTTCGTGTGCTGGAACTGAAGACAGAAGAAGGAAAAAGATGGGTAATTTCCCCACACTTTTTTTATATAAAAACAACACATGATATGACATGCATAGTAATGTCAATGTGAAATTACCTAGTTTTAAGATACAGAATCTGGAAGAAACATGTAGGCTTGGCTGACTTTAGGCCACTTTAGCCTAAACCATTATGCAGCATAGGCAGACAAAGACTGACGCGAATAGCAGAAAGTTCCTCCATCTACAACATAAAATAGACAAGGGAAATGTTTTTGCTTTTCTGTTCTGCTGAGAAGACCAGATTCCTTCTCCCCACCTCCCTCTTGATAGGGTCATCATCCTATCACAGAACTACTATAACCGCCACCTTCTGTGTAGGAGTAGGAAGCGATAGTGCTAGCACAGTAAATTAAATGCATTCATACATGGCTTTAGAAAATGATAAGAAGCAAACTTATTCTCAGGCTCTCTTTATGTATCTTGGAAGTGCTGATGGAAGGTCAGTTATCATCTGACTCACAAAAGGAAGTTGTCTGACGTGTAGGTTTTTCAGAACCCCTTAGGTGCCTTATTGATTTTCAATGTATGATACAAGTCTAAAATATTTTGGAAACCTATTCCCCACCCCACCCCGCCACTGAGGAGATTTGCCACGGAGTAGAATATGGAAAGCACAATTTAGTGTCTCCCCCTCCCTTCAGATGTTTGCCATTGCAGAGCAGTTTTAAGCAAATTTAGTCCATAACTATTTGTTGTTTCCCATTCAGAAAAGTGAAGATTGATATCCTGATCCTAAACATTTGTACTGTTAATTGTCTGTGAGGTTGATGTAACATTATTGAAGCACTGACATGATGACACTTGCAGTGTGGTGTAGTGGTTAAGAGCGGTAGACTCGTAATCTGGTGAACCGGGTTCGCGTCTCCGCTCCTCCACATGCAGCTGCTGGGTGACCTTGGGCTAGTCACACTTCTCTGAAGCCTCTCAGCCCCACTCACCTCACAAAGTGTTTGTTGTGGGTGAGGAAGGGAAAGGAGAATATTAGCCGCTTTGAGACTCCTTCAGGTAGTGATAAAGCGGGATATCAAATCCAAACTCCTCCTCCTCCTCCTCCTCCTCCTCCTCTTCTTCTTCTTCTTCTTCTTCTTCTTCTTCTTCTTCTTCTTCTTCTTCTTTCCTTAAGGAGTCATGTTCCCTTATCCTGGAATCCTTTATCCTAGAACATACCAGCTCTTTCAGGTCTGCTTGTGATTACTCAGAGGTGAAGAAAAGGCACACTGATCTGCTTCATATGACGTATTAAATTATAGTCAAATTTGCTGTGGTTTAATATGAATGACACTTTACTCCTCCCCCACTTCTGCTGCACTGTCAAGGAACAAACCATGATCTGACTTGTCACGCCACCTGAGCTTGGTCTCATGATTTATTTCCCTCAAACAAACCATGAGTGGCAAACTAAGAACAAACCTTGGCTTCCGCTTGTGGTTTGTTCAGAGAGAAACAAAGCATAAGTCCAGGTTTGGACAACAAGGCAAGCCATCCCATGGTTTGTTTCCTAGCAGGAGCAAGGGAAGAGTGAAGCACTGCTTGTTCACATTAAATTGTGGCTTATTTTAACTATGGTTTAGTGTGGCATGTGAACCAGGCCTCTGAGTACATAGTCACTCCTTTTTTATTTGATGTGTCTCCTAACATAGAACAGGTCTTGTCTCCTGACACTTTTATTTATGTGCCCTGTTCCTCCTGTTGTTCCAGCAAGAAGGGTAGAAATACAACTGCTTTTGTTTGACTGTTCAGCAACTACTACTAGGGACTTACCCAATTAGTGCTATAGTCAACATTACCTTTTGTACACGGCATGATATGGTTGCCATAGGTACTGAATGTGGGAGGCTACCTTGTCCTGAATGTGCCTTTTTGCTGGGATCTGATAACACCAAATTATAGGAGTTGAGGTGACCTAGCACTGGAAGGGCTATGTTTTTTGATGCTACATGCATGCGCACACAAACCTATATCATCATATAGTGAGTTATTACTTACATGAACACTTCTGCACTTGACAGATTAGGAACGCAGGAACATAGGAAAGTGCCTTTTACTGAGAAGTCAGGCCATTGGCTATCTACTTCAGCATTATGAATGCTGATTGGCAGTAGCTCTCCAAGGTTTCCGCATCGTACCTGGAGATGCTGCAAACAGAATCTAGAACCTTCTGTATGCAAATAATATGCTCTAGTCTAGCAGTCACCTACAACCCTTCCTTATAGGTTCAAACAGGGAGTGTCTAGGCTCCAACTATATCTTTTAAACATTTTAAACTGCTTAGAAAGGCGCCTTACCCCATGGGTTGAGTGGGATTTTTTAAATCCAGCACTAGTTATATAATAAGTGCTGTTCAGTAGCTGCCCATGCCATGTGTACCATCCTGCAGTACAATTAGAAAAGCAAGGGATGTGCTTGGAGAAGAATATTGCTATTTGAATGCTGAGGAAATGTAGTCATTCTGTTTAGGAGATACTGGTTAGAAAGACATCTGGTTTTCCATGAGAAGCAAAGTTCATTTATTATGCTAAATGGGATTTTAAGCAACTCCCCCTTCACAAACACCTACCTGCATGCCTCAACCCAAACTAGGAAGGATGGGAAATCTGGTTTTTAAATTTTGCATCGTTAATTGTGTTGCATTGTGGATTAAATGTTATTTTCCCTTGCTGATATTTTAATGTGTTGGTTGCCTGGAGAAGGCATTTCAATAATTTAGCCAAGTTGACCTTTACATGACTGGAGTGAGTCATATTGCAAGAGCTCCTGTTAACTCGCATCAGTGGCACTATCTCCTAACCCATCTCAGTCACCATAAAAGCAGTGTGACTGGGTTTTAACCAGTGAAGAGGGCTGGGTGACCGAGGGAAGTTGTGACTCATTGCTACTAACTTAGATTAGCAAGCTAGCCAGTGAAATCAATCACCTAATGACAAGCAGGTCTTCCATGTCCTCCTCTATTACTAAACCAATTTCAGTGAAATATGAACTTGGCACAGGTAAAAGCATTTACCATACACTTAGTTTCCTCCCACACCCAAAGGTCAAGCAGCACGGTAGCTCGGTATGTCATCAACTTTGAGAGAGAGGAGTCCGAAGTTAAAGGTCCTGCGGATGACATCTCAACTATCAGCTCCAACAAGATTGAAAACGAAAAAGGTTCTATTAGTACGGACGGCGAGATACCAGCAACTAAACCGAGAGTGACAGACCTCCAGCAGATGGTTGCCATGGCACTACAGGAAGATAAGTCACTGTCCATGGATCTTGGGACACTTCAGTTTGCTGACGGTCAGTCAATCAGATTTTCCTCTTTGTGAACTAGGGAGCCAGTTGAAAATGACCTTGCGCTGTGCATCATTGATTCTCTCTGAGGTTGCAGAGATCCAGTAAAATGAATAAATATATGTATGAATGCAACAAATGGATTTGAACAGCACATATATTTCACAAGTGTACCACATTTGTCAGCGAGCTAGAATTAATTGGCGCTTTGAGCCAAATAGACACTCAGTAGTAAACCCAGACCTGTTGCTGTGTAATGGGAACAATAATAATAATAATAATTTATTATTTATACCCTGCCCATCTGGCTGGGTTTCCCCAGCCACTCTGGGCGGCTTCCAACTGAATATTAAAAACAATACAGCATTAGACATTAAAAACTTCTCTAAAGAGGGCTGCCTTCAGTTGTCTTTTAAAAGTAAAATAGTTGTTTATTTCCTTGACATCTGCTGGGAGGGCGTTCCACTGGGCAGGCGCCACTACCGAGAAGGCCCTCTGCCTGGTTCCCTGTAACCTTACTTCTCGCAATGAGGGAACCGCCAGAAGGCCCTCGGCGCTGGATCTCAGTGCCCGGGCTGAACGATGGGGGTGGAGACGCTCCTTCAGGTATACAGGACTGAGGCCTTGCAATGTGGACATCCTGAACAATCTGAGTTCATACTGCTCTTTCCCATTAGTTAATTTAGAGAGAAAGCTCAGTTCTCTGGAGTAAGCAGCATCTTTAAAATTTAAATTCATATTGAATGACCAACTCCCCCCCCCAGCTCTGTAATTGTATTTGTCGTGTGGCATTACTCAAGTTTACAACATAGCACCTTATGTAACATTTTGCACACTTTGATCAGTAAGCATGCTTCTTGTCATTTATGCAGATTTACTGAAAAAAATCCCTTTGCATTTGTCTCATTTTGCAGAAACCATTAGGCCATCAAGTGACGTAGATAATGATATCCAATCCATGGTAACCGATGGTGTCGCTGGACCTGGGTTGGTGAGTAAATTTTCCTGCCTTTGTTCCTTAAGGTAAGATATATACCAGGAACCCAATAAAATCATTGCAAAATAAAAGTTTGACTGTGAATATGAGTAGCATCCAACAGACCCAGGCTGCTATTATATCTTCTCTGTCTAATACAACTCCTTCTGCTTCACGCAATTTTTGTTTCCCCTCTCCCCCCACCATGTGTTCACATCCTATGAAACCCTAGTGCCGGAGTGAACTTTTCAACACAGTTGTTTTTAAGGCAAAGTTTCCAACACTCAGCCTCCTGCCCTCCCAATCCCCCGCATAAACTCCTATTTTGTGAACTTGTATATTTTATTCCATTGGTGGCAATTAAACTTTGTTTGCTAATCCAAAACAGAGCTGGTGCTCATCTGCCCTAGTTTTAAAAACTAGCAAAGGAGGGAGAACCAAGAGGTTCCTGCCCCTTCTACCATTTATCTCAGAGCAAATCTATGTCTCCCATGGTGGGAGGAGGCAACAGATACTAAAAACAAAATCTGGAGCATGCATGACTTATGGCACCAAAAAACAAAATGTGTTTATTGCATAATTTATTTATTGATCATGTGAAAATGTCATATAGCAGGAGTAACCTACCTGTGACCCTCCATATGCTGTTGGGCTCCTACTTCCATCAGGCCCCAGCAGCATGGTCATTGATGACGGGAGGCATGGTCCAACAATATCTGGAGGGCCACAGATTACAATATCTGTGGTTTCAATGATACGTTGGATCCAGGAAAGAAGTAGGTGGCCTGTTATAGATGGAGTTGACTCCTCTTGAAGGATCAGATCTGTAGTGTGGGGGTACTCCTTGATTTGACCTTGTCACTGAAGGCCCAAGTGGTATCTGGTATGGAGTGCCTTTCTCCAGTTGGGGCTGTTTCACCAGTTATGACCATTCTTGAGTAGGGAATGGCTTGGCCATAGTGATCCATTCTCTAGTAACCTCCTGTTTGGAGCACTGCAGTTCACTCTGTGTGGTATTGTCCTTGAAGATGGTCAGGAGACACCAGCCATTTTAAAAAATGCAGCAACCACAGAACTAATGGGCATGCAGTCCTTAAATATCTGGACTGTCTGTCATATTTGTCACTGGGCCTATTATAAAGTAACAGTTCAGATGTATAAAGCCTTAAATGCCTTAGGACCCAGTTACCTGAAAGATGGTGTCTTCTCCATATTGCCCTTCGTTTGATGTTGACTATGGAGGCTCTTCTGGTGCTGCCAATGTTAACTGAGAACAAACAATGAATGTTTATTATTTGTTTACAGATAGTTGCCTTGGTGATACTACCTTCTGTCAATTGCAATAGTCATTGTATTGCCACCCTGTTCATTGTTTTAATATTAACTGAGGCCAGGATATCTATGACCCTCTCCTATAGACAGACACACCACGGGCCTTCTCAGCAATAGCACCCTGGGCTATAGAGTATTCTCTCCCCTGAAGTCTAGCTAGCACCTACTCTGTCAGTTTTCTAGTGCCAGATGAAGCAGTTCTCTTGCTTCAGAGTATTTTGAATATTTGTGAGAGGACAGGTGAATGTGTTAATGTTACGTTTATATATTTATATTGTTATGAGCCACTCCAGGATCATATGTGACAAGTAGTGTAATAATAAACTCTATAAATAAAAATACATACATGTGTGCGCGCACATACGTACACAGTTGTAAAATATTTTCTGGAGTGTACCTGTATACATTACACCACAGTTTCCCAAATTTAGGTCTGCGGGTGTTTTTGGACTACAGTTCCCATCATCCCTGACTATTGGTCCTGCTAGCTAGGGATGATGGGGGTTGTAGTCCAACAACAGCTGGAGACCCAAGTGTTCAAAACCCTGCATTACACAGAGGCAACCCCTGGTTTGCAGCACAGTTTATAGAAACCAGAGCAAATCATAGACAAGCACTTAGCAACCTTAATGTGTGAAATGGCCTTCCATGGACCACAGTTAAGTATCATAGCAATTGTTCCTCTCTTCAGGTTTTCTTCATCCTCTCTTTCTTCTCTTTGCTAGACCTCTGAAGTACCACTGGTTTATGCAAGTCCAGCAACAGTTAATGACATTGAGGATACAAACCTCATTCTAGATTACCCAATGCCCACAGTGCCTTTCAATGCCTTGGATAGTACTGGGGTTCCTCTCAGACCAGGAGATCCTGATTCACCACCTCCAGCAGATCAATCAGCCAGCAATGATTTAAGCCCAGCCTTTTCTGAGATGCCGACTGAACAGTTATTCACACCTGCAACATTTACTGCTGGTATCTTTCAGGAGGTTAGCGATGAGGAGAGTGAAGATGAGAAGATGAAAGACCAGATCCCCAGCACAGACTCAACAATCCTCTCAGGGCAAGGTAAGCTATTTAGTACCTTTCCAGTACAGGAGATCCTGTGTTCATACCATGCGTTGACAGTAAGCAGATAATGGCATTATATGTAAAATGTGCATTTACTGTTGCAGAAAGGCTTGCATTTCCCTTCCAGACATCTTTAATGAACTGTGCTTATAATAATGTTTAGCATGTATATACTGCATGTCAAGTGTTCAGTGGTACTCACATACATTAGCTCAGTTAATAACAAGGCTCTGGTAAGGTGAGCAAGAATTATCATCCCTATACTGCAGGTGAAGTAAGTGGGATAGGTGAGGCTGAGAGAAAGCAGCCACATGTTGCTTAGTGCAGCATGAATGGGCCTAGCCCCCTCCAGGCAGATCTATACAGGGCAAACCATTCAGATAACCCAGTCGGAAGCAGTTTAGGACTTTAGGTAAAGGTAAGGGGACCCCTGACCATTAGGTCCAGTCGTGGCCGACTCTGGGGTTGCGGCGCTCATCTCGCTTTATTGGCCGAGGGAGCCGGTGTACAGCTTCCGGGTCATGTGGCCAGCATGACTAAGCCGCTTCTGGCGAACCAGAGCAGCACACGGAAATGCCGTTTACCTTCCCACCGGAGCGGTACCTATTTATCTACTTGCACTTTGACGTGCTTTCGAACTGCTAGGTTGGCAGGAGCAGGGACTGAGCAACGGAAGCTCACCCCGTTGCGGGGATTCGAAGCGCCAACCTTCTGATCGGCAAGTCCTGTGGTTTAACCCACAGTGCCACCCACAGTAGCGTATTGGCAGCCAATGCGGTTCTTTAAAAAGCGGTGTTAAATGTTTGCATTAAGCTTCCTTAGTCAGCAGCCTAAGCACTGTATTCTGCATTAGCTGCAGCTTCTGTACCAATCTTAAAGGTTGCCCCTTCTAGAACACATCATAGTAGCCCAGTCCTGGTGTTACCAAGTCAGTGTGGCATGGTTAGCGTGACCCAAGAGCAGTCATACCTGCAACACCAATCAAAGGTGGTAAAAGGTGCCATTCCCACCACCTGGGCATTCTGCACACCTGCTCCTTCAGGGATAGTGCAGCATTATAAGTCGCCTGCCAGACTTGGGGCCTCCATCATATTGGCCTTTAGCTGGAGCTTATTAGCTCTCATCCCATCCGCCACTACATCCAGGCATTGTTCCATCATTTTCATAACCGAGACGTGATTCAGATGTAACATAGAAATAGAAGCAGCATCACAGCTGGGGAAGGGAGGCTGGGACAGCGGGCAACCAGCAGCTGCCCAGCCAGGCTACCAGGTGATGTGGGACCTGCCTCTTTTCAGTGTGTTATTTTCATGATCTTGGTGTTCTCTGCAATTGCATTCATAGGCATGTTAATTGTCCCAAAATATAACATCGGAAATGAAATACTTCAGCGTGGTGTGCACAAGTTAGCATTCTTTTATTCTGCAAATCATCTGCTTGGTGGTCTGCATTATGTAGCCTTCCAGGGTACTCTGGCACCCTGGGTCTAGAGCCTTTGCCTGAATGCACTGTAGGATTTTCAAAGTCTCAGCTGGGATCTGCAAAGCAGTTCCATTTTTCTTCTTTCACATTGCTGTCACTATCAATTTAATGGGGCTCCAGGTTTGCTGGAATCATCATGAGGTGCATGAAAAACGCACACGTGTCACTTGGATCCTATACATTCTCAGCATCTCAGAGCAGAGTGGCCAGTTCTGGGCAGCAAGGAAGTGTTAAGATGCTGAATGTGAGGCACCCTTTCTTGGCATACATCTGGCAGTTTGTTGGGAGTCAAGATTATCACTGTCCCTTTCAGAATAAGGTTTACGAGGGCAAGGTAACAAACTTGGCTTCCCAGGAAGCTCATTGTTCACACAGGAGAAAGCGATCCAAGGTGTTTTCTGTTAGGGCTTGTGACAAAATACTCAGACAGGCAGTGATGAAATGGAAGTTATACACTCAGGGGGTATGAAGGGATTTGCTGTAACTCATTCAGCTGATGGCAAAGTGACAGCAATTCCCAGTCTGCTTCCACGTGTGATACATTAGCTGCATTTCCCTTATCTGGCTTTCTGGTTTGCAGCAGCTAACAGGGTACTCTGAAATGCTTTCCACAGGCAACGGAGGAAAAAAATAACTGTGCCAACAAGCTTAAACAATCATATCTTGGTTTATTAAGCTGAGATTGTCAAAGGGCTTCTGTCCCCTTTACCCAAGCCATAGTTAAATCTGGAAGCTTTTAATAAACCGTAGTTTCCCAGTTTTGGAACGTTCCAAGATAATAAACCAACTTCAGTTCGTAGTTTAGTATCCCAGATTGTTCCAAAACTAGTAATCTTAGTTTCAGATGGAACAGGAAACTGGTTAGTTAGATGCCTCTTTGTTTAATCATGGCTCACAACAGAGGCAGTTTAAGGGTAGAGCAACCAGTTCGGTTGCACTGGTCACCATTGCTGCGTGGGGCACCATGACGATGCTGTAGAATGGAGCATGAGAGGCGGGGTGGGCACTGGATTTTATCAGCGCACAAGGTGCCACTGAAATTTGAGAGCTCCAAGTCCGCCATTGCTCGCAACAAAGGGGCTGTGTACATGGGCAACAGGTTCACGTATATATTTAAGCTGACGTATGATGGTTCAAATGTCATATTTTATGCCTCTGCACTGTGGACCTTAAATGGAATGTGTAACCTCTCTTCTGTCAATTTGAAACTGACCATGTTTTGTGTTGAAATTGCTTTGATGATTACCGATGGTGAGTTTAGCCGACACCTGCAGCAATCTGTTTGCTGACATCGTAAGGACTAAAACTGCACAGTCCAAATGATAGAGTGTATTGTGGCTTTTTCCACTTTATTGGCAGGGGCTGCCACTTGGCATGAGCTGTTCGAGCACCTGCACATACCTATGACACCAATCATTCCACCATCTTCTCTCCTTCGTGTGGCGTTCTGTAACAAAATGAAGCTGCATTTTCTGGGCAGCTCAGTGTGCTGCAGGCACACTCCTGCATGAACTAACTGGGGGGAAATACTTGAAAACAAAGGACTGTTTGAATAAGGGAAACTATCAGTTCTCATTTGATTTCCAAGTACATGCAGGCAGTTTATTCATGCAAAGGGGCCCATCTCAGTGCTTACAGAATGTTGAACAGATCAAAACAAATATGGTTTTCTTTCAGACATCGTGGACACAGCCTGCAGGCAAATGCAGCTTTCGTCTCCATCTCATTAGTTTGTAGACATTGTCACAAATCTGTCTCATGTTCCAGATTGCTGGATTTTAGACAAATCCTTTGTTTGTTTTTTAGTGGGCTGACAGGTATTAGTGCTTTTGGTTTCTTAACCAAAGTAGCAGAAGGGAATTATTCATTTCAGAAATGATTTGAAATAAACATTATGCTAAATAACTTGCTCCCATTCTATTCTGATCTAGGAGTAGCCTTACCATGAACTGACGGGAAGTAATTTTCTCAGCAACAGATTCCAGCTAGAGATGCCCCTTTGGTTCCTCCAAACTTCTTGTTTTGATCATATTTTTTTTAAAAAAATTATAATGACTAAAGTGGGCCCAAGATGGAACAGACACTTAAGCTGAATACACTGGCATAGCCATGATGGTGAGATTTTACCTTACGAAAACTATTCCACTTCTAGGGACCTAGTGTTATTTGCTGAGACAAAGGGCAATATTGTCATCCATTCTAAATAAATACAAGGGAAGGTAAACAGTGCAGGACAACAGAATCCAGTGCTCAGATTATGTGGAAAGAAGATAAAGTCTCAGGGCATTTGAACATCGTGGGCCCCCAAAAAGTGCATTTTGTGGGCTAGAGTGCGTGAGGTTATCACCCAAAATGGCCACCGTAATCTCCTGCAAAAAAAAACCCCAAGTTGTCCCATTTTTACCAGGGCCCTTGGCAGGTATGTGAAGTACATTCATGCTTAAGTTACCACTGGAGAAATGTGCCGCTGTTTGTGGGTGTAAGTGCGAAAGCGTCCGAAATGACATGAGACACAGGACATTTTAAAAATTCTTTTGGATGAGCAAGCCTTGTCAGGTAAGAACTCCGATTTCATTATCCTTACTTTTAGTTCTTACAAATTCTGTTTGATCACAAACTGACAAAGTCATTGTTAACGTTTTCATCAGGAGCACCATCCACTGTCTGCCAATATCATTTCCTGCTATAGATGTGTTGAGAATGATCTGGCTGAAGTCAATGCTTTGAAGATAGAAAAAGTAAGTCCAGCTATGTACCTTTTATGAGAATTACATGAAGTTTTGATGAATATAAGGCTTTCTGTTTCCACATCCAGATGGATAGATGATAGATAGATAGATAGATGATAGATAGATATAGATCTTTTTTGTGTGTGTGCTGTTTTAAGGTTAGAAAGCTTTTCAGCCCTGGGAGTTGAAACTCTGAAAGCAATATTAGATTGTATGTGCAATGGTTATTTTGGGGGATTGGGAGAAGCAACATGCAATTTCATCAGCAGCACAGGGTATTGTAATAAAGACACTGATCTTGATGTTTTCAGACAGCTCATATTTCTATGTTCAAACATCCATATTTTTTGTCAGTTGTTTTTTTTTAAGTCAGTCATTATTCTGTCGTTATTGTTTTCTGCAAAAGGACTGCTGTACAGATACATTTCAGGAATACGTTCACAACTTTCAGGTTAGATATAAACTTTCCTTCAATAACACATTGCTGCTTTCATGTTCATCCAAGATTCAGCCCAGCTATTTTCCCGAAAAGCACTGTGCAGTTCTATGCATGCTTACTTGGAATTTAGTCCTGCTGAGTTCAGTGAGGCTTCTTATTGCCAAGTAAGTATGCAGACAATTGCAGCAGCATCATGATTGACTATAGGCCAAAGTTGCACATTTTCTTCCACACAAATTGCTTTTTAAAATGTTCATTCAAAGGAACTCTGGTTCAGGATGTCCCCAACATGTGAAAGGGTGGGAGAAACAATTGGAATTTCAAATCAAGATCCTTCATAGCCAGTCACCCTTTATAGGTTATGCCTTAAATCCAACCTTAAAATGTACTTCAAACACACCAAGATGTGCCAGGGCTAATGTGCCCTAGGTATTGAGAAATAACAAATAGTTTTAGTCCACCTAATTGAAGACAAACAGGCATTACAGTTGAACCAGTAGGATTGGTGTTATTCTTCAGTTTCTAATTTTCTGTTTGCTTTTTTTTGCTTTTTTAGGAATCTTGGCTTATTCTTTCACGTGTTTTGCGCCTTGTTGACTCCTGTCATTGCTCCGTCCAATAAACGCTGATACCATAGAGCTACGTTTCCGGGTATTAAATTAGCCTGTGAAAGGGTTTGCCATAATGTTCAATATGTCATATAGCAAATTAGAAACAAAGGGTTTAAGCATCCTATTTAAGATTTGATTTGGAATCACATCTCCATTTACAGAGAACATGCATTGTATTGTTGCACACCACTCCAATCTCCAAGCAATGTGAGATTCCAGGGGTTCCAGGTGTTTGCTTTGGGGAATGAGGCACAGCAGAGACTTTGCTGTCTTTATGATATATCGTTTATTTACATACATACACAACCTGAACCTGGAGAGGTTCACAGCACTAACACTCAAGAAGGTCTTGCTTCAAGGTCTTGTTCCAAACAGACTTAAGATATCATGCTCATGCTCTCCAGCTTGCTGCCTTTAACAGCCTGACACCTTTTTGTCCTCCCAGGTCACATCACAGCCAGCTCTAAAAACTCTCCTTCAAACTTCTAAGTAACTCTGAGTTGAGGGAGTGCCCCCTCATCTGGCATAGAGCCCCCTGTCTTTGGCTTCCTAATCGCTCATTGTTCTCCTAATGGCTCGTCTCCCAGGCGACTACCTCATCAGGAAACTGGTCTGGCTTATATTTTAACATTTGCTGAATCCAGGGGTTCAGTGTCCGGCACCCAGAAACTCATAACAGCAGGGAGCCTGAAACTCATAACACAGGAGAGTCAGGCACCCACGAACTCATAACAATGTGTCAAAATATAATTTTAAAATGCTGCCAAATAATATGCTTACACAGACAAGCAGAGTTATTTTAGTTCTTTACACTTCTTCTTTTTACCTTCTGTAGATAGCTTTTTGGCCCCCTTGCAACCTCTCTCATTTTGAAAAATGTTAAGTATGCTGAGAATCAGGCACTCCCTGCATTTGATTACTATTTTTGGTAGTGTTTTGGAGCAAAGGTCATATTTTTGTTGCCACAAGTAGCTTTCCATCAAAATGCTCTGCAACTGCTAAATGTATACGTAGCAGCAAGG
Organism: Podarcis pityusensis; assembly: GCF_964106645.2. Taxonomy (NCBI): domain Eukaryota; kingdom Metazoa; phylum Chordata; class Lepidosauria; order Squamata; family Lacertidae; genus Podarcis; species Podarcis pityusensis. The sequence goes on along the minus strand of NC_138026.1, from coordinate 38,965,073 downwards.
TGTAATCCGAAAGCCAGTGACAAACAGTACAGTGGTACCACGGGTTAAGTATTTAATTCATTCCGGAGGTCCGTACTTAACCTGAAACTGTTCTTAACCTGAAGCACCACTTTAGCTAATGAGGCCTCCTGCTGCCGCCGTGCCGCCAGAGCACAATTTCTGTTCTCATCCTGAAGCAAAGTTCTTAACCCGAGGTGCTATTTCTGGGTTACCGGAGTCTGTAAGCTGAAGCATATGTAACCTGAAGCGTATGTAACCCAAGGTACCACTGTACTTACATGGTTCAATTTAGCAAAAGTTGTTCACTGGCTTCTAAATTCTCATTCTAAGATCTTCCTAGATCATTTCCTTCAGGACTCTGCTGCTTAGGGCTAAGCTACCCTGACCCCCTGTGACATCAGAGCAGCTAAGCCAGAGGGGACACAAGTCTTTCAGAAATATTGAAACTTGAAGCTGTGTTTTAAAATATTCTGTCCCTGTTCTTCCAGCAACACTATGCCTGCATGCTGAAGTGCATGCTGTTGGTGGAAGCTGAGAGAGAGAAAAGGGTTAGACATCGTACATGAATATAAGAATCCATCCACAGTTCTTCAGTATACATACCTACTTGCTGCTTATTTCATTTTCGGTCTTTCTAGAAATATAATTGAAATGTTCTTTTGGGTACAGGATTCCAGTGTAAACAGCTTTTACCTGAAAATTTACCTATAGATTTTAAATCAAATGAATAATATTCTGCCCTGAGAGTTCCTGTCCTAACAGAGTTAGGTGTGCTTGAACTTGTTTAAATTAGTGGACTCAGTGCTTTTTTTCACCATGCAAGGGAGGGCTATCGGACCCTGCCAGAGCATCATGTCTCTGTCCCTAAGCTGGGGAGAAACTTCCCCGGCTTTGGGAAGGAGATGTGAGGCTCTGATTTGGGGCAGAAAAATACACCGCCAGAAAAAAAAGCACTGAGTGGACTTAACCCAGATTTAACACTCTGTTGGATTGTGGCATATGCCTTTTTGTTCTTAAACTACATGTTGCTTTCTATAATGTTTTGGTAGTCCTTACATATTCTTTTTTTTTTTTAACAGCACTTGAGAGGCAACAAAATATAAAAGCAAAACAGGAAGTTGAGTTACGGATAAAGGATTCTTTCATAGGCCTCCTCTGACCTGCAATTCCCCTCCTGTCATATTAGCCACCTAATTAGACTCACGCTGTTTTGGTACTGTAATAGAATTCAGTGGCATGGCTCTCACTTTATAATCCTTTCATTAGGAAACACTAATTCTCTAAGCTGCCCAAAATAGTTAAAGTACAGTAAGCAGAAATAAATAGTGCATTCCCAGAAAATACAGTGGCAAATAATAAGCATACTGTAATGATTACATTTTTCTCATGAAATGAATTTCTTCACAATACCAGAGAAAGTATTAATAATGAAGATGTAATTTCAATCTATCTTGTGTGCGTGTTAGATGTTTTATTACCAACTGATTATATAATAGATTCATATGAAAACTTGACACATAAATATTACTACCTTGTAAACTACTTCTATTCCTGTGAAACCTAACTTCTCTCCCATATACAGGCAACAACCATTTTGCACGTACCCGACTGACATGCGGCTACCGACACAGACATCATTTTTGGCCCTGGAAAGGGGTGGAATGGGCAGAATGGGGTGGGGGCAGAATGGGCTTATGCGCTGACACAACTCCCCCATACAAATGGGGAGTTGCCTGCATTGAATCACAGGGATCCATTTCTGTAAGTCATTTTTGTAATTTTTTGGTATCCTTCACCATTTCATAATTTGAATCTGTTCCCATAAGTTGTACATTGGTTCTGTTTTAGAAAAGCTTTGCATATAACATTTTTTTTCTGTTAGTGAGTATATAAATCTATTTTTTACCTGGCATGCTCTTCAATTTAGTTTGAGATAGAATCATAGAATTGTGGAGTTGGAATAGGACCACGAGGATCATCTAGTTCAACCCCCTTCAATACAGGAGTGGCTGGGTGGCATATAATAATAAAAAAAAACAACAACCATGGGGCTCGAATCCACAACCCTGAGATTAAGAGTCTCATGCTCTACTGACTGAACTATTGCAAAGCTTTCATGTAAGGCCACCAACCCCCTGGAAGCTAGTTTGATAGATAATCTTAGGAACGTGTATTTAGGGACAAGGTTTATAGCCTCTATATGCTGTTAGGTCTTCTCAACCTCACCTGTTGCCCAACCTGTTTGTGGTTCAGAACAGTAAAGTTCCTCAAGGTTCTAGATACTTGGTGCTGGTGGTGAGAATGTTAAGTTTATGAAGTACAGCTTCTAAGAATGCAAAAGCCAAAAAAGTATCCAATTTCCTAAGTAGTAGTAAGCCTATCTGCTTTCTGCAGGGGGATGATGCCACAGCTTGGCTAATAATTCTCCCCCACCAACTTGAGCACTGAAGCTCCCTGCTTCTAAGTCAATAGGTGACAATGAGAAATATCTGAGAAACAGGCTCCCTAGAGCCAGTATCCATGCAACAATGATGTTTGTCCCCACCTGTTGCCGTTGTAGGAAGCACTCCTGGTAAGGGGTCTCTAAACAGTGATTATATAGGGTGGGTAAGTGTAACGTAACTTCAAAGACATTTGCCAGAAGCACGGCAATAGCAGAACAAGCAGTAGCATAGGAGAAATGATGGCAGAGACTTGAGTTATCTGTTTTGCAACGCTCACAAGGATTGTGGAGGGGAATAAACTGCAGATCAGACCTAAATCTATTCACAAAAAGCAAGTAAATCACTGTGTTCAAACAAAATGTAAGTTGTTCCACAATATTCATTCATTTGCACCCAGTCACACTCAAACTTCATTAAAAGATAATTACCTAAACAAAAGTCAACAACAACCCACTTCTGTGTCTTGCAACCACTCAGCCTTTGACCAAGGTATGTTGGCAAGTTATTAAGGAAATATTGAATCAGTGAATTTGTGGAATAACTGAAGAATGTGCATAAGTGTATTCAGCAAATTTGTATTGACTACACTCTAGGAGATAGTCAGCTTTACCGTTTTGATGTTCAAACCAAAGGCAAATCATTGTCATCTAATTTGCACCTAATTGCACATGCATCAAAGGTGCGACAGTTTGTCAAACCAATTAGTTGCTGAAGATTTAATCATAAAAATGAAGATTCTGAGCAAGAAATGTCAGCATAGCAACTTGTAGGACACAATACTACTGAAGCGAATTATTCTTGATATAATTGTCATCATCCCTTTATCTTTATGCTGTGCTCCTAATTCCCTTTCCTGTCATATTTCTTTTGGTTACAGACTCTTGAGTACTCTATATTTCTGTACAGAATGCCAAGGCCTTTGCACATTTAGGAGAAAACATGATTGGGAGGGGGCGGTCTGTAAAGAGATTTGGTGACCTAAGACAATTTATGAACGTAATCAGGTAGAGCTATCATTACTAAAATAATAGTTTAGGGGGAAATGTCTAAAAGTGACACAGTGGCTATCTGGGGGGCAGAAAAGGACTGCACCCACGGGCACCGTCCACAGTGTCATGCATTCTGCCTGCTCTGCCATCCATGCATTCAGCACATTTGAAAAGGGCAGCCTTCACATATACATCTGAAGAAGTGTGAGCTCACTTGGGAATGTTCACCATGTAGGGTTTCAAATCATGCACAGTATTATGCAGCTGCACATGCATAGGGTCTCCTTTTGAGATGACACACAGATTCATAGGAGCCAACTCCTAGGGGCCGAGGTCCCTTTGGCCTCCACCCCAAAAATATTTGAGGGGGCGGGGCCCTCCAAAGTTGATAGGCATTGCCATTCAAATGGTGTGCGCGTGCCACGTCTGGTGGTCAATTATGCAAGGCAGGGCTTACCTCCCCCCCGCAAGATGTCAAATGCAGGTGCATAACATTGAGGTTAGGGCTAACCCAGGTGGTCCTCCTTCCTCTGTATGCATGCACCAAATGCATGGAGATGACTGTATGAACAGAGTTGAAGAAGTAGGCCAATTTTTCATCTGAATATGGTCCTTACTAGAATAAAGAGAACAATGTTTGAGTTGACACATTAAGATTTTCCCTGGAATTCATGTTCCACATGCCTCCTCTGTTTGAATTAGTGTGTTTGTGGGAGAGGAGGCATGGGTAAGTCCTTGTGGAACTCATTCCATATGGATGGATGCCTCACTTTCACTCAGCCAGGTGGTTAGCTAGAACACTGTTGTTCTGTTGGACTTTTGAGACTATAACGGATTGGAGTTGAATTCCTGTATTTATTTGCTGCAGCTTATTGACATTTTAATAAGGCGCCCTGATTTGTATTTTGCTGAATTACTGTCATTTCAATTACCTGAATTGGATTTTAATTATTCTTTAGCCATCTTGTGTGCGTGTTTTCAGTGGAAAGTAGGGCATAAATGCCATAATAGGGAAACAATTCCGCTTCGACATCTTCCATAGCAGACCTTAAATGTGTGTTTTCTACAGTGTTGTTGTTCAACATGTTGCTTCCTTTTTAGATGTAAAGATTACTGATGAACTGGAATCTTCAGGTGATGAGATTTTGGCTGCAATAACTACTATACCATATGTCATTGGTTCTCCTGCTCTTCCCACCTCTCTTCCTGAAGATGATATTTTGGGGCCTACAGATCAGATCATTTTATTGCCTGCTGTGACTACCAGTGGTCCTTCTGTTGTCATTGACCAGTCTTTCGAAGCAACAAGCTCTGGGTGGGCAGTGACTGACGGTGACATCCCTACAGGATTTGACATGGGGGTGCAAGATATTGCTACTGAACTAGATACAGTTGACATCATGAGGCCAGCAACAATTAGTGAGGATGGAAGTGGCTACTATGCACTGCCTGACACTCCGGATATGACTCCAGCTCCTCCACTGAAGTACGTCACCACCAGCTCAATGACAACTGCAGCCAAAGGCAAAGAGCTAGTAGTCTTCTTCAGCTTGAGAGTAACCAACATGCGGTTTTCCGATGACCTCTTCAATCGGAGTTCCTCAGAATACAAAGCACTCGAACAGCAGTTCATGCAGCTGGTAGGTGGCAAAGAATTGGCTTTAATGCATTTATATTTGCAAGCTGTTAGGCGCCCCCCCCCCGTGCCATTCTCCAAGTTAAAAACAAATTCCAAATAATGAAAAGCATTTTAAAAAGAAAACTGGCACCTACTCTTCTTACTACCCAACCCTGTTCATGATGCTAATCACATGTGATGAAGGGCAGCAAAGAAATTTAATGATGATGATGATGATGTAGTTTCAACCTCATCCCTGCCTCAACTTGGGTTGGAAGAGGAAGTCAATTCACACTTAATGGCAAACCTAACCTGTACTTTCTGAAACAATTGTTGTTGTGTACTCGTTTAGTCATGTCCGACTCTTCGTGACCCCATGGACCAGAGCACGCCAGGCACTCCTGTCTTCCACTGCCTCCCGCAGTTTGGTCAAACTCATGCTGGTAGCTTTGAGAACACTATCCAACCATCTCGTCCTCTGTTGTCCCCTTCTCCTTGCGCCCTCCATCTTTCCCAACATCAGGGTCTTTTCCAGGGAGTCTTCTCTTCTCATGAGGTGGCCAAAGTATTGGAGCCTCAGCTTCAGGATCTGTCCTTCCAGTGAGCACTCAGGGCTGATTTCCTTCAGAATGGAGAGGTTTGATCTTCTTGCAGTCCATGGGACTCTCAAGAGTCTCCTCCAACACCATAATTCAAAAGCATCAATTCTTCGGCGTCAATTCTGAAACAATAGAAAACCCCAAACACACTATTTTTTCAAAATCCGCACTTCCCTGAATTTTATCTGGTTGTTCTTCACCTGAGTTGTGTATTTAGCTATGGTGGTGGTTAAAGTCTTCCTCTCAAACTGTGGCTCTATCACCAGCACCTCTGGAAGAGGGGAAGCTGGAGAGAGAATATTTTAACTTCTCCCACAAAGCAGAGCCCAGCAGGCATGAGAGGATAGGGCCTCCCTTTTAGGTGTGCATGAAGGGAAACCAGCACCAGAAGATAAAAAGAATGGCATCCCTTGAACTACCTTAGCTACCACTGATCACTCCTGCTGCCATTGCAGGGCCGGACTCTTTTGGCTTCCTCAGCCAGAAGGCTAAGGTTGGAAGTGTGAATAATCATAGCTGGAGGGTGCTAGCTCTCCTTGCCATGAAAGAACATATAAAACATACTCAGTTATTGGCTATGCAATGCAGAGCTCCCAGTATACACAAATACCCATTGTTGACTTTGGCAGCTGGGACATAAATATCCAAGGCTCACTTTCTCCTTTTAACAACTAACAACACACAAAACCCTCTTGAAACCATAGAACTGCCTTGCCTATGGCTGCAATTCACATTTAAGCATGTTTAAGTCCCATTGATTTCTTTTTTAACTGGATTGCAGCCTATGAAATTTAATTAGAAGGAAAATCACACTCTATCTATCTTAATAGATTATTGAAGAAGATCTAACCAGAGAGACAGTTAAAGACTAACTGAGAAACTTAACCTGGTAGCAGATGTAAAGTCTGCTAATAAAGTCAGTGAAACAGAGCAGTTGATTTATGTTCCCTAAAATGAAAAGTGAAAATAAGTGGAATCAATGATACATGGGCAGTGATAGAGGACTTAAAGCAGGCATGTCCGAAGTCCGTTTCAGAGGCCTAATCCTGCCTTCTGGTCGATTTAATCTGGCCCCTGTGGCAGTTTATTTCCTGGGGTAAAATTGTAAAAACCCTCAACAACTTCAATCCTAAAAGAAGCTCAACAACTCCAACCCTTAAAAAAAATCAACAACTTTAGTTGACCCTTTGGTCAGCCCCCACGGCCCTTCACTGCATAAAATCTGGCCCTCTTTGAAAAGTTTGGACACCACTGACTTAAAGTTTTCTCTTTTCTTTTTTCTTTTTGTAGCTTCTTCCTTACCTACAGTCCAACCTAACAGGCTTCAAGCAACTGGAAATACTGAACTTCCGCAATGGAAGTGTGATTGTCAACAGCAAAATGAAGTTTGCCAAGTCAGTGCCGTACAACATCACAGAGGCTGTCCATTGTGTGCTGGAGGATTTTTGTGATGCAGCAGCTCAGCGCCTTAACCTTGAAATTGACAGCTATTCCCTTGATATTGAGCCAGGTGATGTAAAAAATGGGGCAGTGGGGGAAGAAACATTGCTCTCTCCTGCAAGCATTTCATGATGTCAGTTGCTCTCTGTAAGACGGGTGGCCCGGGAAGAATGAAAAGCCCCAGGTTGTCTCTATGTCATGATCAGGGTCCCTCCTGAGAACCCAGTGAAACATGGCACAGAGCCCAAGAGCTTAAATAGCTGCTTTTTATCAACAGAAAATAGCAATTGGGGAAATGCGTATTTTGACAAGAAACATTGCAAGAAATATATGCATTCTAAGCTAACACGAGGCACATGTTGTTTGCACTTATTTATTTGTAACAAAATGTAAAGCTCTTAAACATTCCTTAAAGGTAAAGGGTAAAGGGACCCCTGACCATTAGATCCAGTCGTGACCGACTCTGGGGTTGCGGCGCTCATCTCGTTTTATTGGCCGAGGGAGCTGGCGTACAGCTTCCGGGTCATGTGGCCAGCATGACTAAGCCACTTCTGGCGAACCAGAGCAGCGCACGGAAATGCCGTTTACCTTCCCGCCAGAGCGGTACCTATTTATCTGCTTGCACTTTGACGTGCTTTCGAACTGTTAGGTTGGCAGGAGCTGGGACCGAGCAATGGGAGCTCACCCCATTGTGGGGATTTGAACCGCTGACCTTCTGATCAGCAAGTCCTAGGCTCTGTGGTTTAGCCCACAGCGCCACCCGCGTCCCTAAGCGTTCCTTAGCATTGACAAAAAGGTACCTAGAGAGAAACTGACTATACTGCATATTTACTTTTATTGGGGGGGAAAATGATGCATAGGCCAAAATCAAGGAAGATATTATTTTGCCCACAGTCCAAATGAAGCCAGTGGGAGTTCTGGCAAATGTTCTATGTACTTCACGCTTACAGAGAGCACCAACAGAATCACTCAAGAGTAAGAGGCCCATCCTGCCAAGTGAAGCAGCAGCAGGGATCTTGTGCTGGGAGGGCCCAGCCTGGTGACTGAAACAATCCTTCTGCAGCTGCAGGTCTGCTGCAGCTTTTCATTGGGAGCAGCTCCTGTAGGGCTGTGGGGAGATTTCCTAGCTGTTCAGTGCCCTGGCCAATGTCCGGCCAAACATCATGTAGAACATGGCAGAGAACTGAGTCTCTCTTTTAACGAATTGACCTTTCCCACAAGCAAATCTAAGAGTAGAATGAAAACGGTGGACGACTCTTAGAATGTGCTCCCAGAATGTATCTCACATGTTTCAACATAGTCCAAGGATCACTTGGTTTTCTGGTCAACATGCTGCTTTCATTTAGTTACACTGCTGATTTGCGCACACTTCCTATGACAGCTGCAGCACTAAAGAGCATCTGTTTATTTGGCCACCCATTCTACAAAACTGGTGAAAGAGTTCATCAGGCATTACAGACCTGAGTTCTCATTCCTTTGAAGGGTCACACTTCAGGAACATGGCATAATGGGCACTGAGTACCCTGCTGCGAGATAAGCACATGTTACATTGAGGTTATATGCTTGGGTGGAGTAGGAAGCTGAGTGTGCATTTTTAACAACAGAAAACTGTCTGCTGACCAAGGAAGGGTGAGGAGGCTGGCAGCCAGGCTACAGTAACTGAGAGAACCTTAATGCAAGCACAGACAGTAACTGTGAGAAATATCTCAAGGTGGCATAGCAACTGTGCAATGTGAACTCCTTATCTGAAGTTGTGTGTGTCACTGTGTACTTCATGACTCAAAAATGTTGTCTTGACAACAGACCTGAAGGATCCTCCTTCTACCTCACATCCTGGAATGTTGATGCCGCATTTAAATGAGATAAACAAGATGGGTGTTAGATTGTGTCCCTTTTCTGACTAGAACAAAGTTTGTGGATTAAAATGTGAGATTCCATGCAGCACTGTAAGCAAAACCAAACATAGTTGACCATTTGTTTTTATGTACGTCTGAAGGCATGAGACACTGCAGTAGCCAGACCTCCTCTGGGGGTTCTTCAGCACTGCAGTTTGAGAAGGTTGTAGACATTTGGAGCTGGTTCAGAGGACAACGATGGTCAAGGGTCCTGCAAAGAAGTCCTATGAAGAACGGGTGAAGGAACTAGGTCTCTTTAGCCTGGAGAAGGGAAGACACAGAGGACATGATAGTTGTAGTCAGATACCTGAAGGACTGTCACCTACAAGAGGGCAGAGACATCTTGTCTGCTGCCCGAAAGGGCAGGTCTAGCTCTAATGGGATTAAGTAACAGGATGACTGTACAAAAGGCTTAGACAAATTCATAGAGGCTAAGGCTTCCAGTGACTACTAATCCTAATAGCTATGTTGTTCCTCCACTGATGGAGGCAATATGCTTCTGAGTACCAGTTGTTTGAAATCATCAGTCAGGTGCGGTTGTGCTCAGGTTCTGTTTGTGGGCTTCCCACAAGCAGATAATAGAACAGGATACTGAGACTAGATGGGACACTGTTCTGATCCACCAGGGCTGCTCTCCTTGTGCTTTTATGAGGGTGGATGTCAACTGAACGTTAGGAGAAAATAATTAAAGTTAAGAACAGTTCAACAGCGGAACCATTTACCTGGGTGGCAGCGCATGAGATTCTTTGGAGAGCCATCTCTTGGGGAATGCTCTTAGTCTGGATTTCTTGCACTGAGTCTCCAGCTGTTGGGTTTCCAGCTGTTGTTTGACTACAACTCCCATCATCTCCGACAGGGTGCCAACTGTAATAAAATAATGGGGGACCCAGGTAAGTCCCACCCTGCATAATCAATCACAAGTTTCACAAAACATTTGAACGGCAACACCTATCAACTTGGGGGGTCCCCTCAAATATTTTATTGAGACACCCTAGGAGTTGGCTCCTATGATCCCTGACCACTGTTCCTGCTAGCTAGGGATGATGGGAGTTGTAGTCCAAAAACAGCTGAAAATTTTGGGAAACCCTGGACTAGATGAATGAATAAACTATGAATGAAAACTGAAGTCGACAAATGCCTGACTGGTATATGTAGAAGAACAAATATATCTTGCTTTCCTATTATTTGTTTTAAGGGTAGGATGAAAACTCATTACTTGAAAAAATAGGATTATGTCTGAACCAACTTTGTTCCTAAGATTCTGCAGAAATATATAATCTCCAGATTAAAAGACGGCTTTTATTTCAGTATTGTAAACCGAGTTGGGGATTGCTAACTATAACGGATATTCTAATAAATTCTGTGCAAGGCACACAATTACTTGAACCAGTTTCCTTAGCATGTCCTAAAGGATTTTTTAAACACTGTTACATTCTCTTTTTTAGAAAGCCTGGGAGATATAAAATTAAAAGTTCAGTGTTGTGGGAAAATGAGAAAAAGGATCTACATACTGGTTCTCAGATATTTGGAGATGAGGCAGACTGCCAAGGAAACTGAGCCAAGTGACACACGCAGCTATGAGTCGCAGGCTTGTGTGGGTAGCAGACTATTTCAGAGAGGGAAGAGGACTCCTTTCCAGAAATAAAAGCCCTGCTGGATCAGACCAATGACTTGTCTTGGCCAGGATCCTGCTTCCCACAGTGGTCAAACAGTTGCCTTCAGGAATCCTACAAGGAGGGCTTGAGAGTAGTAGCGCTCTCCCACAGTTGTTCCTAGCTAGTGGTTCTAAGAGTTGGGAGATCTTCAAGATCTGATAATGCTGGTGGATTTCCAAAAAGATCAGTTAAGAAATCTTATGGCACTTGGAGTATTTTAAGTATTAAAAAAATAAATGTTATAATAAATACCAGTGGTGTCATTAGCCCAGTGTTTCTCCATCAGTAGACTAGGAAGCACTGGTGGGACTTGGGCCATTTTCAGGTGGGCTTCTGTGCCTCAGCTTGTCCAGAGCCCCCTTACCTGCCAGCCATGCCATAGCCTCTTGGTTGTACTAATGCCAGCCCCGGCAATTCCTTGTATACTGAATCAAGCTGGTTAGAATGTGGAGTGAATTGTATTAAGACATGGAGAGGAGCACTAGATACAGGGCTCCCACTATTTGTAATAGGCAACTCCATTATTAGTCTGAGCATATGACTGTCACAGGCAGGAGAATCAAGTAAACAGAAAGCCAGATCACCAAAGAAAAGAATCCATAACCGCAGCTTGTAAATGCAAAATGATGCTGGCTCTTCTTCTTAGATGTATTTTACTGATAGACTCGTACTTGTGGGGGGAGCTCCTGTTTCCCTCCTCAGTTAAGAGTAAGTTTTTGCCAAGTGTGCGTTACACTGCGGCAATGGACCCATTTTTAAAAAAAGATTATCCTTTTCTTTTACAGCTGACCAAGCGGATCCTTGCAAGTTCATGGGATGTGACGAATTTTCACAGTGCGTAAAGAACGACTGGACGAAAGAGGCCGATTGCCTTTGTAAGCCTGGTTATGTACGAAGAGATGGCCTGCCGTGCCGTAGCCTGTGTGAAATTGAGCCACACTTGTGTGTTAATGGTGGCAAGTGTGAATTGGTTCCAGGAAGAGGGGCAGTGTGTAGGTAAGTGTCATCACTATTATATTATTATGTATTTATTTAAACCTTTCTTTTTCCCTTGGCAGTGACTCAAGGCGGCTTAAAGGGGGGGGGGATAAGAACAGCTAAAAACATTTTTTATATAAATTATTTGTTTTAAAAAATCATTTAAAACAATTAAACACTAATCAAACACACACGCACACACACACACACAATTAAAAACATACAGATATTTATAATAACAGCAGCAGGGCACCAACCCTTTCATTAAAAGAAGTCTGTTCCTTGTTGTCCTTCCGGAAAAGGAAGGAGCCAGTCTAGCTTCTCCAGGGAGGGAGTCCCAAAATTTTGGGGGCAGCCACTGAGAAGGCCCTATCCCCACATCCCTACCAAGTATGCCTGTGAGGACGGCAGGACCAATTGTGATTATGAATATTGTGAATATCAGTGCTGCTGTAGAATTTGAAAGATATTATGGAATCTATTGCATCATGCAAACAGCATCACATGATAGAATGCAGCCATTATTCTTGGTTAGACGTTGACTAGGGAGGGAACAGTGGTTTATGGCATCCATACAGAAAATTCCCAATTGTAAAGCTCTCTGGTAGCAGGACTGGGAAGATCCCAGGAGAGCTCCTGCTTGTCATGGTAACAGTACTGGCCTAAATGGGCCAGTGCTATGTTATGCGCCTGTGCTCAGCATCAAGTTTTTGGTTTCCACATAGTCATGTTGACTTCCGGCCTCCATTGTTTGCCATAAGCCAGAATCTACTTCATGCAGCTCAGCAGAAAGGGCTTCAACGTTAAAGGTTATTTTTGTCAGATTTGAACATTGCATGTACTTGTCAGCTGTGTAATGGACCAGACGCTTTGTTTAGATTTAGCTCATTTTAAGAATCTGTAAATTGAAGGAGGTAATCTTGGGAGTTTCCTCATAGCCTAGTTGATAGATACTGACAGGAAATCCTTCAGTCGCCTCATCAGGCATAATAGAAAAACAAAATAAAAATGCAAATCTTCCTATATTCAGGCCTGTTATGGAGAGAGGAATGTACGCGCTGGCTGGTAGCCTATGCACCTGTTGTGCTATTGCAAGGGGCATGTGCTAGCAGAACGGAACACTTCCCTCCTCTCCCCTGAAGCCCCCTGCACACCCTCAAAATCAGCTCCAGGGGTTGGGAGACCCTCTGGAGAACATTTTGGGAGTGGGTCAAGTGAGGAGAGGAAACGGAAGTGTCGCTGCACCAGCAGAACTCCACCATGTTGCTTTGGCTACAATCTCCTGCTTCTATATTCTAAAATGGGAGGTTTGCCTTTCCTTGCCCCCTGGCACCTCTTTGAGGAAGACCTGCTCCAAGTTCTTTTCCTTATAGGACCTTCCACCATTCCAAGTGAGCATATGGAGATTCCTGAGGTAAGTATCTGAGGCTTCACCGTGCTAGTGGTGGGAGATGTCACCATATAGGAAATGAACCTGAATGAACACACATTTGCCTGTCAGCCACTTACACCACGTTATTATTAGCAATTCTATTACAGTGTTATTGCCATAATTTATGTACAGCATTTATAGCATACTCTATAGCAGTCCTCAGGGTGTCTTATAAGAAGAAATCAAACAATTTAAAAGTTAATATGGAACCATAGAATTACAGAGTTGGAAGGGACCCGGAGGAACTCCCTGCAATGCAGGAATATGCAGCTGTCCTATGGGGCATCGAACCTGCAACTTTGGCATTATCAGCACCATGTTCTAACCAACTGAGCTATTCTATAAATGACTGGCATTCAGTGGAGTCAGCCCCCTTGTGGAATTGACATCCACATGGGCTACAGGACTTCTCCTTCACTCTCTTGCCCCTGTGTGCCTCCAAACTCTGCTCTGAGTGGCTGTGGGGACCCCTGGAGCATATCTGAGTTGGGGAAAAGATAGGAAGGGGAAGTTCTACTGGGTCTACTCACACTTTGGGTGCCGGCTGATAAATATAAATGCAGCATAAAAAGTGGAATAAAAGGAAAAGTCTTAAAACCTAACACAGGTTAAATGGTTTAGGACAGGCATGGAGAACTTGTTTTGAATTGTTTTTCCTGCATGCCCTTGGTCTTGTTTTGACATAAAACTGCTTTGCTTCCCTTTCCCTCCATGTTTTAGATGCCCAGCCCGTAGAAACAGCCGAGGGCGTTGTGCAAAATACGCTCCAGCACCTACCCGGTCCAACATCTCCAAAGCTTTGATGCTTGGCTTATTAAGCCTAGTTATTCTTCTCGTCACTTTAATATATAAGTTGCGAAGAAAATGCAATACCAAGCCTAAACTGGAGTAAGCAGCTTAACCCTCCCCCAACAGTTTTTTGGAACTTTTAAAAACTACAGGCAGGAAGTCTTACCCTAAACAAACATGTTCTGCCTTGTAGAGGTCCTCCTCTCAGCCAAAGCAACACAGAGAATGCTGTCAGAATTAATCCTGCCTTTGACCACCATGAACCCATCAGTAGTTTGTGTCATGGGCCATGTAACGTAAGTGCTTGTATCAGTCCTTCAGAGAGCAGTGATCAAGGAGCATTGCAAAAGCATGAGTACAGAACAGAGCATGGAGGTAAAATGCATGCAAATACTACTCGTTCCTCTTCAACATGTGTCTTCTCTGAGTTGCCCTTGTTAACAACCAATTTCAACTTGCCTTTGGTGTTCCACAACTAAAAAGGACTAACCCTCACTGTCTCTAAAATCTCTTGTCACAGCTTCAGACCAGAACATTCTTGTTAGCACGTCTGGGCTGTTAGCACTTTCTGCTCTAGCTTTTTGGCTTTGATGGCTTGCCTAGCATGCAGTAAACATTCATATCCTTCTTTTCCTTACAGGCCACCTGATACAAAGCAAAGACTGATGAGTTAGTATCTGACGCCCTGAATTCTAGGCAACAGTCAGCGGACATAAAGGTTTGTGGTTTTTCTTTTTGTAAATAGCTATATATTGTGTGGAAACCTCCTCTAAATATATATACCTTTGAGAGTCAGAACCCACCCTTCATGTATTTATTTGCCACTGCTATAGTTGAGCCCTTTTTAAAATAGCCTAAACAATCATTGAAGAGTCTTGTGAAAGTAAAAGAAAACTTGAGTGCTACAAGGCCTGGTACAAACTACTAAAGGAGAGGATCTTGGAGTATAAGCTGGATTCTAGGGGTGAGCAAAAATGTCTGTCTGTCGTCGTCCCCCCTCCCTGAATTCTCTGCCCAACTTGTGGGGAGTAGCATGGTGTGGGTATTGGAGGAGGTAAGCAAACATACATTTTTGTTTGCACTGGTAGATGAAGGTAACGATGGAGTAAGGCAAGGATGGAAGGAGGACTAAACGCTTTGCTTCCTTCAGCAATTCTAAACAGTATTAATACTGGATCTGTATTTAACTCTGTTAGTGGGCAATAGGGGGGGGTTGCCAAATACTCTTGGTGGGAATGGAAGTACCCAACAATTCAGAAGGAGTCCAAAGAAGAAAATATTCTCAGAAAATGTAATAGTTATTTTCTGATAAATTTTGGCCAATAATTTATCTCAAGAGAAGTCTAAGGGGTGGGTCAAGTGTCACTCCAGAAATTAACTCTGGAATTTGAGGGAAAGCTCTGTCTTTTGAGTCAATGTTGGCCACATTATTGGCACTTTGTTTCCACAGATTTTCACCAAGAGGACTGCTGGTTATACCAAGTTCACTCACCTGGATAAATGGAGTCTTTGGGGGAGGAGGGAGGCAACAACAAAGCTTCAGAAGGCAACCAATACTTTTTTTCCATAACAGTGAACACATTAACTGAAGTTTATATCTGAGTAAAAAACAACAAGGTGGCTGCACCTACTTTCCGTCAAAACTGTTGTCCTCCATTACATAATATCCATGTTATCATGAATGCAGTGCTAAATGTATTTAATAACTGTACAGTGTTTATATGATAAATATTTTTATTTTAAAGCTTAGATTCAGATGCAGAAGTCTCTGCTGGAAAAGTTACCATTGGTGGTATTCTATCCCAAAATACATGAACAGAAAAGTGGCCGACACATATACTAACTACTGGAATGGTTGTCAGTGTGGTAGTAACTGTTTTATTATAATTACTGGAGCTGAATTGGTATTGAAGGCTTACCATGGGTTTTCAGCCCTAAACACCACCACCAGTGATTATTATAAGTCTTTATTAAATTTGTTAGTCACTTTCTCTTGTTCAGGGCAAGTGACCTACAATCAAACAGACAGAAAAACCCCCACAATGCTGTTCTTTTACAGATATAAAGTGGACATTTTTATTTTAACTTTAATCGCTAAGAGATTTTCCTATATGCTTTTGAGAATCGGCCTGTAAATTTTAGGCTGTGTGTATAAGGGATGTATTTGCTATCATATAGTTGTGATAGATTGCAGTAATTGTTTTTGTTCACACAGAACAGACACCAAGCCACTAATGTGGTGTGATTTGTTACTGTACAAGACTTCTCAACTAGCAACATGCAGGCACATCTAGTAAGATTTTTCAAAAAATGGACACACACACACACCCCAACTACAACCCACACTTCTGTGCTGGGTCATTTGTCTGAATGGAATAATAGGTTGTGCAGAACCTTCAGTGCACGCTAAGCACTGCATAACTGGTAGTGATCTGAATTGCTTTCAGTAAAAACAAACTGCTTCAGGTGTCTGCAGCAAGTAAGGGGGCAGAGACTTGTTAGATAGGTTGGTGCATGTGCATAATCCTACAACCAGCCAGGAATATGCATGAGCCTCAATTTCAAATATTCTAAAGCAGCAAGAGATGAGGAAGCACAGCTTACAGGTCCTTCTTCACCCCAACCCCCAGATGGACAGAATATCCAAAGCCAGAATTATTTAAAAGTTAGGTGTGCCTAGGAACTGAGCACTAAGGGGAAGTCTTTTACTAGGGCTAGCATTGCTTGCTTTTTTTTTTTTGGAGCGGCAGGTGTTTTCCTTTAATTATCAAGTGCATTTCTGCTCTGGGTATAATCCTAGTGCCCTGAACCATCTCTCCTTCCTGCGTGCATATAGGCAATACAGCTTATATAAACAATACCATGGCTAATTGCTTCTCTTAAATGTTTACTCAGAGCCAATACCTGTAAGAGTTGAGCTAACTAATCTTCATCTATTTATTTTACGGTGTCAAGAAAGTCGCCTGCCAAGTTATATTCTCATATGGGCTTGTAGACGCCGCGTTAGAGGTAGTCAGCCGCCTCAAGGTAAAAAAAAAATGTTGAGTTTACAGTCAAGTGTAACATTATTTATGTATACATGGAGAAGATCTCATCTTAACGTCAGTGAGGAAGCTTACACGGACACCAAGGTACCATTTCACAGCCTAGATGACATCTTTAGGGCATATATCTGAAGATATCCCACTATACACCAGGCACTATTGGAGGTTGTGTAAGTTGATATTCCTCATTGTATTCAATATATTTTCATTTCAGAGCTATTTTTTTGTATATGTTTATTCATACCAATTTCTATAAGAAAAACAATAGAAATCGTTTTTACATGTCAGTTTTAATAATGAAACAATTGTTCTTGACCATAATTTATCATTTTCAAATATTAATTACCAAATATCTTTGCTGGATGAGAGAATGTTTTGTATTTCAATAAAATAATAAAATATTTAACTAGAGTGTAGACAGACTGTATTTCTATGTTATATATCAGAAAAATGTCTGCTTAGTAGTTAAAAGGTTTTTTCGCGCATCTAGGATGCATGCATATATATAACATAAAATATTTAAAAGAGATATAAGGGCAATCAAAAATATTTATAACCTTACAAAATATTAAATCCAATGCTTGTTTTAAAGTAAGTTGTAAACAACTTGGCTTCATTTGATTCAAGCTGGCTTATGGTCACAACTATCTTTAATTGGGTTGTAGAAAATAATGGTGCATATTTGAGAAAAAAGCATTAGTTGGTAAGAAGAATGTTAGTTAGAAGCAACGACAACCCTCGACACACACACCCCCGCCACCCCCCAAAAGTTCCACGTTGGAATATTATGCAAGCCGATTCATGAGACAGTTTTAGAAGCCAGTACCTCAGTTTATGAACTTAATCCGTTCCAGAAGTCCGTTCTTAAACCAAAACCGTTCTTAAACTGAGGCGCGCTTTCCCTAATGAGGCCTCCCACCACCAGTGCCCTTCCACCGTTCGGATTTCATTCTTAGACCAAGGTAAAGTTTGCAAACCGGGACACTATTTCCGGTTTTGTGGAGTTAGTAAACCGAATTGTTCTTAAACCGGACTGTTCTGAAACCGAGGTACCACTTTATTACTTTAAAATCAAATGTTGTTCGTTTATTTGCTTTAATGGTTACACTGACTTAGGAAAGCAAAGTGCAAGTTTCACAGCTCCCCCAGTCATTCTCACTCTTTCTTAAATAAATAATATCCCAGAGAGATCAACGGAGTGTTTTTATTTTGCAGCAATTTTCAGTACATCATTAAGGTCATTTGACAAAGTACTTAAAACAGTTTAGGGTGAAAATAACCCAGGGATAAAGTAGGCAGAGATACCAGAAGCTGAGGAAATTTTCAATGGAATGTTAAAGACATTGTGCTATTTTCTGAAGGGAAACTTCTGTATAGGTTTTATGTTCCCAGTAAAGTAACATGAATTGAGACACAGGACATGTTTATAACTGCATTTTCATTACTCAGTGACTGCAACCAGCATGTGAAACAGTCATCGCAGACCAAACACTATAGAAAGAACTTCAACAGAACATCACATCCCCTGAAACAATAATCAGAATCCATTCAGGTGTATTCAAGTAATGTACATGCATAAGTAAAACAGCACCGCCCTTCCAGAGATCTCATAACCAAAAGACAGCAGTAGGTCCATTTCTAGTTGCAACAGAGGGCTTAACTTGTTTTCTCTAAAGCAACACATGGTGGTTACTAATTTTCATGACGAAGCATGTAGCCAGATTATACGGAAGTGCGAGATATTGCAGTTATCATCCCATCCCATCGCATGCAAGCATTTGGGGCTCCTTTTTCACAACCACTTCCTAGGATTCATTTGCTCATGGCTTTGCTTCCCAAATACAATGCATACAACTCATCTATTATGCAAGCCTACGCTCTTAACTTTTAGTTACTCCCCCCTTTTTGTAAGCCGTACCTTTAAATTACGACACAGAAAATATTTTAAAGGAGAAAGTGCATCTTTTATATGCCATTAACGATTTGATGCGATATGGGGTCCATAAGAAACAGCCCCAGACATGCCAAGGAAAGTGAGTGGCAGCAGTAATTAACGAGGGTTTTTTTAAATAATAGTAATAAAAAGCATGCATAATGTCAATAACTGTTTGGGAGGATAGAGACCATAAGAACATACACAGGGTAAGAGGCATTTTTAAACTGAATGTGATTCTCTCCTAGTAGGAAACACAGAGAGGTATGAAACTCTCATGTAGTGTAACATATCTATTCATTAACTATTCTCCACCCCCGTTTCTCTGAAACTCTTCACCATAAAAAGCATTGTGTTATCCACAGTGCTTTTTTAGAAGAAGAAGAAAAAGGTGCCAGTACTCACCATGAAGTCGTTACAGTAAGTGACACACTTTTAACATTTGAGGGAGAAAAGGTGCCAGTACCGTGTGCCCTCGAGTACCCCCAGGGAAAAAAGCACTGGTTATCCAACTGGCCTTGTATGTATTTGTGACAACAATCAGATCTAAAGCATAGCATTCAACTAGTGAAATATCTGATTAGATCATGGTCAGTTAATGCTTAGCTTATGACTATAACATTAAATCTAACATCCAGTCCCTATGGCCTCATTGCATTGAATATACTAATCTTGTTCTGCCGAACATTGGTTAGAGGGGTTCTCTGAGTGCAGGACCAGCACAAAATCCTCTCTCGCTCTAGCCCTACATGGCAAAAACGTGTTGTATGCATTGTTCCTGTTACTGGATCCTTACCATCCAAAACAGAGGGCTCCATACATAAACTTGGATAACATGAACTGCAAGTGGGCTCTGTGCTGCCTGCTCCTTCCTGTTGCTCCTTTTGATCTAAAGTCAGGGTTTTTCTAAAATAGCAAATGGCGCAATGCAGGAGGCTGGGGACAGTGAGACCCTCCTTTGTGCAATTAGAAGTGCCTTTAAATTGGGGTGGGCTTGTGACCCTCTAGAATTTGTTGGGCTCTGATTCCCATCAACTTCAGCCAGAATGGCCAATGGTGAGAATTTTAGTTCAACAACATCTGGCGAGCAACAGGTTCCTCATCCCTAGATTTAAGTCATAGCTCCCACTGGGGGGTGAATGTTGCATGTGCGACCTCTGATGACTTTTTGGTGGTGGCAACTTTGACAATCAAGGCTGTCAGAGCTGACCATGCCAACCAGATCTTCAGAAAATTGATGTGCAGGAATAGGGACTTTTTACAGACTGAAGACAAGATGGAAATAGACAGGGTGTGAACAGTTTCAAACCATGCATTAAAATTGGAGGTTAATAAATATTGCAGTTTTACATCCTCTCAACCCATTTCCCAAAGTTGGTAGCCATGTGGGCACATAGCGTTTTACATTGATAGTTGTTACACTGCAGAGGGTATTTCTGCCAGGAGGCATGCTGTGGCAGAAGGCAGGGACAATGGTGTGCTTAGAAAGTATATTGAAGAATTAAAAACTACAGCCCAGAAATGTAATTAGCTTCTTAATATAATAAGGGAGGGGAAGCCTCCCCAAATTCAATCTGTTTCCCTCCCAACCAGACAATACTTATTTCCCCAAATCTCCTAACACTGAGATAATACCAAGGTTTAATCTGTTGATATTAGCCAGCTATAGGGCTATCCGGCAACATCAATAAAAGGCAACTTCCATCTGTGTGAAACAAGTAATCGTTATACATAAGAAATTTAATTACCATCCAGGGTACATTAGCAAAAAAAAAAAAGAACCCACAAAGCCTGAAGTTGGAAGATTAGCTGCAAAAAAAAAAAATCTGTAAGATTAGAAGAAAAGTTTATTACTTTAACACTATGAAGTTAAGCCATTTGAAGCAGCATGGCGCAATTAGAAATTCCAGTGCTGTGCCACTCGTCAAGAGTCTGAAAGTTTCTGACAGAAGCCACCTAATCCCATGTGCATTGCACCGAAGTACAAAGGAACAGCAAAATTCAGCTGACAATTAGGCTTTGTTGTCATGAAAAATGGAAACCACTTCCCTTATGCTTTCAGTCCTAAATGTATCTAGATATATATTTTTGTAAAATATTGTTTAACTCTGTCTTACTTTGTTTGACTAAGAAAGTTATAACCGAAAAATAAAAATGAAGAATTGCCTGAACAAATTTGTTTTGTAAAAAATAGTTAAAAAAGGAAAAACCCACTGCTTAGTAAATTCAGCATGCATCAGCAAATCTATCCCTAAGTACTCCAGACACAATTGTCCTGCTCTCAGTATTTGATATCCTGCAATCTACCTAAGACACATTTCCCAAAATGCTTTCTTGTGGACATCTACCTAGATATCAAGCAGTTTTCATAAGTTGCACATGAAGTCTTTCATCTTATAAAAGTTTTTAACCTCTAACAGTAGAAGTTAACAATAAGGCCTCACAATTCCAGTTATAAGATGCAATGTACTTTTTTCTTTTTGCTATGCTATCTTGAAGGAGAGACTAACATTCTGGGTATCACAAAGGAATTAACCGTGTAAAGAGGAAGTCAAAATGCAGTCATTGTTATGTAGTTAAATCCCAGTAGAGTGTTACTCTATGTTACAGCACTTTTAGTGTCATGACAGATGCTATGGGCAGGGATTGGTGCATGAACGAAAAAAGCAAACCACCTAGTTGGCTGAAACGGATGCTCAGACCCTCAGAACTAGTGAATTCACTACACAAATTAAAACGTCAAATACAAATTAAAAACTGCCACATTAATAAAATCTGTTTACTTTATATTAAACATCTCTAGACAATTACAGAATGTTTAAGTGTCCTCTGCTGCTCAGAGGATTTCTTCCCTTTATTGTTAAGGTGGGGGGGGGACCAAGTGTTAATGTAGAAAGTGACTACTTATTTCAATAGGTTCTGCAACATAGCAGTTGCATATGTAGGCCGAGCTTGTTTGCTCTCAATCGCATTTTGAAGATACTGGATTCCCCCACAGCGCTCCCAGATCTCTTCAAACTGCCTCGGCAAAATCTCAGCTCCACGCTTACGAGTCAAGCCAGTCTCTTCAAGATTCAGCTCACACATCTCCATGTCATCCTTGCCTGGAATGTCAAAAAAAGGGGGAGGGGAGAAGAAAAACACCACCAGATTTAACAAAACATAAAATGGGTTTCCAGTTTCTCCTACACTGGACTTACTGTGCTGTGTTTAGATTTTAACGCATACTCATAAAGTTGGGAACAAAGTGACAGTGAACATGAGAAGGGCATTATAAAGATAAAGGGACCCCTGACCATTAGGTCCAGTCGTGGCCGACTCTGGGTTGTGGCTCTCATCTCGCTTTACTGGCCAAGGGAGCTGGCATGCAGCTTCTGGGTCATGTGGCCAGCATGACTAAGCCGCTTCTGGCGAACCAGAGCAGCGCATGGAAACGCCGTTTACCTTCCCGCCGGAGTGGTACCTATTTATCTACTTGCCCTTTGACGTGCTTTCAAACTGCTAGGTTGGCAGGAGCAGGGACCGAGCAACGGGAGCTCACTCCGTTGCGGGGATTCGAACCACCGATCTTCTCGGCAAATCCTAGGCTCTGTGGTTTAACCCACAGCACCACCCGTGTTCCTGAGAAGGGCATTACCTCAGTGCTAAAAATATTGCCAGAGATCTTAAGAGGAGATTTATATATATACACTTTATATTTATACACATAATATAAACTCTGGGAACCTTCAGGAACAGTTATGTGATACAACATGAGATACTGGGACTATAAATTAAAAACTAGAAGCCCAAAAACTAAAGAAGCCTTCTTTAGATACAAGCCATTGCTTTGAGAGTAAGGAATAACAAGACTCCATTCTTCATAAAAGGGCAAAAGAAAAATATTTGAAGTAAGATATAATGTCTTGGATGTAAAACCCCAGTCTGAACATGTTTCAGTGATACTATTCAGTTCTCTTGCCAGCCTGTACCACTTCAGAATCTAAAAGTCTCCTGTCATGTGGAGAGAAAGCTGGACTTAAGAGTCTTCACCACAGCTATATTGCCACAAGAAGGGCAACTGCAACACAATCACACGGTGATCAAATGACAGAAGATTTGAGTGTTGGCACGTGCACAGCACACTTAGAGAAATATTGCATATTTTTACAGGGCTTCCTTTGGTTTAGTTATGGGCACTGTTAGCTTTCCACACCACTTACTAGTGCATTTCCTTAGAAGTGAGGAATTGATTTCTCTTTCAGCCCCCAAAATAACAATAGCAGAGGATTGGTTCACATATGCACGCCCATCACTTGCTGATTGCTGCATCAACTACATGTGAAATGTTATGACCTCTCTGCCTTGTACGTACACAGTGCTTTTCAAGGGGATCAGCTCAGCAATTTAATTGCACACCAAGTGATGTAGAAGGATGTAGGAACTGAACCATGGTCTGTGGCACTGTAGCTAAACAGTCTCAACAGCACCACAAAGTGGGTAGTGTGGTTTTAAATGCTAGACACTTACCCAGGCATTTATGATGACTTTTTCTGAAAATGTGAGCGTCCCATTTTTATTAATAAACAAGAGATAATCAGTATTCGATTTTGCTTCAGTCTCATTAAATGAACTAAATTACACTTGCTTGGATATATGGGATTTTGTTTAAAATCAGGCCATATAGATTAAGAGCAGTGTCTTACAGTAATACTCATCCGTATAACTTAGTCTGTATTAAGTATTGAAATGTATTTAGGAGCTGCCAAATAATGTCGTTATTCTCATTACTCTAATTAAGGACTGATGTCTTGGAAATTAGGGAGACCAAGCTTAATTAAACACATCCATTTTTATCAACAGGTCCCTTTCCCTCCATTCCTTATAAAAAATGCAATGTGCTTCATACATTTCCTTTAGCCCAGTGACTCAGGGTTTCTCCATTCCCTTCAGTGTCAAGGATACTGGTGCATGAAATACTATTCTAACCCTTACACAAACAGAAGCCTTGTTCGTATTGTAATTCTAGGGTAGCTCTGGAGCAAAATGGATCCTGAAACCTTTGGTACTTCCTGCTAGACTGACCTTTGAACACATTTTCTTCTATTTAAAGAAGAAAAGGAGGGTGCTGGAGGCATAGGAGCTGCTGTTTCCCCCTACTTTCCTTGAAAGTAACAGCAGGATAACTTGTTCAAAGGCCAATCCAGTAGGAAGCATGAAAAGTAAGTTAAAACATTTAAATCTGTAAGGATGCTCTGCAAATATAATACTGATATAGCAAAGCCACCATTCACTGCTTTGCTTAAGTGATTTTGGGGTGTTTCATAATGAAGTTGGTTATATGATGGTACAGCCTTTTTGAATACAGTGTTTGGATTTTATTTGTAACTCTTCTTTCCTGCAATATAGCTCAAATCTCAGTTTGTTTGTTTTCCACTAAAAGGGGCCTAGGATTCCACTTTTCATCGCATAACAAAACTAAAAATGAATACCAACCAGCCACTAGCAAGATAGGTGGCTTATCGGGATGAAGCTCCATTTGACGAGCAATCCATGGTCCATCAAAGTGTGCATACCACCAGCCTTTCTTCTTGTTCTGCGGATCCTTGTATTGGTCCGCTGGGCGGATGAACGGAATACGGAAGTAACGCTGCTGTCGACTCATCTCTGCCTCTTGCTGCTGCCTGGCAGACAACTGGCTTGTTGGGTTCTGTTGAGCTACGAGGAATAACTAAGGTTAACATTTGCAAGCCAAGGATCAAAAGCAGTCTTCAGTACAGTTACTTCTGTTGTTTAATCTTCACAGAAAATAGGAAAATATGATTATAGTGGTACCGTGGTACTCAAACGGCTTGGCTCCTGAACAAATCGGCTCCCGAACGCCGTAACCCTGGAAGCGAGTGTTCCAGTTTGCAAATGTTTTTCAGAAGCCAGATGTCTGACGCAGCTTCCAATTGAGTGCAGGAAGCTCCTGCAGCTAATCAGAAGCTGCACCTCGGGTTTTTGAATGGCTTCGGGAGTCGAACGGACTCCTGGAATGGATTAAGTTTGAGAACCAAGGTACCACTGTCTGTATTCCATAGCAGGGAAATGAATCACGATACTGCTCCCAAAGGAAACACCTTAAAGCACAGTTTCACAAGTTAAGTTACCCTACAACCTGGAGTAGATACGAATGGCACAAGAGAAGGTGAATGATAGGTACAGGTTGAGAAACAGTCACCGCTTAGCTTACCTGAAATCCCACATTCTAAGATAGAGAAGGGGAGGGCCATTTCCTGAACTTTGAGATATTTGAACTTGGCAAAAATACCATTAATATAATTAATCATGAATTCACAATAGCATTACATAAATCTGATCCAGTAGTAGAAACTGGTCCCTTAGTCTGCACTAAAACCTGCTGCAGATAATGTTAACTGAAACCAGGCTCAGAAGTAGCCTCAACTTTATTCCAACTTCCCACATTGCCATTGAAATTCAATGCATACTGTTCAAGTTCACCTAAGAAAGAACTCTTCTCAACAACTGTTTATGTTGTGAACCACCCTGAGATCTATAAATGAAGGGTGGTATGCAAATTTGATAAATAATATTTTTTTTAAAGATGCTAAGAGTTCAACTGTTGTGGGCAACTAAACAGAAAAAGACATTTCAGTAATTCAGGATTAAAATAATTAACATTGAATTCCTCTGTTAGCCAACCAACTTTAAGTAGTGAATCTGGTTATGGACTCTGCCTGGCTGAATAAAAAATGATGAGCTGCTGTCACATCTGATTGATTAATTTATTCCATCCCCTCCCAATTTATAGGCAACATATTGGCAACTAGGAACAGAAAGTAAGTGTATCTTGCCCTCATTCATACATGTAGTGTTAATAAATCCAGAAATAGCCATTGCTTATCCCAGTGTAGAAATATTCCCAGTGTAGAAATGAGTAAAAAGACCCTTTTGCTATAATTAGGCTTTAAACCATAAATTTTATGTCCAATTTATCCATTGGCATCACCGGCAAACATTCGTGTAAACAGTCAGTGTGTATTTTTCTGGGAGAATTATTAAGCCTGTTTATTTTCATTTAAATTAACTGACATGCAAAGTAATACATCTATTTCTGTAAGTCTCCTCAATATACTTTAAAGTAAATGGAGGCTGTGGCTTTCACGAATGCGCATAATGGTGAGCCATAAAGAGGGCTGAGAATTAAGAGCATTTTATTGGCACTCAAAGGCAGCTAGACAGGTCTTTTTCCTCATCCTCCTGCACTCAGACCAAGGATACTCTGCAGAGTAAACAAAGCCCTTTGGAAAAGAGAGATTAATTTCCTCCTCCTAAAACCAGCACCGTAGATGTTAATTTTTATTCTAAGGTTAGTCGATTAACAACAGTTTGAGTGTTTTGCTACAACAGAAAAAGATGTCTCTGACAGGCACAAGCTGCAGAAATGCCGCATCATATGAATTTATCACCATTCCTTTTTATAATTAAGAACAATATTCCTATGGTAACATGAATATCGTCATGGGCTGCTATCTTTTTCCTGCAGCTCCCTGAGCACTTTTAGAGGACAAAATAATTACCAGGCCAAGTATGATGTGACACAAATGTAGCAAAACACGGTATTTCGTTAGGGTTAGTAAATCGGAGCCTATGTTTTTCCTATGTGCAAAGTTAGCTGAAAGAAACCAATTCCCTCACTTACTTGAGTTGGTCAAAAATGGTGCAAAATCTGCAAACAAACATTGGACACTGAAGAAACCATAAAACTCTTTGATCTGAGCAATCTGAAAAGGCACTCTTTCAGCAATTCAATGGAACGTGCCATTAGCCACATGTAACCACTGAATGGGATGGCAACAAAACTGGAAAGAGGGGCTACTGGCAGCTGGATTGTTGTGCTCACCAGGAGGGAGAGTGGGCAAAACCATCAGGATGCCAGTGCAGGCATAGTGGTGGGCATCCCTGTTTTGGCTCCATATCTATGACTTCACTGTGTCCATCTCCCCACTGCCTCGCCCTTCCCCTTCTTGGTGGGCACAACATAGCTGCCTGGAGGCCAGGTGTGTGGCAGCACACATCCCCACCACCCTGTCCCTGGGAAATAGCTAATATGGACAATACACAATTCTCCCTTCCTGGTTAAAAGGGGAACAGCGCAGGGCCTTAGCTTGTTTCATATCTCGTTTGCAGATAGAACAGACTGGAGCCCAACCAATTCAAGACACAGGGAATGTCAAAGCGAACAGTATACCATAACTATGACGTGTGCAATGCCACCCAAAGTAACAGGAAAAGGTACCAAAAAATGCAAGAAACAGATTCTGGTAATCACTCAACTGTCTAGCTATCCTGTGATAATATTGGTGGGTACCCCACTCCAGTAACCTAGAGACTCAGGCTCACTCAGGCTTTTCCCATTCAGGTGTGCTAGCAGGAGAGTCCCATTCCCATACATCTACTTCTCAGAAGCCAATAAATCTGGTCCAGTCCCTTCTGTAAGATCCTTTTGTCCAAAAACTGACACACTACACTGTGGGCTATACCCAATGCTTCAGAGGGTAAAGGGAACCACCAGAGCAGATTTTTGGGACATGCAGCAGAGGGGAAGAGGAAGACTCAAGTTTTTAGCACCATAAAATAGAGGGAAGTAATTTGAACCATCCGTGCCAGGATAGACACAGATTCTTTTCTACTCAGAAATTATTCTCTGAACAAAACAAAGGAGCAGTTCACAGAGGCACGCTCATCATGATGACTAAGGTAAAGGGACTCCTGACCATTAGGTCCAGTTGTGACCAACTCTGGGGTTGCGGCGCTCATCTCGCTTTATTGGCCGAGGGAGCCGGCATTTGTCCGCAGACAACTTCCGGGTCATATGGCCAGCATGACTAAGCCGCTTCTGGCGAACCAGAGCAGCACACGGAAACGCTGTTTACCTTCCCACCGGAGCGGTACCTATTTATCTACTTGCACTTTGATGTGCTTTCGAACTGCTAGGTTGGCAGGAGCAGGGACTGAGCAATGGGAGCTCACCCCGTCGCGGGGATTCGAACCGCCGACCTTCTGATCAGCAAGTCCTAGGCTCTGTGGTTTAACCCACAGTGCCACCCGCGTCCCTATCATGACTACAGAAGTTCTTAACACTAGGACATTTCCTCTGAAGGCTGCATGGACTGACAGCCAAAGAAAGCATCCCTGAAGAAACAGAACAAGAGAAGTGTTCTTTTAGTTTTAGTATCACATAAAACAACTGGGATATCAATGTATCTCCCAGCATGGGTGGGATGTGAATTAAACAAAT
The DNA here is from genome assembly GCF_964106645.2 of Podarcis pityusensis. NCBI lineage: Eukaryota > Metazoa > Chordata > Lepidosauria > Squamata > Lacertidae > Podarcis > Podarcis pityusensis. The sequence continues at coordinate 38,936,974 of NC_138026.1, read as the reverse complement.
AAATAAATATCAATCTCCTATATGTTACAATTACAGTGTTGTTGTATTTATTAACTATAAATCTAACTTATAAAAAAGTAGCCAAAATATTTGAAAGGCATTTCAAACTTGTGGAAAATAAGTCTTGCTAAGAACTGGGTTATTTGGAGATAAACTGGACCCAAGCAAAATTACACTTCAAACCAGAGTCTCCTATGACATTTATGTTAAAGCTGTACCTGGAAAAACAGAGCCAATGTGGTTTACTATTTGGTAACAAAACTGAATGCATTATATGAAGTCTTTGGACTCTCTCTTTGTCCTGAGCATCTGACTAGTGGTAAGCAAGAATTAGCTCCATTTGGCAAGGCAAACTGAAATCTTTATTCAGGTAAAGATAATGGCAAATCAGCCAAGATATAGTATTAACTGTTATAGATTACACCAGTTAATGAAATAGTAAAACCCCTTTAAACAAAAATATTCCTGATGGTTTTGCTTTACTCATGAACTATATTTTGACTCCAGAAGACAAACGGGATAGTTTTCTGGCTACCTGGCTTCATTTGCCTTCCCGCCAACATAGCCAGTTTCCCAGAACATCCAGGGCTCTTGGTCCTGCAAGCCTATTTCTGGAACACACTGGCTTTCCATTCGTAGCACATACTGCTCTAGATCCCATGGATCAAATTAGTAGGACATGAAATCAGCCCTGAGTGCTCACTGGAAGGACAGATCGTGAAGCTGAGGCTCCAATACTTTGGCCACCTCATGAGAAGAGAAGACTCCCTGGAAAAGACCCTGATGTTGGGAAAGATGGAGAGCACAAGGAGAAGGGGACGACAGAGGACGAGATGGTTGGACAGTGTTCTCGAAGCTACCAGCATGAGTTTGACCAAACTGCGGAAGGCAGTGGAAGACAGGAGTGCCTGGTGTGCTCTGGTCCATGGGATCACGAAGAGTCGGACACGACTAAACGACTAAACAACAACAAAGCTACCTTTTAAAATATTCTGAAGGGCAATTAAAGTTCTTACTTTATTCTAAGGTAACTATTAACTTTTCCAGGAACCTCATTCAGGTACTCCCTATCTCCTTAGCTCTCTCTCCCAGCATTTTTTAGGGAAAAAAAGGATTTCCCCTCACCATAGTCAGTCACTGATTTGGGTGCACGCTGTTCTGTTTCTGTATTGCGCTTCTTATTCTTGGACTTCCAAGCATGATAAACCTTTAGCCGCCTGTGAAACTCTTCTCTGCAAGCTGCCAGCAGTTCAATATCTGTCTCAGACAAAACACAGCAGGGGTGGAATAAGTGAGGAAAAGCAATAAACAAATATGCTTATGAATTGTGTTGACAGAGCCAAACAACCAAAATTATTTCAGAGCAAGTTATAACATTACTTCTCACAGTGTAAACTTATCAAGCTGTGGAAGAGAGAGAGAAAATTGGGGAATAACTTTTTTCTTTTTCTTTTTCACGGTTTAGGCATTTTTAAATACGTGACAGCAGAAAAACGACATAAAAACAAAACGAAAAGAAACCTACCAAAAACAGTGTTTCAAAAAAGAATTCAAGCTTTAAAATCTCACATTTTATCAGATCTAAAGTTAACCTTCTGCATGCAGAAAGAATCTTCCGCCCAAGGAAGGGCTGTTTTACATCTTGCACTCAACTGTGGTACAATTGAAAGGGAAACAAAAATTCAAAGATGTTCTGCTTGTGCAACAGGTTTTTGATAACTGCTATAGAAACCACTATTATGCACATTACACAGACTCTTGTGCGTACACAGTTGACTCTCTTAATCCTTCTATTCATGGTTCTTTAAACTCAGACTGATAATACTTGAATTTCTCCCAATTATTGCCTCCCTCATTATGGGGGGTGGGGATTATTTGGTCTTTCTTCAACACAACATTGCCAGTGGCATTAGGAAGGGTGAGAGCAGACCTTCCAAGTATCCTTATTTTCCAGAGACATTCCCAGATTTACAGAAGCCGTCCTGGTTTCTGATTTGATCCCAGGATGTCCTGCTTTTTGTTAGGATGTCCCTCTTTTCATCGGAGAAATGTTGGAGGGCATGGAATTATCTGATCCCCAAGCCATCTGCGACATGCAGTTAAGAACCTTTTCTGCTTTGATATGCAGGGGACAGAGTGCCTCACACCAAGTGTTGACCGGGAAATGCCTGAAACACACACAGCAAGAAACAAGCTATCCACTTTTATTAGATTTCGGACCTAATTGTTCTCATAGTTGCTTAAGAGTTTTGCCAGGAAAAAATAAGCAAAAGTGCTCCTACTAGTCAACAGGCTTCTTCTCCCCCAAATGGGCACCTACTTACCACAAGAGGTATTGATGGTATCACGTAGCTCAGCATACTTCCACTTGCTAAGGTCATGTTTCTTGGTGCCAGCTGCAGCTTTGGTGGCTTGCACTGTGGGTCCCCTGAAACATTTTCATTAAGAAGTTATTGCAATATTCACAACAACAAGAAGGCGAGGTCAGGAAAACAGGAGACGAGAAGATCGTAAAAATAGGGAACCATACAGCTATAAGACAAACAAAAGGACAACTGCACCGATTGGTAACGCACAGGGCTTTTTTTCCAGCTCAGTGGATGCCATTGCCATTATAAGAGAATGAAGGAGGCGTTCATGGTGAGTTCTGCCACATCTTTCTGTAGAAATATAGCACTGGCAATGCCCCCAGCACTTTGGAGGGAAGGTTTTTTTAATCAGAGGGAAACTTTTTCTGTACTTCTTAAGAAGTGAAAAGCATTCCAAGCTGTCTTTCTCTTATTCTTTGACAAGAAGATGTCACCATTTGCCCCTCTTGGAATACTTTCATGACAAGACCAAGGACATAGCAAAGCTCTTTAACTTGAATAGTGTTTGATGTGCTTCCTTTTGCGGGAATAGTGATCGATTCTCATTTGACTCCCATTTTCTGTTACTGTCCATAGTCAGGCATGCTTGCCTGTGTACAAACTACATATGTACAGCGACAAAGCAAGCATAATTGGGCATGTGTTGCTTTTAAGAAGTGTGAAGCGGTTCTGAATACAGCTGTTAAAGGGACCCCTGACCATTAGGCCCAGTTGTGGCCGACTCTGGGGTTGTGGCGCTCATCTCACTTTATTGGCCAAGGGAGCCGGCGTACAGCTTCTGGGTCATGTGGCCAGCATGACTACGCCGCTTCTGGCGAACCAGAGCAGCACACAGAAATGCCGTTTACCTTCCCGCCAGAGCAGTACCTATTTATCTACTTGCACTTTGACGTGCTTTCAAAATGCTAGGTTGGCAGGAGCAGGGACCAAGCAACAGGAGCTCACCCCATCGAGGGGATTCAAACCGCCGACCTTCTGATCGGCAAGTCCTAGGCTCTGTGGTTTAACCCACAGCCCCACCCGCGTCCCATACAACTGTTACAAAGTGATTAATAACGATGAGGAGGAGGCATATGCCAAATACTGTACACACGTACATCACCCTTCACATTTGACAGGATGTACCTATAATTCAAAGAGTCAGATCTCTTGCATTACTATTATTAATTAAATTTGTATGCCGAGGTGCTTTGCATCAGAAAAATACAAAATGAGAATACAAAATACATAATAAACGAAAACAAACCAGTACCTCTCCATCTCACAAACACATGTAAAAAGCCATAGAATGTTAATCAGCTGGTTGAAGAGAAACATTTTTGCTTGGCACCTAAGGCTATGTAATGAAGGGGCCAGGTGAGCCTCCCTGGGGAGATCATTCCACAACAGGGAGCCACCACAGAAAAGGCTTGTTCTCATGTTGCCACCCTCTGGACTTCTCGAGGAGGCACACAAAGAAAGGCTTCAGATTATGATCGAAGGATCCAGGTAGGTTCATATGGGGAGAGGCAGTCTTTGCATGGCTTCATAGCTTTGTCCAACAGACATATTGATCAAAACAGAGACTGAGGATCTCTATTCTCCTTTGTGGTCATTTATTTAATTTTCCATCCTGTCGTTCCATATAAAAATCCATCCAAGGAAGCATGTTTACCTCTTGAATACCTGGACGATTGTCTATATACGAAGAATAGCTTAATATCCTTCAAGCTTCAGAGCAGCAGCACATGAAATAGCCGCATCCTTGGCCCACAGGACACATGTGTGCGCACACATCATTCCACAAAACCGTGCAGCCTATTCTATTGCTAATAAATCTCCTCTCTGCCCTACAGAAGCCTACAGTGCCTTGTCTCTCACCTCAGACCTGGGATTTCACCCCCCCCCCCACTCCTTCAAGCTTTCCTTTTCATCCTACTTTCCCCTCTCCTACTCAGCCTACTAATTATTGATATTTACTCTTGCTGCATAACACAGAAGTATACAGTTCTCTAACATTGTCATTCTTTGAGTGAAAGGAAAACTAGCCAACAGTCTTGCTTCACTCCCACATTTCTCTCTAAACTCATTCTGTAGCAGCTGCTATAATGGCCTCAACGCAGAGGCTCTAGGTACTGCTGAGATACGATTCCCATCATCCCTAACCATTTGTCACTTTGGGGTGGGAATGAAGGGTCCTGTAGTTCTAACAACATCTGAAAACCCAAGGTTCAGGGAGGATGCCCTATAAAGGACAGGTGTGCTTTTATCACTGCGGTTATTATACTGTTTTCAGTTATAGATTTTTGTGTACTGCTTAGAGATCTTAAACATTAATATGTTTAGAAATGCTTTAGAATAAATAAATAAGGTTCTGGGTAAAACTAGTTCAATTCTCCTTAAATCTTCAGTATCAATTTTTACTCTTTTCTGCCACTTAGATCCATTACCCTTAAAAATATGTCTATGAGCGTCTGAGAATTTAGTTAAGAGTGCCTTATTATGTTACAAGCAGTGTCTAATGTGATATTAAAGTGCAGCTTTAAAAAAAAAAGTTAAAATGCTGTTAGGACTAGACAAGATTCTGCAAGTTTATTATCAAGAGAACTCAAGAACGCCAGTCATATTGATCCAACTATCCTTACCAACAAGAACTCAATTTTTATTATTAAAATATTAACAATGTGCTCTGTTCCTTACTGTTTAACACAATCTCAAACGTGGTGAGTGGCCTTTTGCACAGCTGAGAAATCAATAGCCTTTTATTGCAGCCATTACATTAGTGCATGCCATCAAAGTATATCTTAAATGACAAATTAATTCCCCATTCGCTATTTAAACAGCCTGAAACTCAAATACATTTTAGAGACTCTCATTGCCCTTATAACTATATATACACAAAATGCAAGTGCATAAAATCGTGCATTGTAACGGCACAATGAAATGTAAAGGTTATGTTTTAAACTGCTGGCACACTTCCTGTTAGACACAAAAACAGTGGTTGTTAAATCTAATTTCCTCAATATAATGACTAAGCCTCTTGAACAATTAATGTGACAAATCCTGAGGATTTTCTTTATTTAGCTGCACCACCCGTAGGCCTAAGTATCCCTCAGATAGTTTAGATCAACAGAACTAGGCCAAAAGATCTCTGGTTAAACAAGTAATCTTTAAGAATGGTAATCCAATTGAGTAGCTTAGCTTTTCTTTGATGGTTCTGCTAAGATCACGGTTATGTGGACACAACAAACCTGTGATTCATAACTGTCAGTAAGATGTGTTTGGTAGTGTCTCCATTCCCATTGTGCCCTTTGGGACAAACCAGGGTTTACTGCTGTGCAACTTGTGAAACAGCCCAATGTAATGGATAATCTGTCAAATACACATGCTCATTTAAGTCATTCGTTTTGATATTGCGACCTCATTTGTCACATGAGCAAGCATGTCATTCATACATAAACTTGCTAGAGGCAAGCACCCTATTCCAGAGGCTCAGATTCTGTAACACCCAATATGAAAACAGAGATCCATGTGGCCAGGAACTCCTGCATGAAGTGTGCAAACAGTCTCCAGAATTCCTGGACATTTTTTTTAAAAAAAGAGAGGTGGAATACAACTTCATGTGTGTATTACAGGTTTATTACGCTTGGCCTGAGCTTTCAGAAGTTGATAGTTAGGGGTGGGGAATTGGATACAGATGACAATCTTTACCTGCCCCACATCTGACATGTGGACTTGGTTTGGTCAAAACAGCCTTGTAGGCCAAACAGGGAGGCCCACAGAACGGAAGGTTCCCACTCTTGCCACAGACGCACTCAGCACACCAATATACAAATGCACTGAAGGGAAACTAAGTAACTGTCAATGAAGTAAAACTAAAGGAAAGGGATACCATCTTGGCAGTTGGAATGTTAAGTATGAATACAAATGAATTGAGACCCAAATAATTATTTCTGGCAAGTCCAAAGCATGTGCTAAACCAGGGGTCCCCAAACTAAGGCCCGCGGGCCGGATAAGGCCCGAGGGACTCGTTTATCTGGCCCACGGCGACCGCTGCCACCGCACACTCTTACCGGCACTGCGCTGCACGGCTGCCCACTTCCAGGTCGGAGTTGCATGCACAAGCATTATTTCTGGTGCACATCCAGTAGAAGAAGGCCCATGCACATGCGCACAGCTATTTCCAGTGCTCCTCCAACCTGGAAGTGCGCCAGAAATAGCATGTGCGCACGGGCATGGGCATGTGCTCCCCCTCCCTCCATGCGATCGGCACGGGAGACACCATCCCGAGGCACAGTAAGTTTGCTGACCCCTGTGCTAAACCAATGTTTTTTTCTGTCTCCAACTCCCCTCTTTGAACTCTCTCTCCCTCTCTCTCTCTCTCTCTGTGTGTGTGTACACACACACATGTACACGTACACAGACCACCAAAAGTAACCTCCTTAAAGGAGTTGGTTCCCAATCGTCATTCCAATGCCACAAAGTTCCTCTGCAATTCTTTTTACTTTCATACATTCATTTCCATGTGGCATGCAGCTGTTCATATCCACAGGACCCTCTCTTTCTATTCCCATGCAAAACAAACTAGTCAAACTGTTGTTTGGATTTTGGCCAATATATACAATAAAAATGTGATGTTCTGGCAAATCCAATACTGGGACAATAAGAACGCGGTTTGATATACAAAATGGTCATATGCAAAGAGCTTAACATCCAACATTTACTTATTTAATTTTGTCAAGGCATTACTTTTATATTTTATTTTTTAATGTTTCATCTTAACTTCAGGCACCAAATGCTGTTAAAGCTGCATCTGGCCTGGAGGTGAGAGTGGACAACGTTTAACTTGCAGCTCAATAACACACAGAGTCCTTTTTACTAGAAAGGAGGAGTGCATTCCAACATTGTCTGTACAACAGTACAATAAGAACATTATTGAATATATGCCACCTGTCTGCAATTGGTTTAGGTAGTACTATTTGGGAACAAGGTAAGATTTTGATCCTGCTGTTCTTTAAAATAGATCTGTCAGGATTTCAAGATTTAATAGCTTTTCAGAAACCACATGCTAAGAGGCAGTTACTGCGGCAATTCTCAATATGGAAATGCATGAAATGCAAGTTTTTTAAAAGCGGCAATAAATCTCTTCAATTTATCTACATCAATAATATTAGATAAGAACTTTGATGAAAATTAATTCTTCTTCGTGCAATTCATAAATCTAACAGTGAAATTATTTCTTAAAATAAATCTGATGGGTGCAAATTGGTACTAAATTGGTGCAATGAACGAATCTTGATTAGAAGTTATTTCTTCATTTTCCCAAAGCAATTCAAATAGAACTTAATTGTCCTTTATTTTGATTTATTATGATTATTTCATATGGCAATTGAACTGATTTGTTTCCAACAACCTGTTACACCCACCTAGACAAAATTTCTGACATTTCAGTGGCCATTTGCTCCCTATAAAAGAATTAAGAATATATGAGGGTAGAGGGAATATAATGCTTAAAAGTGCTAGCATAGTAATTCCAGTGGTTTTATACATCTAATACTGGATCAGCAGACAGATGTCTATCCTAAAAATTATGCTGCACTAAACCGATCCAGAGTTATATCAGTAAAACAATAATTAATCTTTGTTTAGCTGATATCAGAAATATACACTTTGATTGAATCAAACAACCACACTTACATAGGTGACATTTAAATTACAACCAATTGCACCTGTATATAAGGAGTCTGAAAGACTGACACTCAAACAGGACTCATGCTCAAATTATAACTATTCTGCGGTAAATGGAAATAAAGAACATTCGTTAGCAAGGTGTGGAAAATTATTAATTTTTTTTAAAGCCCACAGATTTCTACAGAATGCCCCATAAAAAAAAAGATTGTCATACGCAGTCATTTGACATCTTGTTCCATTGGGTCTGCAAATAGAAGATATTTTGGTTAGTGTGGCATTTTCCTAAGTTAGTTTTGTACTAATTTGCGACATTACAAAGCCTGTTTGGGCAAATGATTGCCTGTTATTATCCAGAAGGCCCAGCATCCGCTTCTCAGGGGTGGCTTAAAATTTTGTTTTTTTTTTACTTAGTGTTTTTCTATCTAGCCCTTACTCCAAATTGCTCAAGGGAGTGTATCTGGTCTCTCCACCATCCAATTTTATCCTCACCACGATCCTCTGAGGTAGATCATGGTGAGACAGCCAATCCTCCCCAAGGTCAACTGGTGGGTTTCTTAACAGAGTTAGGATTTGAACCTGGATTTCCCCAGTACTGAGCCAATACTCCAGCCATAGCACCATATTAAGCCTGGTGGTCAGAATTAACAGAAGGCTTTCGCCCAACAGGAATATATATGATGCAAAGGAAGGACAGAAGACCTAAGCAAGTTTAATATTTGGATACGTTCTAAAGTTAATTTGACTGGAGCCTTCTTACTCATTTATACAGCACTAGGAGGGTATGTGTCTGAAACGAAGGGATAGCTGGTAAATTCTTGTAAAGTTTCTTTGGTTTGGGGTTACAAACCACACAGAGTAGAACTTACGCTGCACTTAAATGGCATGCTGCTATTAAATTGGCTTAAACTAAAATTATGGTATGAAATGCCAAGTTAAACCATGGTTTAGCACAAACAAGCAAGCACATGGGTTCCTGGAATGAAGATCATCTTTTAAATGCACTCGTTTTCGTTTTGGGCTGGGTGTTTGTTTTATTACTGCTCAGTTCAACCCGTGTGTGTGTGTGTTATTCAGAAGGGGCTTCCCAGGTTTATCAATATTTGTGATGCTAATTGCATTGTAAAAGGTAAAGGCAAAGGACCCTTGACAGTTAAGTTCAGTCGCAGACGACTCTGGGGTTGAGGCGCTCATCTTGCTTTACAGGCCAAGGGAGGCAGCGTTTGTCCGCAGACAGTTTTTCTGGGTCATGTGGCCAGCAATGACTAAGCCACTTCTGGCGCAACGGAACACCGAAACCAGAGCAATGCACAGAAACGCTGTTTACCTTCCAGACGGAGCGGTACCTATTTATCTATTTGCACTTTTTTGGGGGGGGGGTGCTTTCGAACTGCTAGGTCGGCAGGAGCTGGGACCGAGCAACGGGAGCTCACCCCACTGTGGGGATTCGAACTGCCGACCTTCTGATCGGCAAGCCCAAGAGGCTCAGTAGTTTAGACCACAGCGCCACCCACGTCCCTAATTGCATTGTAGACTGTGTTTATAGGCAATACTTGGAGAAAGTGCTCATTCTTAAAGGTGGCATACAAATGTTTTAAATGCAGTAAATAAAATAAAATAAGAAATAATGTTAGCTTCCTATTTAAGAAAGACACCTTTTCAATGGCAATATCTTTTTTGAAGGGCAAAACTAACAAAGTGCAATACCTGCGCAACCCGGGGTCCAGCTGAGATTCATCATTGATGAGTTCCGACTCACTCTGGGCAATTCTCATGGCCAGCTCATGGTCTCTGCGCTCTTGTTCCAGAACTGCCTGCTGCTGGTTCGCTTCTTCGCGTTCTTGTGCCAGCTGTGCCTCAACTTCAGCCTGGAGAGTGACGTAAAATTAAGTTACATGGGGAAACATTTCCCAAGTCCATACTGTCTGCTTCTGTAGAAAAATGATCACTTAGGTGAAACACACAGTCGAGTTTACAAAATACAGCCTAAAACACCTGTGCTCAAATGGGTTACTGTAAGCCCATGGAGAGCTTGCAAACAGCATGGATCAAGATGAGAAAAGAGGTATAAGTTCAGTATAGGAAGCCCTTCATATGTTAATTTAGAAACCAGGTTTTCATGATAGAAATCTTCAGAGTTGGGAAAAAGGAATACAGCTCACAGAAAAGCAACAAATTTTAGAAGAAATTCTATATACCTCTCAGGCAAAAGACATTTAAGTGGTTTACATAACTAAATTATGGGTCCAGACAGCTGCAGAATTGTCTGCAATTGTACATAGCAGAGTTTTATCCATTATCATTTTTAAAACAATAATAATGCTATGTAGTTGAGACTGCTTGGCTGAGTTCATGAGAGAGAGGATTGCAAAATGCATTTCTCAAAGCACTTGTAATGCACTGGCTTCTCTGTGTTCTTTTGCATTCCGTTATTCCAGAATGGTGCGTTTAGTGAGCTGCTTCTATAGGGAAATATCAAAAACTCACTCCGATGATATCTTTCTTTTTTTATTGGCCACTTGTGAATGAAACACAGCGACCATGCTACCGTTTCCTACCTGAAAAAGTTTAAATGAGTAGAATCTTCCATGGAATAGATGACCCATGCATCTCTTACCAAAACTGGGGTAGCTGAAGGTGTAGGTTTCCTACAGCCTGAGGACCCAAGCAGCTGTCATGTGCCAAAATACCTCTCTACCAACACATTCCCAACAGTCCTAATTCAGCAATGCCTTCCCAGAACGGTGGGCTGGATGACCGTCACAGACTGGCATCGGCTCTCATTCCGATTATAGTATTATCGAGTAAATCTTCATTTCTGCGATGGAGACTTTCTCTATGCAGATCCCTACTTTGGATTACCCGGTGGCAGCAGACACAAGAAGGAAAGCCGATTGAATGTGGCCTAAGGAAAAGCCCCACTGAAAGGAACAGCTGCTCTGCGGCTATCGCCAAGTGAAAGGAAATCCACTGAAAGGTCATAGACTGAACTGAACAAGGCATGCCTTTACGTATATCAAGACCAAGGCACACAGTTACCAGCATACTTGGCCGGCCGACCAACCAGTCCTGTGCAAGCCCCATTACCAGGAAAGGGAAAAGCAGGAAAGAATGGGGATTGAATAGCAGCAATTGATTATGCCCTCAGTTTGGTAGCAATGCATGCTTCAGTCTTGAAATGCACAAAGGGTGCCTTTTTTGTTGTATCTATAACCCCTTGTTTATTTGCGTTATTTAAATGCTACTCAATAACAGCATTACTCTATGAGCTCCTTGGAGGAAAGGTAAAATATGAATAATAAATAAAATAAACATAACCCAGGGCAGTAGGTGCAAGTAAGAAAGATCCTGCTGTTAGATCACTGATACAAAGCTGGTTCTCTGTCTTCGGCTCTTAAAATGTGTAGACAGAGATTATAAACAGACTAGAGTATTAGCTACTGTAAGAATCATGGAACTACTTAATTAGACATCTTTCCAGTAACCTAGTCAGTTACAGAACCAGTAAAAAATACAGAAAAAGTAGTGTCCTTGTTTATAACAGGGAACAAAGGATCCAAAAACAGGTAAAGTACCTTCATTAGATGACTTTTCTTATATGGAACTTAGGTACACAACTCTATAAAAAATTCAGTTCGGCAAAGCTTCATATATGCTACATATCCTTTAAATATATCCCAAGCCAAGAGTTATTTAAACACAAAGTGGGCAAAGATTATCTTGAAATAATGGGTATGATATCAACAGCGATCTTTTGCTTCTCTTAATTAAACATAGTTTAAGAGATTAATACAAAGTCACATTATGAAAAAGAAAACTGGTCTATATAACAAAAGAGTGCAGAACTCAGCTATCAAGTAATATACGTTATCATTATGATTCCATTAAAGAGCAGCCAAAAGCTTCCGCAAATGAGTGTTACTTTGTAAGGAATCTTTTTAACAAAACTGACATTTAAATCATGGTTTCATTATTCTGTCATATCTGTGAGTAGCAATAGCCCTCTCATTAAACCTCCATGCTCAAAACTGACACATTCCTCCTAGCAGGTACTTTTCTCTTTGAGGCAGCATAATCTCCCTCTCCTTCGGTGCTCCAAATTATATTAATGTTAGTAGTGGATTTAAAGCACAGAACCAAATCTAAGGGCTGAAGCTCACGACTGTCTTAAATCTAGCTTGGTGGCTTGCATTACAACTACCTATTTTAACATGAACATTTAATCACTCCCTGTAGCAATATCCTTAAGGAAGTTGGAAGTCTTACCTGTTACTCTGTGAGGCCACAGAGTATCTCACCTGCCCTTTTGCCAACACCACCTAATTGTTCTATGCACACACGCACTCCAGCTTCAACAAATTGTGACTCAAAACACTTGCTTTAGTATTACATTTGAGCAGGTTCTATTCAGTCCATTGTGGAAACTTTGAGGGAGTGAGGGCCTGACTGTGAGACAGAGAAAGTGCTAGTAGTGCAACTGTCCCACCTGAATTCGTCTTTCTTCTTCTTCCCTTTTTTTCCTCTCCTCCTCTTCCTGTTTTCTCTTTGCTTCAATCTCATACTTTCTAGAAAAACAAAATTGACACTCAAAGAAAACGAACATTCAGGAACTGTTCTGTCCCTTCCCCTCACTTTACCGTTACGTCGTTGTTTTCTCCCACAAGAAAGCAAACAAGTTTACATCAAGAGAAGTATTCGGGAGGGGGGAGAGAGACACTCAAGAGACAGTCTCTTAAGAATACAGTTTCATTGGGATTTAGTCTTCTACCTATGGTTAAAACAAGGATGGATCTATCTGGCCCTTGGGCTTGCCCCAGGCCACATTTCCCACCCCCATTGAGTGGTTTTGCTTGGTCAGCTCTTCCATTTTCTGGAGGGCAGAGGGCAGGGGGCATGTGCAGTAATCTCTGGCTTTTCATGTCTGGAATATCGCCTACTGTTCCTCTGACCACTTTTGCCTCTGGCTTCATACACCACTGGCATGAAGGCCCTGAACAAGTTTCCCATGGGGGAACATGGCTGAAAAGGTTTCCCCAGCCTGGATCTCTGTAGGATAATTTTCTAAGACGGAAAGTTCACTTTGGATGGTTGTCCATGCCTGTATTTCTGTTGGCCCTAGAACTGGCAATTGCATTGGACACTCACAGTCGCCTTTCGTCCTCTTCCTTCTTCCGACGTTGCTCCTCTTCCTCACGCCTCTTCCGTTCTCTTTCCATTTCCTCCTGGATGCGCCGCAGCCTTTCTTGCTCTTCTTCCTGTTGCTTCTTTTTCTGCAGTGAGCCCAGAAGCTGCTCTGAGCTTCTCACTAGACCATCGTATTCCTTCTGGATCTGCTGCCTAGGCATTTCAGTGGCCTGCAAAACAAACCATTAGTCACTAGCCTTCATGGCTGCAAAAAATGTGCTTCAAAAAGAAACGGCAACGACTGCTGAAATTTCAAAGATGATGACAGATTGTTGAATAAGATATGCAGTAGCGTGTCCTAGGGAAATCCTGTTTCCTCACTCCTTTAGCAATGAGCAGAACCAGAAAAAGGGTTGTAGAAACAAGCAAAAAAAAAAAGGCACAGAATTACACAAAGTAGGAAGAAATATGCATATTTACATGCTTATTTTAAAAAAAAAGCTATCACACAATTCATCTTTTCTGTGTGCTGCATGGATCATTAGGATGCCAAATTTTAAAGATTTAGCATGAAACACTAAGCGCCTTGCATATTTTTAAACTTAACCCTTAATAGGAATTTGATTCTGAATCCATCAAATGCCTCCCAAGGCCTCATCCCTAAGAGCAGAAGATCTACAGGACATAATATGCTCTCAATATGTTCTCTTACCTTGCTCTCAATATGCTCTCTTACCTTGATCTTGATCATCAAAGCATCAATAGACGTTTCAAGGTCCTTGACCTGCTTGCTCATTTCTGCTTTCCCCTCTTTCAGAGCACTTACTACTTCATTGAATTTATCAAGCCTGTTCTTCAAGGTGCGGACCTTTATTAGCCCATCAATGCTGTGAAAGGAACATTTCTCTACATTTCAGAAAAGGCTCCCTCCTTTGAGAAGCAGACAGCAAATACAGAATGAGATCCAACATCAAGCAACGGGGCATCTACTCATACCAGGGGATACTCCTTCCTCTCCTCTTCTGGGCAATCCTGATGAGGACCACATTTCTGGGGGGTTGTGTGAGAGCAGGATAAACACCAGAAGCCCTGTTTGTGCAACCAGATTTCCACCGCACAAACTGTTTCTTGAATTTATATGCTGCCCTTCATTCCAAGTTCACAGAGCAGTACACAGTAGGTATCACTGGATGTTAGCTATGAACCACTGTCCCATGCTGTGCCCTCAGGTTCCCCTTGGACAAAGCCATGGAGTTCAAAAGAAAAATTGCAGACAGGGTAACAAACAGAGCAACTGCACCAATTTTATGAATTCTGTCCTGCATTGCAAGTTTTATGGCACACAGGGACTGTGATGGAAGATACACATTTTTTTAAAAAAAGTTTGTTGCGTTACAGTTGTTTTTCACACCTGGCTTTATTCCAGTGCTGTTTTTAAACTGTTTAGGGTTTTCTCTCTAGGTTCCTAATTCTATACTTCATAGCTGAAACTTATTTGTGAACCGCCCAGAGATTCTGTATTTTATTTTTGCAGCTGGGCAGTTCAGAAATGTTGCAAATACATCACATAAATAAGTAGTTTTGAAGGCTCCCCTGAGCACTTAACCTTTCCCAAGATGAGGGAGGGCAGCACCAGTAGAACTGAAGTCTTGCCCACCCACACCCCATCCTTCATAATGCTAATTGCTACGTGTGTGTGTGTGTGTGTGTGAGAGAGAGAGAGAGAGAGAGAGAGAGAGAGAGAGAGAGAGAGAGAGAGATTTACAAAGATCATATCTGGGGAACGTGGGAGCAAGCAGATTTTCAATTTTACTTCAATTAAAACAACAAAAGCGTGACCGCTGCTCACGGCACTGGTGTAATGTGAAGTTAGGTGCTAAGATGAGCAGTGCAGCATCCTAGAAGGAACATCCCTAACATCCCTTAGAACTCTTTCCCGGGCTCTCAAGGCCTGGGATGGGATGTACAGGTTCTACCAGCAACAAAACCAGACTGGTCATTCAGTACACTGGTATTTAGGAGTAGGGTGCAAGCATATATATAGGATTGCTTCTTCTTACCGTGGTTTATGCTTTCTCTTGCACAGCCACATACGAATCGTCTTTTGTATTTTAATGCAGGCACCGGCTCTGTATTTTATTTTGTTTTTCACTGTGAAATACAAAGAGAAAATTGAAAGACCATCACAAATGTGCAGGTAGGGCATAACCCCGGTACAAGACAGGCAGTGTGGTGTAGTGGTTAGAGTGTTGGCCTTGGAGACCAGGGTTCAGATCCCTGCTCAGACACAAGGCCCACTGGATGATCTTGGGCCACAGTTGCAGTCTCTCAGCCTAACCTACCTCACAGGGTTGTTGTTTTGAGGATAAAAGGGGAAGGAAGAAAACTACGTATGCCACCTTGAACTCGGAGGAAAGGTGAGGTTTAAATGCAATGAAATAATAACAATATATAATGTTGCTATAAAATGGGAGTTAGGAAGGTAGGGCAAGCAGATGACAAAAATCTCACACAATGTTGTTTGGGTTTTCTTTTTGTTATTTAAAAGCAAACCCTGGAGCAGGAAACCTGTGTCCTAATAGATGTTGGAACTTAACTCCCTTCATCCCTAACCACTGACCATGCTGGCTGCAACTGATATGAGTTGCGCTCCATCACCATCTGGAGGGTCCCTGAGCTTGAACTGTGGCTGTCAACAATTCCTGTGTGAGCAGTACTCATGCTTCTGAACAAATTTACCTGGCTATGAGTCCCACTCCCATGTGTGGGTGACTTATATTATAATGTATAGGGTCTGCTGGATCTGACTAAAAAACCCTCTACCGAGCATTAGGATTGCATCCATGATCAGTTTCCAGTAAGCTCGCAAATTAAGAGTACCAAGTTAGCAGCCCCTGTTGTTATTTTTCTACCAGCTTCTGGTATTTAGAAGCACACCGTGCCTCTGGGAATTGGATCATTCAGTCTATCTATTAATCTATGAGCATTTCTCAAGACCCCTCTCACCCAGGTGTGCATCATTTTTAAGGCATCTAAACCAGGGATGGGGAACCTGTGGCCCTTGAGATGCTGTAGGACCCATCAGAGCCAGTCACCGTGACCAATGGTCAGGGATGATGGAAGCTGCAGACCAACAATACCTGGAGGGTCAAAGGTGTCCCATCCCCTGGCCTAAACTGACAGGCCATCGCAGCAACTTGTGGTAGGGAATTCCACATCTTAATATATGGACATAAGAAGATCGCCTACAGGATCAAACCAAAGGACTGTCTCGTCCACTCTGTCCCATTCCCCATGATACCCAACCAGATGCCTCTGGGAAGTCCGTAGGCAAGATACAAAGGCACCAGACCTCTCCTGTTGCTGCCCCCTAGCAACAAGTACTGAAAAACATCCTACCTCTGAAATAACCCTGCCTATAACCATCCTGAGTAGTAGCAACAGCTAAGCTAGTGCTCATCAGGGCATCCTGTGGCAGTGAATTCCATAAATAATACAGTCCATAAATAATGCACTGTGTGGAATGGCTGTTCAGAACATACCCCTGATCCATTTCATTGTATGCTCCAGGGTTCTAGTATTTCCAAATAAGTGTGTTTTAATAGTCTGCAGCTTTAGGAAGCTTTCAGTTCTGGCTCACCAATACCCCCCTCCAGACACCCCCCCAAGAGACCCGTGAATACATACATTTAATAACTGACAGAGAACACCACTGGACCTTCTTCCAACGACTGCAGATAAGCCAGTGGTTGACTCGTTTAACCAACTCAGCAAGATGATCTGGATCAGACTTCATGATCTGATCAAACTCTGCAAACTGAAAGTGGACACCAGCATCACAAAGAGGAAATCATTTACATGACAGCTGTTTTGGAATGTTGAGGGGGCTCAGGCGGGATGAAGCACAAACAGAATGTTGTAACCATGGCAGTGAAGGCCATGGCCACGGGGGGGGGGGAGCGGGTGGCCTTCTGGGCTCTATTCAAGGTGACGGTTTTGACATTTAAAGCCAGACTGTGATGGATGGATGGATGGACGGACAGATGTTAAAAATAAAAATGGGCCCAGGGTTCTTTAAGGACTGCCTGATTGCTTAGGCTCCACCTTGATCACTGAGACCATCTGATGAAGCCCTTCTGGTGGTTCCACACTCCCCTGAGGTTCAGCTGCCCAGCCCAGGGACTGAGCATCTAGTGTGCAGGCCTTGCCCTGTTAAACTCGACACCAGTAGTGGTTCAATAGGAACCATCGCTCCCTTCAGAAATCTTCTGAAAACTTTTTGTGTGTGTGTACAGACAGGCCTTTACAACATGACTCCCTCCCAATCCCCTTTAATCTATCGGTATTTATTGATGTTTTTAAATGCTGTTTAATGGGTATTTTTTGTTTATTTTATTTTTATAGGTTGTATTCCACCTTGTGGGTTATAAATGAATGAATAAAAATAAAGAACTTGCATGAGCCACATGCACTATACATCTGGCTATCTGATGGTCTGGCAAACTGCCTTGCCCCAAGTCTGAGCCAGCAGATGGGGATACAGCTGCAAGAGCAATAAAACAGGGCTTTTGCAACTGTAGCCTCAATAATATGCAACAAGCTCTCTAAGAAAGTTTGTTATCTCCCCTGACTTTTTGAAAAAGGTGTCAGTCCTATTTGTTTACCTTTTGGCGCCTAAGGCTTTACTGCTCATTGTGGGGTTTTAAACCATTGCTCTCATGTTTTGACTTTTTGTGTTCCATAGATTTAGGTTTTTAAATCTGCTATAAGCCAATCTGATTACAGGGAGAAGTTTGATCAAGGTATTTTAAATAGATAAGTAAATAAAACATGGAAATGGCATTGCTAATATCTGCATCATCAGAAGAGACAAAATTAAATTGTGGTTTTGTTTTGTATTTTTTAAGAACAACCAAGCTTTCACGTATCTTAGTTACCAATTACTTTACAGAAAGAATGAGTAGAAAATGTTCACATTCATCAACTCTCCTTGGATAACAATAACACTTACCTTGCCAGGTCTAAAAAACACTTTGGTTAATCCAAATTTATAATCATTTTCATTTAATCCAAGGGCTTTGAAGAGTGCCTGGGAGAGGAGAAAAACACTTTGATGAATAAATCCTTTGAGAGGACAAAGATTTCAATGAATATCAATTCTCTATGATAAAAAATACAAAAGAAGTCTATTTAGCATTCTAGACGTTAATACCTTGCAGAAGAGTCTAGGATCCAAACGAGACAGCTTTGCAGGCATGTACTTTTTGTACATGTTATATAGCTCATGGAATGAGGCTCGGGATGGGAAGCCACCTTGCATCAAATCCAAAACAGACACCATGCCTAGAGTAACGAGCATGCAAAAACATGTCACCAATTAAGTTAAAAGGACACAGCTGTCACTCTCACAGTGCTCCGGGGCGGGGATCATTAAAACTTTGCAAGCATTGCACATTTATTCTGAGACACAGTGACTGGCTGAATATCACCCAAGGAACAACATATCCCAGGAAGCCTCGGTCACATTTTACAGAAGGGAATGGTGAGAGTGTCTGTCTGTACAAGCAGAATTGCTCAAAATCAGATCAATTGCTCAAAGTCAGATCCCAAGCGAGTCACATCACATCACCACATACACCAAATGTTCAATACTATCAAAGGTGTCAGGAAGTCCAAAAGGATCAATAGAATAGCAGAGTTACTCAAGCATCGCCAAGCAAGGGTGTAGCAATTTGGAAATGGCAAATGGGCAAGAGCTGGAAAATGCCCATTCGACTCAAAACCTTTCCCATGGAGACAGAATCACTTGGACTGTGAGGTTGAGCAGGGATGACATGAGCAAAGGTATAAGGTAATCTGGTTGTCTAGCCTCCTGAATGAGATTTAAAACTACCAGTTCTTGCATAGCCTGGACTCTAATTATAACGTGTGCATGGGTATTTTGCATCCAGGAGTACACAAATGCACATATGCTGGATATTTGTGTACTGAAGTTTAATATTTTATTTTAGAGACAGTGATATTTCTTACTAGGTGTGCTATTAGCTATTGTTTTATTGCCTGAAATTTGTTTTTGTTTGTTTGTTTGTTTTGTGAGAGTCGCCTCTTCTGCTAAATTTATATTATTCCATCCTGGCTAGGATGGTTTCATTTTATCAACTGTTTTATCTGTTTTTATAAGCGTATATTATGACGTAACCTGCCCTCATGGTGAAGGGTTAGCTAAGAACTCTTGTACAACAAATCAATAAATGCAACCTTGCAAGAGAAATCCAAATAAATGGGAGATGTGCAGTCTGTCATGTGGCTAACAGTCCTTTCTATTTAAAAAAAGGGGGGGGGAGATAGAAGATGCTCTCTGCTGTATTTATTCTTGGAGACATTCATGTTATTTTAATTTCTCCCTCTCCTGCTTCTCATATTAATAAGCCATTTATTTTTAGCATGTTTCTCCCCCTTTAAATTTGCATGAACTTGTTTCTCAACGAGAAGACGGAAACAGAAACCCATAAAAGAAAACCACGGCTTGAGAGCAACACAGAAGTACGGAGTTTTATTACTTCCCCACCTCCCTCTTTCACAATACTTGCCAAGAGCGATCAGCCTTCAGATTATCAGCCAAAAATGGTGTCAATAGAACCCTAATTAAAGCAAAGTTGTTAAGCGTTTGTGACTGATTTGCTAAATTAAACTTTAAATGTAACTTGACATGACAAGCAAGAGGGAGGCTTGCCAAGATGAACCAGATGCTTAAAGTCTCAGGGCCCCTCTGGCATGCTAAATTAAGAGAAAAGCTGAGGTGGCAGCTAATGAAAACTGGAAGCCTAACTGGAAATGAGGCTTATTTCAGAGGAAATTAGGTGCCTCCTGAAAACCCGTTCTGTATCCCAGATTTTCTGATGTCCAATCCACAGCTCTACTTGCTCCCCAGATTTAGGCTGCAGTTTTATGCATAATGTACCTGGGAAGTAGTTCCACTGAAGTCAACGGGGCATACTTCTAAGTAAAGGAGTATAGGTTTGCACTATTATTTGTCACTTTGCTACTCATGTATCCAAAGTGACTTAGATGCAAAATAACCACCAACAGAAGTTGAACAATTAAAATGCTAGAGAAGGCAATAGCTCTTTGCAAATGTGTGGTGCGAGGCAGGTGTAGCCCAGAGTTAGGTAGGTACACACAGGATTTGTGAGAAGTGAAGAAAAGTGGGTGCACTTCCTGTTGGAATTCTGCCTGGGTCAGAGGAATGTGCCACAGCGTAGGCACCGGCAGATATTCCTGTGGACCTCCCCGCGTCTCCACTCTGCTGATAAGCAGGCGAGGTCCGGCGATTCTTCTCAGATGTATGAGAGGAACACACCGTTCTTCCTCTCTCCCCTTTGGTGTCCCCAGGGAGGGGAAAGAAGCAGACAGAAAACTATTTACATCATTTATTTCTGCCTCTTACATCAGTACAGAGAATCATGTCTGCACTCAACAACAGCAAGAAGAAACTCCTCCCAAGTACATCCAGTACGGGTCATATGACACACACACACTGAGCTAACATCCGGTGCTCAGTACAGAATGGACTGCCCCTTTGTTCCCATGGCAACAGTCACAAACATCCTGTCTGGCTTTCCAGCCACAAGCAGCTGGCTGAGCTGCTAGAGCCTTTGCTTGCTGCAGCATTGGTGCTTTATGGTAACATACTCCCCCTAAAGTATCAATGTGTGCCGCGAGCAAAGCGTCATCCAGAGAAGAAAACAAACAGTTGTTATATTTATAACATTCCCCTGTTGTTTCAGTTCCACCCTTGGAACTACCCGCCACTGCTTTAACCAATGTACCTCTCTGGTTGTGTGACTTCGCATTACCTTGGTTAACAACTCTCTGTTGTGCCTTTGTCTCTGACTCAGACACAGCTTCAATCTGTCCTTGGTCGTTTACAATAGCAACATATGCAAGGTTAGCAAACTCCTTTGAATACCTCTTGGGTGGTACACCCTTCGTTGCTCTCTCAGACCTACGTAAAAGTTGCTGCTCTTCTCTGCTTTCTGGTTCAGCCTCTGAACTCTCTGGAGAACCAGTACTAAGCTTAATCAATGGTTCATCCTCCTCTTCTGAGGGTCTAGTCATTATGTGAGATTTCCTCTCAATGACCGTGACAACTGAGCTGTCTGAGCTATCGCTGTCATCATCAGTACTACTGAACTCAATAAGATCAAACTCATCATCATCATCATCATCATCCTCTGTGGGAAATGCGTGAACAATCAACCTCTCCTGTTCAGGAGCACTCTCTAGAAACTTTGTGAGAATCACCTGACCAGATTCAGACAAAATTACTCTGTAGAGACCTTTTTCATAACCTACGAAAATGCCTCTGGCATTCTTTACACCACCTGGAGCTTCTGTTCTCACATGAGACCCGAAAACCTTAAAGTAGGCAACAGAAGGTTTTCTATTGAACAGCTTCTCAAAAGGAGAACATCCCAACTCTGTTGAGACTTTTCTCAACCACACATGAAGATAGGACGCTAGCGATTCGGCCCAATATTCATGTGGCAAATGTGAACTCAGCAATTGCGCATTCATCCCCTTTTGCAATTCTTTGTTCACTCTCACACAGACCCCCCTGTTCCACGCTTCGGTCGAGACAGCCACTTTGTGGTCTATCCCTTTTCCATCCAGGAACTTCTGAAACTTCTGTAACAGAAAAATTTGCTTCTCATCTGTGAAAAGACAATCAATGTTAGCATCATGCATATTTTTAACCTTGTCACAAAACTCCTGAAACTTTTCTAAAGTTTCTTGCGGTTTCTCCATCATATAAACCCAAGAATAATTAGTGAAACAATCCACACACAAAAGGTAAAATCGTGCACCGCCTCTAGATGGTTCTAGAGGACCAATCACATCAGCATACACCCGCTGAAATGCTCTGTCGACCTTCTTCGTCACCTTCCTGGTGCTCACACTGGTCACCCCTGCAAGAGAGATTTCGTTAGAAACAGAAGAATTACATTTCATGTAATCACTTTGATCAAAAGTCAACAAATACAGTCCATCTTTCTCTTTGGCAGTAAGAAACAGTTCTCCATCTTTGTAGATCTTGCAGCTTTTAGCATCATAGGACAGTTTCAGTCCTTTCTTTGCAATCTGCGACACGCTCAGCAGATTAAATCTCAGTTCTGGAACCAGGTAAACATTGCTTATAGTCAAGTTCAGACTCTCAAGATACACAGTCCCAATTCCAGTCGCTTCCAACTCCTGACCGTTGGCCTGTTTCACAGTGAAGCTTTGCTTCTTCAACGTCGAAAACAGTCCTCTGTGCGGGCACATGTGAACCGTTGCGCCCGTGTCAATTATGAACGAGTTCCCAACATCTGGCGTGGTTCCTTTCGCCATCATAGCCTTTGCAGGTTTCACCTGGCACTTGGTACGGCTTTTGCCTGACGCCTGAGGCTTCGTAGAGCTGCTCTTTGCTCCTCTTGACTGGCGCGGCTTCTTACAGTTTCGCTGTAGATGCCCAGTCTGTCCACAATTGTAGCATCGGACAGCACTCAATGCTACACCATGCTCCCCAGTAGCATCAGCAGTGGGGGAATTAGAACTCTGTTCTTCCCTCCCCCTGTCTTTTTCTTCCAGTGCAGCAAGTCTGTCGTGTTCATTCAGGACCACAGCACAAACTCTCTCCGCGGTCAGCTGCGCGGCCGGTAGGGAACCAAGCTGACTGGCAACAACCTTGTAGGTGCGGCTAAGGCTGTTTATCATCATGAAGCAAAACACTTCCTCCTGAAGACGGAAATTGCGTTCCACCATCTGTTGACGCAGAAACTTCATTTCTGTCAGGTGCGCTTGAACATCTCCATCAGGCGCAAGTCTCAGATTGGTCAATTTCTCAAAATACAGCAACGCTGAAGAACCAGCATCTCTCTGATGCGTTGTACGCAGCGTGTCCCATACCTCTTTCGCATTTTCTAAATGCTGAACATGCACCAACTGATCATCTGAGACACACAGAATTATAGCAGTCCTGGCCCTTATATTCTGTGACTCCCAACCTCTGGTTGGTGCTGCAGGGATGGGGTTTTCAATTACATAAAAAAGCCTCTGATTCTGCAGCAGGGCCTTCATCTTTACAGACCAAGATGAATAATTGTCATTGGTTAAGGGAGGTGGGCAAGGCAAACCTCCCCCTTTCTTGGCATCCATCTTGAAGCCAAGCCTCCAGCTCACACTGTCAAACAAACTGTGAAATCCAACAGTTGTTTTTTCCTTTCTCACGCAGCAAACTGCAAATTGTTTACGCTCTTTGCACCTGGCAGCTAAACTCAGGCTGCTATTGAAAAGTCCTTCCAAGAGCTCGTAAATCTTGTAGCCGAAACATTCTCTGATTTTGTTTCGCTTTCCCAGGCTCACACTCAGAGTCCAGCCCCTTTGCCAGTAACTTTCCAGGGACCGTTACCTAGCAACAATGCATTTCAATAGGACATCTTATCTACCACAAAAATTTGTGGAATGCAGGCTTCAGCCTTCAAGCTGCAGC